>NC_140462.1:20905000-21552047 GCF_051167445.1 Perissodus microlepis
TCAAAAACACCCACAATCAGACTCACAGGGGAGACACAAAGCAGACTTTGGTTGGCTGAGTTTGGATTGGAACAGCTTTCAATTACTGGTAGTGTTGTGCTGGCTTCTGGCCTGCCTGAGACAGCCGCCATCCCACAGGGAATACAAGACCTCTCACTGTTAAGCAGCCAAGATTGCAGGATTCAGCTTGATCCATTACTGTTGTGTGTGAATGCCATTAAGAACAATGTTTACCTGTGTTATGTTTTTTTGCAGATAATAAAGCAATGTCAGATAGGTACTGACTGTCTGACCGATCTCATGTAAATATACCTGTAGCAACATCATTCAGTTTGTACTGATGTGAAAAAAAATATTGCCACAATTTCCTGATCATCAACCTACCTGGTCCTAGATGAAAAAGTAAATGCTCACTACCAGAAACTCCTGAAAGACAATTTCTAGCCATAAGCAAACCAGACTGCTGCACCTATGCAGGAGGACAATCTGAAATACACTGGCAAACCCATCTCTGAATGGCTACAAACCCCCCAAAAAATTAAGGTTTTGGAGTGGCCTGGTCAAAGTCTGGCCATAAATAGGCTGTTCATGCTTGAAAACTCACCAGTGTGGCTGAATTAAAACAATTCTCCAACGTAAAGTAGGCCAGAATTCCTCTACTCTCAGAAAAATTATGGTTCTTAAATGGTTCTTCAGATGTCATATGAACCATCATACATCAAAGAACCTTTTTATTTTGTAGATGGTTCTTTAGGTATTGCAAATGGTTCTTTAAAGAACAAAAGGTTCTTCGATGTCATATGAACCATCATACATCAAAGAACCTTTTTATTTTGTAGATGGTTCTTTAGGTATTGCAAATGGTTCTTTAAAGAACAAAAGGTTCTTCATCCTTATCTAAGTTTGATGGTGTAAAATGGCATAAATATTTATTCACTATAATGAGGTTGTAAATTATACTGTGTGTTTTGTTTGTGTGCATGTGTGTGCAAAGGGGGAGAGCGGGTTACCTGGCAATTACCTTTTAAGAGCAGATGGTAGAAAAATGAATATTCAAATAAAAGTTAGAAATACTTGCTTAAACTGCTGAAACTACACCTTTATTGGCTGCTATTTCCAAGCACATTGTGCGCTGTCGGTCCTGCTTGCTACACAACAACATTCAATATTTAGTATTTACTGCTGTTTACACTTAGATTAACGTGATGGTGTTGTGTTTAGTATGTTGCTCTGTTTTTTTTTTTTTTGTTTGTTTTCTCTTCTTTTTCTCTCAACAGGTGATCCAGGAGATTTTTTTTCTCTTCTCTCGCTTTTTAAGTGCCCTCTCTCACTGTCCCTCTTCCCTTCTGTTTTTCTTTTCCTTCATCTTTCTTTCTCCCTTTCCTATCCCTCAGTCATGTCTGTCCCGTCTGTAACAACTGAAAATAAAATAAAATAAATAATAACAACAAAGGTCGATCAAATGATCAAATGGACCAAGGCCGTGACGATCCATTCGGCAAAGTAAATCCATTGGGTATCCTTGTTGGTCTTCAGGCAACAATTCTGACGGCTAAAGAACCAAATGGGACAGGCCAAAAAAAAAAAAAAAGAAAAAGAAATACTTGCTTAAAAATATACTGGTGGCAGGGGTCGGGGCCAAAGCCTAAAGACCCTACCCCCAAATAATGTGGTAATAGAATATGGAATTTATTATTAAGACATTTATGAATATGGTGAGTTACAAACAGTAGACACAATGCACACATCCAAATACTGTACTTTAGTTTTTAATTTTTAATAAAGTATTACTATTTTCTGCTTCAAGGCATTACTTTTGAGATTATTATATATTTTTGAAAATGTAGCATAATGATAATACTAGTTATTGTAAACTTTACAAACCACCCAGCAGTATGTAAAGTCAAATTATAAAATACAAGTAAATAACAATTGCATAACAGAATGTCAGTGTAATGAACACATGTGTAGTGAACACACTTATGTGTTCATTACCGACACACTTACTTAGTTTTGACAAAGCACACTGCTTAGGTAAATTATCTCAGTACTTGTTTATCACTGAGTAATTTATTGTGTTTCGAGCCAAATAAATGACAGGGACAGAGAGAGAGAGAGTGTGATGTTAGAACACGTCGTACTATGGCAACGTCCCGAAAGGGAGGGGAGTCAATCGTTGGGATGCGCATGCGCAGGCAGATTGCGCAACCGGCGGGCCTTGAACTTTCTAAGGGAAAAAACAATTTCTCACAGACGGTGACAGCGAAACGGATAACAGTCTTGAGTAGGGATGGGTATCATTTAGGTTTTATCCGATACCAGTACCAAACCGGTACTTTTGAAACGGTGCCGGTGCTTAAACGGTGCTCGAACCGGTGCTCGAACCGGTGCTTAAAGAATGGAGAACACACAATTTGTCTAAAACCTCTCATGTTTAGCTGTTTTTTTGTAAAAAGATAACAATGTTAGCCTTTTCTGCAGCTATAGGGGATTTGTGGCATCACTCTTGGCTGGAAGCAGTGCTTAATCAATGGGAAAAAAAACACAAACTTTGTCTAAAAACCTCTCATGTTTAGCTGTTTTCCACTTTTTCTTTGGTCATTTTAGCCTTTTTGGCCAGGGTGAAGGGAGTATCTGCCATCAAACAATAAGACAGCCGCATGTAACTACGACGGTGTTTGCTAGTTCACCTTACATGCATTAATTTAATAACGTGGTTAGCCTACTCAAGGTAAATTACACATGAACAACATTAAGCTACTCACGCAGAGAAGAACAGCTGTTTTGCCATCATCATCCGTCATCATTTCTGCTACACTGGCAGGGCTAGGGGCCAGGACTCTACTCTTCGGGTTCTTGGGGGATGTTGCTCCGGGTCAGATAACAGGCAACCCACCCGCAGTAGATGTGCTTGATGTGAGGTCTCGCAGCAAGCTATCAAATACGGCGCATTTCTCGGCTTTAAAAAAAACCCGCTATGCGTCGCCAGGTGTTTCATCAGATTCGAGGTGTTACCTCCTTTGCACAGTATCAGCTTAAAGCACTTGTTGCAGGCTGCTGAGTTTGCTGTGAAGTACAGCCAGACTTTTGACCGCTTTGCCTTGGGCATTTTTAATCTGTAGCTCTGCTCTAAAAGAACCTACGTACCTGGGTACGCTTGCAAAGGTAAAATGATTGGCTAGAATTCAAAGTGTGTGACATCTCAGGAAAAAAAAAGCACTGAAATAAAGCACCGAAATGTGCGCTGCTTTTCGGTCTGGTTACTACCGTTTATGTCAGAACCGGATACCGGTACCCATCCCTAGTCTTGAGTACCTGCTGGTCTTTGAAGCTCTGGATTCTGGGACTGTTGGAAAAGGTAAAACATTTTCATTAAAACTTTTTTACTGTTTTGTTTTTGTTACTCGTCATTGTAGCTTGCTGTTAATGTTGTGCTAACAATAACGGTTAGCTATGTTAGATACGTTAGCCGTTGACGTTAACGCAATTTAGTATCCGGTATACAGAACTGTTTTCCTAACTGTTGAGCTCGAAGAGTTTTCTTCTTCTTCGGCCATGTTCTCTTAATAATGCACACACTTGGTTGGTTGATTACTTTTCCCGTTTCTTTTATTGTTAGCAACACAGGAGGGAAAACCATACATTACTTCACCAGTTCGCGCTTCGGAACACACGGAACAGGAAGTGATCTATAATCACCAAAATAAAATCCTTTTCAAAATAAAATGACAATCAGAAAATGTCTTTCACAACATAAGATAAATTAATATATTTACTCATGAGAAAACAAATCTAACACCCCCCCTTGTTCTCATGCTGTTAACCCATAGCATCTTATGCATTTCCAAAGAACCATTTTTGAAACTTTCTGAGTCTCACTCTTGTAACTGGTTTTGTTAGTATGTCTGCAGCCATTTCTTCTGATGGACAGTGTTCAATGCGGATTTTCCCTTCATTTACCGCTTTACAAATGAAGTGATATTTCACATCAATATGCTTTGACCTCTGTCTGTTCACTGGGTTTTTACTCAAAGCAATGGCTCCTTGGTTGTCCCCAAACAGTTTAGTACATGTGTACCTTTTTCTGTCCATGCCGTTTAACAGTTGGATTAAGTACATGCTTTCCTGAGTAGTGGTTGCAAGACCAATGTATTCAGCTTCACATGTTGAGAGTGCCACTGTAGGCTGTTTCTTTGTTTTCCAAGATATTACTGGTCCCTCTTTAGTAAGTGCAAAACAGTAGCCTGTTGTACTGCGTCTGTCTTTTACAGAGGATGCCCAGTCAGAGTCACTGTAAGCAATTAGATCTAGATCCTCACTGCTTTTCTTAAAGATCAGTTCAAAGTCATTTGTGCCTTTTAGGTATCTGAGGACTTGTTTTGCCGTTACTAAGTCCTCTCTCGTGGGTTGAGCTAGTGTTTGAGATAGTCTGCTAACAACCCAGCTTATATCTGGTCTCGTACACGTCATGGCATATATCAAACTGCCCACTATTTCTCTGTACTCTCTTGAGTTAACAGTCTCATTTGCATCACTTCCTCCACATGTAGTAGTGTCCGTTTTTAGTTCACACGGTGTGGATCTGGGTTTGCATTCAGACATCCCAAAGCGTTCCAACATTCTTTGAATGTACCTCTTCTGATTCATCCTGATTTCACTCTCTTTTTGTATAAACTGTATCCCAAGAAAACTGGATATTTTCCCCAGGTCTTTCATGTTAAACTTTGACCTCATTGTTTCTTTGAATGTGTTTAACAAGTTAGTATTGCTAGCCGCAATGATTAAGTCATCTACCCAGATGATAACCAGTAGAGTTTCATGTTCAATGTCCTTCCTGTCCTTCTCTCACCCCAACCGGTCGCAGCAGATGGCCGCCCCTCCCTGAGCCTGGTTCTGCCGGAGGTTTCTTCCTGTTAAAAGGGAGTTTTTCCTTCCCACTGTCGCCAAAGTGCTTGCTCATAGGGGGTCATATGATTGTTGGGTTTTTCTCTGTATCTATGAAGCGCCTTGAGGCGACTTTTGTTGTGATTTGGCGCTATATAAATAAAATTGAATTGAATTGAATCCTGTATACACAGTGATCAGAAAGGTTTCTTTCAAAGTCATTTTGTTCAAGGTAGTCATTCAAGAGTTTGTACCAGTTTCTACCTGATTGTTTTAACCCGTAAAGGGATTTCTTTAATTTGTACACCAAGTTTTCTCCTGACTCTGTTTGCTCAAAACCTTCTGGTTGGTCCATGTATATTTCTTCCTCAATGGGAGCATGCAAATATGCAGTTTTAACATCCATTTGGTGGATAATAAAATCATTCTGGACTGCTATTTGCATTAGGGTTCGCACAGATGTCATGTTTGCTGTTGGTGCAAATGTCTCTTGGTAGTCTATTCCTTGTGTCTGGTTGTAACCTTTTGCTACAAACCTGGCTTTGAATATTTGTCCTTGTTCATTTTCTTTGAGGGCATAGACCCATTTTCCTCCAATGGTATTTCTACCAGTAGGTAAAGTAGTCAGTTCGAATGTGTCATTCTCTTTCAGAGAGTTGATTTCTTCTGTCATTCCCTGTTTCCACCTTGGTGCCTCTGGTGACATCAGCGCCTCTTTATAGGTTTGGGGGATTCCACAGGTTGCTCTGTAACAATAATCAACACTTACAGAAGTTACATTTGCTAAATCTTTGCAGTTAGATGTGTAATCCTCTAAATATTTAGGAGGTTTCCTTTCTCTGTTAGGATAGCGCTCAGTTTGGTTTTGCTCATCACCCTCATTTCTTTCTATGTCAGGGTTTGGTTCATTTGTGTTGGTTTCCTCTTCTCTAGGAGGTCTGTTCTCTGCTGCATTTTCATTTTGTTGTTCTGTACTTTCTTTTGAAGGCACTACATGCTCATAAGTCTGAATTTCTGTGTCATATTCATCAGTCTGTGTTTGTTGTTCAACAGTGTTCTTCTTGATAAATCTCACGAGTCTGTGTTTTGACACTTTTCCTGTGTGAGGGTTATAAACCAGGTATGCTGGGCTAGTTTTACTATAACCCACAAATATTCCTTTTTCACATCTGGGATCAAGTTTCTTGTGATCATGTATGTATGCATAACAATCTGACCCAAATATCCACAGTTTTGAGAGATCTGGTCTTTTCCCTGTTAACATCTGATATGGTGTACTTTTAGTCCTGTTACTGTAGCATCTGTTGCGGGTGTGCGCTGCATTTTGAATGGCATAAGGCCATAATTCTTTTGGCAGCTCTTTTTCTAGTAAAAGACACCTTCCCATTTCAAAGAGAGTTCTCCATTGCCTCTCAGCTGTGCCATTCTGATGAGGAGAATATGGTGCAGATGTCTCATGCTTTATACCCTTTTCCCTTAAAAGAGACTGGAAGGAACTGCTTGTGAACTCGGTGCCATTGTCCGATCTAATGCACTTAACACTGCCGTATGGTGCACAGTCGGCTAGAAACTTTGCTGTGGCCTCTGTGGTGTCACTTTTCTGTTTTAGAAAGTAAACTGACACTGCCCCTGAAAAATCATCCGTAAATAATATAGCGTATTTATGACCACTTTGGCCACTTGGTTCAATGGGGCCGGCTAGATCAGTGTGCACCAGCTGTAATGGCTCACTCGCTTTTGGGTCGCTTTGTCTGTTTCTGTTGTTAGTGAATTTCCCTTCTGTGCACACATTACAATCTAGCATCCCACTGCCTGTGATTTTCATGCCATCTACAACATCAGGTAGCTTTAACACATTGCTAACATTACAATGTCCTAAAATTTCGTGCCATGTTTTCACATCACAAGCCAGATTAACAGTGTCACAGGACATCATGTCATTGAATGATGTTTCATTGTTTACCGTTTTCAAATAGTAGAGTCTGTTGTATTCTTCGATGGAGAAGGCTGTCCCATCTTTGTTCACTAGTTCATTCTGTCCCTTCTTGAAGACCACCTGTGCTCCATAGGTTGTAGCTGCCTTCACCGAAAATATGCTCTGAGGGTAGGATGGGATGAACAGAGCATCTCTCAGTGTGATGGTGGTACAGTGTCCTTGTATGTCCCGTAGAGAGACGTTGGCATCTCCCTTCTTGAGTGCGACGTTGTTTGTGCTGGATCCATCAGCGAGCTCCATGTAGTGTTTCTCAGGATCAAAAGTCTCATCAAACTTTATGAACTTGTTCTTCTCCGTAATGATGTGTGAGGTAGCACCACAGTCCACCATTAGTCCTTCTCTTATTATGTCAGTAGGCAGAAGTCTTTGACTAACTTTGAATACAAAAGTCTGCTCTTCTTTCTTGTCCTCTTGTTTTACTACAGTTAGTTTCGCATCATCTCTGTACTTGGTTTTTCTTCTACATGTCTCATCACTGTGTGTCGAGCTTCTATGGTAGCTACACCACTTAGGTGTTCCCTTTTGGCGACAATCTTTTACAAAATGTCCTCGGTTTCCGCATCCATGACAGGTGATTAATGTTAAATCAACCTTCATCACATTATCCACTTTTACTTTGTTATCAAATTTCTCTGTTTCCTCGAAACTTCGTAGGTTGCTTTTGAACTGTGTGAATGTTAAATCTTCACTGCTTTGAGTTGTGTGAATAGTGAATGGCTTGTAAGCTTCAGGAAGCCCCTTTAAAATCATAGCGATAATAAGTCCATCACTGATGACTTCTTTTGCATTTCTTAGGGAGGTCACTGCTTTTTCAGCTCGGATAATATAATCTGTCACTGTCTCATCTGGTTTCTTCTGTAAAGACGTCAGCTCTGTGTAGAGTGCGATGATTCTGGGCTTGCCTTTACTATCGTAGTGGTCACGTAGTATTTTTAAAGCTTTTCTTCCGTCGTCAGTCGCATCTCTCATTACCAGTGAAAGGCTTTTATCATCAAGAAACTGTATCAGTTCAGCGTAGCATTCAGCATTCTTCTCTGCATCTGGGTTAGTGGCTGATAATATAGTGTCCTTTAGGCCAATGATCTGCATGTGGCCGAGAAACTTTGCCTCCCAAAGTTCGTAACTGTTTTCGTCTCCGTTGAAAACTAACCTCTGCCATCTTCCTCCTGTTGTGTCACGCTTGGGCCCATAACCTGTTGAGCTCAAAGAGTTTTCTTCTTCTTCGGCCATGTTCTCTTAATAATGCACACACTTGGTTGGTTGATTACTTTTCCCGTTTCTTTTATTGTTAGCAACACAGGAGGGAAAACCATACATTACTTCAGCAGTTCGCGCTTCGGAACACACGGAACAGGAAGTGAAGTAATCTATAATCACCAAAATAAAATCCTTTTCAAAATAAAATGACAATCAGAAAACGTCTTTCACAACATAAGATAAATTAATATATTTACTCATGAGAACACAAATCTAACACTAACAAAACCACTGTTATAATTAAGTGAAGGTGCTCCCAACTAATTTGAACCATTGGTTTCTAAAATATGTGGTTCTATTGTGTGCTGCGTACATAACGTAATGTCAGCTAGACCGATATTAAAATTTATAATATTGTTAAAGTCACTAAAATGGCGCCTGAAGCCTGTTGTGATGTGAGCTCTGTGTCTGCTCTAGAAACTCAGAAATTCAGTAGAGCTGACCCATACATTAAATACTCACATCAGCCTGTACTTTGAATTCTGGAAGAGCTGTATAAAATACAGCTATGCATAAGTGTTTTGAATGAATAGAAATGTGATACATGAGAAGCTGTGTCTTTGACTGCTCCTGTATAACTTATTTTCGGACTAGTTTACAAGTTATGCTCCGGCCATTTATCCAACATCATACATAAAGCCAAGAAGAGGTCATTATACTAACAAGAGGTATCAACGCTGAGCCAAAGTTCAGAAAGTGGTTAAAGTTTGTAATCCAGCCAGGGTGTAAATATCACTCAGCAGCCAGAGCTGAAGCAGGTAGCATCAACACATAAATCTACCCGGCTTAAATCACAAGACCACCTCTAACTGAAAAGCTGTAGATTTTTCTTGTTTGCACGAATTAATTCAGATTCACACTAAGTCTTTTCACAGCTCCAACAAAATGAGGAAGAGGGTAGGGAGAAACACACTTAGATTGAATTACAATTGGATGGAAGTCAAGGACAAGAAGAAGGAAGCTTAGGATGAGGAGAAAGAAAAACAGCAGGACCGTCTTTAGGGATCTCTATGATGTCATTAAGGTTGGTTTCATTAATATTGTCCTCTCACTAAGAAAGATGACTTGTTTTAGTTCACCTACTTCCTGTATTAAATAGTGACGTGCAAAACGTTGTGGAAAACCACAGAGCAGGCACGTATAGTGCATCTGCAGGTAAATGAACATCAAATCTCTCAGACTAAAATCTGTATTATACTTTTAGTCTTAAGAACATATGTTGTATATTTATGTATACCCTTATAATAAAACCCATGTCAGCCATTGGTTTATGGACTTTGTATTTAGAAGCCTCAACATTTGCTTTATTGCTATTGCTATGTTTTTTTTTTTTGTGAGCATTTTGGGACCATATTAGGATGAGGGATCAGAATCTGGAGTTGTGCACACTACTGTTTCATTTAGCGTGTATCTATAAGATTTGTACAGCAGATCCGAGTTGTGCCTTGAAAACAGGAAAGTCGTCTGCATAGAGGAGAACTTTAATAGCAGGCTTGTACAAAGTGAAGCTTTGTGCTCACATTTGCTGCAAACACTGTTTTAATTCTGTCACCCTGTTTTGATGCAGAATTCAGTTGAAATCAGGCAAGAACTGGACTTGTTTTTTATAATGTGTTCTTGTGAATTAATTGTGTATCGCATACATTTGATTTGACTTTCTGCAAGACAACCCATATGGAAAAGAAATAGTAAAAACATATATGATTTACTCATGAAAGTGGCCACTTTCTCATTACCAGTGTTGGTCAAGTTACTTGAAAAAAGTAATCAGTAACTAATTACTGATTACTTCCCCAAAAAAGTAATCCTGTTACTTTACTGATTACTTATTTTCAAAAGTAATTAATTACTTAGTTACTTAGTTACTTTTAAAAACACGATTTACAACCTGAATAGGTGATAAAGCGATAGATCTTTCAGCCCAATTCTACTTTTTCTGCATAATCCATCATACAAAATGTAATCAAATGGGAAAGTCTCTTTTTTTTTTAACTTGTTTTATCAGTTTTAATCTTTTAACTTTATGCATCAAGCAAAAATTAAATTATATGCAACATTCTCTGACTTGAAGAAATTAGTTTAACATTTAAACCTATTTTCTGCACATTCCAGCACATAAAATAAAATATTTTTTTGTGTTTACACTCAGTCTTTCAAATAGATGCAAGTAAAACACAGCAGAAAATAAATAAAATCAAAGACTAGCGGTCCTGTTGCTCTATTTTCACCTGTAAAGCAGGAGTGGGGTAGGCGGAGGTGTGCTCTGGTGCAGGTGTGCTGCAGCGGTCAGTGGAAGGATACGGCAGTTTCTCTGTGAATTTCCCATTACGTGGTAGCGCACTCGGTGCTTGTTTAGGGGGTTTTTTTTGCTGTAAAAAGAAGTTTTCTTCCCACGCACAAGGGACGTTAATGTTTTTGTCACTTTTTATGGAATCAAACTCAAAATAAGGTCAGTACTTCCACGCTTTAAACGCTGCACGCTCATACTCTCTCCCGCACTTGATATATTATCCATTGTTAATCTGCGCACAGCTGTTGTCACTAACGTCGCACTCGCTTACGTCATTGTCATGAGACATTCTGGCAAAAAAATCACGGTTTTAGTAACGCAGTAACGCAGCGTTCCTACAGGAAAGTAACGGTAATCTAATTACCGTTTTTGCAATAGTAATCCCTTACTTTACTCGTTACTTGAAAAAAGTAATCAGATTACAGTAACGCGTTACGCGTTACTGCCCATCTCTGCTCATTACTTTCATATATTGTTTTAGGAAGTATCCAAAACATACAAGTTTCATTATATAATTTTTCAAGGGATCTTATATGTGTTTTCACTCTTGTATGCTTTTCATACAAGTTTCACACAAGACAGATACAAACTTTATAAGATTTATATATATCTTTTCCATATGGGAACAGTTGTCCGCTGGCCAAAAAAGTTTTCCAAATACCTCCACGTGATCAAGCCTGGATTTAGAAAAGAATAGCAAAAAAATCTGCACCTCCTGCTTCACATGCAATTTGTGTTTGTGTGTTCAGAGGCGGCGTCGAGAGGGGAGACCTCGGCTCATCCATCTGGAGCACCTGACCAGGAGGAGTCAAACATTAACTCTGCTCTTCCAGGGCACCCTGCAGACTCGGCTGCTGGCAACAGTGAGGGAGTGCGGCCGCCACTGGGATGACGTGAACGCCAAACAGGAGTCCATCACAGGTCAACTGCAGGTATGCGAGTCAGACCTTCTGAGGAGGGTTTCACTTTTCTCTCTTCTTTATAATTGACCCTGTGCACGAGAAAATGCTAACTTCCTGGTTTGAGACCGGATGTGGGGTTGTACATTTCCGGTAGCTTTACTTTGCGGTCAATCGCTACTGCAAAGATATACTCCAAAATCATGTCCAAAACTTGAAAACGGAAAGATCGCGTTAAGTTACAAAGAGGAGAAGGTGGGAACACTCACCACTGTTATGTCATAAAAAAATCTAATGATCAATTTTGACGTTTAAAGAGTTTAGATCGATCAGTTGTTTACATCACTCAACACAAGCAGAACTGCATTACTGCATGCAGAAGACACATCGTCCACATTCAGAAGCACATCTCTGTATAGTGACTGGTCTTATGATTTAAACAGGAAAATGTTCAGCATTCAAACTACAGGTGAAGAATAGTCAAACTAGATGTTTCCCCCATTATGTCGAGATCAGCTAGTCAAGTACACACTTACACAGCATGTTAACAAACCGTGAAAAAAGCCACACAAAAAATGAATGATTGCTGGTAAGGGTTTCTATACATTAGTATGTACGAAGGGTATGTTGTGACTTACCTTAAAAATTACAGTGGTCCCTCGCTAATAACGCAGTTCACCTTTCACCTCGCTGTTTCGCAGATTTTTTAGTGCAAGTTTGCATGCTTATTTTTTTTTACGTCACATTGTGTCCTGCATCCTGATCGCTGCAGACGATCTCCTCCGTGACGTCTCTCCTGTACAGTACAGAATCACTGCATCGATCGCTAGCAGTGTGACTCTGAAGTGCAGTACTGTCTGTCCACGATGTCCACGAAACGTTTTGCACTGTCAAAAAATAGCGAAATATAACATTTGAATCCATTTTCTCTTTTGCCCTGAGGCGCGGGGAAAAAATATCGACAAGTTGATGAACATCATTTACAGATATTTTGGGTAAATGCTCAAGACATCTATAGAAATGTAAATCGCCGCTTGATTCATTCATTTGCTTAACTTGTTTTGGACCGTAAGGCGCGAAAAGGACACCGGAAACAAAGCTCCCCACAGGAGTTTCCGCACCGGAAGTAGCATATGCTAACGCGCACATAGTCAATTGACCATTTTTTTTCTCTCTCTCAGTTTCTTGTCTCAGAGTGGGAGGGATTTGAAGCACAAAGGGAGGAGCTTGTCGTTTGGTTGGCTGATATGGATGTCCACCTGAGTGAGGCTGACCAGCTGACAGGAAACACTTGTGAAAAACTGAAACAACTGCAGGTGTGGGGTTGTTTTGTTATGACATATATTTGATATGATACATACAGACATTATCCTAAACTGGTCTAACAAAGGACAATGAGTCCAACATTAAACTTACCTTACATAACGTGAGGCTGAAGTTCATTGATGATTTTAATCAAAAACTTGTTGTTGAAATATTTTTACTGAACATGCAAACATCTGCTGATGAAAATGTTTTGATTTATTGGTCTGTTATGAAGCTATTGCTATTTCTAATGTGTTCTTATCACTTTCTAATGTCTTATTAATTCAACAATACATGTATTAATTGTTGTGTTATCTATAGATATAGTATTTATTAGGGCTGTAATACCGGTATAATGTTGGGGACAATAGGAAAATGAAATATCGCGATAGAATATGGGTAAAACGCGCATGCGCAGTGCCTTTGTTTTCATACGCACATGGCAGAAAAAGTATGGCGGCGGAGACGGAGAATGAGAAGGGCGAAAGCGGATCGTTGAATGAAACGGATGAACCAGAAGTGGTTTGTAAAAGTGCTGCAACTTCAGTGGTGTGGAACTGGCTTAGCTTTCGTCCGTCAGATACACAACAAAGCATTATTTTTGGTAGAGCATGCTAGCGGGCCGTCGTTATTACCATGTTTTTTGGAAAATACGGCACACTTAAAATCAATCCTTTGATTTTTCTGAAAATCGACAGTGCCCCTTATAGTCCCGTGTGCCTTATGTATGAATTCTGGGTGTGTTTACTGACCTGGAGACGATTTTATGTCGTACACGGCGCTCGAAAATCTATCAAATGTTTTAGTACGACTTTGCTAAGCTACGAACCCACACCGCTTGATGGATTGTCGGAGCATTACTGCTATTGTAGGCAGGAGCCTCGCAGAGTGATATGTACTGTGCTTCAACATAATATTACTGTATTGTGTGTGTATAACCTCTTATTAAGTTTTGTGGATAATATACATGGTTGTGCTGAGGATATGTCGGCCAATTTCCACTGGAAATGCCTTTTGGTTAAACTGTCAGCAAGGAATTGGCATTTGCACTGTTAAATTTTTATATAACTTTATATGCACATAAAAAACAGCTGCTTGTTTAAGTGAAAATACATTGATGTCTTTTTTTGTTTTGTTTTTTGCACTAATAAAGTTGTGGCGTTGTAAAGTATTTTGTCTAGTGTCAATTATATCGTCAGTTATATCGTTATTGCAAATTTTCAAATGTATATCGTGATAAATATTTTTGGTCATATCGCCCTGCTCTAGTATTTATATATATTTGTTTATTTATAGTATAGTAAAAATGTTTAATTATTACTGTTTAAATGACTAATATGTGACATGTATTAGTAGTGATGTTGTGCTGACGGTTAAAATGTCTTTTTGTCTTTTGGTATATTACGAAACGGCAATAAACCATTAATATATGTCTATGCTGTGCTCGTATTTATTTTACCCTACTCAAATTCAATTTATGATACATTTTATTTTGAAAGACTTGAAATGGTTCTTTAAAGAATGTTTTTTTTAAAGAACCATTTGAAGGACCTTTTTAAAAATGGTTCTTTAAAGAACCATTTTTTAAAAAGGTTCTGTGAAAAACCATTAAATGTGCCCCAAAGAACCATTTCTTGATGGTTCTTTGCACTTCTTGCTGCCAAGGGTTGCACAACCAGTTATTAGGTTTAGGGGGCAATAGGGCTCAGTTGGTTTGGATAGTTTTTTTCCACTTAATACATTAAATCATCATTTAAAAACTACAATTTGTATTTCCTTGTGTTATTTTTGTCTAATATTAAAATGTCTTTGATGATTTGAAACGTGTGACAAATACAGTATGCACAAAAATAAGAAATCTAGAAGGGGGCAAAAAGCACTTTTACAATACTGTAAGTTTTAGCTTTCATTATGTGCTGAAAGGCAAAAAAGTAAAGGTTGACACCTTGTGAGTGGGTGAGCATGTTCAGAAAGAATGTATAATGTATTCAAACCTATTAAGTAGTCATCTGGATCAGAGAAGAGAGACAGGTCGTTGAGTTCCTGGTTTCATGCTTGCAAAAAGGAAACAGAGCACTAGAGCAATTTAGTGAAAGAAAGAAACAAACTCCTCTGCTTTGCCCTAATTACATTATGTTTTAGTAAAAAAGGAAAAAAAAAACAAGTAGGCTGAATATTCAAGCTCACACCAAAGGAATTCAGATCACAACAGTTTTCAGTCGATTATACTAAAAGTTAAATGTACTCCAGTCCTCCTTAGAACTATATTAATTAATGTTTCAACATCCCTGCCAGGCTAAATGACCATATAGTTGGCAGTTTGTAGCAAGCCTGTGATGCAACTCATAGGAGCCTACAAGCAGCACTTGTTAAAAGGGGCTGTTAAAAATGGCCTTCTGATAAGGATAAAAAGATTTATTGTATTTTAAAATTCTGCCAAGTGTCTGTTATTCATAGAGCACCAAGGTTGTTCTTCTGGGGCCTTACAGTAGTAAAGCTGTTACTAACTGAACATACTGGTTCTTCTTAGCCCACATGATAATTACTCCTGCCACTAAAGCCCTTGTCTTCAGCAAAAACTCCAGGATAACATACTTCATTTTGAAAAGTCAATTACCACTAAAACATAATGATAACCAGTGTTGGGGAGTAACGGAATACATGTACCGCCGTTACGTATTTAAAATACAAAATATGAGTAACTGTATTCCGTTACAGTTACCGTTTAAAAAGGTGGTATTTAGAATACAGTTACTTTGTTGAAATAAAGGGATTACACGGCAGTATTTTCCTGTTTCATATTGTGGCGGGTCAGGACTGTTTGGGTTTTGTTTGACAGCTATGTTCTGTTGTTCCAGGCGGCAGCGTTACGGTAGCCATGGTTACAGGGTGACGCGCACTCCCTCTGCGACTGTGTGTTTCCTGGGTGAGAGAGCGCCTTTTTGTTGTTGTTGTTGTTGTGCTAAGCTAATAAGCAGAATGCTACAGGCATAGCCCTAAAGAATGTAGCCTCATGGGCAGTGTAGTCCGTGCCGCAGGGAGAACGGACCCGTTATGTGTCTGTGAGCGCGAGGAGGGAGAAAAAGGAGAGTGGAAAAGTAGGCGTTGTCACTGAGCAGAAACGGGAGCTGGAAGCATGTAAATATAATAATAACCACTGCAGCCAAGAAGAGTGCCTGACGAGCCCAGTTGTAAGTACGCTATTAAGACTCGACTGTACACCATGTTTGTGTTTTCCTCCGAAACAATAAGTTCAGTTGGAGCAGCCTTTCAACGCCTCTCTCTGTCTCTCGCTAGCAAACTTGACCCATACAACAAAGTAAAGCTATTTTTCCGGCTATGAGCCCAACACGGAACCCGATGTATTAGCCAGAGGTCCCTTTACTACAGTTCGGAGCCGCGGACCTTCAGTAATAGTAATAAATCACAGTCATGTAGTTGTAAACAGCATGATAATATATTAAGTAATCCAAAGTATTTAGAATACTTTACTCTCATTGAGTAACGTAACGGAATACGTTACAAAATACATTCGGGGGATGTATTCTGTAATCTGTAATGGAATACATTTTAAAAGTAACCTTCCCAACACTGATGATAACCCATATCCTCACATAACCTACAGCAAAATATATTTTTTGATCATAGCTAGTGAAAACAAAACAATGCTAATAGAAAATTTCCTAACAAAGTTCCTAAAAATTATATTAATTTATTGACAGTATCGATATTTAACCTCTGGAAAAGGGATCATATTTTATGAGAGAGAGGGGACAACATGGGGAATATTGTCAAGGTTGACAGAATCACGATGAAAGAAAGATATATGAATATTTTGAAAGAAAACCACAAGCTGTCAGCAGCAAAAATGGGTCTGGATCACTTTGAATTAAAACAACCCAAAACACATCGCTCCTGGTAAAGAACTACCTCCAGAAGATCTTCAAAATGAACCATTGCTGAGAATTTAATAACAATATTCACAGAGAGGTTCATGGTTCGGTGGAGCTAATAAGCACAGCTAAATCTGAATAACAGTTGCTCCTTCAGATGAAGAGAAACACATATTCAAATCTGTCACCAAATGAAATGCAGATAATGATACTTTGGCAAGTGATGTGAGCCAAAGAATCCCCTTTTAAGAGCTTTTTTGGACTGTTCTGGAGATCAAGCCAGTAAAATTGCTTCTAGTTAGTAACATAATACTTACCATATTTTTTAGATTATTAGGCACATTAACAAAACAGCCAGATAAGTTCAACTTTATTCAATTCATTCACAATAATCCAACATTATTCAGTTGCAACACATAAAATACAGAACAATAAACTCACTTTTTCAGTTCATTCCTCTTCCATAAGTCCATCAACTTGTTCATCTTCGCAGCTGCTCTATTCCCATCTTCTTCTGCGTGAGTGACAGCCTTGAGTTTGAAATCTGCTTCTTAAGCGTGTCTCTTAACAGGTGCCATTTTGGGGTCCTCCTACACATACAATACAGTAATATTATTTTGAAGCACAGTATGTACTACTCTGCAAGGCTCCTGACTATGGTAGCCGTAATGCTCCGACAATCCATTAAACGGTGGGGCTTTGTATCTTACCAAACTCGTACTAAAACATTCTGACGGAGTTTTGAGCGCCATGTACCACATAAAATTGGTTCGCGGTCAATAAGCATAACCAGAATTCATACATAAGGCGCACCGGATTATAAGGCGCGCTGTCGATTTCTGAGAAAATTAAAGGATTTAAAGTGCGCTGTTGGGTCTGTATAGCACAGGCCCACCGCTGGAACGAGACAATTTAAAAACACAGCAAAAGCATTGAACACCAAGTAGGCAAAGTTCTTCGTGTTACTCATGCATGAGGGAGACCTGCCTGGAGCCAAGTGTCGTTCCACCACTTGACCTCCGTCAGACTCTCGTCCGCTCCCCCATAACACTGCTCTTTTATTGAGGTTACATGAATATACATAGGTTCATTAACATATGACGTCTACAAAAAAACAAAGAGTACCTTGCCTGTGCGTTTTGTAAGTGTGTGTGTGTGTGTGTGTGTGTGTGGGGTCAGAGTGTGACCCCATAAATGACTTCCCTAAACCTGCTGGTCTGGAAGTCCAGCAGTTCATCTAAACAAAAGGCACTTAGACTAAAACAGATATAGATACGTTTATCCTACCATAAAACAATAAGACAAGGTACGACCTCTCCCATGCTCTGGAATGCACACAAAGTTTGCAGACTATTAAGGATCAAACCTCTACCAATCTAAAACTAATTATAAAACTCTAAGCATATATAAGTATCTGTTATTTAACATAACCTTTCAGCTAACATTCTGGCATCTTAGAAAATGATGCATGGTTTGGTAAGGTATTGTTTCTACAAGTGCAGCTGTCTCTTTTTACCCTAAACAAGCTACTATTTCACAGAGAGGTAGTTGCTGAAGAGGTTGACCCTCAGGCATACCATTCGAAAATAACTGGTCGCTTCAACAACGGCCTAAAGTGGCAGGGTGACCAGCTGGGCTGACTGTGTGAGTATAGTAGTCGGCTGCTACAGCATCAGCATAAAAAAGGTTGACCACCTGGGCAAACTGGCTGACCAACCAGCTGACCATTGCAGCACCGGCATGTGCCAAAATTCCCATGGCATCGGCCATTTTTGAATTACGGTGTCTGTCAACTTCATTAAAGTTCTGAGTAGAGTCAAATGAAAGTGCAAGAGCCATTTGACACAAGGTTTCCATTGAGTAGAATTGTGTTCCTCCTCCTGAACTTCATTTAAATACTTGACTCTATTTGAATGAACTTTCTTGCTGTTGTAACCCTTCATGGCACACAGAAAAAACACTACCAAAGAAGTTATTAGAATAATAATGACCTGCTGGATGTTTTCATTGTTATTCTATAACTGGAAAAACTGTGAGAGAGGAGTTGACCTCTTTCTTGGCTCACAGAAAATGGAGGTTAATGATAATTGAATATTTAAACAGGAAGCTGAATAACAGCAGCTATAGAACACCATAAATTGGCAAACTGAGGGCAGGAAAAGAATGACAAAGAATTTTTTGTGAGGAGTAATGACTTCTAGAAAAGCAAACATGCCTGCCAACATAACTTATTTCACTTATACTTCTGTTACTCCACAAAGTTGCATCTCTGCATTGTTCCCTAGAGAACTGTCCTTTCCCTGCAGCCTTATAAATTGAATGGTGGAATCTATGTGCATACATACATATACATGTACATACATATATGTAGTTTGAAACATAATTTTGGTTTGTACTCTGAACAAAGTTTAGGTCTTTAATGGCTGAGGTAAACTTAAAGTTAAGAGAAAGTTAAGGCTTATTAACAGTTTCTTCATTACTGGCTACGGTGCATATACTTAGCTCCATGATGGGCTTATACTACATAATGGAGAGCTCCCTCATATTTAAGAGTTCAGCTTAAGTTCCTTTTGTTGTCTTTTTTAGAGCTTTCCATCAGGTCATACTTTTTTAAAATCATATTTTTCTGTCTGTTGAGAAAAAAAGTAATGTCATATGTTACTTATGAGATTAACTACTGAGCTTGTACAGTGGGGCAAAAAAGTATTTAGTCAGCCACCGATTGTGCAAGTTCCCCCACTTAAAATGATGACAGAGGTCAGTAATTTGCACCAGAGGTACACTCCAACTGTGAGAGACAGAATGTGAAAAAAAAATCCATGAATCCACATGGTAGGATTTGTAAAGAATTTATTCGTAAATCAGGGTGGAAAATAAGTATTTGGTCACCTCAAACAAGGAAAATCTCTGGCTCTCACAGACCTGTAACGTCTTCTGTAAGAAGCTTTTCTGTCCCCCACTCGTTACCTGTATGAATGGCACCTGTTTGAACTCATCATCTGTATAAAAGACACCTGTCCACAGCCTCAAACAGTCAGACTCCAAACTCCGCCATGGCCAAGACCAAAGAGCTTTCGAAGGACACCAGGAAAAGTATTGTAGACCTGCACCAGACTGGGAAGAGTGAATCTACAATAGGCAAGCAGCTTGGTGTGAAAAAATCAACTGTGGGAGCAATCATCAGAAAATGGAAGACATACAAGACCACTGATAATCTCCCTCGATCTGGGGCTCCACGCAAGATCTCATCCCGTGGGGTCAAAATGATCATGAGAACGGTGAGCAAAGATCCCAGAACCACACGGGGGGACCTGGTGAATGACCTGCAGAGAGCTGGGACCACAGTAACAAAGGCCACCATCAGTAACACACTACAACGGCAGGGAATCAAATCCCACAGTGCCAGACGTGTTCCGCTGCTGAAGCC
The DNA here is from genome assembly GCF_051167445.1 of Perissodus microlepis. Taxonomy (NCBI): domain Eukaryota; kingdom Metazoa; phylum Chordata; class Actinopteri; order Cichliformes; family Cichlidae; genus Perissodus; species Perissodus microlepis. The sequence goes on from NC_140462.1 coordinate 20,924,952, forward strand.
AGTGCATGTCCAGGCCCGTCTGAAGTTTGCCAGAGAGCACATGGATGATACAGCAGAGGATTGGGAGAATGTCATGTGGTCAGATGAAACCAAAGTAGAACTTTTTGGTATAAACTCAACTCGTCGTGTTTGGAGGAAGAATACTGAGTTGCATCCCAAGAACACCATACCTACTGTGAAGCATGGGGGTGGAAACATCATGCTATGGGGCTGTTTTTCTGCCAAGGGGACAGGACGACTGATCCGTGTTAAGGACAGAATGAATGGGGCCATGTATCGTGAGATTTTGAGCCAAAACCTCCTTCCATCAGTGAGAACTTTGAAGATGAAACGAGGCTGGGTCTTCCAACATGACAATGATCCAAAACACACCGCCCGGGCAACAAAGGAGTGGCTCCGTAAGAAGCATTTGAAAGTCCTGGAGTGGCCTAGCCAGTCTCCAGACCTCAACCCCATAGAAAATCTGTGGCGGGAGTTGAAAGTCCGTGTTGCTCGGCGACAGCCCCAAAACATCACTGCTCTCGAGAAGATCTGCATGGAGGAATGGGCCAAAATACCAGCTACTGTGTGTGCAAACCTGGTAAAGACCTATAGTAAACGTTTGACCTCTGTTATTGCCAACAAAGGTTATGTTACAAAGTATTGAGTTGTATTTTTGTTATTGACCAAATACTTATTTTCCACCCTGATTTACGAATAAATTCTTTACAAATCCTACCATGTGGATTCATGGATTTTTTTTTTTTCACATTCTGTCTCTCACAGTTGAAGTGTACCTCTGGTGCAAATTACTGACCTCTGTCATCATTTTAGGTGGGGGAACTTGCACAATCGGTGGCTGACTAAATACTTTTTTGCCCCACTGTATGTCTATATATGACTCCACGAAACCAGAGCTTATGCCATCTGCCAATTCAAATGAAATAATATAGGGGAAAAAAACAAAAGAAAAAAAACAACTAAGTTTGTCTGTATATGCTACAAAGCAACTTTAATGGGCATTAATTGAGGTTAGCAAGCTATTAGTGTCAGGCTCAGGAGAGACTTGGAGGCAGACCGTCTCTAAAGTTTCACAATTTATTTACACACAGACACCAGGTGCAGATATATACAGGTGAGGGGGTACGGGAAGAGGGTCTCCGGGGAACACAGGCACGGGAAGGGGACACACGGGGCTATGTACACAATCCTTCGCTGATGCTCAGGTTAGCTCGGACTCCGGCTTTAGCTCACCAAACAGCGGTCCTCAGGCTGACGAGAAATCTGGCACAGGGAGGAAGAACAGGTAAGTTGCGGCACGAAAGAAACTCGTGGAAAAGCTCAGACTTGCAATGACACTGACGAGTGTTACACAATAATCCAGCGAAGAAGCATTCTCGGCAGCCGCCTTAAGAAGTGAGCGTGGTGATGAGACGATTGCTTGCGGGTGTCTGAGCCAGGGCTGGACTCGTCATGACTATGCCCCGGTAGAGCGCAGTGCGCGGGAGGAGAGAGGGAGATGAAACACTTGTAGCCATACAGAGTCAGCCGAGAAGGCACAGGGTCATGACAATTTGAATATTAAAGCCAGAGTTTTCAGTGTCACAAAGGTCCCTCAACCACTTTAGGTCTCTGGGTTGCCTTCTCTAGAAAACTTAAGACTTTCAGGTTAAAATAAATTAAAAACATAGATAAAGAAATCTATTCATTCTTCCATTTTGGACCACTTTCCAGAGCTTGGTGATCGAAGCCTGGGTTATCTCTGTTTGAGGTTGTAGGTTTTGTTCCGCCAGCTAATGGAAAAAAAACCTGACAGTCAAACTTTTCTGACCCAATTTTTAGAGGTATTTTACAAGTGCTGCTTTTCTATAATATAATCACAAATCCTTTTATCTGGTCAATCGCATCAAACAACAAAATACTCTATTTGTTAGCCCACAGCAGTGCTCATAGAATTGTGATAAACATGACAGAAACAGATGCATAACATCCTCTTCCTTGCATTTACCGCTGCTGCTTCTATGTAACTAACTGAAAGTGGCAGCTATTTTTTTCTATTTTGCGGCTCAGCAGGCCGCTGGCTGACAAAGCCTAACGTGTTTTGATTGAGCTCAGTGGGGGGATTTCACATGTGGAAACATTTGAATTCATTTCTTTTCACAACTGGCTAGATCACAATGTCTGGAACTGATGACACATCTAATTGTGTCAAAGTATGCAATTGCTTTTTCATTACAGACTGTCTCTTGTTTAATTAATTATTTAGCTTGGTGGATGAATATATTTATGCTTAGCACACCTACAAAAGGCCTGTGCTGCCAGTCAAATTTAACATATCCAGGAACTCTTTTCTTTGTCTGGCATTACTTACTCAAACATCAGCATTCAGGTAAAGCAGCCAGGAGGAGGCTCTCAACTGAGTAAGTCAACGTGTAGTACAGGTAGCATGTGACCAATTACAAACTACATCTTAGTATTTAAACCCAGGTAATAAATCTGACTGAAGTACAGACTATTAGTTATTGTCACAGCTTTGTCATTAAAAAACGGGAAGATTTGGCTTCAAAACCGATTTCATATTTGTGTATGTTTTTTTTCTACAGTGTGCAAAACCATTCCAGACCTATTTTTTTTTCAGTTTCAAGTCACCAATCAGCCACTAAGCCACTGATTGTGGTGATACGCTGTACTCATTTCCTTGACTTACACTGAAACAATGTTCAGGTGGCACTTGGGCAGATTTGAACAAAATCAGCCTGGAGCCTCTATTCCCCTGGTAACTTGAGGCTCTAAGTAGCATTATGAGAGTGAAGAATGGCTTCGTGAGCATCAAATCATAGGTAAACAGAAGGTTTCTAAGGGAACACAGAACAGCGCTTTAAAAAACTTATGTGGAATTTGCACTCAAAGAATGATTGTGCAGCAAACGTACCACTTAATGCCAGATACAGAATTTGCTAAATAAAGATCAATCAGCAAGTGTAGTAGTACTATGTCCAAACCACTTTTTCTCAGCCCGATGCAGAGCGGGCCGAGAAACATATCACTGCATCACACAGTGGAAGAAGGAAGAAGTCTACAAACTGATGAGGGACTCACAGAAACAGAGGGGTGCATTTTAAAGAAATGGGGAATTATCAGGTTAGTTTTCTGAGAGAAGATGAGTAAACTCAAAGTTTTCAAACTGTTTGCCTGGACAGCTTGACAGAGAGAGGTCCATAGCACTGTGTAATTTGAAATTTCGACCACGTAATACAAAGGGTACCACTCCCTAGTGAATAAAATGTTTTTCATAACATAAAAATGTTGGGGAGGAGCCGCGGTTTAAACTTTCACTATTTGGCACTTGGTCCGGTTTTTAGCTCATCTTAGAATTCCACTCCAGCCGGGAAGCTTCTCCCTTTGAAGAGAAAAAACTACCTACACACATCAGAATCTATTCCCTGTCGAGTAATATTTCCCTAGCCTTGTGTTGCACGGGTGTGGCATTTTCATTCGCCACTCTACTGTATATTATCCTGCAAAACATAACATGTAGTAAAAGATAAAACATTAATGAGATATTCCCAACAGAGCAGATGGGTAAAGTCTAGGCCTGTTTTGTTACACTGAAGTTGGACACATTGTACAGGACCCCAGGTGAAATAGCATGTTTGATAATATGGTGATTCTTTAATTCAATAGTTTGGAAAAAAATTATTTATTACTTGTAAAATATAAAGGTAATCTTAATTTGTAAAAATGTTTGATATTCAATTCAATTCAATTTTATTTATATAGCGCCAAATCACAACAAAAGTCGCCTCAAGGCGCTTCATAGATACAGAGAAAAACCGAACAATCATATGACCCCCTATGAGCAAGCACTTTGGAGACTTTTAACAGGAAGGAACCTCCGGCAGAACCAGGCTCAGGGAGGGGCGGCCATCTGCTGCGACCGGTTGGGGTGAGAGAAGGAAGACAGGATAAAAGACATGCTGTGGAAGAGAGACAGAGGTTAATAATAGATATGATTCAATGCAGAGATGTCTATTAACACATAGTGAGTGAGAAAGGTGACTGGAAAGGAAAAACTCAATGCATCATGGGAATCCCCGGCAGCCTACGTCTATTGCAGCATAACTAAGGGAGGATTCAGGGTCACCTGGTCCAGCCCTAACTATATGCTTTAGCAAAAAGGAAAGTTTTAAGCCTAATCTTAAAAGTAGAGATAGTATCTGTCTCCCGATTCCAAACTGGAAGCTGGTTCCACAGAAGAGGGGCCTGAAAACTGAAGGCTCTCCCTCCCATTCTACTTTTAAATACTCTAGGAACAAGAAGTAGTTCTGCAGAGCGAGAGCGAAGTGCTCTAATGGGGTGATATGGTACTACAAGGTCATTAAGATAAGATGGGGCCTGATTATTTAAGACCTTGTATGTGAGGAGCAGGATTTTGAATTCAATTCTGGATTTAACAGGAAGCCAATGAAGGGAAGCCAAAACAGGAGAAATATGCTCTCTCTTTCTAGTCCCTGTCAGTACTCTTGCTGCAGCATTTTGAATTAACCGAAGGCTTTTCAGGGAGTCTTTAGGACTTCCTGATAATAATGAATTGCAGTAGTCCAGCCTGGAAGTAATAAATGCATAAACTAGTTTTTCAGCATCACTCTGAGACAGGATATTTCTAATTTTAGAGATGTTGCGCAAATGGAAGAAAGCAGTCTTACATATTTGTTTAATATGTGCATTGAAGGACATATCCTGGTCAAAAATCACACCAAGGTTCCTCACAGCGTTACTGGAGGCCAAGGTAATCCCATCCAGAGTAAGAATCTGGTTAGATACCATATTTCTAAGATTTTCAGGGCCGAGTACAATAACCTCAGTTTTATCTGAATTAAGAAGCAGAAAGTTAGCGGCCATCCAGGTCTTTATGTCTTTAAGACATTCCTGCAGTTTAACTAATTGGTGTGTGTTATCTGGCTTCATGGACAGATAGAGCTGGGTGTCATCAGCATAGCAGTGAAAATGTATGCTATGTCTTCTAATGATGCTGCCTAGGGGAAGCATGTAGAGTGTAAACAAAATTGGCCCAGCACTGAACCCTGTTGAACTCCATAATTAATCCCTGTGTGTGAAGAGGACTCTCCATTTACATGTACAAATTGGAGTCTATTAGATAGATATGATACAAACCACTGCAGCGCAGTACCTGTAATACCTGCAGCATGTTCTAATTGCTCTAATAGGATATTATGGTCAACAGTATCGAACGCTGCACTGAGGTCTAGCAGGACAAGCACAGAGATTAGTCCACTGTCAGAAGCCATAAGAAGATCATTTGTAACCTTCACTAAAGCTGTTTCTGTGCTGTGATGAGCTCTGAAACCTGACTGAAACTCTTCAAATAAGCCATTCCTCTGCAGATGATCAGTTAGCTGTTTGACAACTACTCTTTCAAGAATTTTTGATATGAAAGGAAGGTTGGAGATTGGCCTATAATTAGCTAAGACTGCTGGGTCTAGAGATGGCTTTTTGAGTAAAGGTTTAACTACAGCCAGCTTGAAGGCCTGTGGTACATAGCCGATTATTAGAGATAGGTTGATCATATTTAAGATTGAAGAATTAATTAATGGCAGGACTTTTTTGAGCAGTTTTGTAGGAATGGGGTCTAAAAGACACGTTGATGGTTTGGAGGAAGTAATTATTGAAGTTAACTCAGAAAGATCAATTGGAGAAAAAGAGTCTAACTTAACATCAATGGTACTAAGAGTAGCTGTAGATAATATTACATCTGTGAGATGATTATTGGTAATTTTTTGATAAAAATTTTATTTGTGAAGAAGTTCATGAAGTCATTACTAGTTAACGTTAAGGGATGGTTGGCTCAAAAGAGCTCTGACTTTTTGTCAGCCTGGCTACAGTGCTGAAGAGAAACCTGGGGTTGTTCTTATTTTCTTCAATCAGTGATGAATAGTAAGATGTTCTGGCTTTGCGGAGGGCTTTCTTATAAAGCAGCAAACTATTTCTCCAGGCTAAATGATGATCCTCTAAATTTGTGACACGCCATTTCGTCTCCAGCTTACGAGTCATCTGCTTTAGGCTACGTGTTTGAGAATTATACCACGGAGTCAGGTACTTCTGATTTGAGACCTTAGTTTTCACCAGAGCTACAGTATCCAGAGTCGTACGTAGTGAGGAGGTGAAATTATTAACAAGATAATCGGCCTCTGTTGGAGTAGTATTCAGATAGCTGCTCTGCTCTATGTTGGTACAGGGCATTGAAGATGATAACAGTGGGTGGATTATATTCTTAAACTTAGTTACAGCGCTTTCAGAAAGACATCTACTTTGATAAAGTCTACTCTCCACTGCTGTGTAATCAATTATTGTAAATGTAAATGTTATCAGGAAATGATCAGACAGGAGAGGGTTTTCAGGAAACACTGTTAAATGTTCAGTTTCTATGCCATATGTTAAAACAAGATCTAGAGTGTGATTAAAGTGGTGGGTGGGTTCTTTTACATTTTGAGAGAAGCCAATTGAGTCTAATAACAGATTAAATGCCATGTTGAAGCTGTCATTTTTAGCATCTACATGGATGTTAAAATCACCCACAATAATTATTTTATCTGAGCTCAGAAAGAAATTAGATATAAAGTCTGAGAAATCAGACAGAAACTCTGTGTAAGGCCCATGTGGACGATAGATGATAACAAGCAAGACTGGTTTCTGAGTTTTACAGCTGGGGTGGACAAGGTTAAGCATCAGGCTTTCAAATGAATTAAAAGTCTGTCTTGGTCTTTCATTAATTAATAGGCTGGTGTGAAAAATTGCTGCCACACCGCCCCCTCGGCCTGTGCTTCGAGATAATCATCCTGCTGCAACCAGGTTTCTGTAAGGCAGAGTAAATCGAATTGTTGATCAATTATTAAGTCATGTAGAGACTTGGAGGAGAGAGACCTAATATTTAATAATCCACATTTCACTGTTTTACTCTTTGGTTCAGATGTGGATACTGTATTGTTCTTTCTTTGTAATTGTTTATGTTTAAGTTGTTTGTTGCTGGTTTTTAGTTTGTTTTTTGTCTTTTTGGGAGCTGACACAGTCTCTATGGAGATGGGTTTTTGAGGGGTAGCAGGAGGAGAGAAGCTGCAGAGAGGCGTGTAAGACTGCAACTCTGCTTCCTGGTCCCAACTCTGGATAGTCATATTTTGGGGGGTTTAATAAATTTGTCCATATTTCTAGAAATGAGAGCTGCTCCATCCAAAGTGGGATGGATGCCGTCTCTCCTAACAAGACCAGGTTTTCTCCAGAAGGTTTGCCAATTATCTATGAAGCCCACATCGTTTCTGGGACACCACTCAGACAGCCAGCAATTTAAGGAGAACATGCGGCTAAACATGTCACTCCTGGTCTGATTGGGGAGGGGACCAGAGAAAACTACAGAGTCCGACATTGTTTTGGCAAAGTTGCACACCGATTCAATATTGATTTTAGTGACCTCCGATTGGCGTAACTGGGTGTCATTACTGCCGACGTGAATTATGATTTTGCTGAATTTATGTTTACCCTTAGCCAGCAGTTTTAAATTTCCTTCAATGTCGCCTGCTCTGGCCCCTGGAAGACAATTGACTATGGTTGCCGGTGTCTCTAGCTTCACATGTCTGAGAACAGAATCACCAATTACCAGAGTTTGACCCCCAGCGGGTGTGTCGCAGAGTGGGGAAAAACGGTTAGACACATGAACGGGTTGGTGGTGTACCTGGGGCTTCTGTTTAGGACTATGCTTCCTCCTCACCGTCACCCAGCCGCCCTCTTTCCCCAGCTGCTTGGGGTCTGCCGGGGAACAGCTAGCGGGGCCTACGCTATCTTCAGCTGCACCAGCTACAGGGGCCTGGCTAGCTACGGGTGAATGAAGGGTGCGAAGCCGAGTCTCCAATTCAGTAATCCTGGCCTCCAGAGCTGCAAATATGCTACATTTGTATGTATTGTTTTCTTGTAAGTTTGCTTTCTTTATTGTTATTGTTTGAATAAACATGAAACTAGTGTGTGGTGTGAGGGAGCAGAGTAAATACTGACATTTTTTATTGATTCAGTTTTTCACTTTGTTAAACTAACATTATCATTTCAAATAATCATGTAATAAATAAATACCTCACCCCCAAGGAGTCACAGCAGATGGCTGCCACTAACTGAGGCTTGTTGTGCCGTAGCTTTCTTCCTGTTAAAAGGGATTTTTTTCCTTCCCACTGTCACTAAAGTGCTTGCTCGTATGGGGTATCTCATTGTTAGGGTTTTTCTCTGTATTATTGTAGGGTCTGTATCTTACCTTACCTTAAGCACTATATAAATAAAATTGAATTAAATACTTGAAAAAAGGGAACAAATGCAAAATTAAATGCAAATTCATCTATAATGATCTGCAACCTTTGGACACTACTGTGCATGATGTTTTAGTAACTTTTTCAAGGAGTAACCAGCAAATACAATCATGTACAACACTGGTCAAGTAAACTAGGAAACTCAGTGGTACATGTTAATTTAAGTTATGTTAGTGCAGATTTTAGTAACACTATGGCTACAGTGAAATTATCCAGACAATGAAATGCTACTCATGAGTAATGCACAACTATAAAAGATCAATGTGATATCAGTGGTCTAATGAGATTTTATAGCTGCCATACACCACATTTAATCGCCAATTAATGGGCACATTTGTACTGTGTAAACAAATGTGAATGCCAGTGACTCAGCTGTTTGTTTACAGACAACAGTTTGGTTTAATTCATCTGTATTAACCCAGACCAACATAATTATGTAGAAAAATAAAGAGAGGTAGAGTGGGCAGCCACATAGGCACAGGCATGTAACAGTGAACAGCTATATCTATAAACCTCGCGCTGTTATGGAGGGATTTTTCCGGACCTTAATTAGTAAGGCAGACAGAGCTTGACAAATGCCTGGGGGATAAGGCACAGATGATAGAATACTGGCACGGTTTGTTAAGAAATGTTCACAGCCAGCAGAGACTTGCAGGTGGGTGCGAAAAAATCGAGAAGGAACTTCAATAAGACTTCCACTTTAACGTAACGTGCAGCTAGACAGTAAAATTCAATAAACTAATGAAAAAAAAGAGAAAAGGAACTATCCATAAAGCAGACAGAAGAATGAAAATGAGGGAACAGTAGCAAGAAAGACGACATGACAAAGACTGAAGGAATATCATTTGCAATGGATGTCCCAGTTAGCTCGGTGCAGTTGGCAGTTATGGTGGTAGAGTCAGTAAAACATTCCTATTTTACCAGTGCACTTTACAGGGAGTGCAGAATTATTAGGCAAGTTGTATTTTTGAGGAAAAATTTTATTATTGAACAACAACCATGTTCTCAATGAACCCAAAAAACTCATTAATATCAAAGCTGAATGTTTTTGGAAGTAGTTTTTAGTTTGTTTTTAGTTTTAGCTATTTTAGGGGGATATCTGTGTGTGCAGGTGACTATTACTGTGCATAATTATTAGGCAACTTAACAAAAAACAAATATATACCCATTTCAATTATTTATTTTCACCAGTGAAACCAATATAACATCTCCACATTCACAAATATACATTTCTGACATTCAAAGACAAAACAAAAACAAATCAGCGACCAATATAGCCACCTTTCTTTGCAAGGACACTCAAAAGCCTGCCATCCATGGATTCTGTCAGTGTTTTGATCTGTTCACCATCAACATTGCGTGCAGCAGCAACCACAGCCTCCCAGACACTGTTCAGAGAGGTGTACTGTTTTCCCTCCTTGTAAATCTCACATTTGATGATGGACCACAGGTTCTCAATGGGGTTCAGATCAGGTGAACAAGGTGGCCATGTCATTAGTTTTTCTTCTTTTATACCCTTTCTTGCCAGCCACGCTGTGGAGTACTTGGACGCGTGTGATGGAGCATTGTCCTGCATGAAAATCATGTTTTTCTTGAAGGATGCAGACTTCTTCCTGTACCACTGCTTGAAGAAGGTGTCTTCCAGAAACTGGCAGTAGGACTGGGAGTTGAGCTTGACTCCATCCTCAACCCGAAAAGGCCCCACAAGCTCATCTTTGATGATACCAGCCCAAACCAGTACTCCACCTCCACCTTGCTGGCGTCTGAGTCGGACTGGAGCTCTCTGCCCTTTACCAATCCAGCCACGGGCCCATCCATCTGGCCCATCAAGACTCACTCTCATTTCATCAGTCCATAAAACCTTAGAAAAATCAGTCTTGAGATATTTCTTGGCCCAGTCTTGACGTTTCAGCTTGTGTCTTGTTCAGTGGTGGTCGTCTTTCAGCCTTTCTTACCTTGGCCATGTCTCTGAGTATTGCACACCTTGTGCTTTTGGGCACTCCAGTGATGTTGCAGCTCTGAAATATGGCCAAACTGGTGGCAAGTGGCATCTTGGCAGCTGCACGCTTGACTTTTCTCAGTTCATGGGCAGTTATTTTGCACCTTGGTTTTTCCACACGCTTCTTGCGACCCTGTTGACTATTTTGAATGAAACGCTTGATTGTTCGATGATCACGCTTCAGAAGCTTTGCAATTTTGAGACTGCTGCATTCCTCTGCAAGATATCTCACTATTTTTGACTTTTCTGAGCCTGTCAAGTCCTTCTTTTGACCCATTTTGCCAAAGGAAAGGAAGTTGCCTAATAATTATGCACACCTGATATAGGGTGTTGATGTCATTAGACCACACCCCTTCTCATTACAGAGATGCACATCACCTAATATGCTTAATTGGTAGTAGGCTTTCGAGCCTATACAGCTTGGAGTAAGACAACATGCATGAAGAGGATGATGTGGACAAAATACTCATTTGCCTAATAATTCTGCACTCCCTGTAGAATGAGGGACATAAATGGCTGCTACGTTTATAGAACATGTTTTCATATTTTAACCAGTATAAACTCTTCAACGCAGATATGGGCAAAGTCAGAGATTTGAATCATAAAAACAAATTAGCTGCACTCTGATTAGATATTACAGTAATACAGTCATTCCTCTACACCAGTGGTTCTCAAGATTTTCACAGTGAGTACCACCTCATAAAATATATGGCTCTTGAAGTACCACCCTTATGACCAACATTAAAGTACAGTAGTATAGGCCTATTTAACAACACAGAGTTTACACAGAGACTTTTATTTCTTATAAGAATGCCATTTATTTTAACTGTCATAAACAGGATGTGACAAGTGATAATAATAACAACTGTACTGCATTAAAACATTCACAGCAGGTGGGATATCCAATCTTTAAGTGATGACCTGATGAAACCTGCTTCCGGGTCCAGCAGAAGCAGCAGTATACTAATGACTAACCTCGTATTGTGGATGGATTATCTCAGTTGTTCTCCTGACTGAAGTTTGGTCCTTTACAGCATCCTGCCATGTGATTGCATTTGTTCCTAACCATCGGGAACTCTCATGTTAACTTTTATCAAGTGGATAAAAGTTAGCTTTCATCCTCCAGCTTCACTGTGTTTATATTATGCTAACCATGGTTGTGTATATACCAGCTAGCCCAACTTCAGTAACCCTACAAACGTTACTGCTGTTTAGTTTTCTGTCTTCATTTATGTCGGAAGTAATAGCAGGGCTGTACGTTTAAATTTTTGCTGTGGTGGTTAAGCTGCAGATTTTTGGCTTCACGGACCTCCTTCATGGTTTGTGCACGTCAAAGCTCAGTTTGCTCTTTGTGGCGTTTTAGCCGACGAGATGAAATACCATCATGTGGTGGCCTCGCTGGATCTGCTGTCCACCAGTCATGTGATGACCGTCTTGCAGGATCCACCCACCCAAGAGAAATACACCGCTCACAAGGTGCTGCTGCTACCGCGCTACTCTCTCTCCGAGAAACTCCTCTCCTCTCTTTCTTGGGCCTGGGTGATGGTACCACACTCGAGCTCATGGAGAGCATGCTGTCCTTACTAGGAACAGATGAGGCGGATTCCTCTTCACTGACGTCTTCCTCAGACAGTTGCCTGTGGTTTTACCATCAGCGTGACAGCGCCGTGCCACCTTTGCAGTTTTAAGGCCCAGGGAAATGAGCCCGATAGGGAAAGGCTGCTCTTCATAGAGGACTCACGCTTGGGGAGACGTTTTCTGGTTGACTCCGGCTCCCAGAAGAGCCTCGGGAACTCTTGTGTCATCTTTGCATACCTCCACAATGGTATGTTATTTAATCTTAAAAAAAATTGGAGATTTCCCGCGTACCACTACAGAGAGCCCAAGTACCACTAGTGTCTAGAGCAGTCTTTCACAGTTTGAGAAAGACTGCTCTAGACAGTATGTTAGCATTAGTGTTAGCTAAAGTAATTTGTAGACAAATTTATATGTAACCATGGAGTGTAAACAGATATGAATATGTGACATGACATTTAGTTATAAACATTTACGAAGACAAACCTTTTGATTGTCTCGAAAGGGAGGGTGGATCCACAAAGTCCAGACTTCGTCTGTGATGGCGACAGTGAGGCATGGCATTAAGGAGACTCTGTATGGAAGCTCCAACAGCATGTAGTTTGGTGTGTTTATCAAAGTCAGTGTCTTGTATAGCTCTATTTAGGAGATCTAATGGCTAGTTTAGCGTTAGCATGCTGTCTGTTCAGATATGTGTAAAGAGCTGAAACTTTCTTGGAGTCCAGGTCCAAGTAGTGATGCGCGAATCATGAACGAACCGTTCAATACTCGAGAATCACTTTACTGACTCATGAATCATGATTCACAAGCCCAACTGACTCACTGACTCATTCCTGTTGCTGTTAGCAAACTAATTTCATTAGCAGAAATATATCTAGCTTATAATTAAAATTGTGGAGAAAAGCACAACATCCAGTATCTTAAAAACATTTCTGCTCTGAACTGGAAGAAAAAACCCTGAGTAGAAGCTCACATGCTCACAGTAGCATCGCTCTGCTAACATGCTAGCAGCACATTTGAGCTACTCACCCCCTCCCTTCCTGTCCTGAATCGTAGCGTAGGCGAATCACTCAGGACTCACTAACCCCCTCCCTCCTGTGCTGAATCGTAGCGTAAGCGAATCACTCAGGACTCACTAACCCCCACCCTCCTGTGTGTGAATCGTAGCGTAAGCAAATCACTCAGGACTCACTAACCCCCACGCTCCTGTGCTGAAACGTAGCGTAAGCGAATCACTCAGGACTCACTAACCCCCTCCCTTCCTGTGCTGAATCATAGAGCGAACAAATCACTCACTCACTCACCCCCCCCCCTTCCTGGCTCACAGCTTCTTCTTCTTCTTGGTTGCCAACCAATGTTAAGGCGCATTACCGCCCCCTGGCGCACAGCTCAGTGGACATTTAGATGAGAAAATATATATATATTTGACAAATTTAAGTAAAAAATACTAATAAAATAAAAATAAACAAACTAAATGTTCCCTTTAGAATTTTTTTTTGCTCTTTTTTGCTCTATAAAACATTTGTTTTCTTTTACAATCACTCATCTTAGCAGTAGGATTTACATGAAAAGAGAAACAAATTAAGTTTGAATGAAAATGTACATTTTTTGCACTCTCTGGTCAACTGACTCAGTGACTCAAATGACTCAAAAAATCCGATTCACTTTGGTGAGTGACTCATTAAAACTCGATTCAGTAAAAAGAATCAAATTTACCATCACTAGTTCCAAGACTACTTGGATCTGGTTCTCTAGAGTAACCGTTTCTCGATCAACATCCCTAGTATTAAATGAAGGCAGCAGAAACACTGAAAAATAAAACAGGAAGTTTACTGAAAGGAAGACTAAAAATAAACCCACACAAATAAGAGCATAGAGGCAATAAAAGAAGGAAAAAGGGAGGCACATAAAATAAAACAAAACTATGAAACACAAAGAGAAAAGTCACTAATTCTTAGAAACCAGGTAGACATATAAGTACAAAGACCACGACCAATAGCCATGACTTTATTTGTCTCTGTCACGGGCTGGGTCTGTAACTCAGCATTTTGGAAATAGTTGAAGTTCTTGTGTCGTTATTATTAGTTAGGATTTAGTTGAGTTTTATTCCAGTCTTTATTTCATCTATGTCTCCTGATTTATGTGTCTTTTCCTGTCCTCTATGCAGTCTGTTTTGTCCTCAGTGTTTTACTTTCAGTTATGCCTGTGCGTTAGTCTCTCCTTGTGTTCATATTCTGGTGTGTCTGGTGTCTCCATGTTCAGTGTGTTCAGTTTTACTTTGCCCTGTGGCAGCTGTGTTTCCCCAGGTGTTTCCACTTCCCTCATTACCCTCCTGTGTATTTAAGTCCTCTGTCTCCTCTGTTCAGTGTCGGGTGGTCCGTTTGTGTTACTTCACGTTTCTCCAGGTCTCAGGTTTATTTCTTGCTTCTCTTCAGGTTCATGCTCATGTTCATGTTTCACGTCACTGTTTCACAGGCTCCTGTCCACATTCATGTTCATGTTTTTTGTTACAGCTTTCATAGTTAATCTTAGTTTATCCCAGTATAGGTTGTAGTTTAGTTTTTCCCTCATGTTGCCTTGTTTTCTGTTCATGGTATTCAGCCGCTTCTTAAACATATCGGCGATCCCCGCCGTATCAGTCTGTCTTGTTTTAAAAGATCTAAAAAATACACAAATCATTGATTAATTACATGTTTTTTCTTTGCTTGTTTGTTTTCTCAATTTTTGGGTCCTGGTCACTGCTTATATTATTATGTATTCTCATAAGCTGTCAGTTCACCCACTCAAATGTCAACCATGTAGCAATTTTCCCTCAGTACATCAAAGTGGGATGATAACAACCTTGGCTGCACCCTGCACTCCTTGTGCCCTAGTTTATATCACTGTATTTGATAGTGAAGATAGCAGTGATGATGCACCCTCACACTTGAGTGACTGGTACATATTGAGCTGTAAAAAAGGCCAGCCAGCTTGTCCTTGAATCAAGGCGCTGGCCCGTACAATTTAATGACACATATACCCTTCCTGCATTTACAGTGCAGGAAGGAATGTGATTACGGGCAAGTAAAAGGGCGTGTGCATCTTAATGGTACCTATAAGTTGCAAGGAAAAATGCAAGAAGAGGTAAATAGAGGGATGTTAAGGATGCCATTAATGCTAGGCAGTCAGCACAGACATCCTCCTAGAGGACAAAAAGTTTTTATTCTGATGAGTCACTCCAAATGTTGCTATCAAAGACCAAACTCAAGGGTAATTAGCTCTGACGTTACATTTAGCTCAGAGTGGTTGTCTGTAAGGCAATCTCATCATAAATTTTTGTTCCTTTATTTGACTGTCAAGAGAGTGCTTATTCATCAGACACATTCAGCTTGACCAAACTAAATGATTTGGTTGTAGAAAAAAAAAAAAATCTTAAAGCTGACAAGCGTGAAATCATGAAAGTCACTGGACTTTGTTTTAATCTGTCTTGTTAATGTGCCATAAGCAAATAAATATGTCTCGTTGCCAGTACTCTGATCTTGTTTGTGGTTCACTGATCCAGTTCTATTAATCTTTTGCAGTATTGTCCCTTTCCACAAACTTTGTCTATGACTATGACCAAAAAAGCTAAACTGTTTCCTGTTAAGGCAAGGTTAAGTTTTAATTTTAACAAAACATTGCACTTATTCCACAGCCTCATTGGCAACTTATCTAGAGAAAGGAAATGTTCAGATTTGACTGTTTAGTAGGAATAGCTTGCAATTGCTGTAGAGTGTACATACACTCTAAGGTCCACTTCTAATCCTATCCTCTTGAGAATAAAGTATAAGTATATTATGATAATTTTCATATCACCATATAATTATTTCATATAATTAAGTACAAAAATAATGACATGATGTGTGTTTCTGGTTAGCTCAACAATTCAACTGATGAGTAGGGTTAGGGTTAAGTAGGGCTGGTTTTATGACAGCAGGCTTATGAATGGGGCTTACGTGGAAGATATCAGCTTGTAGTTGTTGTTTAGTATGTGAATTTTTAAAAATGACCAAGTCCTGTCAAGCCCTAATCGAAATACTAAATGGGTTATGAGATATTTGGTAAATGTTAAAAGATGAACTGTTATTGCCCCATGTTAAATAATAGCTTTGTTAGTCAATGACCAGAAGATTCTATTAAGGTCCTTCTGCTGGGTAAATCATGCAGTTTTAAACAATGCCGTTTTAATGCTGTAATGATATCTCTTTCTTTAATTATGGTATTTGTTAATAATTGGTCTAAGCTCCCAGGGGCACTTTGAACTGTATGTTCACTGTAGGCAGATTACTCTGTCTTGAGAAAAAGATTAGGGGAATCACCCACCGTCGGACTTGTTCCCAGGGGGTGATGGGCTCCGCCAGGGCTACCCTTTTTGAGATGCTCTTTTTAGTGGAAGTAAGTAAGAAATTCATAAGCCACTTGTCTTTTAAATGGTAGATCACTGTGAAAGTATAAAGCACACTGTCTAAACAAGTAATCATATACCCTGTCTAAAGGAACATCCATCCATCCTCTTCTGACTAATCCAGGCATGCGCTTTGGCCTCATCCTATCTAAGCTGTAATTAGACATGAGGTTGGGTACACACTGGGACCCCACCACTGTGCTGCCTCTCTATAAGGAGATATCCCAAAATCCTATATTTTGGATTTGTTACCATTTTGGTCACAAAAGAGCAAAAATAGCTACAGCCAATCTTACAGATATCAAATGTTGAGAGACAAATGTTGATTTTAGTTTTTATCCTTCATTCCTCTCTCATCCTTTCTACTTATTGGTCAACTAAATATGCAGAAATGCAGTAGACTTTCTATCAGAACTGAGACCAATTTGGCATTCCATTAACTGTGAAACTGTAATCTTATATCATTATATGTGAAAGGTGGAAGTACACGATATTTGTTTACAGTAAACTGGCTTGATAATAATTTTATTAGATTATTTCAGTCATTTACAATATTGCTAAAAGGACGTTGCCACGTTTTATGAAGGCAACATTAAGCAAAGTGATTCTTGCTCCTTGTTCCATCCCCAATCCCACCATTCATCTCACTTCTACCCTTCCTTCCTCATTATTCAGTTCCCACTTCTACACACATCTCCCCCCTCCTCTCTCTCCTCCTCTCTCCTTCTACTTCTTCTTTCATCATTGCCTTCATTACAGCTTTCACTGTATTTGTCATTTTTCAGGCCTTTCTTGTCTCCTTCTCATCTCTCCTCTCATTTTGTTTCTCTAATCTTTTCTGTGTTGTCCTGTTTCATTCATCTCAAATCACATTGATGTAGATGGGCCCCCGCCTTCATACAGCATGATTTTTTTTTATTTTTTTGCTGGAGGTGGTCTTTGCTGAAGATGATTGGACAACAAAAGATTTCACTTGGTTACATCACGTCTTTGAAACATCAGTTGTCTTGACCGGCTACAAACATGGCTGGCAAGATACTCTGTGTATGTATGCACTGGATGAATAAATTCACAATGAATGTGCGTATGCAGTGTCTTTGTGAGATGGGCTCCTTACTTTGCCTACACTTTGCCTTCTCACACATCTGCACATATAGACATACTTTTAATCAGTGCAAGATATAGTTTGTTGTAGTAGTAGAAGGCACTTCTCTGACATTTTTTTTCTGTCATGGCCTAGGCCAAACCCAATGATAGACTCAATAGCGGAGCGCACACAGAGACTCGGGAGAGCATGACTACAAGACTTTATTTACACAAACATGATTTTGACAAAGTCAACTGAATGTGAGCTATGAACTAATGATGCACAGAACCTAGGAGATAAAGATAATACTCAAATTTGTGAGGTAAACTGTCACGGCTGGTGGGGTGAGCCGTGTGGTGTAGGAGGAAAAGGACCCAAAATGCAGGCAGTTGACTGAAATCTTAACAAAACGGAGAGCAGAGCAGAGAGACGCAGACTAAAGAACAGGATACCAAGGAACACAGATGAACGCAGACGAGCCGACAATGAACACAGACCGACACCCACTAAATATACACACACAAGGTAATCGGGTAATCACACACAGGAGGGAAGAACAGCTGATCTGAATAAACATGATGACTGGAGGACACAAGCTGAACACAATGACAACAGACACAGACCTTCAGAACAAAACAGGAAATCTAGAACCCGAACCGGACACAAGGGGGGAGGACACCGAATAACTAGAACAGAGGGACATAATCATAAAACACAAAACGCTGGGTCAAAATGACCCAGGACCATGACAGTACCCCCCCTCCAAGGGCTGGCTCCAGACAGCCCAAAACAAAAACAGACGACCAACCCAGGGCGGGTGGCGGGGGGCCCAGGACGGAGGGACCAAAACCAAACAAAAGCAAGCTCCAGTGATCCAAAAGAATTGTCCAAAACACAACACACACTGGAGTCCCTGAACAGGGTCCCAAAACATAGTTCAGGAGGCCGGCCCGGAGGCTGACAACTCAGGAGCCTAGAACAGTTCATCTCCGGGGGCCGACCATGTGGAAGGCAGTGGCGGCGACGGGGAAACAGTTCAGGCGGCCGACCGTGCGGACAGCAACGGCGGCGACGGGGAAACAGTTCAGGCGGCCGACCGTGCGGACAGCAATGGCGGCGGCGACACAAGTCCGGAGGCCGGCCGCGCGGAAGGCAGCGGCGGCGTTTGGGAGGTCGTCCATAACGACGATGACGCCCAACAAGCGGCCTGGCAGATGACCGCCGATGTCGAGGCGGCAGTTTGGGACCCAAAGGCTGCGTGGCCCCCGCAGCACCAGGCAAGGCTGCAGCTGGCGAGGATGAAGACACGGAGGCTGCAGCTGGCGAGGATGAAGACACGGAGGCTGCAGCAGGCGAGGATGAAGACACGGAGGCTGCAGCAGGCGGAGGATGAAGCTGCTGCTGCTGCCGGCGGAGGATGAAGCTGCTGCTGCTGCCGGCGGCGTGGATGAAGCTGCTGCTGCTGCCGGCGGCGTGGATGAAGCTGCAGCCGGCGAGGATGATGAGGCTGCAGCTGGCGGCTGGACGGGCTCCTCGGGCCCTCCAGCTGACGAGGCAGGAAGCTGGACGGGCTCCTCGGGCCCTCCAGCTGACGAGGCAGGAAGCTGGCTAGGTTCCCCTGAACCTCCAGCTGACGAGTCTTGGGGCTGGACGGGCTCCTCAGGCCCTCCAGCGGAGACAGGAAGGTGCTGGCCAGGCTCTCCAGAACCCCCAGCGAAAGTAGTCACTGAACCAGGGGGCACAGGGGCCCCTGGCACACGTAGGGCTGAACCAGCAGGCACACAGGCCTCTGGAAAACACGGATCAGAACCAGTAGGCGCACGGGCCTCTGGCAGGAACGGATCAGAACCAGCAGGCGCACGGGCCTCTGGCAGGAACAAATCAGAACCTGCAGGCACGGTGGCCTCTGGCAGGGACAGATCAGAACCAGCAGGCGCACGGGCCTCTGGCAAACACATAGCAGACTGCAGCTGCACAGAGCATTGACTCAGCTCAGGCAGCGACAGCCGGGTGCGGTCCTCAGCTGGCTTCTTAACCTCCAGGGGTCCAGAGTCTGCTGGGGGCTGAAACCCAGCCCTCCTCCCGAAACTCCTGGGAAGGTGCGGATGCTGCTGGGTCCATGTTTGGTCGGCTCGTACTGTCACGGCTGGTGGGGTGAGCCGTGTGGTGTAGGAGGAAAAGGACCCAAAATGCAGGCAGTTGACTGAAATCTTAACAAAATGGAGAGCAGAGCAGAGAGACGCAGACTAAAGAACAGGATACCAAGGAACACAGATGAACGCAGACGAGCCGACAATGAACGCAGACGAGCCGACAATGAACACAGACTGACACCCACTAAATATACACACACAAGGTAATCGGGTAATCACACACAGGAGGGAAGAACAGCTGATCTGAATAAACATGATGACTGGAGGACACAAGCTGAACACAATGACAACAGACACAGACCTTCAGAACAAAACAGGAAATCTAGAACCCGAGTCGGACACAAGGGGGGAGGACACCGAATAACTAGAACAGAGGGACATAATCATAAAACACAAAACGCTGGGTCAAAATGACCCAGGACCATGACATAAACGTAATTACTAGGATTTCTGTGAGAAACTAGTTTTGCAAAAGAAGCTTAATCCAGGCACATGGAGTAAAGGGGAAGCACGACCAGGAGTCTCAGCACATGTGTGCAAGTGGAGGACCGGTGTTGGGGGAGTGTAAGTGGTCAAAGTGCACCAGTGGAGTTCCAGAGTAGGTATTCCATGGAGCACAGTGGCAGTGGCTGAGGGGCAGGCAGGTGAGCAGACTTGGCAGGTGTGAGGAACAGAAGAACTGTCATGAATGGACCAGCAACGAGATGAATGGAGAGTGTACTGGAAATTTCTTTATTCTATGTATTGGTCACATATTTTAATCATATCACATTGGTAATAGTAACATCACTTTCTTACTTTAGTATAGCAAAATCACTCCTGACACCTCTTTGTATACATGCATGTGGAATGTTATCACAAGTGGGCCTCAGGTTTTATTACACCTCTCAGAGGGTGCATTGTAGACTTGAAGATCTCCAGAACATCCTGCTCTTAGGGAGGTGACGGGTGGTCATAACTTTTCTTAGAATGGGAGACGGACAAGGAGCTGGATTGAAGGTATAGAGATATATGGTGTGTCGTGGAATGTTCTTCGTTTGAGAGTGTTCTGGGAAGGTATAAAATGGTTCAGGGCGGCGTCCTTCCTCAGAAATTGTTTGGTGTTTGCTCTAAACATATTCTCCACTGCAGTGTTTTCCTTTTCTTTTTAATAAACCTCACTTCAAAGATACGCTCACCTGGTTGTTGCAGTTTATTCAAGATTTTCCAAAACAAGAGTATAAGCAATGGTGGTGCATGGAAGTTGGCTTGGAGACTGTAGAGGACAACAAAAGGTTTTCCTCATTAACTGAGGTTAGCAGATCACTTTGCGAATGGTGAATGCTGGTCTTAAATG
Organism: Perissodus microlepis; assembly: GCF_051167445.1. Lineage (NCBI taxonomy): Eukaryota > Metazoa > Chordata > Actinopteri > Cichliformes > Cichlidae > Perissodus > Perissodus microlepis. The sequence continues at coordinate 20,945,867 of NC_140462.1, forward strand.
CCGGCAGCTCAATTGCCTGCAGGTGTGTGGAAATGCCAGTGCAGGGCGACCGCACTCCAGTAGAATATAATCTGGTACTGTGATGGTCCGAGCGGTGAAGGAAAGTCCAAAAAAAAGTTTTTTATTTAACCCAAAAACAAACTTGATTAAATTGTACAGAAACATCTAAATGCTGGGCACATAAAAGATAACAGAACTCTACTCAAAAGTTGAATAGAAACAAAACTGGTAACTCAAACAAAAATTCACCACATTTGGCAGGAGCAGGGCCAAAATTAGTGTATAATCCAGTGTATAATGTTTTGAACACACCTGCTCTTCATCAGACAATAAAGTGCAAGGCAGCGCCATCACCTGTGATAGGTCACATGACCAGTGACTGTGTCTTATTTAGGACAAACCGTTGACAATACTGTACAAATTACTGTATTATTTGTCAGAAATATCCATGCTATCTCCAAAAACCTAGCAACAAACAGAAGGGGAGATATACATATTGTTTTAGGCAATATCTAACAATAAAATATTTGATACAGTCAGCTACATAGATGTCAGACCTAACCAAAATAATGAGAATGAATCAGAAAGGGCATCATAACCCCTCATAGAAATGAGTAACATATCAAATTTGGCCTTGACTGAAGTACTGACTGAAGAATCGTCTAATCAGTAACTTAAACTATATTTTCATTGAGTTCTCCACTGGCTGTGAATGTTTCTTAATAATAAACGTTCAGTTAATATAATTAACTGATGACAGTTTCGCTAGTTATGGTTTTAAATGTACTAATAGGTACTATCTGCAGGGAAACACATTATTATCACATGGCTTCCCTTCCCTGACAACAGAGACCAGTAAACAGAGAACATGCAACATGGGGTGCAACAGTAACCAATGCACGAAAGACTTCAGCTCATCCCAATCACAATCACAATGGTTTTTTTTTCTTTTGAACAGATGCAGTTCACATCATTGTTATTCAGAATCTGGATGTACCTGATAATGTGCTGATTCTGGGATAAAAACACAAACATTTCTTCATTGCATTCAGTTGCCAGATATGAACTAATTAGGTCATCCACTGCAGACATAACAGAGCAAGCAGTGGTGACTGTTGGCAGGAGGTACTGTGCTTGTCATGGACGCTGCTTTTTCTGGTGCTGTTGCAAAATGTTTAAGGACAAAATACACACAATAAAATTACACACTCAAGACAATTAGCCCACTCACATGAGCTGTGTCAGCACTCGCCAGCAGCTGTATTCTTGTATGCAGTTTACATTTTTCCTTTCCCTTTTCCTTCTATTCTTAAAAAAAAAAAAAAGTCAATGAGAGAACGAGTCACAAAGGTGGATGATATGTGACAGGACTGACTGAGTATGTGGTGTCCTAAAATTTCTCAGTCAGATACAAAACTTACATGTATCAATTTCAAAATACCAAGAGGGCAACAGTGAAAGGATTCAGCTCGAGGCTTCACAACTGGATTTCACTGACTACTTTAATATACAGTCTGTGGACGCATGCTCAATCATCCAGGTAAGTAAATCCTGAAAGTTTGATTTTGTACATCTGGACGTAGTCAAAGGAGCTTGCAAAGAAAAGCGTCTGGACTTCTTTAAGTTTACTTGAGGACGTTTCACCTCTCATCCGAGAAGCTTCTTCAGTTCTAAGGTCAAATGGTGGAGAGTCCCAGATATAAACCTAGTGGGAGTATCCCCCCACAGAGGGACAAAAGGACCCCCTGATGATCTTCTAATCGCCTGAGCCAAGGTGTGAAACTGGGTGTGGGTCCCAATCAGCCAGAGTTTCGGGTGTGTTCATTGTGAAACCTGGCCCCACCTTATCATGCGAATTCCTGAGGTCAGATGGCCCAGGATGTGAGTGGGCGTTAAGGCGTCTGGGAAGGGATCTCAAAACTGGATTATAGATGGCAGAGAGTTGGTGTCGTAAACCCCCGCCTCTGTTCAAAGATGGTCGCTCACAGTGGACATAGATGGCTTCTTTCACTCCTCTTTCAAACCATCTGTCCTCTCTGTCCAAAATGTGAACATTGGCATCCTCGAAAGAGTGTCCTTTATCCTTAAGATGCAGATGGACTGCTGAGTCTTGTCCTGTGGAGGTGGCTCTTCATTGTTAAGTCTGTGTTTTAACACAGTGTTGAAGTCTGTGTTAAAACACAGACTTAACAATGTGGTGTATGCTGTACAGTGCAGCGAGAAATGCCCAGACCTCTACATTGGAGAGACCAAACAGCCACTTCACAAGCGCATGGCACAACACAGAAGAGCCACCTCCACAGGACAAGACTCAGCAGTCCATCTGCATCTTAAGGATAAAGGACACTCTTTCGAGGATGCCAATGTTCACATTTTGGACAGAGAGGACAGATGGTTTGAAAGAGGAGTGAAAGAAGCCATCTATGTCCACTGTGAGCGACCATCTTTGAACAGAGGCGGGGGTTTACGACACCAACTCTCTGCCATCTATAATCCAGTTTTGAGATCCCTTCCCAGACGCCTTAACGCCCACTCACATCCTGGGCCATCTGACCTCAGGAATTCGCATGATAAGGTGGGGCCAGGTTTCACAATGAACACACCCGAAACTCTGGCTGATTGGGACCCACACCCAGTTTCACACCTTGGCTCAGGCGATTAGAAGATCATCAGGGGGTCCTTTTGTCCCTCTGTGGGGGGATACTCCCACTAGGTTTATATCTGGGACTCTCCACCATTTGACCTTAGAACTGAAGAAGCTTCTCGGATGAGAGGTGAAACGTCTTCAAGTAAACTTAAAGAAGTCCAGACGCTTTTCTTTGCAAGCTCCTTTGACTACGATGACCTGGATGACTGAGAACCTTCACAGACACATCTGGACGTAGCGTTTTCAGTGTGAGAAACATTTCGTCACTCATCCAAGTGACTTCTTCAGTCTCAACTGACTGCTGGATTCCCTAACCTTATAACAGTACATAATGACTGAAACTACCACCACTGAATGATCAATGGGCTGTGAGGTCAGTTCCCTTGATCAAATATATGCAAATATGCAAAATTACTCATGGCCATTGATCAATGGTCTTTAAACAATGACTTTGATCAGTAATTGTTGATCAATGGTCATGAGAATTTGCATTTTACTGATCAAGGAACAAGGGTCACTCTGAACTCTTTTATTATTCTGGGTTGGGCTTTCTCAAGTCCGCTTCCTGACAGTCACTGGAATGCATTTGTGGTCAACTCTTTCTTGGTGGTTCAATCAACAACTATTAAGAAAGATTTTTGTTGCTAACATTAGGCTGTGTCATGATGAAAACAAACTAAAACTAAATAAAGAGTATGAACTGTGACATAAACACATCCCATTTATCACCAACAAATAAAAATAAAAATGTTCCTGATTAACCTCCTAGGACCTGGCGTCCACATATGTGGACATCACATTTTGGCTTATTTAGACCAAAATACTCAATTTTGCTCTGCAAGGGCCAGATATCCACTTACAAGGACATTATACTGCTACTGTTCTATCAAAATTTTAAACGAATATCCTAAGATGTGGCTCTTATTTTTCTTAAAAACAAAAATAAGGTAAAAAAAAAAAAAATCTGGTAATTCTTTGTTTTTACATTCATCGGGCCCCAACCAGCCCAAATATCAAAGAGAAATTAAAAATGCATGCCGTGGAAGAGTTCGGGTCTTAGGAGGTTAATAAATGTTTGACCTTTGATTCTTATAAACTGTATAAACTATGGATATAGCTGCTGCATCTAAAAAGTGAAGCCAATGCTAGTCTTCCTTAGTCAATGCCTCTGGTTGCTAAAGGAAGTCTGGTTGCTAATGGGCGTTCTTATAGAATAAACATGATGTTCATTTTGAAAATTGTTTTTCACATTAGGGTCAGAAAGGACACTTTAGGGTGGGTCCACTTTGTGATTGTATGAGTATGTGTCCTCCTGATTGACAGCAGTTGATCCCTACTCATCACAGATGGTGGCCAAAATGCTGACCTTGAGATTTCAAAATGGGCCTTTGTTAAGCAATGGTGACATCACAGATGCTACGTCAGTCACTTACACACCCTGTTATTGTTCTCTCATTTCAGTGTTGTGTATCATTAACACTGATGTTCCTGTTTTTTTAGGAAACGGATTTATTTCTTAAAACAGCTGCGAAATTGTAATAAGGGGATATGATTTGGAGATTAACTGTGAATGATTCAAGAGATTTCACCCACATCTATGTTCATTTAGCATTGGATTACCTCAGTTGTAAAACTTCCCATTTCAGCCATCCAGTACAAAAGTGATGACACTTGAATTTTTCCATATAGCTAATCATGCTTTTCTTACATGTTTTCATGATCAGTTTAATTCTTCAGGGCTAAAGTTTCATGGAAAGCTTGCCCACAGTCAGTGGGTGAATCAAATCTGTTTCCTTGCCTTTGCCGAGTTGGTATCCTTCTCCTGTTTGAGTTTGACACACTGTGATCGCCTCTGACAGTTATGCTAACTTTTTGTCCTACTCATGGAAATTATACTTTTTTCCCCCACAGTGGAAGGGGGAGTGTCAGTTAGTTAATGTTGGGATCCTTTTGCTGAAATGTGAGTGCCAGAGAGGAGGCAGCAGCAGAACAGTACCACATATAGTACATCGAGAGGGAGAAAAATACCAGTGAGATGATATTTGCTCCAAAACAACATGATTAGATGGTACACTGTGTGCACAGGCATGGACATTCACGCCATGCCAAAACATATATTGTCTTACCGCCTTGTGGTTGTATTCAGGACAATGTTTTGCATTATTATTGTAATTCTCTTGTCCTGAACGAAAAGAAAACGGAGATCGTGGTGTTTGATAGTAAAATCCCCCGCGACCAACTGTGTGCTGCTCTGATGCCTTTTGCTAGCTCTCCTTCTGATTATGCCAGTAATTTGGGCATACTACTGGATAGCTCGCTTAAATTTGACAAGCAAGTGTCTGCTGTTGTGAGGTCTAGTTTTAATCAGCTGCGCCTCATTTCTAAGGCTAAGCGCTATATTCCGCACATTGACCTGGAAAAACTCATTCACGCATTCGTGACTTCCAGGTTGGACTACTGCAACTCTCTTTATATTGGCCTTTCCTCCACCCTTCTCGTTAGATTGCAGACTGTCCAGAATGTGGCGGCACGCCTTTTGACAGGTAGCAGGAAGTTTTCTTCCATCACTCCTGTTCTTGCTGGCTTGCACTGGCTTCCAATTAAATACCGTATTCAATTTAAAATATTACTTTTCACCTACAAAACCATTAATAACTTGGCGCCGAGCTACCTCAATGAGCTTCTCAGGTTACACACTCCTGTCAGAGCACTTAGATCTGCTACCCAAATTCTTCTGGAGCAACCTCGTTCTCGGCTGAAGTCTCGTGGTGACCGCGCGTTTGCTGTAGCTGCCCCGGTCTTATGGAACAACCTTCCTGTTTCTATCCGGATGTCTGACTCTATGCCACTGTTTAAATCACGGCTGAAGACTTATTTGTTTAATCTTGCCTTTCCACCTAGTTAACACTTGGTGTGCGTTGGTACATTTTTATCCGTTATGCTTGTGAACTACTTTTATATCTTATGATTGTCAAGGTTTTTATAATTGATACGTGCCAGGTCCTTTCTCTTTTCCCTCCCATCTCCCTTTTCCTATTTTATTTTTGTCAAGCACCTTGGTATACCCTTGGTTTTTTAGTGTGCTTTATAAATAAAGTTTATTATTATTATTATTATTATTATCATTGCTGAAAGAGAGATTCTGTGAGTGTTTGGTTGTATTTATATTTCTTTTCTAGCTTAGAATTATGTTCACTGGAATCAGCTGTAAAAAATAAAATATGGACTTTTCAGACCAAAAACCGAATGCTTATAGAAGCAGTTAAAACCTGAATTCTTTCTAATGACCAGCAGGGGTTGACTCCAATTGTATATGAGTCTTTTGAAACATGACCCTAGTTTTCACTATACTTTTGAGTACAGTAAACACCCGATAAGCTTGTCCTCTCAGTCGATATTATCAAGGCTATCTCACAAAACATGATGTTCCATCAACTTACTTTACCAGTTACCCACTTCAAGGGCTCACTGGAGCTGCTGCCTGTCCCAGGTGACATTTACTGCACAACCTAGACAGATGGCTAGTCCACTGCAGAGATTACAGCACAGAAAAACAACAGTTATCCCGTGGGTGGGACATAAGATAACTTTTCTCAACTTCTAGGTGACCGACTCAAGTGACTGAAAGAAAACTCAAGATACAGTTAACTGACATACACTCAAAAAAGGGAAATTTGGTGGTTATTGCAATTACAAGACTCTAACATGTAATTTGGACACAATGAATTTATGTTTCTAAGGTGAACGTAATAAAATCATATAAGATCTACATGAAATTTACCAACTTAGCACCTCTTAAAATTATTCTTGTTGATATGACATGATAAAATATAACAAGTGTGGTTAGCTGCCTTAAAGGCTTGTGATATCACAAGATCACGTGAGATTTTAAACAACAGGAGGCAGGAACAGTGTTGCCAACTTAGCGACTTTGTCGCTATATTTAACGAGTTTTCAGACCCCTTAGCGACTTTTTTTCTAAAAAAAAGTCGCTAAAAAAGACGTGAAAGCGCGTATCGCTTTTACTCTCAACAAGCAGCGGGTGCTGTAACGCAGTCAGTTCTTCTTTTACTCTTATGCTGTTTTGTGGATCACAAGGTTTAAAACTACTTATAAACACACACACACAAAGTAACTCCACCAGAGTGCCTATTTCGGGTCACTTTTGCCGGTCCAAGCCCGGGTAAAGGAGCAGGGTTGGAATTGTGACATTAAAAAAAAAAAACAACAATTGCTAAAAGAAATTTAATTTGTAGTTCTAAATAAACTCTAAATGCATTTAGGACGTTTTTTACTCACTTTATGTCTCTTCCACGATGTTATTTCTCTCTCCAACAACATAGGTTACAATTAGATTAGCATGACCAATTATGCAAATTAGGCGATGACGTCATTTAGCGACTTCTAGCGACTTTTAGGACAACCAATAGCGATTTTCCTTACTGAGGAGTTGGCAACACTGGGCAGGAAAGCACATGGTTTGCTTTGCGGTCATCTTGGAAAGGTAAGAATGAATCTATCTTCATCCATTTTGATGAAAATACTTTTTGCACAAAGGTATCATTAGTTTGTCAATTCTTTTCAGTTCTATTTATTCAGATTTGTTTCTTTTTTTTTTTAAATATCTGTTTGTTTATGCCATTCTAGCTAGCTAACACGTTAGTGCAAGAATATAGCACAATGTCATGCTAGCACAAGCACGATAGCCTAATATTAAAGACTTAGCTACTCTAAATATAGATATTGTTTATAACTTAACCTCTGCACATAAGCTAGTTTCGGGTTTACCAAAGAGACTGTTGTGATAATTTTACATTTTATGTGTGGGTTGTTGAAATTTGTAAGTTTGTAAGTTGCAACTGATGGACAGTGGTTTATTTAACAGTGTTTTTAGTACACTGATGAGGAAAGACAAAACATGAACAGATATGTTTTCCTGTTTTTTAATTTTTTTGAAATTAAATATTTTTCTACTTAATAAACTTGGAGACTTGCAGTTCCCTCCTTTAAAGATAATTAATGTTTAATTGTCAAAATTGTATTTTAGGTAGGTGATCATTTTTAATTCCTTCATTTGAGGTCATCTAGTATTGAAGTGGCTCAGACTACTGCACAGAAATTCCCTGGTACATCTGAAGTCCACCTTGCAAAGTGTGTGTCAAGCAAATGTATAACTTTTAGAAATGGGATGATAGTTGCTAATTGGTCTACAAGTGGGCTGCTTGATTGTGGAAAGATTGTTCAGATTCCTATTGTTCACACACACACACACATTGCTTAACATATTCATTAAATCATCAGCCAATATTATGTTTAGGCCATAGCTGTTATGGTCATTTCACCAGTATGGACAAAGTCTATAATCTAAATATTTTCATTGCTTATTTAGTTAATTATATGTATTGTCTTCTTTCTTTAAACACCTTGGGGTTTTGTGAAAGGTGTTGTATAAATCTCAGTTATAAATGTATTCTTATTATTAGCCAAACTGAGTTTTGTCTATTGGATTATTATCCTGCCTTTTGTAGGTGGGTGCAGAATTCAAGATAATTACGACACTCCATTTGCAGTCAAAGTTCTTCTCCCAGCTGGATAGTTATTCGGCAAACCTTATGAAGATATATGCCAAGAAGGGTGGAGTTGTCACGGACCCGGCTCTGGGGACTCGGGGTCCGTGGGCAGTGGGGACTATGACTGTTGTTGTTGTTGTTGTTATTATTATTATTATTATTATTATTTGGTGTGTTGTCTGCACTGCCCCTTGGCACATCTGTATGTAGGTAGAGATGTGTGTGTGTGTGTGTGTATGTACTGCCTTTCTGCTGTGGCCAAGTTACAGGCACCTTCAGCCCTGGGGGCGTGGCCTAACTTGAGGGCTGGCCACACCCGAAGTCCTGGCCGCACACCTGCTCCTCATCTGGGCTCGTCGGGGGAGCTATTTAGATGAGCGATGGAGCTTCCACCGACGCGGGATTATTGCGTTTGACTACACGTCAGTCTTCAAGTCAAGTCAAGTCAAGTCAAGTCAAGTCAAGTCAAGTCAAGTCAAGTCAAGTCAAGTCAAGTCAAGTCAAGTCAAGTGTGAGTGTATGCCTGCTGGGATAAGTTGTAACAGCTGCCTCTATTGTTTTCCCCTCAGGAGGAGTGTGGGACGAGAAGGAGCAGTGAGCAGGGACACTGGGGCAGAGAGCACTACACGGGGACTTTTGAGAAGAAGACACTGGGAGTCTGGGAAACTGGGGATTAATTGTTGTTTACTTCACCACCTCGTAAATAAACACTGTTGCACTGAAGAGTCCGGCGTTTGGGTCCTACTTCCCCATCTCCCCACGGTCTGCCAGCCAGACCGTGAAAGAATAATCCCGCCAACCACCATGGACCCAGCAAACTCAGGAGTTGCCACGGAGGAGAGATCACTCGCGCAGCTATGGGATTACTGCCGGAGCGTAATCCAGGCTGTAGACCCACACAAGAGACATATACAGGTAGTGTTCTTTGACAATTATCTCTCATCCACTACCTTCACCATGAACTTTTTGGACATTAACAAACTTAAGCAATTGGTCACTAATTTAAGGGAGAGCTCAAGTTTTGAATTATTTGGCTTGGGTGGCCCGAGCAAGGAAAGTTCGGCTGCTCTCCTAGAGGTTCTAGCCACTTGGTTTTTCACGCATCGGCGGAGGGCTTTCCCGTCGATGCTTGCGGCACAATTGTTTGACCCTCCATTACAGAAGGGATATCGCCTTCGCCACCATCACCCCATTACACCTCAACCCACTCCTGCGGTTTCAGCCCGGTCAGCTGGCGACGGTCCGACAGCACTCATTACCGCAGTGAGTAAACCAGACTCAATTGTTTCAATAAATCCTGTCATTGAAAATCAAAACACAGATGAACAGCTGATTTCCATGCACACGGCCCCGCCTTCACGGAGGAGAAGGTGTCCTCGCAAGCAGCGTTCAGCCTCGTCTACACTCACTCCTGTGCTTGTTGAAGACTCAGGACCAGCGGCTCTGGACGCCACAGTGAGTAAAATGGACTCTGCCGGTGTTGTAAATTCCCTCCCTGTGAACATGGAAATAGAGACTATAGCCGCTACGGCAATTAGCAATGGAAAAACTGTATAAGGTGTAACTGAACCCCCAGTGGAGACCTTTGGACCACTGACAGACAAATGTCGTCTGAGTGCTAATTCTGGGGCAGAATTTTGCATAGACAGCCCTGACGTCGTTAGCTCAGAGTCGGTGGGGTCAGAAACTGTTTGCTTTACCTCCAAAAACTCTGAAAATGTTCACTTTGAGACTGTGAGCCTGGAGCTAGGGAGCTCGGAGTATGCAGACCCAGATGACGTTTTGGCCCAGTCTGGCCACATGGAAACGGAGGTTCTCCCTAGGGCTTCCCCAGAGGCCGAACTGGAAGCCTCAGCTGCCTCTGGACCCCTGGTATTTGTTGTGCCGGCTGTATCATTTTCATCCTCTCCACCCTTCATGATAGCCGTATCACCCTCACTTCAATTAGCCGCCCAGCTAGTCACTCAGTCGTCATCTGTTCCACCTTCCACGTCCACTGCTCTACCACCACATCCACCGCCTGCTGCTGCCGTGTCGCCATTGTCACCACCAGGTGAGCAGCTCAGCGTGCGGGGGGAGCCCGCGCCGCAGCCGGAGGGGCAGCTCAGCGTGCGGGGGGAGCCCGCGCCGCAGCCGGAGGGGCAGCTCAGCGTGCGGGGGGAGCCCGCGCCGCAGCCGGAGGAGCAGCTCAGCGAGCGGGAGGAGCCCGCGCCGCCTGCAGAGGAGCCCGCGCCGCCTGCAGAGGGGCTCGGCGAGCGGGAGGAGCCCGCGCCGCCTGCAGAGGGGCTCGGCGAGCGGGAGGAGCCCGCGCCGCCTGCAGAGGGGCTCGGCGAGCAGGAGGAGCCCGCGCCACCTGCAGAGGAGCCTGCGGAGGAGCTCGAGCTGCCCGAGCAGGAGCTCAGCGAGCCGGAGGGACCCGCTCAGCCACAGCCGGAGATCGGCGTGCCGGAGGGACCCGCTCAGCCTGAGCAGGGGGTCAGTGTGCAGGATCGGCGTCCACGCCGTCCTCGTCCAGCACGTCGGGGATTATGGGCCATTCTACTCCACCGCCCGCCGGAGCTGTCGCGACGCCGCCGCCACTGGGCCCGTGGCCGGACTCCGGAGCTGTCACACTGCCGCCACCGGACCCGTGGCTGGCCGCCGGAGCTGTCGCGACGCCGCCGCCACCGGGCCCGTGGCCGGCCGCCGGAGCTGTCACATTGCTGCCACCGGATCCGTGGCCGCCCGCCGGAGCTGTTGCGACGCCGCTGCCACCGGACCCGTGGCAGGCCGCCTGAAGTATTCTGTTGCTATCACGGGACCCGAGGTAGGCCACCTGAACTCTTGTCTTATAGTTACTGGCTGCCTGAACTGTTTTTCTCCCACCACGGTTTTGGGGGGTTATTGAACTGTTTTGTGCCTCCGCTGGAGTCGCGGTTGAGCCTCTGGGACTTTTGAGATGGACTATTTGGTCATTTGGGGGTTGGTTCCGGCCCTCCGTCCTGTTGTCCCCCCGCCGCCCGCCCTGGGGTGGTTGGGTTGTGGTCTTTTTGTTTTGGGTCGTCGGGAGCCGACCCTTTGGGGGGGGGTACTGTCACGGACCCGGCTCTGGGGACTCGGGGTCCGTGGGCAGTGGGGACTATGACTGTTGCTGTTGTTGTTGTTGTTGTTATTATTATTATTATTATTATTATTATTATTATTATTATTATTATTATTATTATTATTTGGTGTGTTGTCTGCACTGCCCCTTGGCACATCTGTATGTAGGCAGAGATGTGTGTGTGTGTGTGTGTATGTACTGCCTTTCTGCTGTGGCCAAGTTACAGGCACCTTCAGCCCTGGGGGCGTGGCCTAACTTGAGGGCTGGCCACACCCGGAGTCCTGGCCGCACACCTGCTCCTCATCTGGGCTCGTCGGGGGAGCTATTTAGATGAGCGATGGAGCTTCCACCGACGCGGGATTATTGCGTTTGACTACACGGCAGTCTTCAAGCAAGTCAAGTCAAGTGTGAGTGTATGCCTGCTGGGATAAGTTGTAACAGCTGCCTCTATTGTTTTCCCCTCAGGAGGAGTGTGGGACGAGAAGGAGCAGTGAGCACGAGGAGTGCAGGGACACTGGGGCAGAGAGCACTACACGGGGACTTTTGAGAAGAAGACACTGGGAGTCTGGGAAACTGGGGATTAATTGTTGTTTACTTCACCACCTCGTAAATAAACACTGTTGCACTGAAGAGTCCGGCGTTTGGGTCCTACTTCCCCATCTCCCCACGGTCTGCCAGCCAGACCGTGACAGGAGTACAAGGGAGAAAAATTAAGACCAGGTATGACAAGATATATTTTTACAAGCTCAACTAAAGAAAGTTTGGATAATGTGTAAAGTGTAACTAAAACCAGAATGCAGTGATTTGCATTTGAAAACCACATTTTACTTACAAATGAACATAGAAATTTAGTGAGTTAGAAAAATGTGTAAATGTTTTTGTACTTGATTCTAATCTGCTGAGTCATTTTACTCTGCTTGAACTGCAGCTTCTAGAACACAGTTTAGAGAATTAATCAGTTAAATTTGTAGTTCACCTAAAATATCTGTTTAGTGAAATTGATTTCACTTTGATCTACAGACAAACTAACGTGATTTCCATGTCTCCTTTATCAGGCTGTGGGATGGTAAGCTTTAGTGTTTAAGTGAGTCCAGTTTACATTTTCAGACTCTAATGTGTCGATGTCACCTTACAAATAAACAACAGCAATTTAAGCAACTTCACTGAAAAGCATTTTACTGGAACTACAATGTTTATTTTACTGCCCTGTTTATTAAAACATCAGATTCAACATTTGCTGCACAAATTCATCGCTAGACGGTAAACAGAATGAGTCCAGAGTTAAAAGTAATGGTACCTGAATATGCCAACATCCTGCTTTGTAGGCCTCAGTCTTTTGTCGTATTTTCCATTTTATCACGTGCCAAATGTTATCAGGTGGTGAAAGGTCTGGAGAGCTGGCAGGCCAGTTCATCAAATTCAAGATGAGCTAATATTTTTCTTAAAAATCATCACATTCCCATGTTAAAAATTTTATATATTCATTTGTAAGTGACATATAGTTTTGAGACCAAGAAAACATTGCATTCTGATTTTATGTACACATCATCTAAACTTTCTTGAATTGGGGGTATGGCATGATTAAATTAATATACAAAGTAAAAAATAATATTAAAATGACAGATTTGTCTAAAACACATAAAGACTATTTGAAAAGATTAAGACTGTAAAACAATAGCCTCTGTATTTCTCACAAATTCCTGTTAATTTAAGTAAAAGTTCCCACTGCTAGGTCATTGAGATGGATTTTAATATATATTTGTTTTTTTCCCTCTGTGTATTAAGACTGATGCTGTTGAAATCAGAAGAGAATGCATCCTTAAAGGTCTTTGCGTGTACCTGAATGAAGATCCCGAGAAGCTGGTGAAGGATTACCTGGTATGTTAATTTGCCTGTATCCTTAACTAAGGAGATGATCAAAGATAAGCTTGAACTACATACGTGTGTTTCAGGGGGTGGGGTTTTCCTGTAAATTACCGGTGGCTATAAAAATGACCTTTTAAAATAGGAAAAGTACGAGCTTTATTTTTCTCACTGGATACTACACGCACCATTCTTGAGTGTTTTATACTATCATTATTATAATATCATTATAATAACCTCATTCATACACACATTCATACAAGATTTTTATGTAACATTTACACTTCAATGGATGTACCAGGAGCAACTTGGGGCTCAGTTTGTTACCCATTGATAGTTTTAGTGTCAGATTGGAGAAGCCAGGGATTAAACCAGTAGACAACTTGCTCTACCTCCTGTGCCACAGCCAACCCTATCACAACTCAAGATTTTGAAAGACAGGACATTGTTGAGGTATTGAATGAACTTCTCTTGAGTCAGGAAAAATATCGGGCAGTCATTTTTGATTACATTTACATTATTATAAAGCTTTTAGGTATTTTACATTAATGTAAAACAGATATGTACTTTTAAAACTGTTTGCAATGGACATTAGTGAAAAATCATTATCTTTTTTTGTTTGTTTTATTGTTACAGGAAGTTGATAAAAGCGTCGCCACTGCCATAGCAGAGACAGTCTTTGGAATCTGTGTCTTTCGATCAGAGGGTGCGGAGCCTGGCGATGACCCTCTGGATGTTATGATTGTTCTAGAGGGGGTGGAAGTGATGGGTGAGTTGGGCAATGTAGCTTTTGCAGTGGCAATGTTGCTTGGTCTGGTCTATTCACTGAACCTGAGCTACCCTCTGGAACTCAGGTACACCTTTGAGGTCCTGCAGAAGATTCTTATGGAATTAGATGCACACAAACTATCAAACAGCACACAAAGTACAGGTTCTCAAAACACTATTTTCTCGTTGAGAAATGTTGCCATTACAACAGCTACACCATGTATCTGGACCATGAACCTAAAATAATTACAGATAGATGATACCATGCATTTTTCATTCCTTTTGAGAAAACACAAAATTGGTGCTCTTTGTTTTTTGAAAGTGCATCTGTTGACCTTCAAAGTAGTTGTATTGGTCATCAGAAAATCACCTGATTCAGCCATTCATTGTTGTTAAAAAAATGTTTTAACAGGTTAACTTTCCGCTTTGTCCACTACTTTTTTTTCTGTTATGTAACTTGCACTTGCATTTCATGTATTCTTTATATGTTATGTGAAATTTGCTATAAATCCAATAAATTGGAGAAAACAAAAAGATGTGTATGACAAAATTTATTTACCTTTTAGATGTAATAGTGAAATGTATGCTAACTAGACTCTAGACTTTGTTAAATGCTCCAAAAATTACTCTTTAAATGAACTTAAAATAATCATGGAAAGAATTTCCACGTGATTAAATTGCTTTCTATTAGCATTAAAGACTTGTGTTGGAATAACTTAATTTGTATGAGTTGGTTCAACTCAATTAAATTAAGCTGGGATCAAATTTAGTAAATTAGGTAGAGAAAACCTACTGAATTGAGTTGGAACAAAACTCTTTAAGTTGGATCAACACTATTAAAATATATTGGATCAAAATGCAGTAAATACGTTGATTCATCAATCATTAATTAAGTTGGTCCAACTTGAGTGCATTAAGTTGGAGTAACAGAATTGCATAATGCTAAAATAAAGCAATTTAATCACGTGGAAATTCTTTCCATGATTTTTTATGTTCATTTAAAGAGTTATTTTTTTGAGTGTATGGCCTGACAGTAAATAGTGTTACCAGAGCCTGAGCCTCTACTAGCAACCAACTATAAGCTTCAAAGATGGACTAGGACAAGGGAATTGCTTCATGTGTGCACACAGGTTAGGCAGAGATAAGAGAGAGAGAAATGGGACTCCACATTTACAAACCATTCGTGTGGTTTGTATAGCTCTGTGAATGGTCTAAATAAAATTCATTTAAATAATGCCCCAACATAGATGTACAAATACAACCCCAGAGGTGTTTCAGGATGGCTGCTAAGTGTCAAGACCAGTTCCTAGATGGACATGTGCCTTGGTTACTGTGTGATTGGCAAATGTTTTTGTTTGAGCATGCAGTGTCCTTTCAGTTATCACTGAGTTCCGAAAACCATCAATGGATTTTCTCGGCTTATCTGGGGCCGGATCACTAGGGTCCGCAGCCTAACCAGAGTTGCCCAGACCTCCCTCTCCCTAGCCACCTCCCCAGGCTTATCTGGGAGGAACACCGATGTGTTCCCAGACTAGACAAGAGATATAATCACTCCAGCATGTCCTGGGTCTGCCCCTCAGAGAAAACTCATTTTCACTGCTTGTATCCGTGATCGTGTTCTTTTGTTTACTCCCCAGACCTACTGACCATAGGTGAGGGTAGGGATGTAAAAAAAAAAGTATAGTAAAGTATAGTACAATAGTATAAACCATTTTGCACAGAAAAACATTTGAAAACAACTGGTTTGCAGTATTTTCACAAGAGCAGCCACATCAAAATAAGGCGCTTATTTTTGCCAGTGGTGATCTGAAACTTTCAGCATGACAACAAAATGGAAAACATCTATACAGCAATGTGTTTCTAACATATTTCAAGCTCTGCAGTCTTGGTAAAATGAACTATTGCATGAAACCAGTTTGAATGATTGGGAGTTAAATGTTGTATGAAGTACAGAAACCTTTTCTAAAGGGTTCAAAAATGAAGCACAGTCTGGAGAACAGACATGTTCTCCAGACCGTGTGGCCAGCTGTGTTGTAGATGAAAACAGATATGACATTTTCTTCTATCTAACATTGACATACATTCATACTCCATCAGAGAGCAAGATTATCTGGCATGCAGACTGGGACCAAACCACCAACCTTCCAATTGGTAGGTAACCTGCACTACCACCTGAGCTACACCTCAGCATGAGCCTTAAGTCTTGCTCAAGGACAGAAATAGTCATTCTGATTCAAAAGGTCAAAAACTGAGTGAAGTGACCCAGAACTATGTGCATTGCAGGCATTAAAAGAGCAATAAATAGGTTTTGTTTTCAAAATGTTAAGTAAAGGTGCTTCCATACTTCCATTACTTTGTTCAGTGCTGCATTTCTGCTTTCAGATGACAAACCCATTATGAGGCCAATGGATACAATTCAAAGTAACACACCACCATGATTGACAAATGATTTGAATTACTGTGTAAATTACTGTATTCTCTCTTATACTAATACTATTATTATTATACTGTGTTTATAAATTCTCCTTAAAAACACAGCTAAGTCTTTTGAATTTTGAACTTTTTCCCTGTGAGTGGATCAGTTTCTAGACATTACAACTGATGTGCTATATTTTGTTCATATCTTCTCTATATACTGGAGTTTTTTTTTATTAACACAGAAAAAAAAACTATATTCAAAAATATCACCCTGTTGAAAAGGCTGAAAAAAATAACTAATGAAAGTATTTGTCCAAAACGTTATACTTTCATATGCATCCAAAGCTTTGCAGATCATTAAAATAGTAACTCTGTAGCATCCTTTCAAAAATTTCCAGGTAGTCAAATCCAGCTTCTGTGGCTTTGAAAGGCATTCCAGTAATGCAGTTATGTACCACTGAAGTCAAAAACGCAGTCTTTTGTTTGTTCGTTGTTAGCTGTTATCTGCATTGTTCAGAAAGATTCAGACAGCACTCTTCTCACTTTCTATTCATTGTGGTTCTGCACAGTGAAATGCTTTGTGGGTGGGAAGCAGTTCCCTAAATGATAAATCAAATTCCCAGACATAGATAACTGCATAAATTAGTTTTCTTTATCATTTTTGAGAGACAGATAATAAAAAAAAAAATGTGAAAACAAGTGAAGCACCACAGGAGTGGAGGCTATTACCATGTGTAATCAGACTGAGCACGTTCCATCAGACTGCTTATCTGCTGTTAATTATTATTGTAATGGAGCAGAGCAAATGATCCAGTCTTCTCCCTGTCCCTTCACTCTCTGTAGGCTCTCTGCTCTTTATCAGGCAGTGGGATGCAAAGAAATGCTAATATGGTCCAATTTATTTCAGATCTATTCTGTCCTCCCTCTGTCGTGCACAGATATACATCAGTTTTGCCACCCTCTTTAAAATCAGTCCCATTCTGCATGCTACATGCATCATAATTAAAAGCTGCAACCTAAAAGTCTCAGAATTGATCAAACACTATTAAGTCAACATCCAAATGCTAAACAAATAAAATGAAATAGTTCTGTTTGAAGACGTATAATTTATCATATTAACACCGGTACTTGATTCAGATTTCAAGTACTCGTGTTAATATGATAAATCAAAAACACAGCAGATAGTTTTATTAATTTAAAATTAATAATTTCACTCATAAGCTTTTTAAATGAGTTGGGCTCTGCATCCAATGTTAAAGGTGAGTGTGTGAATCAAACTATTACTATTAACTTCCATTAAAATGATTTTCACTGGTTAGCATTAACCCTAACCCTCACCTACGGTCATGAGCTGTGGATAGTGACCGAAAGAATGAGATCGCGGGTACAAGCGACAGAAATGAGCTTCCTCCAAAGGGTGGCTGGTCTCTACCTTAGAGATAGGGTGAGAAGTTCAGCCATCCGGCAGGGGCTCAGAGTAGGGTCGCTGCTCCTCCACATTGAAAGGAGCCAGTTGAGCTTGTTCGGGCATCTGACAGGGATGCCTCCTGGGCACCTCCTGGGTGAGGTGTTCTGGGCATGCCCCCCCCCAGGAGGAGGCCCCGGGGCAGACCCAAGAAACACTGGATATGTCATGGTCCTGGGCCATGTTGGCCTAGCATTCTTAGTTTTCTTGTATTTTTGTATTTTGTTCCGTATGCCGTGGTTCCTAGGTTCTGTTAAAGATGTTCCTTATTTGATTACCCCCTGTGTGCCCCTCTGTGTATCTGTGAGCCCTCGTTTCCCCTCGTGTTTTAATGTTTTCCCCAGCCCGTTATGTCTGTGCTCTCTCCTCCTGTCTGAACCTCTGTGTACTTCCTGTTTTACTTTGACAGTCTCTCGTCAGTATGCGTCATGTTGTGTTCACTCCTGCCCTGTCTCGTTACGATTATCTGTGTCACCTGTGTTCCCCGTGTGCTCCCACTTCCCTCATTAACCCTCTGTGTATTTATGTGCATGTCTCCCTCAGTTCAGTGTCGCGTCGTCAATGTCTCCTCCCTGAACCTGTGTCTTTCTGTGTTCCCTCGGTCTTCTGTTAGCATTCCCAGTTTAGTTCTGTTTCTTTGTGAAGCCTGCAATAAAGCAGTGATTTTGAGTTCAGCTTTTTGTCCCCGTGAGTTTTGCGTTTGGGTCGTCTTCTGCCTCCACACAGCCAGGTCATGACAGGATATCTCTCGGCTGGCCTGGGAACGCCTTGGTGTCATGGTCCCGGTGTGTGTGTGTGTGTGTGTGTCTCTCTCTCTCTCTCTCTCTCTCTCTGCGGGCCCACACACCTGCTCTCATCACCGCACCGGCCGCTGATCCCAGCTGATTACTGCACTACTTAAGACCCTGGCGACCCGGACCCGCCAGGTATATAGCCACTTGGTGATTGTGTTCACTGAGAATAAACGCACTGTTCTTCGCTTAAAGGAATACCCTGGCCTGCGCCTGAGTCTCTTTCGGAAACCATATCACTTGGTGTTCCCCTGGACAAGCTGGAGGAGGTGGCTGGGGAGAGGGAGGTCTGGCCTCCTCTGCTTGGGCTGCTGCCCCCGCGACCCGGTCCCTGATAAGCGGAAGAATGGATGGATGGTTAGCATTTACCGCCATCACACAGACCTCCTGCACTTTTTATCCAAGTCAGGTTGATGTTGACACATGTAAAATTGGTCCATTACTTTCCTTCACACATGTGGTCGCTGCATATGACGTGTCTGTATCCGTGTGAATAGCTGCACTGGTCTTGCAAGGTTCTTTTTGATATTTCATTTTCGTTCTCCGTAGGGTGTTCAGACTTCGTATGGGTGAAATTTCCAGTCTGAGCATTTCATTTTCAGTTGATGCATTTGTGAGCTATTTCAGTTGAAAAAAATAAATCAAAAGCAATGCCAGAAATTGCAGAGAACACAGACTTCTTGTTCTTTTTAAGGGAAGATTCCCAATTATTTGTTCTTCATATCACCAGGTACACTTTGAGACCAAATATCTCATTCCTTGTGCTTTTGTGACTGGAAATTACAACCAAGAGCAAGACAGTATTATTCCAGCCCATAAATAGGCCTGGAAAGGACTCACCATCATTGACCTAGGGTGTAATGCACACAAAAATGAATATTTATTCGAATTCTTTGAAGGAGAAGGCTCATTCTCTTGCCTTCTATGGTATCTCAGAGTCCTCCCATTTATAATGTCTTTTCCCCTTGCTGTTTTTGATCACATGAGGATGCTAGAGAACTACAATAACTTCTAGGACTTCCAAATATGGGTGTCATGTACTCTACTGTGCTTACCACTCTGAGTTTTAGCCTTTCATTACAAATCACAAATGTTGTGCATCTTCACCAGCAATTTTCCAAAAAAATAAAATTAAATAAACCAAGAACACTGCCTGTCTGGAGGTAAGAAGTAACCCAAAAAAAAAAAAAAATAGAAGAGGATTTAAACTTAAGATGGGTCATCCATCACACTCACCATCACAAGTCCATTTATTATAAGTAATGGTGTTATTGGGCGTTAAGAAAATGAATCGCACACTCTGATCATTAGGAATAAAGTCTACGCAAATATTCAGCAGTCTCATTTTCATCTTGATGCTCAGTCAGCAATGCTTGGTGGTGGCCTAAATCACATTAATCAGATTCACGAGTGAAGATATTTGGTGTAGGTCCACAAGTCCAGTCGCTTTCTTTCTAAGCTCCCTGATTATCAGAGAAGTAACACTTCATGTGATTGGAAATATTCCCAAATCAAAACTTTATGGTAATTGTTCATCAAAGTCTAGGAACTATTAAAGTCTGTTTATGATTTATGATTTAAAGCTGTTGGAAACAAATTTCAATATTCATTAAATGATTTCCCTCTCGTTCGGCAGTGGGTAGCCAGTGTTTCTTTACAGCATTGCCAGGAGCTTGGCTGCAAAAAGGTAAGCTCTTTCATTACCACAGTGCAAAATCTGTATTTCTATCTCATCTCAAAGAAATGTACACTAACTGTGCCCGACTCTCTCTAACCACGTTTGAAATAATAAAAACAGCACCCTATCTTCAACATAAGCCAAAGCATCTGGGTGTAATTGAAAGCGTGAACTCTCGGGGCAGGAACTAAAAAACTCTACCTTCATCCTTCCCTTTTATTTTAACTCTTACCTCTCACTTGTAATAATTCAGCTGCACTATTTACTTGACACTACTTTTACCTTCCCACTTTGTCGCTCTGTGTGTCCTTTCTTTGTGATGTAGAAGGACAGGATTGGTTCAAGTGAGGAACAGATTCCAAAGTGGTGCAGATGAATAAATACATCAAAGACATGCACATAAATATATTACAAAATAAGCTGAAGGATAAAATCTTGTCTCCTTCTTTGTGTGCGTCACTCTCCCCTTTCACCCTTACTCTCACAAGACGTTATGTAATGTATCTAATAACATTATATCAACTGCTTTCTCCTTTTGAACATAACTTAACCAAACTAACTAAAAAAGTTTTAATTGCCTCATCTGTATCCAGACAGTGTCAGTAGCCTAAAGTGTCATAGTTCTGATGTAACTAGAGCAGCCTGCGAAATATTGATTTTTTGAATTAAAAGTTAAGGGGCCCCAATTAAAATGTTATGTTGTCAGTCAAAGCGTATGACTTGTTGACAGCACGTTTGACAGATCTATGTTCTCTTAAAATAATCCATCTGTCTACTTAACATGCACCACACTGCCCTGCACGTTCTCCCTTGTTTTGCCAGCTGCTCTGCTGTCTTGAGAGCAGAGACTGGCATGTCATCTGATCTGATGTCCATTTCTATCTGAAGTCCTTTGGCTACCCTTTTGTTTCTCTACAGGCTTTCAGCTACCATGGCAAGTTCTCCATGGTAACTGAGCATTTTTTTCCAAAATTGCCATTATGAAAACTTCCATTGAAGTTTGAACACCTGGTGAATAAAAAATTGGAATAGAAAACACAAAAACTCAGCAAATGAATACACACAGAGACAGCGGTAGAGAAAAGGAACCTTGAGAAAGAATGATAAAGCAGATAAAATAACGCTGTCAGAACTTTACAAGCAGGCTTCCCAAAGTCTTTTGCACAATCACTTCGAACAGGGTTTAACACATTGTGTTTCAGCTTACATGCAAATCAAATGTTAAAAGATTTCTCACTTTTCTTCAGCAATAGAAGATCCCATATGGACAGGGCAGGTTGAGAATGACTCTTTTACTCCTGCATAAACTGCCATTAGGACACTTCCATGAGCCCATTCACATTCTATTCAATTCCCGTACAGAAGCCACAATAGAAAATGTGAAGACAAGTGAAACATTTATACTAATCTACAACTCTGGTAACCAGAGAGTTTCATTAAGTGCATTAAATGTGTCATTATGACTAAATTCAATTAAATTAAATGTTTGGTGAGAATTCTATCAACTGGAAATTGTGTTTGTGCCATAATAGTTTTTTTTCTTCGGAATTTCTCCAGAAATAATATTCAGAGTGTTGGAGAGGCTTAGTATATACTATTAATAAATGTGTCTTAATAAATGTGTCCTTCATCACTGTGACCTCACAGAAGTATTGTGGTCATAATTTTTCATTTACGGCCGGTATAGTTCCTCCGGGAATTACACCATCACATTAACTTTGCTCCCTACACAGACTTATCCTGTCTTGTTTGTCAGTTTTGTCTCAAACGTGACTTGAAAGTTGCTTTCCTATGGGCAGTGAGAGCAAGTTACGCAGGTAAAAAGGTCTATGATTTGATTGGCTATACCTCTAGTGGCTAAAAGTAAACAGTCAAAGGAGCTTGCAAAGAAAAGCGCCTGGACTTCTTTAAGTTGCTTGAAGATGTTTCACCTCTCATCCGAGAAGCTTCTTCAGTTCTAAGGTCAAATGGTGGGGAGTCCCAGATTTAAACCCAGTGGGAGTATCCCCCCACAGAGGGACAAAAGGACCCCCTGATGATCCTCTAATCGCCTGAGCCAAGGTGTGAAACTGGGTGTGGGTCCCAATTGGAAATTACGGGTCCCTTTCCAGCCAACTCCTTCAGTTCATCCAAGAGGACACTGAGGTGTTGCCAAATGAGACAAGACAACCAGTCTTAAATCTGCCCCAGAACATCCTCCCATCAGGACATGCCTTGAAACACATCGCCTTAGACGAAACACCTCAATTGACTCCCTTTCATTTTGGAGAATTATTGGCTCTTCCAAATGACCAAGCTCCTCACCTTATCTCTAAACCTAAGCCCAGTCACTTTGAAGCTCATCTCATTCTTTGGGTCTCTAGCCATAGCTTATAGCCATAGATGAGGGGTAGGACCATAGATCAACTGTAAATCAAAGGTTTTGCTTTCATAGTCAGCTCCATCTTCACTACAGCAGTTCCATACAGCATCAACATCACTGCTGATGCCACACCAATCTGTCTGTCAATTCCCGAGATACTTGAACCCCTTCAAGTAACACAAATGAACTGCACCCCTGAACTGGTGGGTTTTCCACACAAAAACTGAACAGTGGCAATAATCTTTGCATTGAGCTGAGCAAAATGATTTGCTAGAGGTGGTGTACTATTAATTAGATGTGACTAGATGTATTACTCTTGGTCTAAAAAGATAATACACTGCACAAAAATGACTGAAAAGGACTGTTATGTGAAATATCAGAGGGTGAACTCTGACTTAAAATCATACCAATGCATGGAAATATATCAAAGTGTACGTGTGATCAAAGATACGCATCCGTCACTGTGTTTGTGTGTTGATACTATTACTACCAGAGAATGATAATTATCAGCATCCGCAGGCTGAAGCCTGTTGGCACTCTCATCTCCGTTAGCAACAGTAGGAGCTATTACACCACACGGGCAAAGCATCACGGCTGCTGTTTGGATGTATGCAGTGTATTCACTGACACAAGGTACCGTAATTGGTTGAATTTACTGTGGACATTACTGTCTGTAATGTAATACTGTACAACACCAGACATGCAGTCGGGAGGGGAATATCTTCCAGTAGATTTGCTTAATTAGACTGTACACATTGTCGGGGTGGAACGGAGGTCAGAAGCTTGGTTCAAACTGGCACCCTCACATCTAGCTGAGTAGCTAAGCTGCCACAGCAGCCTCCCTCAGCTTCATATTTAATTTAAGTGTGCTTGTATGTACACATTAAAGACAGATTCAGCTGTTCCACTGAATGTTAAAATATTTATTACATTTGTATCTGCCATCTTCAGTTTCCCAAAGCAGACTACATACAGAATGTCATGCCAGACTAAAACTGCAAAGACAGATGGTTCATATAACAGCAGGCGTGAGTAACCGGGAGTCACTCATACCTGCTGCACATGACTTCAAGAGTTACAGTGGGGCACACGATTGCCCTAGGCTTGCTAATCAAAACACACTGGAAGTGCATAATGGGCCTGAAGCCAAGTCAATAATAGCTGTGTCCAGACGCCGTGACTCAATCAACAGCGCAGCTAGATTTAAGAAGTACTAAGTTCTGATAATAAGGCCCCCAGAGAAGAAATCAAAAATAAAGTCTCCAGATTTTATTTTCCTGCTGTTTGAAATTGGCTTTAATGTCAAATGTTTCTTCATAGACTTATGCACGATTTTATTTATCGACATTTGTTTGTAGAACTAAATAATTAATCATGCAGAAATAAGGTCTAAAAACCTACCGGAGCCTGTGATATAGTGATATAGTACACAGCTCGCTGTTTAGATCCTCCAGGCTAGTGCGATCTGTTTGGGTTTCGGAACTGGCACCAATTTTTGCATATTTTGGTAATGCTAACTCTTTTTTTTCTCTGAAATTATCCAATCCCGTGTCTTCTCATGAATTTGTGAGCTGTGTTTTGTGATTTTCTTTTCTTTGTAGATATGTGCCCCTCCCCCACAATTTGTTTTCCTCAAAAATTAGTGTGTGGCGTTGCGTGCTAATTAGGTATTTTAATTCATATACATTTTTTTCTGACATTTTTACTTGTTGTCTTATAAATGTATGACTTTTAGTATGCTGGAGCACAGTTAGCTTGCTGTAAAGGCACATCAGCTTTGGCATGTAGGTGCATGTCTCAGTGTTAGGGACAAACAGTTCAAACAACAGCAGCTTAAAAGGACAGTGTTGAAAATCTCAATGGTAGATGTCAGTAGATTGCAGTCAGAATTCTGTTTTCTCACCCCCTCTCAATTTAATTGTACAGTCCTAGCTACATTGGCCGCTGTAGGACAAAAAAATATAACTTTTTCTTATGAAAATTACATGTCATTAGGTGAAGTGTGTTATTTGTCACAAAACCATTTCACAATGGCTGTTATTAAAACTAGCTGTAGCATTATGGCTGTGCTTTAGACAGCCAAGACAGATCAAAACATTACATTACCTGCTGAGCCAAAAGCCATCAGCATTGGTGTGGCTTTAAAAATCCTTCTCTTTCTGCAGTTCAATCCATCAAAAGGTTAATATTCTAATATTTGCTCTCATTTTATCCGAGTGCCGACTGCCTTGTCTCTTTCCTTCACATTTTTAGTTTTTGGTGAAGCGGACATCTCAGAAGATAAAACATAGGAAGATCCTTCATATCATGAGTCTGAAGGTGTAGAAATGAATCAAAGTCTGCCCCCACAGCACGTGAACACATAAGAGTTCTCCTTTTTATATAAGTGACTGGTTTCTAGTGACATATATAAAATGGGATCAGGCAGAACCGTGATTTCCATGTTGGCCAGAAACATGGCAGCTTTTTCAAACCAGCACCTAAAATTGTGTATTTTTAAAGGATTTTAAGGCAATTACAGCAGTTAAATGATAATCAGTGCATCTTTATGAGAACAATATTCTTTTTCTTCTATTAAAGAACTTCAAAAAGCAACTGACTGTAACCTTTAAGCTAACAAGCAAAGGAAATTGTTTTCTGTTTGCAGTGTTGATAAAGAGCAAAGGCTGCACTTTAATGCCTGTATTGATATTTTTTGTGGGTTTTTCAACACAGTGTGAGGCTGTCTAAGACTAGTGTGTGTGTATAAGTGGATAAGAAAGCCACAGGAAGGTGCTGTCATCGGTACGGAGCTGGACTAAGAGTAAAGACTGAATGCAGCATGAGCCGCAGTTTATCAGAAAAGAAATCATCCCAACAAGCAGTGGTAACGATGTCTCCTGAACACTGAAGGATGAAGAAGGACAAGATTTGCATAATATGTGTGCACTCAGGGTATTGATTTTTTTTTTTTAAATAAAGAGTGCATGTAAACAGAAGTGCTTTAATCCTATTAGTAACATACAACAGGCATATAAACACTATATGTGCAACAGGTAGGAAAGCATAATAAAATTTGATAACAAAAGTACTCAGCTCTTTTTAGATTATTTCAGTTTTTCAGATATCACCCCGGGGCCTTACGCTGAAAAATACAAAATGTACAAAAACAGAAGTTCATACATTTTATAACCAGACAATCTTTAGTAGTATTCTGTATATCGATGGATCAGTCCTAATGTTTAGCAAATTCTCATGAACAGAGTGTAAAACATGAACACACAGCCACCCATATCCCTGCAATATGTTAAATGATGTTCTTTGTCCTACTTTTTATACATGCCTGTCGATATTCATAACATGAAATGAATTTGCAATTAATATCATAACTTCTCACTGCTGTTGAGCACATAAAGCAGCAACTGCCTGTGTAAACAAGAAAAGTATTGCTTTTTTTATGTATCGCTGGCTCTTGTGAAGACCAACAATGTTGCTACAATCAAAAAAATGAAATTGTGTGGTTGTTACATTTACAAGAGTCTAACTGGATGAAGAGGATGGATGCGTGACAACTATGTGAAAGTTGTTATAAATCTGTTGAACTTTTCTGCTAACCAGACTTGATGAACACGGCAAAAAATAACTCTTTAAAAGAACTTGAAATAATCATGAAAGGGATTTTCCACTATATTAAATGGCTTTCTATTAGTATTAAGTACTTCTGTTGGACTAATGTAATTGGGTTGGATCAACTCTATTAATTTAAGTCAGACTCATCTGCAGCAAATAAGGCGATTCATTATTAATTAATTAAGTTGGTCCAACTCAAGTACATTAAGTTGAAATAACAGAATTCCGTAATGCTAAAATAATGCAATTTACATGTGGAAATCCTTTCTGTGATTTTTTAAAAATTTTTATTAAAATAGTTATTTTTTGGAGTGTACTGTTCCTTGGAGTGTTCATCCCTCAAAGATCATGAGAGGAATGGAAAAACAACATATTTGTTCATGTATCCAGTATAAGACAAGACAAAAGTACTAGTACATTCTAATTTGGGTGGGAAATACTGCACCACGGAACATTTAGTGATTTTTCTAGCCTTCATTGTGTTCAATACAAAACAACTGCACGACACCAACTGTCTGCCATCTATAGTCCAGTTCTGAGATCCCTTCCCAGATGCCTTAACGCCCACTCACATCCTGGGCCATCTGACCTCAGGAAATCACATGATAGGGTGGGGCCAGGTTTCACAATGAGCTCACCCGAAACCCTGGCTGATTGGGACCCACACCCACTTTCACACTTTGGCTCAGGTGATTAGAGGATCATTAGGGGGTCCTTTTGTCCGTCTTTAGGGCGGATACCCCCACTGGGTTTAAATCTGGGACTCTCTGCCATTTGACCTTAGAACTGAAGAAGCTTCTCGGATGAGAGGTGAAACGTCTTCAAGCAACTTAAAGAAGTCCAGATGCTTTCCAAGCTCCTTAGCATACGATGACCTGTGACTGAGAACCTTCACAGACAACTGCATGAATATTATTGTTTAGTCAGATTGTGTTAGATTCAATGCTAGAAAATAAATCACTCAAAGTTTTTTGCAGTTTTTTTCAGTGACGTTCTGCTGGATTGTATAATAGCATACCTTTTATCTTAACAACATATACAATGTAATAGTATGAAATATAATGCTTTATTATGATGTTAGCAGTAGTGATGGGATTTCCGGCTCTTTTTAGAGAACCGTCTCTTTCGGCTCCTCTTCAGTTGTTTTGTTGCTTTAATTAATTTATTATTAACAACAATATAAAATTATGCACAAAAGGAATTACTAATGTAAAAAAAACCTGTGGTTTTATTTATATATGTTTATATATAAATATATACGGTGGCCCCTAGAGACAAAGCACGTACAAACTCCAAAACACATTTCTAGCGTTAACTGAACTTCCAATACAGAGTTACCTAGATCACTTAAATTACACAATATGTGTTGTGCATATGTGTTGTTTGTGTATTTATACACAGGCACTCATATATATTCAAATAATTTTAAAAAAAAAGTTCATTTACCTGTTACTACCACACACCAAATCCGGTCGTTGGTACTTGCTGGCTTGTGTAGCCACTAGGTCAGCGGTCCCCAACCCCCGGGCCTCGGACCGGTACCGGTCTATGAGTCGTTTGGTACCGGTCCGCGAGAGTTGAGGCTCAGGTGTGAAATGTATGGTTTTCAGGGTTTTTATCGGTTTTCAGCGTTATTTTGTTATCGTTTTTATCGCTAACTCGGTTTTCCTGGGTCTTTTCACGTGTGTTATGAATAAATCTTCTTTTTTTTCGGTACCGGTACTGGTTTTATTTTGTTGTATTTATCCGCGACACCTTAAAGGCTGGTCCGTGAAAATATTGTTGGGCATAAACCGGTCCGTGGCGCAAAAAAGGTTGGGGACCGCTGCACTAGGTAACAAAAGCTCAACACTGCCCCTAGCATCCTGGAGCACTTTTGTTGTATTCTGTACGTGTTTTGGAGTTTGTACGTGCTTCAGGGTTTGTATGTACAAACATCCAGCCCATTGTTCCTTCAGTGGGCTGGTTTCAGTCATTATGCAAATGTACTGTTTATAAAATTGGGGAAACCTGCAGTCAGCTGATGAGTGACGAAACATTTCTCCCACAAAACGCTACGTCCAGATGAACAGAATCAACTTTTGGAGATACATGTTTTGGAGTTTTTATGTGGTTCGGGGTTTGTACGTGCTTTGGAGTTCGTACGTGTTTTGGAGTTTGTACATGCTTTGTCTTTAGGGGCCACCGTAAATATACTTTTATTTATTTACTCCACATAAAATAAATCATATAATACAAAAACCAACTATTTACATTTCAACTTTTAACTATTTAAATTTTCAGCTTTTTCCTTTTAAACAAATTTAAAGTGAAACAACACAAAACACTGCAAACCAAAACACAATTAAATATAAATATGAAAAAATATGAAAACAAAAACAAGATGCACATTCTCTGTCATATGGGCCTGCATGAATAAACTTTCTGAATCCGCAACTGAAAATAGTTGTGGATGATTACTATACCTTTCTAATGTGACGTTGTTGTCCCTGGCTCTTTTTCTCTCTCTTTCCCTCCCGCTCTGTTCCTGTGCTACTGCGAGTGTAACTACCGCCCCTCCCCCCTCTTCCCAGTGCAAAGCACAAGGCTCGCGTGCGGAGTGAAGCGGAAAAAAAGTGCGAGAGAGAGTTTGAGAGAAAGAAAAAAAACCCCACTCGCGTCGTTCACTTCAAAGAACCAGCTCAAAGAGCCGTTTTGTTCGCGACCGACACATCACTAGTTAGCAGTAGGAAATTTTTTATCTTAGCCACTCCAGAAGCAAAATGCTGTAAATGGGCTAACTTTCTGTTGCAGGAGAGACATTGCTTTACTTCACTTTTTTCTTTTTAATTTTTAGATCAAAGTATAATGTATCCATTCAGTATGAATACTGCTTTCCAGGGAGTACAAAAAAACCCAGAAGAGATACTGTAAACCCTGGTTTATTTGGTTTGTTTAATTGATATTTAATTGAGTACACTCCAGATGCATCAGCTCAGTGTTCTGGCTTCACGCATACTGACTCACCAAGATGACTTAATGGGACATTCAAGTGGTATGAGTCAATTGCTAATGCCATTAGTTACACTGCTTTACCTCTTTTGATTACATATAAAATGTCTGCCAACGCCAAGGGTGATAATTTTGGATACATTACATTACCTGCAGTTTAACATCTACTCCTTCACTACATCAGTGCCAAATCATCTAAAGCTAGATTTAGGGGGGGGGGGGGAAACATTGGAAAAGCTCTTAACCCAAAAACAGGAATGCCAAGATGCATGAGCTGAAACAAAATCCAACCTTAACCCTCAACAGGTCAACAATGCCATGGTTAGTTTTAAGAAGTTGAGACACAGACACAGTCATGGTACTGCTGTCCTGTATGACATGGTCTTGTTACAAGCTAATATTGTAAAGCATTGTTTTATAATACATTACAAATTATATTAAATAGTTTGCTGAAACCATGTGTATCATTTACACATTGTGGGTTACGTCTGTTCCATCCATCCTGTCAGGTTTACATTGTTGGATTGTCATTTATGCTTAGAAATATTTACTCATATATGCTTAGAGTTGTATAATCAATGTCATGTTGGTAGAGGGTTGATCCTTAATAGTCTGCAAAGACTTTGTGTGCATTCCAGAGTGTTCTGGCATTTACACCCACATCCTGGGAGCATGGGAGAGGTCGTACCTTCTCTTATTGTTTTGTGGTAGGATAAACATATATATATATATATGTTTTAGTCTAAGTGGCTTTTGTTTAGATGAACTGCTGGACTTCCAGACCAGCAGGTTTAGGTAAGTTTATGTCTGACCCCCCCCACACACACACACACTTACACAACGCACAGGCAAGGTACCCTTTGTTTGTATGTATGCGTCATATATTAATGAACCTTTGTATATTCATGTAACCTCAATAAAAGAGCAGTGTTACGAGGGAACCGACGAGAGCAACTGGGGTCAAGCGAAGGAACCGCGTTTGTCCAGTTCTCTCTCGTGCACAAGAAACATAAAGAACTTTGCCTACTCGTGTCTTGCTTTGCTGTGTAGTTAAATTGTCTTGAACGTTCCAGCGAATAGGTTTAAGCTACAAACCTATCACATCCATTTTCCTTCACTTATCCAGGACAATGTCGCGGGGCAGAAGCCCAGACCTCCCTCTCCCAAGCCATCTCCTCCAGCTAATCCATGGGAATGCCAAGGCTACAAGGTGGCTCTAGCTCAGGAGGTAGAGCAGATCACCTACTGATCGGAAGGTTGGTGGTTCGATCCCTGGCTTCTCCAGTTTGCATGCTAAGTATCCTTTGGCAAGATACACTGTAAAAAATGCCAGTGAAATTGACATAAAAACCATGTTACATCCCTACAGAAATGTATAGTAAAACACAATTTTCCTGTTTCAATCACAGTGAATTTTTGTAAAGTATTAAACAGAATGTTTTTGTTATATTTACAACATCAATGTGTGATTATAATCAAATTTATTTGTTAAATAAATTTACAAATATTGGGAACAAAAACAGTGAAATACTTTAATACTCACAACAAAACAATTATGTTAATTTGACATGCAAATATTGTAAAAACTATAGTTCTAGTCAGTTGTTTTTAAAAATACATGAATTACATGTAAGTAACTTTAGAAGTTTATACTGTAGGCCTGTAACAGACCTACTTTTAACATGATTCATGATATTATGCAAATTCAGGTATAGGGCTAATAAAAATGTTTTTACAGAAAATGTCATTGTGAACCTGAGAGGTTACTTCTCTATTTTTATGCTATACAAAGATATACAATTATAATGACATTGTCGGTTTTTTAATCATTCAGGCTATTTGCAGCCTATTGTAGAGTAACCTATAAGAATAGTTGTTGAGTTTGTAATCAGGCAGCGGAGGTGACGTCTGGGTTCAACACTTTATTTTAGGCTTTACAGCGGAGCTCCATCTTGTTTTCTCGCTCTACTTTCTTCTTCTCTCTTCTCTCTTACCCAGCCTCATTAGCGGCACCCCTGGTCTGACAGGGTAACAGCATGTATTAATTTGCTTCCTTTATTATAGAACCTTGTAAACACAACATCTCCCCCTTTTCTCAAATAATATTCTCTCCCTTGCCGCACAACATGAAACATTCGACAGCCTGTTACTTTTGAGGCAATTAGTAACTTCAGAACAGTATTATATATATCCTGATAAAAGAACTGTAATGGCAAAGTAAACGTGCCCTGGGTCAACCCTGAATCAAAAGGAACAACCATGTGCCTTCTTCTCAGCTTATCAGAAGTCACAGCTGGAATTAAAGATAAGTAATGAAACTCAAATGCACTTTCCATTCACAGTCATTTCTCACATCTGCATATTTCACCTTTCTTTTTACCTCTGAACTATTTCATAACAAAGTCTTTTGTCCATCTTGGTGGTTGTCTGTCCCTCTGCAGGGTGGGACGTGTAGCAGTCTGTGCTGAGCTGATGTTTTCCACCTCTGTATCAGCTCTTTGTGTGTGTTTTGAGTTCTCTGGGACAAGTGAGAGACGCGCTGCATTCCATCTTCTCCCATCGCTGAGGATGAAAGAACTCTCACCCGTCTGCTGCTGTACCTCCAGCGGCTTGGTGTATTGTGGCTCTCCTTTTCCCACATGGAATGGCTTTCGTACTCTCACTGAAGCACCCACAGTCACTTTAGTAGGTTTAGCACCTCTCTTTCTGTCTGTATAAAGTGCACTTCTTTTCTGTGTCAATGTCACTTTGGATCTGATGTGGTCATATTGTCCAGCATCCTTTGGTGGTGGCAGGATGTTGAGTTTAGTCCGCATGGCTCTTCCTCTGAGGAGCTGGAAAGGGGACTCACCGGTTGTAGCATGGGGAGTCGCTCGATAATTTTGAAGCAGTTCTGTAACCACAGTTTTCCATGGTCGCTGAGTAGCTTGTGCTGTCTGTATGGAGTCCTTCGGTACTCTATTAAAGCGCTCCACACATCCATTTGCTTGAGGATGATAGACGCTTGTCCTGATGTGTGCTATCAGCGAGAAACTCAGCAAAGGCAGCTGAGGTGAACTGCGGACCATTATCAGTTGTAATTTCATAAGGGTTTCCTTCACGCGCGAAAATAGAAGTCAGGAATGCAATCACTGTCGCAGTTGAGGCGTTTGGTGTGAATGCGACTTCAGGCCACTTACTGAAATAGGCAACTAGTGTGATGGCAAACCTGCAGTCATAGGTTCCTTGTTCAAACGGACCAACAATGTCGACAGCAACATGTTGAAACGGACCCTCTGGGAATTTGATGGGTTGTAACGGTGCAGGTGAAACAGCTGCTGTCTTGTCACATGATTGGCAGGTTGTGCATGTGGACAATATTTCGTGGACCAGTTCATCCATGTTTGGCCACCAATATAGATCTCTCAGGCGTTGTTTGGTTCGGACCATGCCTTGATGTCCTTCATGGGCTAGGTGCACTACTTTTCCTCGCAGAGATTTGGGAACAATCAGCCGTGTTCCTCTAAATATCAGCGGTGACTCTGCTGCCAGTTCATGTCGGACCAGGAAGTAGGGTTTGACATCATCTGGTAAGGATTTGCTTACTTTCGGCCAGCCCGAAAGAACGATCTGTCTTAGTTTTGTTAATTCAGGACAGTCTTCACATTCTGCTTTGAAGTCAGCCAGTGGAAGCGCTGTTAGCTGAGGAGAAATTTCAGCAATCTCTGTGATTAAGTCCTGTTCAGAGTCTTCACTTGTGTTTGTGGTATGCAGGGGAACACGGGACATACAGTCAGCTATAACATTTTGGCTTCCTGGACGGTACTCTAAGTCATACTGGAAACACATCAGTCTGGCTGACCAACGTGCTATCCTCATGCCAGCTCTGTTCATCCCCTTAGTACTTAACAGGGTGGTGAGGGCCTGGTGATCAGTTCTCAGAGTAAATCTGCGTCCCCATATGTACGTCCTCCATCTTTCGACGGCCCATACGCAGGCGAAGGCTTCTTTTTCAATTGTTGAATATTTCCTCTCGGCTGGGGACAGGGTGCGGGAACCAAAAGCAACAACCCATTCCTCATTGTTTGAGTTCATCTGGGTCAGAACAGCTCCAAGACCATAATCTGACGCATCAGTGGTGATGGACGTTGGCAGATTTGGGTTGAAGATTGCCAGTGCTGGGCTTTTTAGTAGCATTTCCTTCAGTTTGTTGAAGCTTTCGTTTGCTGTATCAGTCCATTGAAGTTCAGCCGTCTGACTTGTCCGAAGTAACTCACGGAGTGGTTCAACCACAGTTGCATAGTTTGCTAGGAATTTGCTGAACCACGAAGTCAAGCCTAAGAAGGAACGAAGAGCAGCCATGTCCTTTGGTGCAGGGGCTTTGGCAATGGCAGTCAGGTGGTCTGGGCTGGGACTCAGGCCATCCTTGGAAATGACGTGTCCCAAGAACAGAATAGATGTCTGTCCAAATGAACTTTTGTTGAAGTTGATCTGCAGACCGACATCCTTCAGGCGTTGGAGGACAGCCTGTAACCGTTCATCATGCTCTTCTCTGGAATGTCCATACACTATTATGTCATCCAAGTAGTTCTGTACTCCTGTCTGGTCTTTTAGGACTGTTTGCATCATCTTTTGGAAGGCAGAAGGGGCTGAAGCAAGTCCAAATGGGACTCGGGTAAACTGGAAGAGTCCTTCATGGGTTATGAATGCTGTGAGGCTTCGGCTATCAGGGTGAAGAGGCAGTTGGTGATAAGCTGAACTTAAATCAATCTGGCTAAAATGTGTAGCCCCAGCCAGCTGTGTGAACAAATCCTCCATGTGAGGAAGAGGGTAACAGTCCATGATCACACTCTTGTTAGGTTCACGCAGATCCACACAAAGTCTTAAGTCTCCCTTACTTTTTCTTCCAACCACTAGAGGACTCACCCATTCAGCTGCATCCACTGGTTCGATGATGCCTGCTTGGAGTAGACGTTTCAATTCAGCTGACACCTCCTCACGTATGCTGAGTGGTAGACGCCGCAGTTTTTGACGAACCGGCTGTACTGTCTTGTTCACTTGAACGTTGTGGATAAACCCTTTAACAGCTCCAAGATGATGGGAAGAAGAAGAATCAATGTTATTCACCATGCATGTTTGTTTACTGGCTGGTGATCCTCTTGCAGGATCCTCTCCTTTGTTGATGACTTTTCCAGCAATGATATCAATGTTAAGTGCTTTAATTAAGTCCAACCCCAGCAAAGGTGATCCATCTTTAACTATGAAGAATGATCCTGGCACTTTTCTGTCATTGTTTGCAACCCTCACTGAAGCCTGCAGGCAGCCAATGACAGGCAAGTCACCTTTTGCATAAGTGACAAGCTTAACTTTTGGTTCAGTCAAAGCACAGGGTGCAAAATGTTCTTTGTAGATGGCTTCTGGAAGGATAGATACTGAAGCTCCTGTATCCACAATTAACTCCAGAACCTGAGAGTTTCCCTGTGGTGTTTCAATGTTCATTTTGCATGTAATCTTATCACATGCTGCAGTCATCAGTTTGTGATCTTCAACACATAAAACTGTAAACTCAGGAACAACTACTTCCCTGACCACTGCTAGAGCTGATTTACAAACTCTGGCGAAGTGCCCTTTTTTGTTGCATTTATCACATTTTACTTTTGCTGCTGGACAGTTTTTATCATTAGCCAGGTGTTTCTCGGATCCACATCTGAAACAATGACGCTGTTGCTCTTTATCACTTGCCTTTTTGTGCCATTCTTTAGATGTAGGTCCCCGAGCTTGAGCTGGTCGCGCTCCTCTCTTTCCCCGAAGATGTGCGTCCTTCACCTCCACAGCTTGTACTGCAGCAGTCTGGGCCGTGGGCGCAGCAGAGAGGAGTGTAGCATTCTTGACCGCAGCCTCCACCTGACACGCAATAGTAACTGCCTTGTCCAATGTAAGGTCCTCCTCGAGCAGCAATTTATCTTTAACAACACTGAGATTAGCATTAGCAACAAGCTGATCCGGAATCATTTCACCCTCCATTATTCCAAAACCACATGGCACAGCTAACGCTCTGAGGGCGGCAACATACTGGGTAACAGTTTCATCAGCCCGCTGAACTCGCTGTCTGAATGTGTGCCTGCATGCCACTACATTCACTTTAGGGACAAAGTGGTTTTCAAGCGCAGTCATGGCGTCAGCAAACGTTGTACCTTGATTCGGCAGTGTGTAGAACAGTCGTTGTCCCTCTGGTCCCAAGCAATGTAATAAGACGGCTCGTCGTCTCGCCTCCGGCCATGCATCTCCCGTAGCATTTATCACTAGCATGTAGTTCTCAAAGAATTTGCGCCACATCATAAACGGTATTGGCGGCTCACCCGCATGTTGCAAAAAGGGCGGTGGGCTCGGTACTGAAGCGCTCATCCTCGTCGCCAGTTTGTTGAGTTTGTAATCAGGCAGCGGAGGCGACGTCTGGGTTCAACACTTTATTTTAGGCTTTACAGCGGAGCTCCATCTTGTTCTCTCTCTCTACTTTCTTCTTCTCTCTTCTCTCTTACCCAGCCTCATTAGCGGCACCCCTGGTCTGACAGGGTAACAGCATGTACTAATTTGCGTCCTTTATTATAGAACCTTGTAAACACAACAATAGTTCAGTTGATATTTAGACTAATACTTGATAACTTAGCGCTAGCATGCTAGTTCAGCTGAAAAGCACGGGCAAATACTAAAAATGGTCACCTGCGTCTTTTGTAAAAAGATATTGGTCACATTAAGAGGCTGTGTACAGTGGTCCCTTGTTTATGACGGTAGTTACGTTCTAAAAATAACCCACCATAGGTGAACTCCGAAGTAGCCAGCTTTATTTTTTACAATTATTATAGATGTTTTAAAGCTGTAAAACCCTTCACTACACACTTTATACACTTTTCTCAGACAAGCATGAACATTTTCACACTTTCCTCTCTTGTTTAAACACTCTCAAAGTTCAAACCTTTGTAGAAAAATAAGTCCAGTATTATAGAATGGTTGTATGCATGTGTTTACAAAAAAGTACGGAAAAAGTGTAGGAAGCATAAAGCATGTTCCCCAGATGGTATTGATGACATGTACAATCTCACCCTCAGCCCCCAAATGACAGTACAGATTATTAAGAAAACACACGTAAAACCATGTCATCTGCTAGTTCAGTCAGTGATACGCCAGAGAATGATAGTCAGTCTTATCTCAGAAACATGTGTCTCTTTTACCTTAAACTGCAAGGACAGCTGCTAATTCCTGCCTCTATTATATAGACTACTTGGATTTGAAGGGGAAAAGGTCTTCTGGACTACATGACCACAGTTGGTGTCAGCAAAAGCAAGATGTTCCTTCAGACTGATGCAAGGCTTCAGAGGATACGGGGACTGCAGAATGGCTGCTCAGATGATGTGAAAGAGGTGGTCCTGCTTCTGTTCAGCTACTTTGAAGAGAAGGAGGAGTTCATGCTTTTCCATGTAGAAGATACATTTCTGGCAGATGAGGTGCAACTGGAGCAAGTGTCTCTGACACCCACTAATATTCTCTTTGGTAAGTCTGTTTCATAGCTCTGTCTCTCTTTTTTTAATTGCACTGTTTATAAAATGTCATGTACTGCAGTGCTTATTAATATAACCTGTTAAATAATTTGTTCACAGGACAGTCCTGCTATTCCTTAAGAAGATACATGCTGAGTCTTGATCGGAACCTCGTCAGCACAAACATATCCTCATTAATTTCTGCATTGTGCATCATGTTTGGGAGCTACTACAATTTTAACATCCATTATCTGAGCTGGCTTCCACTCTAGAGATTCTTCAAAGGTGAGCAAATATGTCTTTCTTATTTCTCAGACCTGAGAATCTCGCGTTACAACAATTGTGATTGAGACTCTGGGATCTGGAGTCTGGCTCTGAGGTGGCTGGAATCCAGGTCTGGCTCTGACTCTTGGCTGGGTTTGGACCCGGATTAAGACCGTTTTTATAAAATAACAGTCTGAATCTGGGTCTAAGCCTGGCTAAGATTCGGGGCCAGACCAAGACTGTTTATAGGTTTGTTTCCCCACAGATGGTTTCCTGATGTTTTGGTATGGTAACTACACATGTGTTTTCTATGACCAGGGCCACAGTTGTGGTGACAGCAAAGTGCGTGTTGCGCGGGATGGTGATTACGGTAATTTTCGCACAATATGTCATTTTTGTTTTAACAGGTTACTGTGTAACTTTTTCTGGTAGAGGGTCTGCCACATGCTTGTTTCATGAAGATGGTTCTTGCTTTGCGGGAATGTTCCACAGTTTTATAGCATTTTGATTGAATTGTGTGACTGTTGTGAAAGTTGGAAAAAATGCATCCAATTGTTGTCAATTGTTTTATTGATGATGGCTGCAAAATAAATTTCCCAAAAGTGATATTTTCCTCACTAGTCTTTTCTGAAGATGTATTTTTGCATGTTTAGGGGTAGGCATAGCAGTAAGAACTTTGCAGGTTTATGATTTAAACTTTTACATTAAAACATAAAAATACAGCATAGTAATAGATTTTATGTATAATATACAGAGCAGTTACATTTAAAATGCACAGTTCCACAGTTGTTTTACCAGTTCAAATTAGTTTTTTGTTTGATATTTCCCTGTTAATTTTACAATTTATGGATCCACAATAAGCAATTTATTACATGTAAAAAATACAGCAAATATTCTATGAATATACAACAATTGTTGTGTGAAATTAACTTCTTTTTTTGTAGATTTAACAGTTGTGAGTTTGACTCGCTGTAAATCAGTTTACATATTTTGTATGTAAAGCTAATTGTAGCCCAGATGAAAAAAAAAAATCATATTTACACCCATGATAGAGAAGAGAGAGTATTTACTCTCTTTATTTTAACTGTCCACACCAGCAAAGCGTCATATTTCCTATGACCATTGAATGCACCTCTCAGTTCACCCCTAGCTCAGCGACCAATCAGAGCCTACCCAGGCCGCATTGACTCTGTCAGCCAGGAAGTGAGGTGAAGGTGCATGGTGCTCCCGGGTTTTTCTCATCTCAGCAAGAGGGGTGGAGGCATCTACTACTCAAACTGAGAAATCCACGGACAAAAGAGAGGAAAAACTCAGAATTGAGAGGAAAGAAAGCCAGCATACTTACCTGCTGGAAGTCCGGAGTTGAGTGGCTGGATGAAGGAGAGAAGCAACGTCGGTAAGACAAGTGTTATTCCGAAGGAAAAAAACTTGTAGAGACTTACCATCGTGATCACGCTAATGCTAGCTCGGTGTCTCACAGGCTAACCACTCACCTTTCATCCGGAGAGCTGCTGCAATTCCGACACCAGTGTGTGTTGGGTTTTGTGAAACAGAGCAACGGTGAGCAACATGTTTCTTAGCCGCTCTAAAGCTAATTTTTGTCAGTTCACTGTGAGTTTAAAGTAACCTAGAGGGTAATTTTTAGTGCATTTCTCTCTCACGAATAGGCCTATAGTGTGGAGAAATTAAGCACACTGCTTTAATGCCTCTGAACTGAACTCACATGTATATTTTGTTGCTTATTTGCACATAGTTCTGAAATTGTTATGGTGTATTGTTACTTACCATAAATATTGTTTAATTAATGTTTACATGAATAGAGAAATATTTGAGCAACTTAAATGTTTAGTTCTCATATTTGATATACTTGAAAATTGAATGTTGTACAACAAAACTGTGTACTTTTATTTTGTTTGAGTGTGCACACTATTTATTTTATTTTATACTTTATCTGTACAAATTGGACAAATACCTGTTATACCTTGTAACAATACAAGAGTGGCTACTCAAAAGTTAACATTGTGTCCAGGTCATTATTGCTGCTCAATACTTTGGCTCCATACGAATTTGGTGTCTTCTGATTCTGGCCAGGGTCTTATTATGAGCCCAAGTAATTATTGTGCTGTAATTCACCTTTATACCTTAAAGTTGGTTACACTATCTACTGTATTTTTTACAGGAAGTCCCTGGTAACCCCAGCTGCCAGCGTTTTCCTGTAAAAACAGCACTTTTTTACAGTGTACTAACCCTAAGTTGCTCTCCGAAGCATCCATCGGAGTATAAATGTTGTTAAAAAAGCACTCCGTATAGAGACAGTGAACGTGGCATGTTGTATGCAAAGCTTTGAGTACTCCGGGAGAGTAAAAAAAGCACTATATAAGAGTTTACCATTTCCAGGCTAGCCAAGAGATATAATCTTTCCAGCATGTCCTACAGAGTTCTGCATAAAGCTAATGGTATTTTCTAAATGTAATTCCATACAAGCATCAAATTTACTTATTCAGCTTTCTTGTGTTTACAAAAACATATGTTACTTGTATAGTGTAGTTGTTTGAGATGGAGACAATTTAATCTGCTCATAGTTTAGCTCACTTACCCTGGTGGTTTGAGCTCAATGCTCATGCCAAATGCATCAAATGGGTGTTTTTCTGTTATTATCTAGTAGGTTTGATCACAGCTTCTATAGCGTTATTAAGACATTAGAAAGTAATTGCGTGTCCAGATTTGAAAGACTCTGTGAATTTAGTACTTGAGATTGCATTATATAAACCTCAGTAAATTAAAAGTCATGGCATGCTGAAGACCAATTTTGCTGGGCATTTTAGCCTTAATTTCATAATAGAGCAGTGAAACCAGACAAGTAGGGAGAGTGAATTGGAAGGCACACAGCAACTGATAGCACGTCAGACTTGAACTTGCACCACTGCATTCTAGCTATATGGTTTATGGTCATGTGCTCACCCACTGAGCTAAACTGGCTCAGGGGTAGGGCTGGTTTGAGTATTCACTATGACTATTTTTGTTAAGTGAGCGTTTTGGAAACAATGCATCTTTATCTCCCAGCATACATAAAAACAAACTCAATAAAAAAAGAACAAAAGATGACAAAAATGTTCAGAAGGATCTCCTCCACACAAGGGCACTGTGCTTTAAAGCTACACCAGGTTAGAGTGTACCCCTGCCCACCCATCTCACCTACTTCTCGTTAAAAGGAATTAAATACTATTAGGTATCCTATGTGAAAAATGAGTAATCCATTCTTTGAATGTTTTATAGTTGCTGATACACACTACTGAAACATTTGCACCAGCCACAGACACCACCAGATAATCCACAACAAGGTTAAGGGGTAGGATGTAGGCTGACATCCAACCTTTTACATGACATTTTAAACTATTTAGACTCAGTTCATGATACAAATGCATAATTGGAATTTCATTTGAAGCTACAGCTTATGGCTTCTGAAAATGTACTTGTTTATCATGTGGCTAAAACAACCATAACCCACTCTGAACTGGTCACTGGTAACCTGATAATTGTTATGGGATTATAACTCTGACGTACAGTGAAATATGGAAACATTAAATGGTGCTGACGAACACAGCTTACTGTGACTTTATCTGGCAGGTGTTGACCAACAGCGAAATATTTCTAACATGGCTACTGTCAATCCCCTGGAGACATGAAGTACACTCTGAAGATCATAGTGAGAGGCTGCAGGGAGACAGACCCATGAGCTGAAACCCACAGAGAGCTGGTGACATGTTCCACCCAAATGTCAGCATGTACAAAGCGTATTAATGCACCAGCTTTGTTTAGTCTTTGTCTTTTTTAGGGGGTGTAGTTAGCAAAGTGCACATAACTCACATTATACATACAAAAACACACTCATGTATTAATGAGAAGATGACAGTGGAATCACAGAGGCCCTCTTGTGCTGTGCTGTATCTGTTCAAGTTGAACAAATGAGCAAGACTGGCATCTATGTGCATGCAATGTGATAAAAGCAAACAGGACTGCACTATTATATAACAAGAGGTAAACTATTTATGATGAGCTCACTCTAGACACCCGACCTACATACTGAAATCTACATCTTTCTTTTTCTTATCTTCTCACACCAGTTAAGTTTTTCTCTTTAATGTTTTAGTGTTTATTCTTCCTGCTACTTAATATGAACTTTCAATATCCCTTTGTTTTAAATTTTAACTTCAGTAGGTGAAGCAAAGTGCCTTCTCAGGAGATCAACAAAGAACAAGATGAAAACATTCTCAAGTTCCTAAAAATAGTTTGTTTAATCACCTTATATGCATGAGAGTTGCAACTTTGCTGAAGACTTTTTTACTCAGTATGATGAGCTTCCATTTTCTTATCATGATCATCATCACCATCATCATCACCATATAGTACTTTAAAAACACACCTGGTAGACCAAAGTGCTGAACAATACAGTTATAAATAGTAATAA
This sequence comes from Perissodus microlepis, assembly GCF_051167445.1. NCBI lineage: Eukaryota > Metazoa > Chordata > Actinopteri > Cichliformes > Cichlidae > Perissodus > Perissodus microlepis. The sequence goes on from NC_140462.1 coordinate 20,987,357, forward strand.
TATAGGAACTGAACAAAAGAATAAAACTAGAAAAAATTAATAAAAATGTCAGTCACCCACAGAGTTAAAAGCCAAAGAATAAAAATAGGTTTTTAATCTGGAGTTGAAAACCTGTACTGATGTAGCTTGTCTAATATGAAGAGGAAGATTGTTCCAAAGCAACGGGGCCAATATGGAGAACGCCCGGTCTCCTCTGAGTTTCAGCTGTGACTTAGGGACTGAAGCAGTTGCTCAGCTGACCGGAGGGAACGAGTGGGAACATATGGCTTCAACAAATCGGGTAAATAAACGGGTGCCAAACCATTTAAAGATTTAAAAACCAGTATTCGATTGGAAGCCAATGTAGAGAGGCCAAAACTGGAATGATGTGGTCGAATTTCCTTCTACCAGTTGTCATGTATTTAATATATATTCTTAGTGCTTATTTGCTGATTATATTGTTTTATGTATGCTTTTATAAACTAGATCCAGACGAGACAAGAACTAGGTTAAGGGTGACAAGTTGCCCTGGCAACAGACTTTAGAAAGAGGAAGTTAGTGCAAAGCTGCACCGGAAATTTCGCACAAAGAAAGAGGAACTGAGTAAACTGAGTGTGTGTGTGTGACGTGCTGCAGAAATATAACCATGCTGGCTTCTACCCCATTCAGACTTGAGCTGTTGTCTCTGTGCTCAGTCTCCATTTTCCGGAAAATGTAAAATAAAGATCATTTTTTGAGTTAGACCACTTTGAGCTTGTGTCTTTCTTCGCCGTCAAAAGAATGCAAAGAACGAAATTTAACAATTGGTGCCAGTGACCCGGATTCTTTTGCGGCTGAGAGGAGTAATTCAGACCTTAAGGTACAATCTGATATGAGGCGAACAGGAGACCGGTCTAAAAAGATTTAAAGGTAAGCACAAGCCTGTTCAAAGAAAAAGCAAATTTGTGCATATTGGATGAATTCTAAATTATCTGTTCGCCGAGTTGATGATCGTCACCATCAAATTGGCTCAGTAGTGGTGAAATTAAAGTAAATTATAAAATCTGTTAAGTAGATTTCAGGTGACATGTCCACGATAATTTTGGGTAATTTGGGATAAATAAAAGTAAAGTTTGGGGATATTTGACGAAAGCTTATTGTTGTTAATACTGGGGTGGATTTTTAATTGTTGTGACGTATGTTTGAAGTCGGTGTGCTATGTGAGTGTGTGTTATGTCAGCCAAGAAAAGAGATTAGATTAGGGCATTAGGGCATCTGAGTGTTATGGCTCCATCTTGCTGTGGACGTGCGGCAATTTCCTCCAGCGAGAGGATTAATTCCACAGGTAGGGACAGTTGTTAATAATCAGTGGTCAAGCACCACTTTTCTTGCTTTGACCATTCCAAACGTAGCTCTCAGGTAAGCTTTACGTAAAGCTTCAGGGGCCAGCAGGACGCTGGGCGTTCATGAGGTGGAGCTTCTTGTCGAGCTGCGGGAAGCGCTTATAAATTAAGATAGAACTTAGTAATCGGGCCGCTGTCCCGGACAGGTAACGGTTACAATTGACCAGCAAGGTGGGCGAACCTGGGCTTAGAGGCTTTTAAATTAGTCGAAATGGTAGGATGACTAGTACTAGAGGAAGATGAAGTGAAGTTGTAAAAATGGAAATTATTTATCTTGGCAGTCAGTGGCAGTCTTTTGTTATATATATATATATATATATATATATATATATATATATAAATAAATGTGTGAATGTATAAATGAAGTGTAAAATTGTTTTTGGATGAATGATTAAAGGTGCACATTGTTTTGAAACTGGGTGGGTGTGTGTGTGAGACGATTATCTTTTAAGGAAGTTCAGGGAAGTGTGCAAAATGCTGATGAAAGTATTGTGTGAATGATGCTACAAAACTGAGCTGAAAGAATGGTGATGGAAAAACTGCTAATTATCCTGAGGATTTGTGCCAAACGAGCTCTGTTAAGCACACTGAAGATTTTGATGTGAATGCTTGCAGATGCAAAGAGCTTAGTATATTTAAGGGTGTGTGTGTGTGCGTGTACGGAGGGTGCATTCTTTTTATATCAACACTTAGCAGAGATACAGAGGGTTTATAGACTGTAAATATAAAATAAGAGTTCGGTTAGGCTGTGAAAACAGACGAGAATTCAGTGAAATAAAAAGTGTGTGTGTGTAGGCAAACTGCAATGTGTGTGTGTGTCTGGCAGGAAGTGTCTGGCGGGAAGTGAACAACTTTGCATGCCCATAAAAGGAAACTGGCTGATGTGTGGAGTGTGCAACCAGAGAGAGAGAGACGTGTTAAAAATCTAGGTAGTGTTAAGAAATTGTAGTGAAAATGATATTAATTAAATATTTTAGTGTGTCAATACAGGTGGACTCTTCTTAACCTGAAAACATGAGTACAGCAGCAAAATGATAGATTAACAGAATTGGGACGAAAACAGGACAGGCTTTGGCTTAAAATTTGACAGCTTCACCTCTCATTCTGTCCTTATCCTGAGAAGAAGCTTAAAGGACAGATAGAGCAACATCGTGTACTTGAAGAATTAAAAGCAGGCAAAAGAAAGTGCAACTGAACTATAACACTGAAGACTCCAGCAGCAGCATGTAAGAAAACACTTGATGGAACATGCACTCTGAATTACAAGCTGGGAAGTTCAACAGTGAGATGACTGTGTGAAAGCACTGGACAGCACTGGACACTGAGTTTTATATTTGCCATGCTGGGAGTTAACCTCCAAGAAAAGACTGAAAAGATTAAAAGAGAAGGAATGAAGAGAGGAAACAGTTGATTTGGGCCTGTGTTGATCTGGGGGTAGTGATGCGTGAATCATGAACGAATCGTTCAATACTCGAGAATCACTTTACTGACTCATGAATCATGATTCACAAGCCCAACTGACTCACTGACTCATCCCTGTTGCTGTTAGCAGCAATATATCTAGCTTATAATTAAAATTGTGGAGAAAAACACAACATCCAGTATCTTAACAAAAAAAATTCTGCTCTGAACTGGAAGAAAAAACCCTGAGTAGAAGCTCACATCAAGACAATAGCTCCTCGGTTCACAGTAGCATCGCTCTGCTAACATGCTAACAGCACATTTGAGCTACTCACCCCCTCCCGTCCTGTGCTGAATCGTAAGTGTAAGCGAATCACTCAGGACTTGCTCACCCCCTCCCTCCTGTGCTGAATCATAGAGCGAGCGAATCACTCAGGACTCACTAACCCCCTCCCTCCTGTGCTGAATCTGTGGCTGTATCCCAATTCAGGGTCTGCAGCCTTAAAGGCTGCATTTTAAGGCCGATTACATCACAGTGGCACGCCAAAGGCTGTCCCAATTCAAAGGCTGCTCGAAATGCACATCATCTGTGAGGCTTTGCACCCCTGATGATCCACCAGGACAAACTCAGCAGTGTGTGAGGAAGAGGAGGAGGAAGAGCCAGCAGCAGCTGACAGATGGAGAGAATAGACAGACTGTTCCGTTTGTGAAGGACTGCTAGAAAAGTTTAGAATAACTAATTGTCTGTCCTGAATCAGTCTTATTAGGTAATGTTCAAATAATTTTATCATTCCAGTGTTTGCAGTGTGGGAGAAAGTACTCAGGGCCTTCAAGTTACACACTATGAAAGGCAGAAACAAGTTTAATGTTCAGAAACCTAAAGTATGTATCAGCAGCAGAATGGAGCTAAAAATAAATGTTTGTTTCAGTTCTATGAAGCTTTGAGTATTTTGGATTAGTAGTACTGCTGTGTTTGTTGCATCATATTGCTGTAATTGTTTATATGCTTTATATATTCTGAGGTAAGTTGATCTATAGTGTTACATCATATTCTATAAGGATGTTATGTGTTTGGATACTTTCTGCCCACTTCGACCCATTTAGCAGAAGTCAGCCTGTTTAAGGCTCTGATATCTATTCTGTATGACTTAAAGCAGTTATGACATGGTCTGATTTTCTCACCCAATAAAGGAATATTTAATATATCAGTCTACTCTTCATTCTATCAGACACAGTTTTCACAGCTCGTACATTTGCTTTTTACACATATATGTAAGCATTGAGCCAAATGTAATAATGCCAACATACTGAAGGAACAACATTTGTCTCTTATATATAATACATCTATATATACACTGTCAAAGATACTTGAGTGTCTTTGAGTGAAGATTTAAGGTGATAGGACATATAAATAACTGCAACTTGAATCTTTACTGAAGTTCAGTATTTGACACAGAGTTCACTCACATGAATTTCCCTCACATGTGCTGTACCAGTGTACCTGCACATGTGATGTGACAATAGAAGTGATTTGATTTGAGAGTTCAAACTCACTGCTGTAATAACTAATAATGATTAGTATAATAACTATAATATTGGCCATATCATATTTACACTGACTTTAGTCTCATGAACAACATTAACTATTTGTTATTTACTAGCTAATCTTATATGAGTGTTCAGTACAGATATGAAGCCCAACAATCATGTTTTACAGTCCTGTGGTCTCAGCCTCAGATACTTATTAAATCACACAAAGCTCATGTAGAAACAAACAAACGAACGAACAAAATATGTTCTCCTTCATTTCTGTCAACCACACGTTTCCAGCTATCATGGTTGCTAGGCAACCTGGGCAGCGCAACGGAGGCTAGACCGTCCCATTTCACAAGCCTCACATTTCCGGCCTTAGCGGTCTTTGAGTACGCGGCCCTTGAGGATCGTTGAGGCTGCGTACTTTAAGGCTGCAGACCCTGAATTGGGATACAGCCATAGAGCGAGCGAATCACTCAGGACTCACTAACCCCCTCCCTCCTGTGCTGAATCGTAAGCGAATCACTCAGGACTTGCTCACCCCCTCCCTCCTGTGCTGAATCATAGAGAGAACGAATCACTCAGGACTCACTAACCCCCTCCCTCCTGTGCTGAATCATAGAGCGAGCGAATCACTCAGGACTCACTAACCCCCTCCCTCCTGTGCTGAATCGTAAGCGTAAGCGAATCACTCAGGACTCACTAACCCCCTCCCTCCTGTGCTGAATCGTAAGCGCAAGCGAATCACTCAGGACTCACTAACCCCCTCCCCCTGGCTCACAGCTTCTTCTTCTTCTTGGTTGGCAACCAATGTTAAGGCGCATTACCGCCCCCTGGCTCACAGCTCAGTGGACATTTAGATGAGAAAATATATATTTGACACATTTAAGGAAAATACTAATAAAGTAAAAATAAACAAAATAAATGTTTATTAAGCAATTTTGATAGGAAATTGCTTAATTTTAGAAATGTTTTTGCTGTTTTTTTCTCTATAAAATAGTTGTTTTCTTTTAGAATCACTCATCTTAGCAGTAGGATATACATGAAAATGTACATTTTTTGCACTCTCTGGTCAACTGACTCAGTGAATCAAATGACTCAAAAAATCCGATTTACTTTGATGAGTGACTCATTAAAACTCGATTCAGTAAAAATAATCAAATTTACCATCACTATCTGGGGGCCCACACAGGAAACTGTGAAAACAGAGACGAGGATCAGTGAAAGGTGAACCTGGATGTAGTACAGTGAAAGCATATGGGAAATTGGATTGAAGATTGAGACTGAACTCATGGAGGTTTAGAAAATGTCCAGAACATAACAACAGAAAGGTAAAAAAAAAAAAAAAGAAAAAAAAGGAGAGAGATAGATAAATAAATAAATAAACTAACAATTACATGAATGAATAGAAAAGACACATACACAAATTGTTACATGTGAAATTATTTTTGGAGAGAATCAGAAGTGAGACAGTTTGAATCCACAGCTCAGTGCAAAGATGCATGAATTAAACCTGATTATTAAAAAAAACACATATGCAGTGAAGATCAGCTTACACTCAATATTAATATAAACACACAACATACACGCAATGAAGACATGCTTACATTCATGAATGTGAATACATGACATAAATGTTAGATTTAACATACTTAAAGCTTGAAGTTGAGGAATAACTCAGGGAGTTCCAAGACAATAGAGTGATTTTTGTGAAAAGGAAAAAGGATAAAGCAGTGATTGGAAGTTTAAAGTAGTTTTAGAATAGTGAATTAGAAGTACTTTTGTGCCGATTGACCAAGACAAGTGATTATTCTAAAAAAAAAAATAATAATAATAATAATGTGGTAATGTTTTAAATATGCATTTCTCTTGTCAAGGCAACTTATTCTGAGAGGAGAGAGTATGCAAGTTAGCTCAATGTGTGGCGACAAAAAAGAAGAACTGAAGCTTCCTGTCTATCTGTGAATGTAAATGTAGAATTTAGTGATGATCGATTGTTATAAACTGTGTAGAAAATGCTTAATGTGAATATTAATGTTGTGCAAAACTGTGTGGCTTTTAACAAGATTTTCTGTGTATTTAGCAGGTGAAATTATGTCAGTTGACCTCAGAGTCTCAGGACGCTGAAGAACCTGAGGCCACTGAGATATGATGCGGGGAAAATGAACAGAGGGAGTGATTTTAAGTCTGATTTTAGACTATGTAAGTATTAGTTAAGCCAAGAGTTGGGCAAAACCTTTGTTGCCCTGAAGTTCTAATCCCCACAACATATTAATAGATTAATAAGTAAAACTTTTCTCTGATTAAGATTTTTGGGGTTGCTGTTTTAGTGATGGGTTGATTTTGTCAGTTAGGTTTGGGTTGTTTTCTTATTTCAATAGAGGGAGTTTTACTAATCATGGACACGTTTATAACTGGGCCCTTTAAAATTGTAACAGTGCACTTAGAAAAATCCTGTCAGGTGATTATGTTTTGTGCTTTGATGAGCTAATAATCAGCTCTCTTTTTCTCATTTTTGTTCTAAGCAGGCCCGCAGGATTGAATTAACAGCGCTGTAAAAAATTTCGGGAGAACAAATTTAAGGTGACCTTTTCCAGATTACAACTGGCTGAGGAGAAGCCATCTGTGGGGATTTGATCAGGTTCTAAGATAATAAAGAACTCTTTTTCTAAAAACAAAAAACTAAATGAAACAAATGAATGAGCTCATGTTGCTGAGGGTGGAGAATTTGATTATTAGTCAAATTAGCATTCAGTCGTTCAAGGGTCGGAAGCTTCTTTTGGCGAGAGTGTCCAGATGACACATCGGGAGAGGTGACTTAGAATGAAATAAGGTCAACGCCAACACGCTTACAGACACAGACATGACGTAGATTAGTTTCTGGGGTAGAGGTGAAAAACATTTTTCTTTGTGTCTGTGAAGGTTCTCAGTTATCCAGGTCATCGTAGTCAAAGGAGCTTGCAAAGAAAAGCGTCTGGACTTCTTTAAGTTACTTGAAGACGTTTCACCTCTCATCCGAGAAGCTTCTTCAGTTCTAAGGTCAAATGGTGGAAAGTCCCAGATATAAACCTAGTGGGAGTATCCCCCCACAGAGGGACAAAAAGACCCCCTGATGATCCTCTAATCGCCTGAGCCAAGGTGTGAAACTGGGTGTGGGTCCCAATCAGCCAGAGTTTCGGGTGTGTTCATTGTGAAACCTGGCCCCACCTTATCATGCGAATTCCTGAGGTCAGATGGCCCAGGATGTGAGTGGGCGTTAATTTTGCTTTGTCTTTGCTTAGCAAGAAGTAATGCAGAAGGTGTGAAAATAGGCATGCCCTGAATAGGTCGACAGGAAACATCTGGAGGCTGAGACAGCCATATAGGGCAAAATGTGGTTGAGCTTGTAACTGTATGTGTGCCTGCAAAATAACAGTTTTGTACAAGATGTGCTCGAGATGATCAGATAAGAGAAGAAGAGAGCTTATTAAAAGGGTGTCAAAGGTTGTCAAAAGTGTTGTTTACCCAAATAAATAAAATTGAAGATTATATATATGTATAAATGATAGACCCTAGAACATGATAGGTTGAACCAAGTTTAAATAATTAAGAGAACAATTGATGAACATAATAGGTTATGGAGGCATAGCAGGGAGAGGTGTTTTGTTTATCCTTTACAGGAGATTTCCGGACCACAGCGAAAATCACGGAGGGGTTGGCAAGAATACAGGAAGGACCAGACCGAACGGAACTAGAAGAAAGGGGCACCCAAAAGAAGAACAGAGAATCGCACAGTTTCAGAAAGTTTGTTGTGTAGGAGATTAAAAGAACCGGAGTAAATTTTTAAAGAGGAAACAGGTTAACTTTATAGAGGCTGTTTCCAAAGAGTGACAAAAGTAATGTAGGACCTTTTACCAGAAAAAGTTAATTATATCTGTTTGGATTCTACCGTGAGCAGTGAGGGAAGTCAGAAGTGGATTTAAACTTGGATTCTACTTAAAAAGGGGGTAATACTTAAGGGAGGACAGTTCACAGCCCGGCACAAATGTGAGGTGCCGTCTAAGAGCTTGGTCTTTGTTATATTTTAGCTATTAGTGTCACATGAAAGTAAAACTTAATGGGATAAATTAGGGAATTATGTTGTGTTTCTTGGGGAAACACAAAAAGGGGGTGAACTGTCATGTATTTAATATATATTCTTAGTGCTTATTTTCTGATTATATTGTTTTATGTATGCTTTTATAAACTAGACCCAGACGAGACAAGAACTAGGTTAAGGGTGACAAGTTGCCCTGGCAACAGACTTTAGAAAGAGGAAGTTAGTGCAAAGCTGCACCGGAAATTTCACACAAAGAAAGAGGAACTGAGTAAACTGAGTGTGTGTGTGTGACGTGCTGCAGAAATATAACCATGCTGGCTGCTACCCATCTTTAAGAAGGGGGACCGGAGGTTGTGTTCCAACTACAGGGGGATCACACTCCTCAGCCTCCCTGGGAAAGTCTATGCCAGGGTGCTGGAAAGGAGAGTTCGTCCGCTAGTCGAACCTCGGATACAGGAGGAACAATGCAGTTTTCGTCCTGGTCGCGGAACACTGGACCAGCTCTTTATCCTCTCGAGGATACTTGAGGGTGCATGGGAGTTTGCCCAACCAGTCTACATGTGTTTTGTGGACTTGGAGAAGGCATTCGACCGTGTCCCTCGGGGTGTCCTGTGGGAGGTGTTGCGGGAGTATGGGGTGTCTGGCCCATTGCTACGGGCCATTCGATCCCTATACAACCGTTGCAAGAGCTTGGTTCGCATTGCCGGCAATAAGTCGGACTCGTTCCCGGTGGGTGATGGGCTCCGCCAGGGCTGCCCTTTGTCTCCAGTTCTGTTCATAATTTTTATGGACAGGATTTCTAGGCGCAGCCAAGTGGCGGAGGGCTTTCACTTTGGTGGCCTCAGAATCTCATCTCTGATTTTTGCAGATGATGTGGTTCTGTTGGCTTCATCGGGTGAGGGCCTCCAGCTCGCACTGGAACGGTTCGCAGCCGAGTGTGAAGCAGCAGGAATGAGGATCAGCACCTCCAAATCTGAGGCCATGGTTCTCAGCCGGAAAAGGGTGGAGTGCCCACTCCGGGTCGGGGATGAGTTCCTGCCCCAAGTGGAGGAGTTCAAGTATCTCGGGGTCTTGTTCGCGAGTGATGGGAGAAGGGAGCCGGAGATCGACAGACGGATTGGGGCTGCAGCTGCAGTAATGCAGACGCTGCACCGGTCTGTCGTGGTGAAGAGGGAGCTGAGTGTAAAAGCGAAGCTCTCAATTTACCGGTCGATCTACGTCCCTACCCTCACCTATGGCCACGAGCTGTGGGTAGTGACCGAAAGAATGAGATCGCGGATACAAGCGGCAGAAATGAGCTTCCTCCGAAGGGTGGCTGGCCTCTCCCTTAGAGATAGGGTGAGAAGTTCGGCCATCCGGGAGGGGCTCAGAGTAGAGCCGCTGCTGCTCCACATCGAAAGGAGCCAGCTGAGGTGGTTCGGGCATCTGACAAGGATGCCCCCTGGGCGCCTCCTGGGTGAGGTGTTCCAGGCATGTCCCACCGGGAGGAGGCCCCGGGGCAGACCCAGGACACGCTGGAGAGATTATATCTCTCGGCTGGCCTGGGAACGCCTTGGTGTTCCCCCGGATAAGCTGGAGGAGGTGGCTGGGGAGAGGGAGGTCTGGGCCTCTTTGCTTAGGCTGCTGCCCCCGCGACCCGGCCTCGGATAAAGCGGATGAAGATGGATGGATGGATGGCTGCTACCCCATTCAGACTTGAGCTGGTGTCTCTGTGCTCAGTCTCCATTTTCCGGAAAATGTAAAATAAAAATCATTTTTTGAGTTAGACCACTTTGAGCTTGTGTCTTTCTTCTCAAATGAAGGGTCAGAACAGCGAAATCAACATCTGGAGGGTCGGAAAATCGATTTGTGCCAAATAAAATCGCTTTTGCAATTGTTAAAATTTAAAAAAAAAATTTAGCCATCCATGACTTAACATCACTAAGACAGTCAAGGAGAGGTCGAATTGGGAGGGTATCCACATGACTAAAAGGTAAATAAGGCTGGCAGTCATCAGCATATAAATGAAATGGCACTTTGTGTTTTCGGAAAATCACGTCAAGAGGGAGAAGATTTAGCAAAAATAAAAGTGGCCCAAGAATAGATCTCTGCGGCACACCCCAACACAGAGGGGCCACAGAGGATGAAGCCGACCCCAACATAACGCGAAAACTCCTGTTAGACAGATATGATTTAAACTACAACAGTGCCAAGTCAGAAATTCCCACACAATCTTGAAGGCGGGAGATCAATAGATTGTGATGCACTGTGTCGAAGGCAGCAGTCATGTCCATTGAGACCAGCACTACATATTTACCACCATCAGTAGCTACCAGAACATCATTCATAACTCTTACAGGGGCTGCCTCCATACTGTGAAAAGGTTTAAAACCGGATTGAAAAATTTCTGACAATTGCAAGTCGTTCAAGTAGTCCATCAACTTAGTATAAACAATCCTTTCCAAGATTTTTCTTAGAAAAGTTAGCTTAGAGATAGTTCTAAAATTTGACAAGACTGCCAGGTTTCTTAAGCAAGGGATGTATAACCGTGTGCTTAACTCACTAGGTACGCGACAAGACAAAATGTGAGGTCCAATAATAGGAAATGCCTTTTGGAGAAAGCGGGGAGGACCCACATCATTCGGAGAATCACACGGTTTAGCATTTAACACTAGTTTCTCTAAATCAGGCAGAGCAATTGGTAAAAAAAAAAGAAAAAAAGTATGCCAAGTATGCCTAGGCATTCTATCAGTGTATGGTAGGGTCATGAAACACAGATGCAGATTTTAAATAGATTTCAAATTTAATAGCTAGAGCTTAGGTCTTGTTGAAAATTAAGTTTGAAGCCAGTAAACCATGTGTCCTTTTTTTTACGATGGTGAATGGTGAGGCATTTACCATTATTGAAACATGATTACTGGGATATACCATTTCCAGTGTACCATGCGGGCTAGCTTTGCAATACCTTAGATCTTCATCAGTACAACAGCATGGATGTGGATATTGGCTTGACCCAGTGTATTGGACTACTGACCAATGAGCCAGTTTACCAGTAACTCGGGAGGCAGAGTAAGGCATCTGCTGATCGAAAGGTTGGTGGTTTAATCAGTGGCTCAAGTCTGTATGCCAAATATCCTAGGGCAAGACATGATCCCCAAGTTGCTGTCTGATGAATCTATTGGATTGTGAGTGTTAGATAGAAAGCACTTAAGCATAGACAAAAGTGCTTGAATGAATGGATGAATGAGGCATATTGTAAAAAGTGATTTGAGTGCCCTAGGGCCCCACCAGTCATGAAGTCACAGAGTTTACAAAATTGCCATTGCCATTATAAATGCACATTGCTACTTCTTTTTCTTTCTGCTGTTCCATTTAGGGGTCACAACACCTCCATCACCCTATCCCCAGCATTTGTCCTCTGTGGTACCTACTCTCTGCATGTCCTCTTCACTACATCAGTGAACTTTCTCACTTGCTGCCTTCAAACACAATTCCCCCCTTTCCTCTTCCTTTGTCTTCGATCAGCAGTGGCACAGTGTCCACTGGCACCTTGTTGGCCGCCAGCACCAGAGCCCATATCTGTTAAGATGATCAGCATGTTTGATTTGGGAATTATTTTATATTGAATACCCTTCCTGACACAACCCTCCCTATTTATCTAGGCTTGGGAACACCACTAGGAATACAATGGCTTGTTTCACTTCATTAGTTGAACCTGTAATGTACCAGTCTCTCAACAGATGTGGATTCAAAGTCCACCACTGCCATAGTTTTACTTATCTGGCAAAAAGAACAATGTTGTATCTGAAGGCTTCCCAAGATATTGTGAGATGTGTACAGTGTTGGCTACTACAAGTGTTTTCAGTTGACATTCTATTAAAATTCAGGATATTTAACATCTTAAAAGGACCAGTCGCCAAAAGGCAGAAATTGAGGAAGTTATAATGTAATGCATGCTGGAATGGGTTCAGCAGGAGTCTTGACAATGAAGAGGCACTTCAGTCAAGGGTAAACTAAAAGCGTTAGAATCTTCACAAATATCATAAGGGAGCTCAATTGGATTTTCATTACTGAAATTGACCTGAAACACCTCATATCATCCTGCAACATACAGCACACTAGCTCACAGACTGTGTGTGAACAAGTGTAATAAGCAGTGTAAAAAGCAGAGCACGTATAAAGTCTTAAATGGTTTCTGGCATGTCCTGGTTAATCAGTGTCCTCACAAACTATTAACCAAGGACTGGATGTCTAAACAATGTGAGGACTTCATGCATAGTTGAGTGTATACTTTGTTTTCTGCTACTGATGATAAGGTGAAGCAAATATGAAAATTAAAGTCCGGCAATTTAACATGACAGTCAATTTCACAGTGCTTGAATTTCTTATTATAATTTTATATATTTTTTCCTTCTACCCACATTAATATACTCAATTTGCCATTCACAAGCTTCATTGAAAATAAGTCCGTGTGCATTGAATCGTATCTACCGTCTTATTATTGGATAACTAATTGTGGATGCTATAAATAACTGAGTAATGCTCTCCTCCTTCATCAAAGAAAGCAACATCTAAGTACTGGGCAAAAGTCTTGAACTACCCAGCATTATATTTACCTTCAAGGAAGCCCAATTTTCATGTACTTTGGTGATTATGAAGAGACAAAAAGACATGGTAACTGTTGAGTATACAGTACTGTTACTGTGCCAAATTCTTGAGCCAACCCTTCTTTATATTTTCCATCCATGGAGCCAGACTTGATTGTAATTCCTTTAAAGTGGTATTGGGCAGCAGTTCTCCGGCCTTTCTGAAGGTCATTCAAATTTGGAAACTGTCTGCTTTTAGACTTTTTAGTTCAGTCCTTGCATCTTACGATTTTCAGAGGAGTGCTTTCTTTTGTTTGTTTGGTCACCCACTTAACACTGACCTATGAATTATTAATTATTAAGCATTAAACAAGGCAAATAACTGAAGAGATGGACCAGTGTTGTGTCAACACATAATTGATAATGTAGGAAGGAGCCAATTTTAAATTTGATCTCTTGGTACTTTGTTACAAGTGCCGTATTTATCCTGCTTTTTACCTTTGGTTTAGAAAGGTATTTTAAAAATAAAGGTTATTATTACTAGAAGTCTGTTGCAAAAACATAAAATGTATTTCATAAAATAGTATTTTTGTTTGGTGCCCATGGTCGTCTACATGCCCACATCTGTGAGCAGTAGCAGCAGAAAATGCCATTAAGCTTTACAATGTGTTTGTTGCTTTTGCTACATGTAACGTGTTACATGTAACACGTTGAAGCTTGGCCATGATCCTATTTCATTTCATTTCTTTTGATAAGCAGACTACTATGCTACATTATGAGCCAGGAATGGCGATTTTAATGCTGATGGGTGGGGGGTTGTTTTGTTTTTGTTTTTGTTTTTTTGGGGGTGGGGGGTTGTCATGTTATATATACCTAAAAGGGTATGTATAACAACATGATAGACCGGTACTGTTCATAGCTAATATATTTATATATATTTATTTATTAGTTAATATTGGACGGGCATGTCAAGACTATAAAAAACATCAAACACCAGCACTTACTCACCTACAAACTAACAGGTTTGCAGCCATAGCTCATCCACACACTGTATTCTGACAGTACTTTTTTGTCACTGTGGTAACTTCTCTCATACACCAGGAAAGCTTCATTTCACTCAGCAAAGTAGTTAATTTAATTTAGACTTAGTAACTTACACGCTGGTGCAATTAAGCTGTTGTTTTGTTATTGTTTGATTTTTTACATTAATTTCTGTTTTGTTGTCTTTTGCCATAGCTCAGAGCCCTCCATGAACCTGGCATACTGCACTGTGCTTTGACTTGAAGGTTTCTCCAGATTTGTGGCTGATATGATTGAGTCACTGTAGTTTGGTGCTCAGGTTAGTTTTATTAAAGGGACTAATAAAGGTTTATCTTATTATACTTTTTATGCAAACTTTCAGGGATTTTTTATACTGGTTAAGCAAGTTATTTTTAAAATATGTCCTTAGGCATTAGATAACACTTTTGCTTTTTTTAAATTGTTTTTAATAACCATGCTACAAAGAAGTACGTATGTCAGTAATTACACAAACAAACCTGGAAGCAGCTAACTGCTGTATGTCAGTCAAATTATCCTGTGCTGTCACTGGTAGTCACTTGAATTGCTCACTTTGAAGCTTGCACGTTTATCTTGGAATCTCTGGATGCCACATTGCTATGAATCACAGATATATTCATACTAACAAACGTTAGCATGCATAACAAGTAGGATCCACTGAAGGAATGCTAATATATACAAATAACACATTCATGGATCCCCTTTTCTACCATCAGTGAAAGCAGAAGAAGAATAGTGAGGATGGGGAGATAACCTTTATAGTGATGCTAGGTTATGAGGAAATCTGGAAAGTGACGCTGCTCTAGGAAAATGTGTATTTGCAACAGTGCCTGTTTTAATACCATTTAGAACTGCAAGAGGGCCAAAAGTTAGGTAAGTTTAACCATGGGCAAAAGTGAATCAGTAAAGTTTTAAAAGAAAATATTTAGTGAAACTGTTAATTTTGTAGATCTTGTGAGATTCTCAAATTCTGAATTTTTTTGCAGTGATAGATAGGGCTGGGTATCGTCACTGATTTCTAGAATCGATTCGATTCCGATTCACAAGGTCCTGAATCGATTCGATTCGAATCTGGGAAATTTTGCCTCAGACAGTCAGAAATATTATAATTCAGATCAGTACATTTACATATTTTTGTATCTATAAAAAGGAAGCTGACACTTTCCAGACTTCATCAAAGGTGTGAGCATCACAGCAGATGCCTTTGTGTCAAAGTAGCTGAAGATAAAACACAGAAAAACATGAAGGTGATTTTTCTGGCCTGGGATTTTATAAAAATATTCTGCAGTACATCATAAAACGAAAGGAAACCATTAATCAACTTATGAACATTACCTCTGAAGTTACAGCGGTTTTATTAGAGACACAACTAAGCGTTTTGCATTTTGCATAATTTTAAAAAGTTTAAATTTGTTCAGAAGCCTATTGAACGGCAGAAATTAGGTTTTCTTTTTGGAAGTAAGTAAAAGGGAAAAAAACATCGGCCGACAGCGCTGTAAATAACGGTAGTCTTGTGCATAACAAGCAAGCGAATAATGCAGAAAACAGATTTCGGGGATAGACGGAAAACTGTTCTTGAAGTACACTGAGAAAGAGAGAGAGAGAGAGCTGTGCATGAAGTGTGATTTTTATCGTGGTAGAAGCAAAACAGCGAAAGTAAGAGGGAGTCCATGACGATGTTTATGTGAAGCTTAGTTTGGTTCTTCTTTTGCTGCTGGTTCGGTCAATATTGTTTGGAGAGAGATCAAACTAACAGCTTTAGAATCAGCGCAAAAAGGGCGTAAACACAAAGCGCGGACCCGCCGAAACATCAGAATCAGCGAGCTGTCGGCTTTCAGCCCCGACCGTGTCCATGCCGTCGGGTGAGAAAGGCGACATCTCACTGATTCTGATCCGCGGGTCTGCGCTTTGTGTTTACGTCTTTGTGCAGAAGCCGTGTACCTGCTCTCATTTACTGTTTTAAATGTTTGGTGGTTGTCAAAATTTTGTGACGTTTCACCTGAGATTCTGGAATTTTGGGCAAAATACATTTATATAAAAAAATCGATTCAGGATTTTAATGAATCGATATCATGTTATCCAAGCCAGAATCTATTTTAATCGATGAATCGATTATTAAAACCCACCCCTAGTGATAGATAATCATGTAGCTTTCCTGTGTTTCCCTCTTAATGTTATTATTTAGGTAAACTTTTAAAACACAGTCCTTTTTCTGTTGCAGTTTTTTAAAAATAAATATTACATCAGTAGCTCAGTACAGAGACCGCTAGTGAGGCCTCACACTCTTACATATAACATAACATAGCACTTAGTGCTACAGAATCAGGTAATTCGGGGATATTTGATTTTCAGCAAAGTAAACACTCCTCCATATGCCTGAAGCTACAGTGTGTTTGAGTCTGTGTGTAATCTCAACTTTTAAAACAATGTATTCGGCACCTTTCAGACATTCCTCCGTGTGTGTGTGTGTGTTTGAATAACTGAATAATGAACATGGTGGCGGCGTGTGTTTGTGGGCTAGTAATAATTTGAATAACAGCATGTGTGTTCGCACTTGTTAAAATAAACATCCACCTTCCTCTCATCTTTCAAATGAGTGCACCTCCTTGTTTGTTGCATGGAAACATTAGGCAGTAATTAGCCCCACTGTGCTGTGCAGGGCTGCATACATGTGTGTTAATGGCACATTGATTATTAAACAGTTTTTTTGTTTTTGTTTAACAAACTAATAGAACTTTTCATTACTGAAGAAACCTTCCAGTTGTCTTCAACTCTTTGCAAAGAGCTCATAAAGATGTCCATGACCAACAGTTAAAGTCAAGAAAAGCAATTAAAACATGCCACTTCTACCGAGCCAATCACTTTGTCAAGTCTTTCATTTAACGGTGGCCATATTTCTCACCTAATCAGGTTGGTTTGTGCTGTTGCTATAACCTGGTAGCTCTGGGTTACAACTTAAACCCTTTCCTGTGCATAGGTTTCTGACCCAAAACCAGATTTTAGCTGTCAAAGATAAAACATAGGCTACCACCAATTTAGGACGTTTCCAGGCATAACACATTCAGTAAGGAAGCAGGCTAGTACCAGTATGATGAAAAAGGATGTATTGTAGCATCAGTAAGCTTTATTTAAAATTAGGCAGAGTTGGAATAGAAAAACTCCACAAAAAATGACAGAGACGTTTTTATAAAAGGAGTTGTTTGTTTTTACTGTTCTGAAGGAGTCACTGCTTTGAAGATGCTTTCTCAGGTAAAAGCTTTAAAACACAGCCTAAGGCGTAAAGCATTAAGATGGCTTCCTGCAGGATACCTCCATCCTGACAAGTTATTATGCGTCTTTTATTTATTCCTAACTGAAGATTTAGCTGTCACTGCATGTATTATATTGAGAATGCGTGCACAGCGAGATGCAGGCCAATGTTTAGTTCAAGGTCCAAGCCATTTTTCTTAATGCAGTGATGATCATGTGTCCAATACGCAGAGATGGAATTGTTTGTTTTTGGAATAGTCTCTGATTCATTTCACTATTGTGTTACTACTTTATCTCCTACTTGAAATCTGTGAAAATGCACAAAATTGTGTGCAGTCTTCAGTTGCTGGATGTCTTATGACATCTGTTTAGCTTGGAACTGCACATCTGAAATACCGAGCTCTTGTCTGTTAGAGCTCAGTAAGTTCTTGGAGTCCGTCTTTCCACAACCCTCTGAGGTCTAGGTTAGCCCTACCGCTAGGCCCTGAGGGCTGGGTCTAACCGAGTGTGAGTAACAGTCAAAGTCATTGTCAATCAAAGCTCAGTGAACATAAATACATGTTTTATGCCCCTTTTTGACACATTTGAATATATTGAATTCAACCATCAACAACATCATGGTACACTACTGGAGCCATTTGTTTCATTTTGCTGGGAAAATAGAAAGGGATGCAATGATTTCATGAAACATGCAAAAACACAGTATGCAAACCACAATCAGTGATTGTCTCTGCAAAGTTGATCCCATCCTTCCTTACACTGTATTAGTAGCATGTGTGGAATCATCGCTAAAAAATGAAGCTGTTTCCAAACCCAGATGTTATTCCACGGTGACTCTGACAATACAGTTCTGTGTTCATTGTGTTAAGTATTCACTCTATTGTCTGTCCTGGCCTCTGTTTATTTATCACCCAGCTTGATGTATGGGGAAAGTTACAGATCATAAGTGCATATACCCACATAGCAAGCAGGTCTGGCCCAGATAATGCACATGTTGTTATTACATGGCTTGATTAAGGTACGCATTAGGCTGACATCTGGGTCCAGAGCTGAAAGTGTTCTGGGCCAGCAGAGGGCCAGCAGTGTGTCTGCAACTGGTCTTGTGTTGGCCCATGTGTGGGCCACCTCTGGCAAACCTGATCTGGGCCACCAAAGGGCCATCATTCTCTGCGGTATGTGGGCCATGTGTAAGCACATTGTGTGGGCCAGATCCGATCCATACCAATTTTCCTATGTGGGTATTATAGTAATACTTCATAGAAGGCATAGAAGCACGCTGTCTGTCCTATCAGTAATTTGTTACTTTAACATTCACCTCGCAGCTTCTCTCCTCTTCTTTTTGTATGATATCTGATCCATATCTGTTCATGTGAGTAATATCGTGTGTGTATGTGCTAAACATTTCCCTGAAATTCACCTTTGTGAATGTGTGTAATTCTACTTGACACAAATACCTGCGTCACTTCCTCAGTGGCTAATTCACAGCTTGGCACTCGGCTCACATGCAATCAAATCCTTT
Source organism: Perissodus microlepis (assembly GCF_051167445.1). Taxonomy (NCBI): domain Eukaryota; kingdom Metazoa; phylum Chordata; class Actinopteri; order Cichliformes; family Cichlidae; genus Perissodus; species Perissodus microlepis. The sequence continues at coordinate 21,006,122 of NC_140462.1, forward strand.
TTTCTACCGTGGAATTTGTCATCTTAATCTCTCTCTGTTTCTTTCACACTCCATTTTTCATTTTCAAACATCCACACAGACACACACTCACATAAACACACTTTAATGGGCATGAATCCCCTGGTACTAACACAACAGAATTGAGTTGTGTGATGCAGGTGTGAATTATGATACTGTCAGTTATGTGAATGTAGTGGCAAAAAAGTGTGCCCATGCACACGCTGCATAAATCTTGTCTTTCTTGAGAAAACTGATTTAAATTTCAGTCATTCCCTGGAAAGCTGTTTTATGGAAGACAGCTTATCAGCTACATGGGAAATCCCTCGCTACATTTTAGATGAACATTGAGTGACGTTCTCTTGCCTTAATTTTGTGCAAGTGGAGCTTTTCAGCTTCATTTAAAGCAGCTTTTCCACGACTTAATTACCATGATTTGCATCACACAGTCGCTCTTTCATTTTCTTTGGAATTGATTTTTGTTTCTCAGTTTTTCATGAGACTTGTAACATAAAGTCTGCTCTTAAACATCATCTGCCTTTATTTATCCATGGAAACGGCCATTGTTAGTGTTTGTAGCTTTCCTTTAAAAGCCTTTTGATCCTACTGGGAGCTATCCAGCAGCTCCCCGTTGCTCTGCTGGAATAACTGGAATAATGAGCTGAGAAGCCTGCCCAAAGGCACATTTAGAGGTGTTGGTATTGCAAGTTCTTTCCTACTCAGATTTGAAGAGCTAGACTTTGATGAGCAGTGTCTCCTGTTTAACCTTCAGGTTCCTGACATCATTTTTCCCATGAGTTACACATGACGCTCCCACCTAGTATGAAAATGTAAATCATGATTCAGTTGTAAAAATCTTGATGTTATATGAAGATTCACAAAACAAGTTTTTAGCTGTGATATCATTGACCAGTAGATCTACAGAGGCCCAATGAAGTCTGAGGTGCAAGCTGCACCAGGAGGAACACAGCACCCACTGCACCAGTGTAGGGTCTGACAATGGGTCAAAGGACATTTTGATACCTATTGGCAGTAAGGATGCCGTTGCCTAGACTGTAAATTAAATGCATGTTAATTTTATAATTAGTAGAAAATAAATGTGCAAATAATAATATTTTCTAAAAAAGGTCTGAAATTAACAAAAAGCACCTTCAGGTTGGCTTCCTTCAATAGCGAGGGGTTTCTTAGTGCAGTATCACATATTTGGGGGGTTTGGGTTGTTGAAGAGAGAAAATATCACACTGGACACATATTGTACAAACTAAGCCATAGAATTAATGCTGGCAGGCCATTGAATAACGTTTAGGCAGCAGTCCTGGCAGATCAACTGATCTCAGTACCAGCCCGTGTCATCTGAAAAGCCACCTGGTATTGTTCTTTGCGTCCTATTGGTATATGCTATTCATACTGTTTTGGCCTGTATACAGTTGCTGCTGCCTTTGCAAGCTGTTTGGCAACAGACCTTTTCAACTATATACTGTAAATGACCTAATCAGTCCCATATCTGCCATATGCTCTGTGCTGCAGTCTAGTTGCTGCTCTCCTCACCTTAGTCATTCAGTGTCTCTGCCTTGGATTGGCGAGGAGGTCCCCAAACAGAGCCACACCACTAAATACAAATTTCTGCAGACAGTTCTAGTTTGTTTAAAGTGGTCCTGACAGAAATCATGTCATATATTTGGAGCCAGATGTGCAGTGAATAGATTCCTCTAGTGCAGCATATCTACCAGGCAATCTAGTGAAGGTCTTTGTGGCTATTAAAGAGACCACATCTTATTTAAAATTCCATATGTTTCCAGAGAAAATCCAGCTCATTTCCTAACAAGCTGTCTTTCTGAAACGCTCAAAGCTTCTTTGGTGTTGCAGTCAGAATTGATAATGAGCAAACATCTGCGATTTGACAGTCAAAATTCTATTTGGAGTCAAGAGCAGTGTCAGGTTCCAAGGCTTTCAGCCCTGAAGTGCAGGCCAGCTGTCTTTATTTAGAAGGAAAAACAGCATTTGTAGTTTATATTTCTGCTTTATTACATATTATATAATCACAAAGACCGCTACAAGAGACTAAAACAGAAGGGAAGATGTGGTAGACCAACAACACACGCTCAGATTGTCCTTGTGTGGCCTGGAGGGGGTGTAGTTAAGCGAAGCACATGACACTGACAGCTCCTGTTCGAATCAAAGCTTTTTCCTTTTTTCTGCTGGTCATTTGGGTGTACAACTTACTATTTTCAGCCTCTCTAAACATGTTTTTTTCGAGCATCCGCTTCGTCTGAACCTGTAAATTGCATTAAGCTGCTTGCAGCCTTTTACTTCTCCCTCAATTAACTCCAATTCTGATTATCTTCTCTTTTTTCATCTGCTTTTCCTTTTCTCCCACTTCAGCTTTGTCTCTGCAGATCTTTCTTATACTCTTTTGGCTAAATTCCCACTCAAACATACACACAGACACACTCTTTCTCTCTCTCTCTCTCTCTCTGTCTCTCTCTATCTATCTATCTATCTCGTTTTCTCTCGCTCTCAAACACACAGAGAGAGACCGGCTCTTCGCAATGGCAATTGTGAAGATTTAGTTCAGAACCTCAACCACACAGACACTCTGACCTCTTTCACAGTTAACTGCACACACCTAAACACACACACACACAGACACACACATGCCTACACACTCAGTGAATGCTGAGTGAACCAGGCAATGCTGGGAAGGCTGCTGCATAAACCAATTAGCTGGGCTGAAATCAAGCCAACAGAAGTCTTCCTCGCTGATTTCCTATTCGCACTTCTCTCCCTTCCTTCCTCGTTCCATATTTTGTTTTTGTTTCCTCCACAGACTAGTTTCTGTGTGCTGAGATAGTGCTGAATGCTGCCAAGGTAAGACAGAAAGAGAAAGAAAGTACAGAGCTGGGAAAGACGGGAATCAAACAATTGGAGAAAGATAGAAGAGGAGACTGTGTGAAATGAAGCTGGGAGAATGAGTGAGGACAGACAGAGGGATGGCCTGCTGTAGAGAGACGTTGAAGAGTGATGGCCGGGGTTGGCACTGACAAGTTACAGCTGCTGAACTGTGACAGAAGAGGGAGAGAGAGAGACGCAGACGAGAGAAAGACAGCGAAAGAGAGAGACTGAGAGGGTGAAGGGAATGCCACAATCCAGGTAATGAGCCATTCAGTTCGGCTGGAGAGGCACAGCTGAGAGACTCTTTTAGTGCAGCTGTTTGACGAAAAGAGAGAAAAGGGGTGGAAGAGGGAAAGTTACCTTGTTTGATGGGCAGCTTGTTAGATGGAGAGATGGAGAGAAAGGGGACGATGAAGGGGTCAATAAGTAGATGTGAAGGATGATGAGGATAAAGAGCTTGCAGAGGGGGCTTGTAAGTGCAAGCAATGAAAAGGAGTGGGTGGAAAAACCAAGGAGGGAGGCGTCTTTACTTCAGTCTGTATATGCTGAGTGGACACTTTTTAATTTCCCAGAGAAGCTACAGTGATGCAGCACAGTGAGAATAATCAGACTCTTGTCCTCTGCTGGTACACACACTCAGAACGTTTGTGTTCATTTGTTTCAGTAGACAGAAAAACAGAGCTTATCAAGCCTGATTTAGTTAATTATACTAGTGCACATGTTCTGCATAATAAAAGCTGTCCATCACTTCAAATGGATGAAAAACTATGAGAAGTTCCATTAGGTTATGCTTATGTTGGATATGTTCTTCCGGCGACAATTATACTGCTGACCAATCAGAACCCACATTTACCCACTGCAACCCCCTCTGGCCTCTGCTCCGTAGCTGCGGGGTGACCTCTCCTTTGGGGCTCTACTCAGCTCTTCCCAGGAGGGTGGCACGGTTCCCCCCCCTTTGGTGGTCCTCCTCGGGTCCTTGTACTCTGGGGCCTCTGGATATCTGGTGCCTGGATCTCCTCCATACCTGCTTCATACCCTGGTGGACGGGGCTATGGCTCCCCACACTCCCTAGCAGATTGTTACATGGAGAAACCTTTGGAATACAAGCATGCTGATCCACACAGGTATGCACACAGGTGTACACACGGGTGTTCACAGACGCGGACTACACCTTTCTTGGCTGCTGCCTCAAAGCACATTGTGCGCTGTCTATCTAAATAATAAACAATATCGTTTATTATTTAGTATCTACTGTTATCTACTGCTAGCTAGTTTATTGTGATGGTGCTGTTTTTTTTTTTTATTATGTTGCTCTTTGTTGTTTGCTTTCTCTTCTGTTTTTTTTCTCCATACAGGTGATCCAGGTGTTTTGTTTTTTTTGTTTTTTTTTCTTTCTTCCCCCCTTTCTCACCATCTCTTCTCCCCTTTGGTTTTCTTTCTCTCCCTCTCTTTCTTTCATTTTTTCTCCCTGTCCTATCCCCCAGTCATGTCTGTCCCGTTTGTAGCAACCGAAAATAAAATAAATTCATAATTATAATAAAGGTCAATCAAATGGACCAATATGGCAAGGCCATGATGATCCACTTGGTAAAATAAATCCGCTTGGCATCTTTCTTGGCCTTAAGACAACAATCCTGATGGCTAAAGATCCAAACGGGACACAAAAAAAAAAAAAAAATAGAAAAAAGAACCCACATTTACCAAAGAACATCTTCATGATCCTCATGATTCAAGTCTTTTGGAAACTATCCTTTGAACTTATGAAACAAAAACTGAACTCTTTGTAAGGTTTGATTCCCGTTCTGGAACCCAGAATTTCATAGTATATACATCGTATCAACAGGTAAATATGGTGGCAGTAGTGTGATGGTCTGGAGCTGCTTTGCTGCTTCAGACAAAAAACTGGAAAACTTAAATGATGATGGAATTCTGCGCTCTACCAGAAAACCCTAAAGGAGACTGTCCGGCCACCGGTTCATGTCCAGTTCATGTTCATGTCACTTGGGTTTTGAGGGGATGATGATTGTACCAGCCAGTCCACCTTTGAGTGATTCACATTGGAAAGGCCTCCATTGTAGCTGAATTAAAAATATGCTACAAAGAAAAGTGTGCCAACATTTTTCCAAAATTATGTGAAAGACTCTGTTACAGCTCTACCTGCCAAGGGTGTCATAACCAGTTGTGTGACATATTTAAAAAAAGAATCCGAATAGGGCTGTGATGATACTTTATCCCAGCACTGTATGCTAACATCGAGACGACTTCTTTTTCAAGAAAAGTCGATTGCTTTCAACTGTGTCTTGCATATTTCAGCCGAAACAAGGTTAAACCGTATATTTCATCTATTCCAACACCATGGCTTTATTTTCCAAGAGTCTGGGTCTTGCACTTTCCTGCCTGCAGTCCTCTTTTAACCCTCTTTCAATAAATCTGTCTTGTCTGTTCAAAATGTGACAGCATGGCACAGCATGGTATCCTCAAAAGAGTGACCTTTTATCCTTTAGGTGCACCTAGAGGATCCTTTGTGTCCATCTGTGTGTGTGTGTGTGAACAACCATGATTGAACAGAGGGAGTGGCTCACAACACCGTCAGCAATCTTCAGTGCAGTCTTGAGATCCCTTCTCAGGCACCTCAACCCCAACTCACATCTTGCGTCAGGTTACATTATATGATGGAGCAATAGCCTCTGGTAGTGATGATCCATTCTGTTTTTTTACACCTTTGATCATGTAATGTAATACTGAGTCTTTTTAAAAAAAATATACATTCTTTTAATAAGGAACATAAAATAAAACACAACCTGTAAGAACACAAGTAAACAAAAGTAAACAAACGGGTGTACCTTCTAGTTAACACACACACACACACATATAGATATATGTAGCAGTTCAAAAATATGACATACAACCCACAGACAGTCTCGTGCCAGTCATTTAGTGATGGAATTTGTACACTTAGCCATTTCTTAGTGATAGTCTTTCGGGCAGCCAGACTCAAAATGCCATATAACAGCTTGTCCACTTTATCCACATTTACTGAGTATAAATATCCAAACAAGAGTTCATCCAAATTAAAGGGAAGTTGCATACTAAAAATAGTCTGTAACTCAGAGTGAATCGAAACCCCAAAAGTGTTTATCAATGGACAGGACCAAAACAAGTGGAAATGTTTTACTCCTTTTAAAGGCAAGTTAATCCATTGGTTTCCTTGATTAATTTGTTTTTTAATAAGTGTCATATCCCCTAAGCTTGCCTGAATTGGAAAATCTCTTGAGGCAGCTATTTCTATTTCTTTCCATCTTGCTTGGTAGTCTACATTGCACCAACACACTAGGGTCCTCAGTTGAGCTGAAACATAATCAACCCCCCCCCCCCCCCACCCTTATCTTTAGCCAGCTGGATTGTTTGGTACTTAATTCGTGGTCTTTTCCCCTGCCATATAAACCTGGAAATTATTTTTTCCCACTCCTGAAATTGTTTTGTTTGGAACAGATAAAGCATCCTAGGCAAGACGTTCATTTTGACTGTATCAATACGTGACTCGAAATGTAGGATTGGTATTAAGTTCCATCTTTTAATATCCTCATTTATTTTATAGCACAAAGGTTTAAAATTTACATCACATATTTTGGAGAGATCTTTGGGGATATTAACTCCAAGATACTTCATTTGCTCCAGCTCCCAATTCAAGTTAGCTTTAATTTCCTGATTTGGCTTATAATTAAAAGTTAAAATCTGAGTCTTCGATATATTAAGTTTATAACCTGATATTGAGCTAAAGGTCTCCAGAAGTGTTAACAGCTTGGGGAAGGTAATATTTGGATTTGTCAAGTAAGTCAAAATGTCATCTGCAAACAAAGAGATCTTATGTTCTCTACCCCTGATCTTGACTCCAGTAATATTAATGCTTTGAGTAACAATTTGACTCAGTGCCTCTATAAAAAGGGCAAAGACTAGAGGACTTAATGGACAGCCCTGGCGTGTCCTTCTCTGCAGATCAAAAGAATTTGAAAGCGCCCCACTGACTTTAATTCTTGCCCTTGGTGATTTATATAGTGCTTGGACAGTCATGATAAACGACTGATGATATCCAAACTTGCCCATAACTTTGTATAGAAATTCCCAATTAACCCGATCAAAAGCCTTTTCAGCATCTAAGCTCATAAGGACCATCTGAATTTTATTTTTAACTACATGATCAATTATATGTAGTGTTCGGCAAACATTATCTTGGGTCTGTCTCTGCTTAATAAAACCAGTCTGATCCAAGCTAATTATCTGAACGAGAATATTTTCAATTCTTTTGGTAATGTATGTAAATATCTTATAATCCTGGTTAAGAACACTAATAGGGTGGTAGTTTCCACAGTCAAGGCTATCGTTTTCCTCTTTAGCTATTAAGGAAATAGAAATCCAATAGCTCATTCCAAGATGGGGGAATTACTCCCGTCTTTAAGATATAATTAAATGTTTTCATTAAGGGGATCAATAGATCTTTAATTTTCTTATACCAATCTGATGGTGTTAGGATGCCTGGGTCGTTGACCCAGGGTTTTTGAGTTTATTATATTATTTATCATTTCTAGTCTTTGGTTTCTTTGTTAGAGTTCTGTCTTATGGTTTATGTCTCTGTGTAATCCTTAGTTGCTGTCTCCCCTGTCGGCTATATCTCCTTGTCTGTGTCTGCCCTGGTCCCACGTCTCTGTTCCCTCTGTAGTGCCTGCCTGTGAGTCTGTGTCTGTAAGTTCAGTCTGTGTTATGTTTCCTGTTTTACTTTGAAAGTCCATGTCTCATGTAAATGTGTCTGGTTGTGCTTCCTTTGTCTCGTTAGGCCTGATTTGCCCCAGCTGTGTTTCCCTCCTGTTACTCATTCCCTGATTGCTCCCTCTATGTATTTAAGCCCTGTGTTGCAGTTTGTCAGTGTTGTGATCTACCCTTATCTAGCTGTGTGTTCTGTCTGTGTAAGTGTATTTTGTATTCCGTATTCCTAGTTTTGTTGCCCTTTTGAGTTCAGCATTAAAGCTGTTTTGAGTTCACATCTGTCTCCAGAGTCTGCACTTTGGGTCCTTTTCCTGCCTGCACACAGCCGTTCCATAACAGATGGAAATCCGTCCGGACCTGGGGATTTATTTGGTTTTGAGTTTGAGATAGCTTTTTTTTAATTTCATTTTCAGATATGTCCTTGATTAAGGTTATATTTTGATTTTCATTCACCTTTGGTAAGGTAAGTGAGTCCAGGAAGGATATCATACATTTATCATCCACTCTGTTGTGTGTATAGTTCTTTGTAGAATTTTTAAAAAGCTAGCTGAATGTCCTTTAATTTGTACAGTATGCTGTTCGTTTGAGGGTCTCTTTTATTTTATGAATTTGTATTTTCTATTTTTTTTTTAACTTGTAGGCTAATAGTTTTGCTGATTTGCCTCCTACCTCATGCTATCTTTGTTGTACGAAAACTAGATAGATAGATAGATAGATAGATAGATAGATATTTTGTATGTCACATGAGAAAACTTCATTAATTTCATGTTTCTTCTTTTGTATTTCTAATTTCAAATTTATATCTGCACTTATTTTATGGGCATCTTCAAGATCTTGTAAATGCGCCTGGAGTTTCCTCAAATGCTCATTTCTCTTCCCCTTTTTTTTTTTTTTTTGTTTTTTTAAGTTGGTACTGTAGCCTATAAGTTTTCCCCATATAGCAGCTTTTAAGCCATCCCATAAAAATACTCAGAAACTTCTTCATTACCACTTTCAGCTACATAATTTATCATATCTTGGCTAATTTGCTCTTTCAAGGGGCGTTATTTTGTTTAATGTCGGGGCGTGTGGGTTTGTCTAAAGATATATTGAGTCGAACATTCAAATCTCCTCCCAAAATTGAAATGCCTTGTGCCTCTACAACAATCAGTTCAGAGACCTGTTTAAAAAAATTTAACTCTGATCCTGGGGGAGCATATACAGTACTTTAGTTAGCTTACAAGACAGTATTGTATAACATATGATTTTAAGCTCTGTACATAACAAAAAATCAAAAAGTACACCCCTGGAGAAAAAAATGAAAGAAAACAGCATTGTAGAAAAGAACATACAACAAAAATATACAATCATGTTGACTTCCAAAAACATAAATTCTTTTGTTCTCTGATTGGATTGTTACATTTGTGATTGACATGACCAATCAGATGAAAGGAAGAAAAATAGGGTCAAAATTCGTACTTGTAACTTACAGGGGGTTTTTTGGGCTAAGTCCACATACAAATCTTTTTTACAAGTACAAAATATTTATGACCACATTTTGAGCCCATATCTATGGTCCTGAAATTCTGACGGTTTAATAAGAAAACCAGCAAATGCTTTTAAATTTTAGGATGCCTCTGGGTATCAGCCTATCAAGCACAAAAAACAAGACATGCATTTTCTCTACAAAACATTAGTACAATTTGCAATCAATTCGCAAACAGTACAGTAAATCAATTTATTTAAATATTCCCTTTCCTATATTTTGTGCCTCGATAAAGGAAATCCCAGTAATGCGTATGCAAGTAAACAGCCACAGAAAAATTCAGAGCCTGATTATCTGGAAGTGTCTATCTTTGCATACTTAAAAGTACTTTTTTTTTTTTTTTTTTTTTTTTTTTTTAAAGTATGTTTTTGTTGTTTTTTTTATGGGCTAAAAATGAATGGGTAAACGGATCCAGTATACAAGTCAATGGATCTGTAGTCTCAAAAACATGTTTTTGGAGAGAATATAGGGAGCACTGATCCATCACAAGTGTTTATATATGGTATCATCCAGATGTGATATCCCTTCAATTACAAAATTTGTACATCACAAAGACAGCAGATCTGGCAAAATTGCATCTAAAGATGTTCTGGGAGATAATTATTTACTCTTACTTTTCATGGCTAACTTTGTCTTTGTGTGCATGGGCAAACGAACCATCACTGACCACATGATGTAAAAGCAGTATGACATTAACCATTTCGTTTTCTCTCAACTATTTAATAGTTCTTATTTAGGCTTTTGACTTTAATGGAGAGAGACAGTGAAGACAAACCGAAGCAGGGGAGGAAGGAGAACAGACACTGTAAAGGGCCGGAAGTCAGACTCGAACCAGGCTGCTGCTTTTAGGCCATGTGCCCTAAAACCAGGCACCAGCTAAACCAGTGCCCTGAGAGCTCATAGTTTAAAGGTTCATAGTTGAATGGTTAGTTTTGCTGCTGAAGGCATGCTGTTGGCAAGCTAACCTCAACTGCCACGTGAGAGTATGAGGCAGATAAAGTGTTGCTTAGGATGACAACGTCAGTGCAAAGGATAACTGTATATAAAAACAAGTCTGCTTGTAAAATTGCAGCATTTTCTTTTATTCTGCAAAACAGTGCTGTTTAAGATAAAATATGAAAATACTCTTTAAAATGCTCCTAGAATTATAAAGTCAGAAGTGTATAATAATAGTATTAATATAAATAAAAACCTATCAAATAAATAAATGATCTATTAAGTATAATAGCTTAATCAATAAGTCCTTTAAAACTGCAGGATATAATTTGTGCATACTCAGAGGTGTTGCAGTTGGGCACAGTTCAACAGTCTCACAGCATCTGGAAAAAGCTATTCTTTAACTTGGTGGACCTTGCTACAGTGCTGCACAGCCTCCAGCCTGAGGGGAGGTGTAAAAAAATGGGGTCTGTGGGCTGGGTGGGTGGAGCGTCTGTCCTTGCATATGCTGGTGTAAACGTCAGGTAAGCTACACACAGTGGTCCTCAGCCACCCACTGCAGTGCCTTCTAGTTTGTTACTTTTGCTTTTATACTAAACAAGTTGTCAATGTAAGGATGATGATTACATCACAGATTTATGAGCAGCTCAGTCTCCATCATTCTGATTCTTTGTACTGTAAGGCAACTGTCAGAAAGGATTGTAGTGCTAAAAGTATTGACTCATCCTTCTAAATTTGAATTCAGGTGTTCCAATCACTTCTGTTGCCACAGGTGAATAAAATGAAGCACCTAGGCATGCAGACTCCTCCTACAAACATTTATTAGTGGACGTTCATGAAAGTTATATTGCATGGAAGAAAATTAAACTAGACTTTAATGCCCTTCATGTGAAAGAGTTAAAGATAATACAACTTTAAATTGATCTTGTTTTCTGCTGGTAGTTTGTAAATTGACTAGTTAAGCTATTCATTTGAATGTCTCCTTAAGTATTTAGTTGCTTGATGTACAGTTTATATAAAGAAACAGAGAAAAGTGCCAGCAGTCCAACGTCACATTTGCTCATGTTCATCTTCAGTTAAAAGAATGAGCACATTCTCACACTAGAGCTGAAACCACCAATGTTGTTCTCTGATGACAGCTAGTTGTTTAACAGACCTATCATTGCTGCTCTACAGTTAAAATAAAACAAAACTTGTCTCCTGGACCTCTTGTTTCATTTCTATTCATGTAATATGTATTAATGTTGATGCAACAGTCTGACATTTTATATACTCACATAATACATGTTTTTGTGCTTTTATTCTAGTGATTGATTTATTGGGGTGTGTACAATAGAAAATGAACTGGCACAATTAAAGATTCTATTGTTGACCCTCAGCTCTACATCTCAGGGATAATAATCTTTCAAAGTACTTAAAAAAGGTCAAGGATGTCAGATTGTGTTATTTTGTTCTCCTACAATTCTGGGGTCCTGTTTAATGTAATTGTTTCTGTCATCAGTCCCCCTGAAGCCATAACAAAGAAGTCTACTGCCCTGAAAATATGAGCAGTGCCTGAATGATTTAGTAAAGGAAGTGAAGAATATCAAGCTGTAAATTTCCCTGCAACCCTGTCCTTTGTGTCGTCCCTCAACACACAAGGTACTTTGCTGTTTGCAAGACTTCGTCTTTTTTGATACATCAGAGAAAAAAATTTATTTCATATGAACCATCAAGGTATCACGGTCCGACAGATCTGTCTGAGAAGTTCGGCTTTGTTCTTTTTCTCTCCCTCCCTCTCTCTCTGTCGCCTGGGCGGAGTTCGTTGTGGGCTCCCGCCTTTGGCCTACATACGTGAGATGATCAACACCTGCGTCTCATTAACTGGCCCCTACTAAAGGGAAGAAGCGAGGCTGTTCCCCCCTGGATCGTTGCTTGACCTGTGTCAGTGAAATCCCGGCTTGGACGCTACAGTCTAGTTCCCGTGTTTCAGCTTCTTGTGCTAACACTTTTGTTTCCCTCAGGGCCGTGCAGAGAGGTTTAAAGGGGCGGGTGCTCAAAGTTAAAAAGGGGCACATTGAACCAGGCTGAATAACAACAACACACATTCATCAAGAATCTAATATGGGCAACAAGGCAAAGCAAACGTAGCCGATGTTTTACCTGATGGGTACAATGTTGCTGTTGAGGGGTTGCTGTGGATAGTGCTGGAGGGCAGGGCTGTGTTGATCTGAGACTGTAGACATTAAAAAGTCCATAGGAGAGATGGTAGCTGATTAAACAAGTGTCATGAGATAATAACAAAATGCAAAGATTGGTGACAGTGCTTGGAACCATAAGGCAACAAAAAACTCTGAGAAATAATTTAGGCTCTGCCTGTGAATCACTCTTTGCTTCTCTTCTTCCTTCTATCCCATCATTTCATATATCACTCTCCACTTGCTGTCTATCTGAGAACAAGGCACAACTTGCTATTGCAATAAACTATAATTTAATTATCCACACCTAACAACTCTTGCACTTAATCTATAATAAAATGATGACAGAAAAATGTTATAGCACTGCCTTTAGTAGCCTCACACAGCTCCTACTGTTTCCTCCTCATGTCCTTACCAGGCATGTCTGGATAATGTTATATCATGAGTAATATTTTTTTTTAAAAATCCATCTAAATAAAACACACACATGCACGCACACAGTGACATTTTAGACCTTCTTCAGAATACTGTATATACTATGGGCATCATGGTGCTGATTCAGAATCCTTACATTATTATTTATTACTAGAACTACAATAATAAAGCAATGAGGAGGGGGAAGTAATAAATATGAAATAATGTCACTATGATGATTCCATTTGTTTCACTAACAAATCTGTGCAGGGGGAAAGCTTATTACATTTAAACTGTAGAGATACAATAATTTTACTGCTGTAAAATCCAAATTTTCTCTTATTTAAAATAAAAATCTAATATAATCTGCTTCTTAATGTATGTTCTTTAAAATACAGCGTGTGTTTTTTAATATATTATAATTATAATAATGCATAATTATGTGGACATGAATATTAGATCGTTTTTTAGTGAAATATAATCCCTCCAGAAAGGCAGGAAAAGCCCTGTAACTTAAACTAAATATGTTCTAAATACTTTAAAACTAAATATGTTCACTAAAACGGTGACAGAGCTACAGACCCATGACAGCCTTACACAGGTAGCCAGCAGCTATGACCAGCACTACTTGTGCAGTTAATAAAAGGACAGGTAATGTTTGTGCTATACACTACAGTGTACGCTGTACACCTACTTACTGGTTTTGTCGCATCAGTCCAAATCTCTGAGTTAACTTGTGTTTCTCCTACAGCTCCGGACCTCAAAAAATGCGCGTGCTCTTTGTGAGCTCGTTCCCGGCTCGTAACCAGTGCGTTCTGCCGTCAAGGGCGATCATTGGTTAAATGTGATCATGTGACTGATGCAAGCCAGATCCTTTTATTTAGCAAAACTGTGATTAATAGTTAAATATTATTGTTGAGGGGCACAGACAGGACTCCGCACGCACACACACATTAAAAAAAAAAAAATAATAATTTTTTTAAAAAAGTTGCCTCAACAAAAGGGCACTTTGGGCACCCATCAGGAAAGGGGCGGGTGCTCAAGCCCCTCTAGCCCCCCCCCCCCCTCTCTGCACGTGCCTGGTTTCCCTGTGTACAGACCCCTGTACCTGCCCTTGTTCCCTACAGAGTTTCTGGTGCGAGAGAGGAGTAAATGACTGGTGAGACGCCAAGAGAGACTGAAGAGGAGTGAGAGTGTTCCCCTGCTTTTCCCGTGGATTCCCTGGAGCCCTGATATCCGCACTCTTGTATATAGCAGTGAGTCACTGTCACACATTTCACCTGGTGTTTGTAAATAAAAACCCTCTGTTCTTCCTGTGAGCAAGGAGTCCTGCGTTTGAGTCCCCACAGTGACCGTAACAGAACGATCCAGCCATTATGGACTCAGCGGACTCGGAATCCGTGCCACAGCCAGATCAGCCTGCTGTTTCACCTGAAGCCATACTGGTACAGCACGAGCAAATGTTGCAGCATATCAACCAACAGCTGGCAGCTCTCACTGTGGCACTGGCCCAGCACACACTGTTGGAAAGTATGCCCCCGCAATCTCCTCTTTCGCAACCCCAACCCCAGATGTCCCCGGCGCCGGAGCTTCCAGCCCTGCCATCACCAGCTCCGCCGGCGCTTCCCAAACGACCGCTCCCAACCCCCGAGCCTTTTTCTGGTGAGTTAGAAAAGTGTACAGGCTTTTTAACTCAACACTCTCTGCAGTTTCGGCAGCAGCCAAGGGCTTTTGAGAGTGATGGGGCTAAAATTGCGTATTTTGTCCAGCTGTTACAGGAGCGGGCGTTAAAATGGGTTCAATCTGTTTTGAAAACTAATCCAGAGATTTCTTACCTTGATTTTTTTTTTAAATTATTTGACTATATATGAATGCTTGTGTATAAATACACAAACAATACACATATGCTTTCATGCTTTCAATTGTGCAATTTAGGTGATCTAGGTAGCTCTGTTTTAGAAGTTCAGTTCATGCTAGAAATGTGTTTTGGAGTTTGTATGTGCTTTTTGGAGTTTGTACGTGTTTTGTCTCTAGGGGCCACCACATATATTTATATATAAACATATATAAATAAAACCACTTTTTTTTTAACATTAGTAATTCCTTTTGTGCATAATTTTATATTATTGTTAATAATAAATTAATTAAAGCAACAAAACAACCTGAAGAGCCGGTTCGGAGCCGAAAGAGCCAGCTCTTTTTAGTGAGCCGAACCGAAAGAGCCGGTTCTCTAAAAAGAGCCGGAAATCCCATCACCAATTCCAACTGAGTTCCTTCCTCACAGACTTAAAATTACGGCGCTCAATGGGCAACGCCTACCTGATGTCACCTATATCACTGAGCCTATTTCTTTAACTCTCTCCAGCAATCATTCCGAGACCCTGCGCTTGTTTGTGTTTAAAGCTCCGCTCACGCCATTAGTACTAGGATTTCCTTGGTTGCAACAACATAATCCCACACTAGATTGGAAGACAACTAAGGTTTTGGGGTGGGGGGAGGGATGTCACATGACCTGCTTAAAGGCCGCAACACTGCCTACCAGTTCTTCAGATCCAGGCTCTGCCCCTGATTCTCCTGATCTCTCCTCCGTCCCTCCCATTCATCATGATCTCCTGGAGGTGTTTAGTAAAGACCGTGCGTCTTCGTTGCCCCCAAACAGACCTTATGACTGTGGTATTGACCGCCTCCCTGGCGCTCCCCTTCCTATGAGCCATTTATACAGTATTTCTCAACCTGAATGTGAGGCAATGGAAAGATCACCTGACGCTGCCGCTGCTGCTGTCTTGCCACTGCACTACAATAACCAGACCAACCGAACAGATTTAACCCCCCAAAAACAAAACAAAACAAAAAACATGCAACAGATCTCTGCCTGAAAATATCCTGTCGACACAACGCCAGATTGTGGTGTCGCGATGAGGAATAACCAGGGACGGTAACTAAGATATTGACAACGCCACCTGGGGGAGGGCGTTAAACCCCAGGAAAGATTTCTCTAGCCAATGTACGTGTTGCACTGGCTACCAAAGCCCACAGACTCGTTATTAACGGCAGAGGTGAGACAAAGGAAGTTTACAAATCAAAATTTATTAAGAGGAACTACTAAAAACATATAACTATAAAATCAGGAAGGCACCTAGGGTAGCAGGGTTGAGACGGCAAAATAGTTAATTAAAACACTTTATTAACAAACGATGATTAAAATGACCAGACTCCCTACCACGATGCTACCCTAAAACAATCACAGCATGATAAAAGAATAACTAAACAAAATAGTGGAGACCAGCCACTTGAGGAGGCAACCTACAGGGAGGAGTGCCCAAGGGTGCCACCAATTACTCACCCGTGTAACTTCACTGCAGACCTCACTGTCACTCACACTAAACTCTAAATGGTGCAATCTACCTATGCCCGGTGTGTACACTCGCATGCATCGGGATGGGGATTCCACCTCACGTGCCTAGCCCCTCAGCAAGCGGCCGCACCTCCACACTCTAAAGGGCAATACTAAACTGAGTAGCTTTCCTTGAGAGATCTGCAGCGCTTAACTGCCTAATGCTCTCAGCCACCTTGGATGGACAAGACTGCCAAATGCCTCCTTCTGGTAGTGAAGCGCAGCTGTTTCTTATAAGCCTGCTAATTATTGGCTGGGAAGGTGTGGATGTCAGTGGTGCGTTTGTGGACATCATGTAAAATCCTACCCCAGAATCTACTTCACTACAGTAGAAAAGAGAGACAAGAGTTTAAGGCCTTGTATTGACTATCGGGGTCTTAATAAGATCACTGTGAGAAACAAGTACCCGCTGCCTTTGCTAACATCTGCCTTTGAACTGCTTCAGGGAGTCTCCATCTTCACTAAGCTGGACCTGCGCAATGCTTATCATCTGGTGAGGATAAGGGAGGGAGATGAATGGAAGATGGCCTTCAACACTCATCTTGGTCACTTCGAGTATCTAGTCATGCCATTTGGGTTAACTGATGCTCCAGCTGTTTTTCAGGCTCTTGTCAATGACGTCCACCATGATTTCATCAACCATTTTGTCTTCTACTTGGACGACATACTCATTTTCTCAAGGTCTGTGCCCGAGCATGAACGTCATGTGTCCTTCAGCGTCTCCTGGAAAACCGCCTGTTTGTCAAAGCTGAGAAATGTGAATTCCATGTCAGCACTATGTCATTCCTGGGCTACATCATTGAACGGGGAAACCTTAAGGCTGACCCTGCTAAGGTGGATGCAGTGCTGAACTGGCCGGTTCCAGTCGATCGTAAACAGCTCCAATCCTTCCAGGGCTTTGCAAACTTTTATCGACGCTTCATTCGGGATTATAGTAAGATTGCTGCTCCCCTAACCCATCTCACCACCTCCAAGGTTCCCTTTCTGTGGGACGGGCCAGCTCAGGAAGCATTCACACAACTCAAGAAGTGTTTTGCCTCTGCTCCGATTCTCTCACAACCAGATCTTAACCAGCAGTTCATTGTGGAAGTGGACGCCTCTGATTCAGGGGTGGAAGCTGTGCTTGCAGTGAAGGTAAACTCCACCCCTGTGCATTTTTCTCCCGCCGTCTCTCCCCAGCAGAACACAACTATGACATCGGGGACCGCGAGCTGCTGGCCATCAAGCTGGCCCTGGAGGAGTGGCAGCACTGGCTAGAGGGAACAGTCCAGCTTTTCGTCGTCTGGACTGATCACAAGAATTTGGAGTACCACCGGTCTGCAAAGAGGCTCAACGCATGTCAAGCCAGGTGGGCATTGTTTTTCACTCGCTTTGATTTCACCATTACTTACCGACCGGGGTCTCGCAACATCAAACCAGACAATTTACTGCTTCCAGGAAAGTGACATGTGAGTTCCCCATCCCCCCCCCCCCCCCCATCCTGCATTGTGGAGGCCATCTCTTGGGAGATCAAATCTGCCACTCGGGAGGCGCAGCACACTGACCCGGTAACCGCGCCTCCCAGACTACTCTACATCCCTGCTGCAGTCCGGTTGCAGATACTACACTGGGCATTCACTTTTAAGTTCACATGTCACCCTGCAATCCATCGCACTGCCTCTTTTATCCAGCGATTTTCTTGGTGGCCCACCCTAGTTAAAGATGTCCGTGAATATATTTCTGCCTGCTCCACGTGTGCCCAAAATAAGTCAGCCAACCTGCTGCTGGCCTACTCCAGCCCCTGCCAACCCCAGGCCGCCCCTGGTCTCATATAGCGGTCGACTTCATCACCGGGCTTCCTCCCTCTGCAGGTAACACAGTAATTCTAACTATTATTGACCTTTTATCCAGAGCTGTACATTTTGTTGCTTTGCCCAAGCTTCCCACAGCCTTAGAAACCACCCGGTTGTTAACTATCCACGTGTTCCGACTCCATGGAATTCCGGCCGACATTGTCTCCAACCGGGGGACCACAGTTCACCTCAAGAGTCTGGAAGGAGTTCTGTTCCACACTTGGAGCACTGGTCAGTCTCTCCTCTGGTTTTCATCCCCAGACTAACGGACAAACAGAGCATACCAATCAAGAGTTGGAGGCGGCTCTCGGTTGTGTGGCCTCTACGAACCAAACCACCTGGAGTGAACAACTCCCCTGGATCGAATATGCCCACAATAGCCTCACCTCCTCAGCCACCGGACTGTCCCCCTTTGAAGTGTCCCTTGGTTATCAGCCACTACTGTTCCCTACCAATGAAGGTGAGCACTTTGTACTATCTATTCAACATCATTTTCGTAGGTGCTGGTGGGCATGGAGGGCCCCCCGAGCCACTTTGGTCCGCACAAAGGACCGAAACAAATGTCTGGCAGACCGGCATAAGACCCCTGCTCCCACCTACTTGCCTGGACAAAAGGTATGGCTGTCGACCAGGTTTGTGGCAATCGGAACTGAATCCAGGAAGCTCACTCCAAATTACATTGGCCCGTTTGTGGTGGACTCATTGATCAACCCAGTGTCTGGCCGACTAAAGTGCTCTATTACCAGGATTATGGACGTCAGGCGCCGGGGGACGGGGTTTGCAGTACCTGGTGGACTAGGAGGGTTACGGACTCAAGGAGCGGTCCTGGGTTCCCCGGGCTGCTGTGTTGCATAGGGCCATGGAGCGGGACTTTCATCGCGCCCACCTGGACAAGCCTGGGGGTCGCCGGGAGGCTCCTGTTGTGGGGAGGGTACTGTCACAGTTCTAAAAATATATGCTGAAACACAGATTCCAGATATTTCTCATATATAACTCATTACCTCCTTGGCCTTGCTTTTTCTGTTTCCCATCTACTTTGGCCTTGGCTCATTTAGATTTTCGACTTTAGATTCCTTTGCTTTTAACATTTTATCAGTTCCACAATGACAACTTCAGTGACAAATGGAATCCATTTCATTCAAGGTTGCAAAGTTGGTACCCTGCTGGAGGATATGAATCTGCATAAATATAACCTAGCTTTTTAAAACACTGACATTACTGTCATGAGACACTTATGTGGGTCTCAGCCATGTTTGACCCTCTTAGAACTAAAGCCCTGTTCACACAGGAAGCAACTGGCAGCAATAGAGGTGACCATAGATCATGGAAAGTCAATGACAGTTTCAAGTGATGACGGGCAACATAACTGAAGCAACTCCCATTGTGAGTTATCTACAGCTACTTTCAGTATCACTGATATTCATTTAGACTTTTTCTCCAATTGATCTTTCTGAATTAACTTCAATAATTACTTCCTCCAAACCATCAACGTGTCTTTTAGACCCCATTCCTACAAAACAGCTCAAAGAAGTGTTGCCATTAATTAATGCTTCAGTCTTAAATATGATCAACCTATCTCTAATAATCGGCTATGTACCACAGGCCGTCAAGCTGGCAGTAGTTAAACCTTTACTTAAAAAGCCACCTCTAGACCCAGCTGTCTTAGCTAATTATAGGCCAATCTCCAACCTTCCTTTCATATCAAAAATTCTTGAAAGAGTAGTTGTCAAACAGCTAACTGATCATCTGCAGAGGAATGGCTTAATTGATGAGTTTCAGTCAGGTTTTAGAGCCCATCACAGCACAGAAACAGCTTTAGTGAAGGTTACAAATGATCTTCTTAAGGCCTCTGACAGTGGACTCATCTCTGTGCTTGTCCTGATAGACCTTAGACTGCTTTCTTCCGTTTGCGCAACATCCCCCCCCCCCCGAAAAGCCTTCAATTAATCCAAAATGCTGCAGCAAGAGTACTAACATGGACTAGAAAGAGAGAGCATATTTCTCCTATATTGGCTTCCCTTCATTGGCTTCCTGTTAAATCCAGAACAAGACACTATCTCTACTTTCAATACTAGGCTTAAAACTTTCCTTTTTGCTAAAGCATATAGTTAGGGCTGGACCAGGTGACCCTGAATCCTCCCTTAGTTATGCTGCAATAGACGTAGGCTGCCGGGGATTCCCATGATCCATTGAGTTTTTTCTTTTCAGTCACCTTTCTCACTCACTATGTGTTGATAGACCTCTCTGCATTGAATCATATCTGTTATTAACCTCTGTCTCTCTTCCACAGCATGTCTTTTATCTTGTCTTCCTTCTCTCACGCCAACCGGTCGCAGCAGATGGCCGCCCCTCCCTGAGCCTGGTTCTGCTGGAGGTTTCTTCCTGTTAAAAGGGAGTTTTTCCTTCCCACTGTCCCTAAAGTGCTTGCTCATAGGGCGTCATTTGATTGTTGGGAGGTTTCTCTGTATGTATTATTGTAGGGTCTACCTTACAATATAAAGCGCCTTGGGGCAACTGTTGTTGTGATTTGGCGCTGTATAAGTAAAATTGAATTGAACTGAATCTTTTACACAGTGAAGGCATACATAATGATGTTCAATGTATTAAATTAATTCAAGTGATAAATCAGAAAAATGCATTTGTGGAGAGGCCAACAATGATCTGTGATGCCAGAGCAAAATTCAATTTTAATACTTTTTTGGAAACAGCTGACAAATGAACAGAGTTTTAGTGGCTTTGTGTAAAGATACTTGGGAATTGTGATGACATTGTCAGGATTTGACTAAATACACAGGAGCAAGTGGTTTGGCTGTCCTACTGTTGCCCTGCAAGATCCAGCCAAATGCAATTGTGCGTGTTTCTGACAACAGTGTATGACACCCAATTGTTTATTCCCTACTGAATAAAGCCAAGGAACAGAAGAGCCTGTGCTTAATAATCCCATTAAGGCAGCAGTGTTTTAGTATCCACAGTGGAGAATGGCTATGAGTAATGGCAACATGACATCTCATTAGAAAGTTTGGGCTTTTTTCAAAGTGCCTGAGTTCTACCCTTTGTTTACTCCCTGCTGACTCACAATAGAAATACATTTTGAGCTTTCTACTTTCACCTGCCTTCAACATTGTTTATGGTATGTGTGTGTGTTTACCGAAATACAACTTTGTTTTTTTAAACAAGGAGTAACTAAGTTTTGTGATGGTTGGGAAATGCAGCTGAAAAATGTAAGGTGGAAGACTGAATATAAAAGTGCCATGAATTCAACCACTGGTGTGTGGGTTTTTTGTTTTTTTTTTCCCTCCGCTTAATTTTTATTTCCCATACCTTGCTATCTAAATGGAGTTGATCTGTGCATTGTTACACTTCTTTTTTTTTATACTCTGCCTGATTGCCTCTTATATATATTTAAAGTCTCAGTTTGCTTGTGTTTTCTCTCATGTCACACTGTGTTCCTGCCTTCTGAGCAACCCAGGATTTGTTTGGGATTTAACATTTCTGGACTGTATTTTGGGTTTTGAATACCACCTAATAAATGACTCGCAATCTGTTCTATTATTTTGACTGCATTTGGGTTCTTTACTCTAAAGGTTATGACAGTTTAGGTCAAAACACTGAATAGTTCTTTAAGTTTTGCAAAAGATGCTGGTTTAGGGCTCTTCACCATGCTAACCTTCTACATACCTTTATAGATAGCTTACTATCTTCTGATGGCCACTTTCAGGAAGATAATACTCCATAAATCTGTGACAAAGGGTGCCACAGTACTGGGTGACCCAGTGTTTGAGTTTTATTGTATTTTGTTTTCTATTCATGTTCTGGTTTGAGTTTAGTTTACCTTATTAAATGCTACGATGCCTAGATTGCTGTGTTAGTCCTTTGCTTTGCAGATCCTTTTGCGTCTTCTCCCCTGTCCCAAGTCTCCCTTCTTCATGTCTACCTTCTTCATGTCTACCTGTCATGCTTTGTCTCTGTGGTGCTGGTTAAATTTATGTCATGTCTGCGTCTTCGTAATGTCTCCTGTTTATTTTGGAAGTCTTGTTTCCATGCTCTATGTACTAAGCTTTCGCTTCTACTGTGGCGTCATTATGTTCATTCCAGTCAGCTGTTTTCCTCATGTGTCTCCATGTCCCCTGATCACCTCATGTGTATTTAAGTCCTCAGTCTTCCTGTGTTCAATGTGGCGTCGTCTGTGTTCCCTTCCCCATGTCTAAGTTTAGACTTCATAGCATCCCTACATGTTTTATAGTATTTTCAGCGTTCATAGCTTTCACAGTCTCTCTAGTCTTGTAATAGTTTATTCATAGGTTTCTTAGTTTTGCTTAATTTTTGTATGCTCTCTTATCATAAAGGCTCGTTTTTCATCAGTGTCCGCACCTGAGTCCTCCACTCATTCTCCATTCGGTCTGCCTCCCGCAGACCGTGACAAAGGGTTATGATTTCAGTGTACTTTAGCGGCCCACAGTCACCAGAGCTAAATCAACAATTTATTTTATGAGCCAAGAATGAAAATAATGTCAAACTCACTGGTGTATCTCAGTGATGCACAAGGTAGTTGTGACACAATGGGTTATGGCAGTAATAAGATGGGCTGCCATTCCCACATACTCAGATAACATGACTATAACAGACCATGACTGATTGGTACAGTAGTAATGGGCCCAAAGTGTGTAAAGGAAAAATCCCCCCATTACTTGTCCAGTACTCAAAACAGTACTCTATGAAACCACAACAGGCTGGTTTCATAGCCTAATGTTGGTAACACCAAATAGCATGAAATGGAGATTCGTCAGGTCAGGCTATGATTTTTGAACTGGTTACATTTTGTGTTAGCAAACGGTATGCACAGCTTTTGGAAAGCTGTCACACTAAAATTCAGACCTGATGAAATCCCTGTTGGCGTGCATGTCACAGAGGCTACGGCTCCACTATACTTTTTGGGAACTTCTGATCCTCTCTTAAGTGGATCAAGTACAGAACACCTTGAACCCACAGTGTGCTGGGATCACTGCCACTTCAGCTACTGCAATATGCCATTGTGTTGGGGTGGGGTCTCTAGCTCAGGTGCAGGGGAAGGGTGTGAGTTCAGCGGGTGTGCCAGGAGAGGCTGGCTAGTGCAGCTGGTAATGATCATCAAATCATAACTCCTCTATTTCAGTAGCACACTGGGACCTGGAAGAGAGGGGAGAGCCAAGCAGGTAAAGCAAGAGAGAATGGCTACAGCAGCTTGAAAGAAATGTGGTAAATAAGTCATAACTATCTAGTTAATGTATAGGGACAAAATGCATTTATTATTGTCAAAACTGAGCCTATAGTATAAAATTTTTTTCTTAGTGATGATGTTAAGATTAGCAGCATAAATGTTAGTCCTAATATGCTGGACATCGGTTTGGCAGATATAATATTAGAATAATTAGAATATATGACATTATAATGGGATTATTCAAATTACATAATTATGCTGGTTTAACAGCAAATAACTGCTCAGTTAGTGGGTGTTAAATACACTCAGGAGAGAAAGTTTGAACTGTAAACACAAGCATTCACTGTTACGCTGACATAAGATAATTATTAAAACCTAAAAAAATCAGCTAATTTGACAGATAATAATTGTGCAGTTATAACATCGAAACTAAGGTGGACTAAACATTATTATTGTTTGCACTGATACAAATAATTTTATGTAACCCAGTTGAATTTTTTCTAAGGGACCATTTTAACTTGCTCCTCTTGATACAGAAGAACTTAAAACTGAACCCCTACCAGACACCTGGACAATTCATTGCAAAGTGCACTGAAGCTTTTTTTGGCCTCAAGTGGAGGCTCTTAATGTTACAAATATGTATTTTTTTCTTTACTTTGCTACGTTACTGTACACCAAGGATGTGCAACTTCCTGGACTTTCATGATATATGCTTCATAGAGCTATCAGAGGTGAAAAACAATACATTTGTCAGGGCAGCCAATAATTAATTTAATTCAAGTCAGCAGATGTGATATCAGATCTGACTGTAATCTCATTACATTTGATCTCAATCAGATCTAATGAGAGCATTTCCATGAAATGAGTGGCCACTACTACACTTTTGACACCATCTGCAGATTGCTAAAATTAAATGAAATACTTTTTAACTGTAGTATATGAAATTAATTTGTTTAAAAAAAATGAAAAAAATAAATACTTCAAACGCAAGCAAGTCCAATAATAGTCAATGCCTGAGACTCCAGACTAATGCACACAAGCACCTCTTGCACATTGATGAGATGCCTTGATCACTGTATTGACCTGAGCATACTAACTTGTCAATACGGCTCAAACCCTGGGCTCAGTATTCACCTTTATTATCAACCATCAGTTAACAAAGTTCTGCTTGTGTGTATGTGTTTGTGTAATCAATCATTATATATTGCAACCTTGGAAGGGCCCTTTAACAATTTCTAATGCAGCAATATATAGGAAAATATGGTATTTGTGAAGAGCAGAACACATGAGCATGTGTTTACCCTGAAGCCTGTCAAACATTGAATTCAGGTTTTAACAGAAGAAGAAAGTTAAAAGTCAGTTTTGCACATCCTTGTTTATTTATTTCTTTTTACCACTTATTAAGTCTAAAGACTGCCAAGGAAGCAACAATATTCATACTTCCTGCAAAATGTACCATTTATACATTTGAATAAGTTTAAGTTTATGCTCTATTAGTATGGAAGTGACACATGAAGATACTAGTACAGTCATGGTAGAATTCTGAGCCTTTATATTTCAGCAGATGATAAAAAAAAAAAAAAAATCTATATATATCTATTGCCAGGTCTTAAAATTGGGGAAATACAAACTGGGATGAAAAACAGCACAATATATTATTTATTTACCAAAAAATAATTAAAGTATATCAGAGAATAGTAGATATAGACTTGAGGAAAGAAAGTTATTTAATAATCAAAAATCTCATTTTCCAAGTGTCAAAAACAAGATCATTCTTTTACTTCTTTGTCAAAAAGGAGCTTATTTTGGCATTGGACTTTACATGGATCAGCCAACTATTCCCCCTATAAGCATTCACACCAAGCTGGCCTTTAAAAAGAACACAGTTTTAAGGCTGTCCTTTTGAAGTGTTTATTACTAATACACCAATCTACTAAAATAAACACAAAACCTTTGAATTTCAAAAAGTTCAAAACAGAGTTCACATCAATGAAAGGTGAACTTTTTCGTTACCCCTTCATCAGCAAAATAATCACATTTTAAATTCATTTTCATCTTTGTTTGTTTCCACCTGATCAAACAAGGATTGATTCCCATTTTCAATAGGAATTTGTAATGGCAATTTATACACGCAGCAGTGCATAAGGACAGGAAGCATTGAGCAGTTATTTACAGGTTTGTCTAATCAATATGAAAATGTGCTTTTACATTAAATTAGACTCACATCTTCAAGATGGTGTTCTGTCTTAGAAATGAGGCAGTTGTGTTAACTTTGGCAGCCCCAAACTTGAGATGTTTCTAACCGAAAATGCAGTAAGATAATGTAGTTTTATGTCCTCTGGGACATCAGCTCATTAAAAGAAATCATAATACTTTTATAAAGCACTCAAGGCGGCTAGACATGAGCTTTTTCCCCCATGCTATCATTTTAAAAGAAAAATCCTATCAATCAGACAGTCACTGCTCTAACTTTAATGCTGGCTGGAAAAGTCTGTCGATTTTCCTTATGACTTTCACATGCCATCTATTTTCATGGGCCAGAGGTGGTCCACACCATAGAAATGCATCCCCATCTCTAAATGCTCATTAAATATGAACCTTTAACCACCAGATACTTTAGCTACTAATTTAAATGGGTCACACTTGCAGCGACAACAAAATATTGAGGACAGATCTTTTTAGGTCACTTCACCTTATGTCTTAGTCATCAATCAGTGCACTTATGGTGTTGAGTATGTTCACTGCATGTGAACTTCCAATTTGGCAGTGGGTGAAGCAGTTCTCATGTGGCCATGATAGATGCCTCATGCTGGCAGGAACATATGGTTGGACTCATGGGCCAAATCCTGCAGCACCCCAGTCACGAGTGGAAGTTGGCAAGGTGTGCAGTCTAGTTGAAAGGACACACTTAATATACCTTTTCAAGGGCTATTCATGATTTCTTTTTAAACACCTACTGAAGACATATCACAGGGTGTCAGTTGCTGCACCAGGGTGATTATTTATCTTGAGAATGAAAGTGGAGAATAATGGAAGTTTTTCACTGATGTGTCTCTTAACCTAAAAAAGCATTTTTTTGAGTGCTTGAACCCAACATACACCTTTCTGTGCCTAAATGTACCTAAAATGTTGAAGCTCAAACGCATGTTTCAGTGATTTGTTTTTTAAGTTTTAAAGACGTAACTCTCAGACACTGCTCTTCTGCCTCCCACTTCTTCTTTTGTCCTCCACTTTTCCAGTGTCCACCATTTTTTGAAGACACAACCCATATGGAAAAGATATATATAAATCTTATAAAGTTTGTATCTGTCTTGTGTGAAACTTGTATGAAAAGCATACAAGAGTGAAAACAGATATAAGATCCCTACAAAAATTATATAAATGAAACTTGTATGTTTTGGATACTTACTAAAACAATATATGAAAGTGGCCACTTTCATGAGTAAATCATAAAAGCCTTATATGATTCACTATATGAAGTAGGCCACATCTGATGCAAGTCTTTTATAAGGTTTTTCTATTTCTTTTCCACATGGGAAGGCATCCCATGCAGAGATATACTAAGTTTTCAGCTCTTTAAGGATCACTTTCTTGGTGCAAAGATATTATTTTATGTCTCTCAGAAAATAGGTTGCAAATAACAAAGTACCTAAATATACAATTTGCAAATACTTCTTTGCTGAGTCATGTGTAGACACTGGTTCATCTCTTTTCTGTGCTTGAGTGAAAAAGCAACCAACCATGAAAAAAAGACTTTGTAGAGTTGTTGTTATATTTATTTTATAATCTTATTTCTAATTATTATAAACCCTCAGAATTATTTATGATAGTGACAGGGTTTTTTGTCTACTGACAAAAAAGAAAGGTTCACTGTGATCTCCTGTAGGTGTAAAACTAATCCACTGAAATGTAACCAGTGTGGACCCCTGCAATCAGTGTGATGCTGATTGTGATAAGACTTATTGTTGTTGAATAAATCCCCTCAGAGTGCAGAGTCCACCAAAGCTCTAATTAACTTTGGCTTGACAAAGCAAACATAAGATTATGTCAGTCTGCGCTTTGGAACATTGTCACTGTTTTTTTTTTTTTTTTTTTGTAATTATTTTTTTAGAGAGCCATTTTACTACAGAGACCTGCTGAAACAACGCGTGCTTAGAATCATAGAGGTACAGTTGCAGTTCAGATGGTTCTGAAACTACAGGATGATAGTTAGCAGCAAAGAATAAAAAGAAAAAAGATAAAGCAACTTAAACCAGTCCAGCGCTGACGTATTTACCTAATGCAAGACATTTTTGCCTGGCAGTGAAGCAACTAACAGAGTTTTTAATGTAGTGCTAGTTTCTGCCTTTATAGCTGCAAAATTGCTAATAGTTGGTGTTGTGTTTAAACCAACCACTAAATTTTCCAGGAGAGTTTTATGCTTCTGTGTTAGAAACATTAAAAAAAAAATCATGAAAAAGTGAAAACAACTGCAGATTCTACGGTGAAAAAAACAAAAAAACAAAACAAAAACCAAATGTACAAACAATCATAGACAGAATATGAACATAGATAAAGTCTCAACATTATTATTTAAGTCACTATGTTAGTATTTTCAAGCTGTGACTAAGTGACTATACTTGGATAGCAAAGTGCTAAACTATACAGATGCAAAACACAACCTCAAGTTAATAAGATAGTAACAGTAAGTAAGTAAGTAAGTAAGTAGTGACAAAAATACCAGAATTGTGTTATTATTATTATTAGAAGTAGTAGTAGTAGTAATATATATCTCACAGCATAACCCATTTTAAGATATATGGTCAGGCTCTGAAATGTGATGCAAGACATCCTAACCAAGTGTCATTATGTGGCGGTGAAATTGTGAAGACACTTGTGGAAATGCAAAATCAGTTGAGGGTCCGTCTTGCAAGGGCAGCTTTTTCACCAAGGCTAATTAGAGTTTGGTAAAACCAACCTTAAGTATTCATCAGTAATAGATGAAAAAAAAGTTGAACACTGAGTTAGTCACGGCTTTTATAGTCACGTTGCACTGTAGTACTTACATAAGCATTACAGCTTTGACCATGTACAGACAGTAGAGACAGCACGGCTGTAACATTGCACGATCATAAAATAATAAACAGAAGGAAAGTGGTAAAATAATGACTTATGACAGTAAAAGGCCATGAGATTTTTAATCCTCCTTTATTAATGCTGCTCCTGCTGCGATACAATATGCAGCATTGAGTTACTTTATGTGTGTGTGTGTGTGTGTGTGTGTGTGTAAGAGGGAGGTTACATAATGACGAGTCAACGTTTCTAGGCATGCAGACACCACCAAACTACTTCAGTGTCTGAAGTGCTGGCCATCATGAAAGAGGGGGAAAAAAACAATACCCACTAAATCTCCCGCCCCCCGCCACCAATCGGACGCTCAGAGCCAGAAGAGATCAAATGTCTGGCACAGAGACTGTACACGCTGCATTCATATCTATTAATGAGACTGACTAAATAATTGAACTTTAAAAAAAAAAAATTAAAGATGAAAAAAGGAAGTTGATGAAATATGAAGGTAGAATCTGGATGCTCTTTCATTGGGATCTCTTCTGTTCCACTCATTCTGTCCCCCTCAAACGCAGTTGACATAAACATCAACTAGCTTCCTTTCTTTCCCTTTCTTTGTCCCTTGTTTTTAACTCATACACTTTTTGACCTCTCATTTTCTTTACTTCCCACTGCTTTCCGCCTCTTTCATCACTGGGCTTTAATTGGGGTGTTTTCTCCTTCTTACTTCTCTCCTCCGTGCTCCAATTCCCAGACTGAGCTCATATTGACTTGGCGCATGGACAGCAGCTGTTAATACAAGAAGAATACGCGCATGCAGCACATCTCACAAAAGGCAGAGCAAGATCGGGTTCGACAGTGTGAAATACACAAAAAAAAAATGGTAATGATGTAGCTATGTATAGCATTATAGTTTCTTTTTAAGCATTTCCACACAAAAAAAACATTTTATTACAACACTACGCGCAGAGCTCAGTTATTCATAATGTTCCGCTGATGAGCCGAGGCACCCACTCTCACACTCGATCCAGCACACAGTATGTCTAAAGGCCTTTTGTTGCTGATTTTTGTTTTCCTGCTCAATTTAAGTGATTACTGGCATATTTTTCCAGGACAATTGTATAATTTCCACTCCACGCTTAATTTGCTACAGTGGAAATTCAACTGATTAGGTTTTGATTGTTTGTATGAAAATGCGGAGCTTCCATTTTTCAGAGGTAGAAATTGATGCTGTCATTTTGGCAACATTGTTATCATACAAATAGGCCTGATGGAGTATTCATTTCTGGCTCATTCAGGAAGATTGCTAGGTCTTCATGTTCAGTGCATAGAATAGCTTGTATTATTCCATGTAATTAGAGGCATTAATTGGAAAGGGATGTTTCTTGCTGACCTGACCTGACTACTTTTAGTTGCATTTCAGCTTCATTCTTATTCATCTTTTTTTCCCCCCTTTTAGTTATAGTTTTTCAGTCTCTCCTCACCCTTGATATTCAAAGCCCTAACATAAAGAAAACCATGTATTTAATGTGTAGTGTATTATTTTTAGAATAACTTGATAATTAACTGAAATAATCCTTACCCCAGATATTATTTGTTTTACGTGTGTGTTGTAGGAAATATCTTGATCAAAAGTGACTCCAAGATTGCGCACAGTGTTGCTAGAGTCCAAGGTAATTTCATCTGATTATATAAAAACTTTTAGGGCGAAAACAATAGCATCAAAAGTCTTCCACACCTTTATGTTAAAGACATGCCTGCAGTTTACTAATTAATTTGCATCATCTGGTATCGTAGATAAATAAATCTATGTTGTCTGCTAAGCGATGAAATTGTACGGTGTTTTCTGATAATGTTACCTCGGGGGAATCATAAATAATGTAAATAAAATCTCATGACAGAACTCTGTGGAGCTCCTTGATTAAATTCATGTGTGAATTCATGAACAAATTGGAGTCTATCAGATAGATATGATTCAAACCATTGCAGTGCATTTCCTTTAATACCTATGGAGTGTTCTAATCTCTGTAATACAATATTGTTGTATTCAATGCAGCATTAAAAAGTGTTGGATGCTGCATGAGGCTGAACACAGGCTTTTAATTAGCAGTTCACCTTGAAAGGTTGTGGTATATATCCTGTAAATACTGATAAACTGATTGGTGTAAGTGATAATTAGACCTGGGGACCAGACCTGAGAATGGCTTGGACATGGAGAACATCAGATACTGTGAATCTTGAATGTGGCAGCTGATTAGTACATGTGAGCAGCCAGAGAAAGGTGCCACATCTGTGTAAACCACAAGATGTGTTGAAATCCTGGTTGTCATGAAATATGTCTTCCAGAGGTGCAAAGAAGAACCAGAATCTGACCTGTGAAATAAATAAGCACAAATCAAAAATACTTAAATAACCTGAACTATTAGAGGGGTTTAATTATAGCCAAACCCACATTTTTTACCAGTTAAAAAGTAATCTTGATTATTTAACAAGATCATTAAATTAAGAAAACAAATATATTTACTAAATACTGAAAATGTGTTTAGAAGAGAAGATTGAAGGGGACACAGGCTGGCTGGGGATGAACTTCAGCAGTGATTTGTGACAAAAAGATAGGAGCAAGAGTGAAAGGGAAGCTTTACAAGATGGTGGTGAGACCTCCCATGATTTAGGGTTTGGAGGCGATGGCACTGTCAAAAAGACGGGAGACTGAGCTGAAGGTGGCAGAGTTGGAATAAAGTTGAGCATTTTCATTGGGCGTAAAGAGGATGGACAAGATTAGAATGAAGATTAAATTAGAAGAAAAGTTCAGATTGGGTGTTTTAGAGACAAAGACAGGCAAGCCTGAAATTGTTTGGACATGCATGTGCAGAGGAGGGTTGTTGAATATGGAGTTCCCAGACAGGAAGAAAAGAGGTAGACCACAGAAAAGATTGAAGGAGGATATGCAGATGGTTGGTATACCAGAGGAGGATGCTAAGGATAGGGTGAGATGGAGGGAGACAATCTTCTGTGGCAACACCTAAAGGTAGCACTCAATAGAAATAGGGGATCGTGGCTCAAGAGTTGGCAGGTTGTCTTATAATCAGAAGGTTGCCGGTTCGAGCCCCAGCTTAGACAGTCTTGGTCGTTGTGTCCTTGGGCAAGACACTTCACCTATTGGTGATGGCCAGAGGGGCCGATGGCGCGATATGGCAGCCTTGCTTCTGTCAGTCTGCCTCAGAGCAGCTGTGGCTACAACTGTAGCTGCCTCCACCAGTGTGTGAATGTGAGAGTGAATGAATAGTGGAATTGTAAAGCACTTTGAGGGTCTCGAAAAGCGCTATATAAATGCAATCCATTATTATTATTACTTGTTGCACTCACAGTGTCCTCTAAGCAGCAGTGTTTCTGTGATTGGCTGAGGGTGCGCTCAGAATAGTGGCACAAAAATAACGCCATACATACTGGCTTAAACCAATCTATGTTTTTGTACCTTTGGTCTTTTTGTTCCTGCTAAATCTGCCAGATCCTTTCACATAGCAACTGAGGTGTGCTTGCTAACAGGAGTAACTGACAACAGAAAAATTAACCTAGCCTTAACAACAAGGTTAAGGTAGCATATCTGTTCTCAATAATCGAGGTACCGGTAGTGTAAGTAGCTTGGAAAGAAAGTGACTGGACATCTCTCATCTGAGAAGCTTCTTCAGTTGTAAAACCAAACGCTGGAGAGACCACTCAAGACGCTTGAGTTAGCATCAACTAATTACAAGTTAAGCTAGCATTAGCTACAAGATGGTTAAAGCAAAGTTAATAGCTTAATCTTCCTGTCGTGTTCGTTTTTTACAAATTAAAAAACTCATAAGTATTCTGTTTTACATCCGATTGCCTCGAGGCCTTATGACATCCTCTACACTATGCACTTGAACATATAAAAGTGATGAGCACCTCTTTCGTTGAATTTTGAGTGTTTTAATCAACTTTGTTGTTCCCGGTCACAAGTCATCGCCATAGAAAATGAATGGGAATCCACCCTCACTTTGGAAATGTCTTGCACATTTGGCAAAAAAAAACAAAAAACAAACCAGACTCTAAAATAACCAAATCCTTTAAATTTAAGAAAATAAAATAGTTGTGTAAATAACAGAGCAAATTAAAGCACATTGGCATTTTTGAGTGGCTGACCTATTGCTGGAGCAGACACACATGAAAAAGCATATTGATCTTCTTATCTGACTGAAGCGTAAACAGCAAACAAACATGTCCTCCTAAAGGTCTGTCTTGTTAGATTTAGAATATTGAAATGACGGATGCTTGTTAACCATATGACTCCTATTGGGGAGCGCTCACAGTATGTACTTACATTTAGGGGTGGGTTTTTATAATCGATTTATCGATTAAAATCGATTTTGCCCGAAATGCCAGAATCTCTGGTAAAATCTCACAAAATTTCAACAACCACCAAACAGCTAAGACAGTAAATGAGAGCAGGAACATGGATTCTGCACAAAGACTTAAACACACAGTGCAACCTGCGGATCAGAATCAGTTAGATGTCGCCTTTCTCACAGTCGGGGCTGAAAGCCGACAGCTCGCTGATTCTGATCTGTCGGCGGGTCCGCGACGTTTTTTTGTTTTTTCGTTTTATATACTTCCGAAAAGAAAACCTAATTTCTGCCGTTCAATACTGAACAAATTTAAACTTTTTAAAATTATGCAAAATGCAAAACGCTTAGCCGTGTCTCTAATAAAACCGTTGTAACTTCAGAGGTAATGTTCATGTGTTGATTAATGGTTTTCTTTCGTTTTTGATGTACTGCAGAATATTTTTATAAAATCCCAGGCCAGGAAAATCACCTTCATGTTTTTCTGTGTTTTATCCTCAGCTACTTTGACACAAAGGCATCTGCTGTGATGCTCACACCTTTGATAAAGTCTTGCGTGTGTCAGCTTCCTTTTTATAGATACAAAAATATGTAAATGTACTGATCTGAATTATAATATTTCTGACTGTCAAAATTTCCCAGATTCAAATCGAATCGAATCGAATTGAATCGAATCGAATTGAATCGAATCGAATCGAATTAAATCGAATCGTGGATCGAATCGATTCGGGACCTTGTAAATCGGAATTGAATCGATTCTAGAAATCAGTGACGATACCCAGCCCTACTTACATTACATTTGATTTATTGCTGATACCTTGCTACACACAATGATAGCATCCTTCATAGGTTAAAGTGAGTCTGAGGCAAGTGTCTAACATGGGCTGTGTGAAATTTTCATCTTACACACAATAAACAGAACATTGCACAAGCCGTACTTAACACTTGTTTCACACACATAATACCCACAGACGCAGTGGGAAGTATCCCATCTGTGGGGCACCAGATAGCACTTGTAACACTTGAGATCTCTCATGTAAACACACACACATACACTTTTAGCTGAACCACATCTTCTGTATTTGTGTCACACATACTTACACAGTCAGCCTACTAGATCATGTGCACTCTAATTATAAAATCATCAGGTCATCGGCAGACCTCCCACTCAAATAGATAGCCTGGGACTTGAATGAGTAAGTATTAGCTTATTACAGTTCACAATGCAGCAGGAGAGTTTCCACATAAATATCCCCAAATTAAGCACTCCAAGAGCAAACATATTCAAGGAATATGTGCCCCAGTGAACAGCAGTAACATGATATACAGTTTTTTCCCCCATTTCCTAAAACTATTTACTTTCAATTTGTTCAAAGGCTGGGGGCTTGTTTACATCTCGGGAAAGACTCAGTACTTTGGACGGAGCTCTAATGTTGGTATAAAAATGCATTTCGGCATTTTAACATTGTTGATTACATTGCCAAAGCCTGGTACTGCAATGCATGCAAAATGCTGTTTATGAGAAACTGCATGAGGAATGATTTCCCCAACCTTGTTTTTGAAGGAAGGATATTGAGTCTACGGCTACTATACTCAAATAGTTGTTGATGAAAAAACAGCCCAGTTTCTAACCAGGTGTTTTATTTCCTACATCTATAGTGCTGTTCAGTAAAGGTAAGCATTTTAATGTTAACTGACAATAGTAATGGTTTTTAGAGCTTGGAGTCCCAAATAAAGAGCTTAGCTGAGATAGTTTTGCTAAACTGAGTTTTAGGATGAATTTAGATGGGAGCAGAGTTGGCAAAAGTAGAGACATTCTGTAGTTAAGTAGAAGTACAGGTACTAGTGTTACTCCAGTAAAAGTTGAAATACTGATTCAACTTCTTTACTCAAGTAAAAGTGAAAAACACTGGCTCTGAAATCTACTCAAAGCAAGAAAGTAAAAATAGCTCCTTGAAGGAAAATTCTACCACCTGTTTCTATTAAAGTAATAATAAAGTTACAGTCCCAGTAGATATTCTTAATGTACAAGCTGTGATCAGCTGACCTGCTGCGCTTTGTGGATTTACACAACTGAAGTCGACCAGATGTCAGCAGTTGTTTTTTGAGTTTGCCTGGCTGATTTCCATCCTCTACACCGACAGTACACTGTTCATACTGTCTTTATATTAGACAGTATAAAGTTGGTATGAAGGTGGAATTCAGTGAATGAATCTAAGCATCATCCACTTAACTTCAAATTCATGTCTGCTAACTCTGACAATGAAACCACAGCCACTGTGAATCAGTCACACACTGTTCTTTACTTTAAATCTATCACAGTACAGTACACTAATCTGTTCATCCTGCACTAACCTGCAGAGGATTTTCATGCAACCTTTAAACAGTTAGTCCATCTCAGTTTTTTTGGCAGCATGTTTCACAATATGAAAAAACATAATCTCACATGTACAGACCCAAAATCTGATTTAAAAACACGAGAACTTATATGTACACTTTAAATTTCCAGTTCATCAAATCCCACTGAGCAGTCCTTTACTTTAAATCTAACCTATCTTCTTCCTCTCCTGTCTCTCTTATCTTTCTCCCTCTCTGAGTGAAGTTAGCTCTCTTTCTTTTCTCTCCTTGTGAAATACATCAGCTGGACCTTTAGCTAGCAATACACAGTACCACTGATGTTTGTTGAGCTGTTAGAAACATTACATTTGAAATTACCTGCCACTTAAAAAATATTACTCCCTTTATTTTGATTCTTCTTTTGTAGGGCTAGCAAAATCTTCAAGTACCACAACCGCAACTTTTGGTTTCGTGCCAAAAAGTAAAAAAAAAAAAAAACAACCCAAAAAACTATTTTAATTAAATAAATCAAAACATCAGCCCACTTTAACCCCTGAATATGGCACACAGTTTTTCCTCTTTCATCTCTTTTTGTGCCACATGACCTGGTGATTAATACATGAACAGGATTTTCTTTCTTGTCTTACTGTTTAGACTCAAATCGGTTTGGTATTTGAAGGCTCGCAGTGACAAAATAATGAATCCCCTCAAATTTGTTAAACCAAAAGTAGTACATGTTGAAAATGTAAGGACTAGAAAGTACAGATATTTGTTTAAGAATGTAGGGAGTAAATGTAAAAAGTTGTCAGAAAAGTACAGATATCTGAAAATTTTACTTAAGCACAATAACAAAGTATTTGTACTTTGTTACTTCCACCCTCTTAACAGGAGTTATGCAGCTTCTTGTTAATTACTGGCTCTTTAGCCTGTAAGGCCCTTTGTCTAAACTAAAAACGTAATTCACATTAATTACGTTATCAGTCGTGGTCCAAGAAAGACCAAATTCTGAGTTGGTAACAGAGGTCACAAAGTATAAATCTGTGGGGAAAGTTAAGACACATCCGGCAAGTTTCCCAAACATGGATTATGCCTAGTTCCAGACTAAAAGAAAGGCCCAGAAAACCTCCACAGAAAAAAAATCAATGGTCTAGGACAAGGCTTAATCAATGGCATAATCCAATCTGAGTCATCGAGATCAAAGTTGATATCGTAAAATGTCAAACTTCAAAAGCTGAGGGATTATCCTCATCTGTATTCATTCTATTCTAATTGTTTCAGCATTTTTCCCAAAAGAATTATGTGGGGAATTTGGGGGCTTTGCATGGTTCTAATCAACTTATTGTCCCTTTAACATTTGCCAAGCAGACTGTTATACACAAGCCACAATGGCATAAACAGAAGAAAAGACAGAAATGTGATTGTGAAACTTGATGATATAAAGTTGAGCTGCTATAAGAACTGTCAACATGAAGATTTAAATGTGCTCCAAAAGTGGAAACACCTATTTTGTCAAAATTGCTCAGCTGAAAATGTCAGGATAAATGTTTTTTATAAATAAGGATTATTTTTATCTTTGGTGGCATTACTTTATTGAACTGAAATGAAACAAACCCAAATCTACAGTTATAGCTCTTGCTACGGAGCAGTTTTAATATTGCTTTTCAGGACACAGAAACCTCTTTTTGCCGTGAACAAGTTTTGATAAACCCTTTATATGCTACCAAACAAGAATAAACAAGACAAGCTTAGAAACTAGCTGAGCACAGTGGATCACAAAAAAGCAAATATAAAGCAGGATACTTAAAGAAACGACAGAAATGATTGTTGTTGATCATTTTGATGATCCTGTCATGTCAATATGGACCAAAATCTCTGACAAATGTTTCCATCACCTTGTTGAATCTGTGTCATGGACAAGTAAGGCAGTTCTGAAGTCAAAAGGCAGACGAACCTAGTAACGAGATGTAACTAATAAAATGGCTGATGAATGTAATGAGATGACATCATGTGCGTATTGCTTAAGAGTAGTGTGCCATGTTGGACAAGATACTTGTACTGGTTCCTAGGAACAGTTATGTATTTGTATTTGTCAAAGGTGCACAACAAGGCTTAGTGCGGAGTAAGAACAGGAGAAGGACGAGGAGGCTCAGAGATGGTCAAAGGTGGAAGGACAGCCTTACAACAAACAAGAGCAAAACAGTCTTTACAGGTGCCAACAGAGGATCACAAAAGTCGTTAGAACTCAGTACTCAACAGAGCAGCTGTCTGGCCGATAGATTGAGTCTTACGTAGTACTGGTTCAAGAACACAATCAGTCTATGAAATAGCTGGCTGAACACAGTGAACTGATTCAAAACACACATAATTAACACAGATGGGTTTTCTCTCAGAGAGCTTAGCTTACAGTTTGTGAAAGTTGCTGAGAATGCCCTAGACATGCCTGATGGCCGAGCCTTTGGTAGTTCAGGCAGCCTTGGTGAGGAGGATGAACTGGGTGCCAAGTTATTGCCAAGAACTAAAAAAAAAGACTGCTCTGGTGTGAGACTGTAGTACTCAGGCTGACGCATGCCGATGGCTGCCCACGGAGAATGAGGAGGTGGTTCTGTGCATTGTGGTCAGACTGTTCTGTGGAGCGGAGACTGAGGCCCCAAATGCAGACAACACAAAGGGAGAGAAGGGAGCCACGGAGGTACACAAACATGGAGACAAGAAACTGAGGACATATAGAAAGGGAAACACTGATGGAAACTAAACAACCAA
This sequence comes from Perissodus microlepis, assembly GCF_051167445.1. Taxonomy (NCBI): domain Eukaryota; kingdom Metazoa; phylum Chordata; class Actinopteri; order Cichliformes; family Cichlidae; genus Perissodus; species Perissodus microlepis. The sequence goes on from NC_140462.1 coordinate 21,043,754, forward strand.
ATTAAACCAGTCAGTAGAGGTAAACAACATAATCAGAATCACATAAGCACAAGAAAACTATTAACCCAGCAGTAGTCAAAACCGCTCTAGTCTAGGTTGTACTCGTGCATTAAATGCTGTATAGTATAGACATTTCTACATGGGATGCCTTTGGAGTCAGCCACAATGAGCAGACCTAAAGAAATATTAAATACACTGCCAGTTAAACTACTATTAGCCTAAATTCCAGATTCTTGACAAACAGCTTCATGCAACAGTACATGTTCCCATACTAAAACAGTGTTATTAGATTACAGGTCAGAGAAATCACATTGACTTAGAAAACATTCCAGGTCTTAATAAGGGACTCCATTGAGTAGATTGTTAATTAAAATTTGACTAAGGATCCAATAACAGACACTGATTTAGACCTTATTAAAGATGCATGAGGGTTGCCATGGTAATCTGTTAACATCCACCAGAGTAATCACATGCAAATGAGCTACATCCAGGGAGGATTTTCTCTTTTTTGTACTTTTCTTATACCCAGAAGCATTTGTAATGAGACTAGATAATTTAAGTCCCACTGCAGGAAAAAAAAAGTCATGTACTGTTAAAACCACTCCACACACAGCTTTTGCAGTGTATTTACAGTTCACGGTCACAGGTTATAGGATAATAACAGTTTGTTGGTCTCCAACAGACACATGATTAATCAAAGTCAAATCTACCAGATGAGAAAGAAAAATAGATTTGTGTCTCTCTTACTGGAGATTAACATGGATGAATTCCTGTTAACACTGCTCAGATGTACATTTGAACCACTCAAATTATGTGAAGTGGGCCTGTGAGTTAATTAGCTACCTGTTACTCATCATATGCAAAAACCATTAATGATCATATGTTTTCTTTTCTAATACACCACCATTCAGGATAACCTGTGCTTTGTGCAATCACCAAAAGGACATTTTGTCATGACCTTTGTCATGTAATGTGGAGTAAAGAGAGACGATTGGTTGACTAGATATTAGAGATAGAGAGGTGGGGCGAGTGGGTACTTGACAGTATAAACCGGGATGCCTGGAGGTGGTGGGTCAGTCTCTGGCAAGATGAACAGTTCAAAGGATTGGATTTGCAGAAGTTGACATTTCTAAATCCCAATAGAGGTGCCAAGGGGAGACTGGCCACAATGAACTTATAGATTGGACTTGGATTTGACTGTAATTCAAATGGTATTCAGGAGTGACTGATGAGATTTGACCTGCAAGGCTTTTTTTTTGTTTGTTTGTTTGTTTTGTTTTGTTTTTCAGTAGATTAGAGGTTCTGACTATTTCATGAACTGCAGTGAGACTGAGTTATATATGAAGAATACAGAGATTGTTGTCACATGTGGCAGACGACCAGTACTTTCCAGAAAATCCTGCAGCTCTTTTATTATCTAGGCCTCTTGATAGCCTCCCTGATCTGTTCTTTTCTTTTCATCGGCTTTTGTAATGTCATTGTTGTGCCATATTTTCTCTGCTTATTGTTGACTGCCCTCACTGCATTCCATGGTATATTTAATTCTTTTTTTTTCGTTGCACCTCTCCTTTGTCTGATACCTTTCAACAAAGACATCCCTTTGATACTTGGTAAGCTCTTTGCAGACTATGTCTGGAAGAAGCAAATGTAAAGAAAGTCCTACTAGAACAGCTGAACTTGATGATGTATCTAAAACTCCTTTTTTTCACACCACAAAATCCTGGCATGAGGTGTGCTGACTTTTGTATCCGCTGTATTAAACAGTATGTAAAAAAAAAAGTTGAAGTGACGAAAAACCTCTAGTTAAGTCTGTTACACGAAGAGGCAGAAATGTTGGATTCCCTGTGCAGCATAGCTCACCATTTCCAGTCCATATGCAGACCACATATGGAACATATGCTAAGGCATATGTGAAACATGAGGTCCTCTCTTTAAGCAGTACCTGTGTGTTTCAGGCAGGCACAATTGCATTCAAGGCACATCCTATTTGCATGTGTGAATAATTTAGCATATTAACATTTCTAGAATCTTTCATCAAGCCTCAGGTGGCATGGTTGCATCTGTCTCATATGTGCTCTAATAATAACATGAAGCAGACAGGGGCAGCTGGTGCCTTAGACTCAGCACATATGAACTGCATTCAATGAAAAAGTCAAATCCACTGGCATCCATACAGCCACTGGATTTGACTGTGAGATGTTTGACACTCTTGGAGTTTGATATGATTTTCTTATTAAAATCTGCCTCTGATATAACGATTACCTCAGGGCAAGACCTGAACATCAGGTGCATTCATGAATTGGACCTCTAAGCACCTAAGGGGTCTGGCTGTGCTCTAGATCTCTTTATCTCAGAGGTGCATCTAAAACAGCCGTAAATGGTCAATTATTGTGATCATGCAGACTGCACTGTGATTCCTCCTTAAGTTATGACACACGCAAACATTGCCTTTTTTTTTTTTTTTTTTAAAAAAAAGGACTTTCAGAAATAATCAAATTAATTAAACTGGAGATAACCCCCCCCCCCCCCCCTCCTAAAAAGAGCAGTTTCTATTTCTATGAATTAAAATAAAAACATACATGTCATTTAGTTTTTCTTACAGGGATGTCATTTTTGGTCATAGAATACTAGCATAATACTATGTTTCATATTGATTGGTTGGTTAAAGATTTCTGAAAGGTCCCAAACAATATCCCTTGATGGTATCTGTTTGGCGGTGATAATGATTGCTGTGAGGCAACAGTGCTAACCATGGTGGCACGGTGTTGTTGTTTTGTTTCTATAAAAAAAGGACAGAATACAGACAGATACTAAAGGTGCTAGAGACAATTTTTGCACTCACTGTTACAGAACACTGTTAAGCTATGTTCACCCTGCAAGCGATTCTTAGACCTAGACCTTAAAAAGCAAAGAAAAATTACCCCAATTATTGGGTTCTAAGAATTTTAATAGTTTTTTAGGAGTGCAGATACACAAAAGTGAAGCAGCTTCTTTCATGAGTTACAAAAACCAAATAAAAGTTTATGGTAATTGTTCTAGATTAGTGCGCCTGTCAGTGTGCCCCAGGACAGCTGTGGCTACAATGTAGCTTGCCATTGCCAGTGTGTGAATGTGTGTGTGAATGGGTGAATGACTGAATGTAGTGTAAAGTGCTTTGGGGTCCTTAGGGGCTGAGTAAAAAGCGCTATACAAATGCAGGCCATTTTTTATTTTAGATTTTAAAGCATGTTCATCTGTTAACCATAGCTGCAGCACTGGTACACAGCATACTCAAATCTTCATTTGACAGTCAGGTCTTACTGTCTTACTTCATTTTAGTAATCCTATTGGTGGAGTGAAAAAAAAATGTATGACTCCCAGCAGAAAGTTGGCTCAGTAGTATCTGGGCAGGCAAGTACCTATTAAATATATTGGCATAGCTTTTGCTATTCATGGATGTTACATAGTATAAAGTACTGGAGGGTACAACAGACAAAGAGCAACAAGTCCATTCTTAATTCTTACATAAATAAATAAATAGATATCATAAACTCTTTATGTTATCTCCTGTGCACAATGGTTATATAATCATTTTCAACAATTTGAAGCAAGGTAACTGGAAACTTGGAATCCTACCTTACCAAGAATTTGTAGGCCTTTATGATTTCATGTGTCAATGACTACCTGAATCAGGAAGGACAAAAGAAACGAAAAAAAAAATGTGAGTTCCATAAAACATACAGTCATGAGTAACAGAAATTGCCAGCTGTTTGCATTGGAGTTTAATGGCAGATTGCAAATGGCACTATGCAGATTATAGTACTTCAGAATCACAAATAGCCTATTATCCACTAAAATGTTACTCGATGAACCCACACATTCATCTTGATCTGTAAATGCTTTGATCAGCTAAATGACAGAGACTACATTGAGCCAGCTGATTAAACCTTGGTATTAAGAAACTCCTTACCTTAATGGCGCCAGAATTGCCAAATAAAAATGACCACCTGAAAGTTTTCTAGAATTCAAGATTCAAGATTCAAAGCATTTATTGTCATGTGTACCAAGAAAAAGCATTTCTGTAAAATGAAATTCTTTCTCTGCTGTCCATACACAGATGCAGGTTAATATGTACAATAGATAAATTACAAATAGCATGAATAAATAAATGGAGACAAAAAAGAAAAATGAGGTATTAAATAGATTTATGTGCAAAAGAGCTATGAGCTTAATATGCTGGTTGATATGTAAGATGACCTGATGTGCAAAAATTATTGTTACTGTTAAAAATAGGTCAGGTGTTCAAGAGATGTTCTGGATTTCACACTTCTAAACCTTTGTCCTGAGGGCAGAAGTGTGAACAGTCCGTGTTGGGGGTGTGTGGGGTCTTTGACGATGGAGGCAGTTCTCCTCTGGACTCTGCGATGGTAGATGCTCTGCAGAGAGGGCAGCGGGGTCCTGGTGATCTTCTCCATAGTTGTTATCACTCTTTGCAGACATTTGCGGTCCATAGCAGTAGTGCTGCCGTGCCATGCAGTGATGCAGCTGGTCAGGGTGCTCTCCACAATGCAGCTGTAGAACCTACAGAGGATATTGGCTGACATACCAAATTTCCTCAGACTCCTCAGGAAATACAGCCGCTGCTCAGCCTTCTTGACCAGCTGTGTGGTGTTCAGTGTCCATCTGAGGTGCTCAGTGATGTAGACGCCTAGGTATCTAAAGCTGCTCACCCACCCAGTCACATAGGATGGGGTGTAGGCCGAGTGTTGCCAGCTTGTGAGTGAGTTTCTGTGGGATGACAGTATTCAGGGCTGGACTGGGACAAAAAATCGGCCCGGGCATTTTGACTAGAGACCAGCCCACCAGGTATTATAGGAAAAACCATAAAGCCTTTGAACGAAAACCAACACTGTTGTGACAGTGATGTACACTGTCTTGTTGATATATATGTATCAATCTAATAAACTTAATGGTGGAACCCTGAAATTAAGACAGAGAAGACTAGAGGTGACACATGGCCATTACTGAATATTAAAAATAATAAATGACAGATTTAGTGATATTTTCATAAACTATTTATTTACCACATCAATAAACAGAATGACAGGGCAAAAAAATTTTTTTTCTAAGATGGCAACCTTAAAAAAGTGAAAGGAAACAGAAAGACAGGTGAGAAAGAATAAAACTTAATTTACTTTTTGATGACATTTTACACACAGTACTGGTACAGTATCTAGAAAATGTGGGAAAATGCTAGCATCATATACATTACTTACTTCTGAAGAAATTATGATGGGACCCTGAAAAACTATGACTATGTACAATAATGGATTTCTATACATTTTTACATCGGATGAAAACATTTGTTGTAAGATTCAGATAATTATTTGTTGAAAGTGAGATATTTTAAATGAGAATAAGAAAGAAAAGTATTTCTTTGTGCCCCCCTTTTCCCTGTTAATGCCCTACCTGGCCCCCTGGCAAAACTTTGCTAGACCCGCCCCTGCACAGTTACCAGCTGTCAGCTATAGAAAAGCATCCTGGTGTTATTTGTCTTTCAGAAACAGTTCATAACTTCCCTTCAACTCATTCATGACACCTAAAAATTAAACCTGTTTCTCCATCACCTGTTCAGCTCTGATGATCCAGTAAGGACATCTCCTGGTTTCATCTTCATCTTTCCCTCTCACCACATATCCAAACCGATATCATGACCAGCAGCTTTAACAGCTGTGGCTCCAACAAACATCAGCTGATACTAGAAATTAATATTAAATAAATTCTAACAACATCGCGCTTAAACGTGCTGCTGTTGTTTAGCGCGACCTCTACTGGTTTCCTCTTTCTGGTGCAAACTGGGCAATAAACAGGAGAGATAGACTTGCGACAGAAAAGCCGATCAGCTGATCATTGATCAGTTTCATGATTGAAGTAGCAACAGGAGAGGGAGGGGGAGGGAATGAGAGAAGAAGAAACAGCTGCAGCGTAAAGACAGAATAAATCCAGCTTTGTCTGTTTTTCATTGTAGCTGAAGTACGGGACAAACTGTGTTCCTTTTCAGCTCAATATGAAACTCGTAATATTTTCTCTGAATACGGGACGATTCCGTTTTTGGAAACTCTACTAACTAACCTTATGAACAAAATAAAGTTCACTATCAGTAACATCATAGCACCCGCCCAGCTGTATAGAAACTCCACCATGCTAGCTAGTACGCAGTACAAGTTATTGTAACTGACTGTAAAAAGTTAGCACAACGAAAATAAACTACGCCTAAACTTGGATTATATCTGACCCAGATAGACTGCAGGTCATAACTTCTTACCTGCAGTTCAGTTCCCCTGATACCCAGACCGACGGCCGCCTCGGGTCTCTGCTTCTCCTGCCTCCTCTTTCCCTCATCCACCTGCTGGCCTCCACCACTTGCTAATGTTACTGAATCTGTGGAAGTCCCGTCATAGCCACCACCAAACAATTGAGTTATTTTTACACATCTGCCAGCATCTGGCCAATCCATCACCTCTCATTGTTTATATCGTTATGAAAAAAGAAAAAAAAACACATCAGCCCATAAAAAAGAAAAATCACCCGGTATGCCCGATGGTCAGTCCAGCTATGACTGTAATCAACAAAAAGTACCCTGATGTATGAGTCTTTGTTTTCCAAATGGGAGAGGGAATAGTGAAGGGCAGCAGCGATGGCGTCTGACGTAGAATTCTGGTAACGTAAAGCAGGAGTTTATCCAAATGCCCTTCACCTGCTGAAACATATAACCCAGCGTTTACTGATATGTCTCGTTTATTTGAGGATGTATTGATGTAGGGATTAGACTTATTCATTAATGTAACATGGATATGTCAATACCCGTGGAAGTGGAAAAAGCTGTTACTCATCACAGCACTGGGTTGAAGGACCATTCCCATGATCTTGTTTTGGAAATGATTCACATCCTTATATTTGTGATGTGTCTGCAAAACCTAATTAAAGATTAACAGTGAAGGTCATTTCTATTGTTCTGGAAGTCGACATGAGATAATTGCACCAAAGGCAAAGAAGCGCTCATCACTGTAATTGCTCCAACATTATAGCTCCCTCTTATTGTTGTAACGACTATTCAATTCTAACATTGCATGTTTTATGTATGAAAATGAGGAATAATAGGGCAGAAACATACATTTATACATTTAGATGCTGCAGTTGTTGGTACTTCTCCTAGAGCATGTCCATGGAGTCTGTGGAGGAATAAATCGGTACACAATTATAAATTGATATTACTTGCTAAATTTTCCACCATTTTTCAAGTGGCTTGTTACAAAAGCCAGAACTGTATTTATGATGTTTAAAATAAATATTAAAATTCTGCAGGTGCTGCTGGGGATGGACTGCCATAAAATCTGTTTTGTGTCCTGACAAAGGTTGATTTTAAATTAGACCTATGGAGTTGTAGTCCATGTATATACATATAGTAGAACAAGTCCATCTGAAAAACACTGTGCATGTCTGCAGGCTTGTAGCTAACATTCACATACATAAGTAGGAATTAGAGATGGACGGATCCGGTATTACGTATTGGTATCGGTCCGATACTGACGTAAATTACTGGATCAGATATCGGAGAGAAATAAAAAATGTAATCCAATCCATTAAATATCAAAAAAGCACCTCACAAAACTTGCGGCGTAACTCGGCTCATAACCGTAGCACGTAGCAGTATGCGTCAGTGATAGAGCGGCTGTGTGTATTTGTAGCCTCGCTACCAAACCGGCATTTCATCTACGAGGAAGTGATCCCAGAGAGAAGTAAAGCAAGTGTGTAAGTTCATCTCTGAATTTTTGTAAAGCATTCCAGCGTTAAGCTTAACAACCGATATATGGAGCAACTGCCTCTTCTCTCTCCCTCCCTCTCCTGCTGCTACTTCAATCATGAAACTGATTAATGATCAGCTGATCGGCTTTTCTGTCGCGAGTCCATCTCTCTTGTTTGTTTTTGGCCCACTTTGCACCAGAAAGAGGAAACCAGCGGCTGAACAACAGCAGCACATTTAAGCTTGATAATCTATTGTTAGAATTTATTTAATATTACTTTCTACACCAGGATCTTTTTCTACATAGCTGACAGCTGGTAACTGTGCAGGGGCGGATCTAGCAAAGTTTAGCCAGGGGGGCCGATAGGGCGTGAACAGGGAAAAGGGGGCACAAAGACATACTTTTCTTTCTTATTCTCATTTAAAATGTCTAGCTTTTAATAAATAATTATCTGAATCTTACACCCAAAGTTTTAATCTGATGTAAAATGTATAGAAGTCCATTACTGTATATAGTAACTGTTAAGCCTAATATACCCTAGTAAGCTATAGTACGTTTTCCTTTGGGAAGGTACGATCTGTGCAGTCTGCAGTTCTGTTGAAGAAAGATGTTGAATCTATTTAATAATTTTTGGAAAATTAGTTTATTTCTGTGCATTTTTTTTTCACACTGCATCAAATTAAAGTTGATTACATCGATTAAGCATCATGAGGTGGGGGGTGGTTCCCTATTTTTTTTTTTTTGCTGGGAGTTTGCAACCCTATTAGTTAGGTTGCTTAATATTTCTGCTAAGTACTCTGTAAAATACCAGAATAGGAAGGATGGAGTAGGTTTAAGTTTATTAGGTTGATCAGTATTGCTGAACTATGAAATATTTTGGGTGCAGTGTATTTTTTACACACAGGTATAACAGAATAGCTTTAGTGTTGTTTATTTAAACTTGAGTATGAACTTATACAAAATGCAGCAAGATATTAAAAAAACAGTTTTATTGATTATAAAACACACTATATCTGATTCATATCGGTATCGGCAGATATCCAAATTTATGATATCGGTATCGGTATCGGACATAAAAAAGTGGTATCGTGCCATCTCTAAGTAGGACTGTTACTTTCACGTATTGTCAGGAAACACTCTTAGCCCTACTACTTTGCAATATGCAGTTTAATTCAGCATAATAAGTATATATACACACATATATACTTATTATTCAGTTCAATTCAATTTTATTTGAACAGCGCCAAATCACAGCAAGAGTTTTCTTGTTTTATATTGTAAGGTAGACCCTACAAAAACGCCCAGAGAAAAACCCAACAATTATATGACCCCCTATGACCAAGCAGTTTTGCGACTGCGGGAAGGAAAAACTCCCTTTTAACAGGAAGAAACCTCTGGCAGAACCAGGCTCAGGGAGGGGAGGAAAACATACTCTTTTTTTTTGTGGTGCTCCCTAAGCTTGACACTGACTAAACTATTTTTTAAACATTTTAACTTACTATAACAATCTAGAAACGCTTTACATTACTCCTAAAATGCTCCCTCTCTGCTTGTCTCCAAAACATAGGGTTGAGGTCATCAGCAATGGTGACCCAGACCGGATCGACACAATAACATATGAAGGAACACTATTGATTGAGATACTGTACATAATTTGCAGTATTTGCCTCAATTAAAGCGTTCATCTTTTTTTATTTTATCTCTAGCTAACATAAGGTAGTATTTGGTTTCAGGACACTCATGTAGCATAAACTCAGCTTAAAAGGATAACTTTCAAGTTATGCTCCAATTTGGTGAATGAAATTTTCACGACCAAAGTTGCAGAACATGAGTCCAAAATGCAGAATCTAGGTGATATCATCGTAGCTAAATCCATCTTCTTTTATATAAACATTCTAATTTGCTGAAGAGTCAAATGAGCTGATGATTTGTTCAACAGTATAGAAAACAATACAGTAATGTGTCCAAACTCTTTACTGGTACTGTAGGTATACTCCACTCAGCACCATAAAGGCCTAAAGCTCACACTCTTGCAAAGTATGCATTTGCACACACACATTTTTAAATGCACTTTTCTCACGAATGGAAATCATATCTTCTCATTAGGGATGGCATTTCCTGAGAGCAGCCAGACTTATAAACCACCCCTGGTATTGTAATTGGCAAGCAGCAGCTGAATTGTGGCTAACTTAATTTGGGTGACAGCTGACAGTAAATCATTTGCTAAAATGGAACCACTGATTTGCAGATATTTTTTAGTTAACCCTCTGAGGTATAAGCCATCATCAGAGATGACCCAAACCCAAACTCTAAGCTATCAGGGGACAAACATAATTTTAACTGATACACATCCGACATTGTTTGCTTTTTCTTGTCTTTAAGTTGTAAAGATTGGGGTTTGGGGGTCATCACTGATAACAATTTAAACCTTACGGGTTAATATGACGTTCCGCAAGACCTACCACTCAGCAGTAATGAGGAGAGGCAGGCATAAAACATGAGTAGAGGCCACACTCTATTTACAAATGAGCACCAATCATTTTGTTTCTATGACCACACTGCATGTTTACCTCTTATCAAAAATGTGCTCTGTTTAGCAGAAGTTCCATGTCAGTTCCATTTGTGAGCTCTCTGCGCTGTAACACTGTCACGGTAAGGAGCAGGGTCCCTGACGTAGAAGTGCCATCTGTTACATGAGGGGGAATTATGCTAATCACTTACTGCTACACGACAGGAGTCCTGAAGAGAGGAGAGAGGTGGAAATGAGATGGAGGGATAAAGAAAAGTGAGTGTTCAATGAAAGTGACAGGAAGGGAGAGGGAGAGTGAATAGAAGACAGCAAGTGATAAAGGCGTTGAAAAATGGGTGAGGCGTGATATGAGCAGATGATGAGAGCAAATTATGTTCTGAAATATAACACATTTAGGGAGGTTTTACCCCCCTCCCCCAAGTTCATTTTACAACATAATTCAAGGCTCCTTAGCTATTTTAAGTTTGTATTTTTTTAACTTCTGCCTTAACCAAATTACTAGTCTAATCAATTCAGTGGCTCCACAGCTCTACAGTACGCAATTTTGAGTACAAGAAGTCTAGAAAACAATACCACATCTACTGCGAGACCAGAGGAACATTTCTAAATTCTACATTACTGATGGCATTAAGTCGGAAGTCAGATGTGCTATTGAATGTTTTCTGTAGATTCTGAGCTCCATCAACATAAAATGAAAGTATAACAATTTAGATTTGTTTTACTAATTAGAATACTATGTGGTTTCATCATTAAGAGCTTTGTAAAACTGACAGATTTGGCAAGCTTCTGCAAATGGAGACAGTTCATGATGTCAAACTCGTTTTACGTCATGGGCCACAAGCAGCTAATTTTGATCTTAAGTGGGCTGGACCAGTGAAAATCCTCTGCCAGTATAAAGAAGTTTAACAGAAAGTACAGACATTCTGTACTTTAGTAAAAGTTACTCCAGTAAAAGTGGAAGTACTGATTTGACTACTTGAGTAAATGTGAAAAAGTTCAGGTTCTGAAATGTACTCAAAGTGAGAAAGTGGCCTTTGGGCCATTTCAAAGCCTGTGACTCACTCATAATCAGTTTCTGTCTTCAAAGTAACTTGGGTGCATCAAAATGGTGTATAAATGCCGAAAAAAGGAATTGATATCAGTCTGTTATCAATTTACGAATGCAAATTACATAGCCTTTGTGTGATAATACAGTGTTTATATGACAAGACACAATTCCTGTCTGCTGAAAATCTGTCACCATCAAAACTGTGCAAATCTGCTACTTTAAACAAGAATTTACATTAAAAACTTATATCCAGAGTCCAGCCAGAATCTCATTGATTTGAAACAGTAATTGAGAAATTCCTCCACAAACAGTACTGAATCTATCCTGCAGGAACTACATCAAACTTCCTCTTATGTAGAAATACAACCAAAATATAGCAAGTTGACGACCAGCTGAGTTGAGTCTCCTACTGCAAAGACACATGCTGCAAACAAGTTGAGCTCAGAGCTGCAGACTGACTCAGATGTGATGAATCTGTTTGCTTTCAGAAATCAGAGGGACAATTATTTGCAAACCAGACAAACAGGCAGACTACAGAGAAGATATGTGTCTGTGAGTGACTCTCTCTGAGTACTTGTTTGGATTATTTGCCCCCTAACAGACAACCTTAAAAATTGCCTTGCAATCAAAAGGGGTCACCCAGACACTGAGGGTAATGCACACTCAATCACCTTGTCACGACAACTACTTGCAATTAGTTGCCAAATGCAAGGAAAATTTTGTGCAATCAGTGCACAACTGAGGTTGACGTCACATTTTTATTCTAGTGGGACTGAGCCCTTTGCAAATACAGGTTTCCCAACAGTATGTCAAATAGTGAGTACTACTCTGGTGTGGCAAATCATTTCAGAGTCTGGAAACATTGTGAAGCAAATTTATGGCCCAGCAGGGGTAGCATGTTCACAGTCCGCTGCTAATCCAGGGATGCAGTCTACCTGCAGAGAGCTCTGTTGTCACAGACTGTAGCCCAGTCTGTGGGCTACTCTTCTGTCTTTTAGCAAGCCTTATTGTTATAACCAGTGTTGGGGAGTAACGGAATACATGTACCGCCGTTACGTATTTAAAATACAAAATATGAGTAACTGTATTCCGTTACAGTTACAGTTTAAAAGGGTGGTATTTAGAATACAGTTACTTTGTTGAAATAAAGGGATTACACGGCGGTCTTTTCCTGTTTCATATGTTAGGCTATGCCCTCTCTATTTTTTGTAATTCCACACCGGTGGAAACCCAAACAAAACACGCATTAAGAGGCTCAAATGCCCGTGTCTCAATCTCGAGTCTCATAATGACGTGAAGAAATATTTTTTAAAATGATTTAATATGAAGGCAATAGCAGAATGTTACAGGCATAGCCCTAAAGAATGTAGCCTCATGGGCAGTGTAGTCCGTGCTGTAGGGAGAATGGACTGACATACACGTAATGTATCTATGAGCGAGGGAGGGAGAAAAAGGAACGCGAGTGGAAAAGTACGAGTTGTCATCGAGCAGAAACGGGAGCTGGAAGCATGTAAATATAATAATAACCACTGCAGCCAAAAAAGAGTGCCTGACAAGCCCAGTTGTAAGTAAGCTGTTAAGACTCAAGTGTACACTGTGTTCCTGTTTTCCTCCTAAACAATAAGTTCCGCTGGAGCAGCCTTTCAACGCCTCTCTGTCCCTCGCCAGCAAAGTTGACCAAGACAACAAAGTAAAGCTAGTTTTCGGCTACGCCCGACATGGAAACCGACGTGTTAGCCAGAGGTCCCTTTACTACGGTTCGGAGCCGCGGACCTATTTTATATACGCGCGGAATAGTTTTCTATACGAGATCGCTGCAAAAAGTGCAGCCTTACCTAATGTCCACCCTACTGTTACTCATTTTATATTAAGATTTAAAAATCTAGTTGCTATTGAGTAGCCTGCGAGTAGCCTTCAGTAATAGTAATGAATCTCACAGGAACAGGACATTCATTAGTTGTAAAAAAGCATGATAACATATTAAGTAATCCAAAGTATTCAGAATACGTTACTCTCATTGAGTAACGTAACGGAATACGTTACAAAATGCATTTTGGGGCATGTATTCTGTAATCTGTAGTGGAATACATTTCAAAAGTAACCTTCCCAACACTGGTTATAACATACAAAGAACTGAAGTGACACTTCATGTTAAAAAAAGAGAAAATTCTGCACTGTCTGTCAAATACTGTATTTGTTTCTTTGAAGTTTTTTACGTAGTTCTTCAGTACCTGCCACTCGCTTCTCTATTCCAGCCCATTTGTCCAACAAGCAGCATTTAGCAGGCACATACGAAGTTGCCATATTTCAGGTGGTAGAGCAGTTCACCTACTAACTGGAAGGTTGGTGGTTCAATTCCAGTCTGCATGCCAAGCATCCTTGGGCAAGATACTAACCCCATGTTGCTCTTCCACCGTAGTATGAATGTCAGATAGGAAGCACTTAGAAACAGTGTAGGAAAAAAAGTGCTTGTGCTTTGAGTGCTCAGATACAGTAGAAAAGTGCTACGCAAAAACCAGTCCATATGCCATCTACTTCCAGTGACATGGACAGATTTGTGGGACAATGAATTGCACTTATTAGTTTCTTATCATTGCTTTGAAACAACTGAGAACCTATCAAACCCAGACCTCTCTTTCTTGAAATTTAAAACATTTAACTTTCAGTGCAGAGCATTTTCATTTAAAAAGTAATGTAGAACTTCAAGCTCTGCAGGAAAACATTTTCATGGTTTTTCAGGAAAATAATGACAAAGGGAAGGCCCAAATGAATAGACAGACTAGTTCCCCGTGGATAGCAAGCCTTTGAGAGAGAGCAGCAGGAGTAAGAGGAAAGGAAGTAGAGGAGAGGGGAGCACATAGGAAACCAAGGAGCAATGAAGAAGAAGGGAATCACATTTTTGAGATGGGAAAAACAATTGGCGGGGGTTAAATTGGAGGGTTTACTGCATGTTGGGAGGCTAGAGCTAGTGAAGCATACAAAGTGACTCAGTTGTCTGCTGAATCATCCTTACCTACCTAAGTCTGTGTGCTTACTTCCTAATAAAATTCTAAGCACCCTTGACTGTAGTTTAGTTTTTTAATACCTAAAATATACTTAGGATGTATATATATATATATATATATATATATATATATATATATATATATATATATATAGCGGTGCTGCTACCCTTAAGGTGTCTTCCTCCCGAGTTGTCCTATCACCTTCATAAACATTTGATCTCCAATTGATCAAGCCTCTTTAAGAGTGAGGCTGACGCCAGCCTCCCGCCATCTTTTACATATAAAATGGTAAATGGCCTGTATTTGTATAGCGATTTAGCCCTAAGGACCCCAAAGCGCTTTACACATCCAGTCATCCACCCATTCACACACACATTCACACACTGGTGATGGCAAGCTACATTGTAGCCACAGCCACCCTGGGGCGCACTGACAGAGGCGAGGCGCCACCACTATCTGGTCACCCTCTGACCAGGTAGTGGAAGAGAAATTGAAAAAATCACACTGAACAGTTTCAGCAGTTATTTCATGAGTTGGTAATCACTGGTTGATGTTTGCAGTGGTTAAAACAGACTAATTGTGAAAATGTTGTCCAAATTTTTGTTTACAAAATTGTAAATCATAGATGTGACTCAGTAAAATCTTAAATCTAAAAATAGTTTGCATCATGTCAGTTCTTTAGATTTTAAATGTGGAAAACTGTGTAAAAATGAACAACATGCTGGATAAAAAAAATAGGAGCTTGTTCTTTCAAAGATGTGCTGTAGTTATGTCAAACACATGATTATATATTATACTGCAGAGATATTAGCTAAATTAGGATGCTAGTTCGCAAGTACGAGCCCATCCAAACTTTCAATATTCAAGAGGTGATAATAGGTCACTGTACTGTCCAGTCTGCCCTCAATCCAAAATGAAAGGCAGAAAAGGTCATGCTTTTCAGAGATCTTTTTTTGTTTGTTTGTTTGTTATATAGTCTGTGATTCTTACCTCTTGCTTGTCAGTGGCAACCTTTGAAGAACAAGACATTTGGTGGCTGGAGTTAGTTTAAGCCCATTGTTTCTTTCTCCAGCCATTAGCATCAGGTTTAAACTACAGGTCTGTAGTCACTAGCCTATAAACCACCCCTGGTATTGTTTTCCTGCACTAAATTTGAGAACGCACACTAGCGCCTGGCTAAAGCTTAGCAGTTAGCTAGCACTTAGCAGCTAATAGCAGCACCACTGTACAAAGCAATACAAAATAACACATTTTATTTCAGTGTCCACATTTCTCTGCCTCAGTCTGCAGCTTCCCCTCCTCAGCTCTCATCTGATTCTGCTAGAACATCTGCTAAAGCAGAATCATTGGTGCACATTGGACTTTTGTTACCTGGAGGTTCTTGTACCAGGGCCAGACTGGAAATGCTAATAAAATGCCCCCCCCAGGTATTTTAAGAAGGTCACAGAGTGTGGCACAGGAGCGAAGAATAGTTGTGAATTTAACATATTAGAAAAATTAACCACACTATTTATATATCTGAATAAAACAAATGTGGAAAATAATGTTACACGTAGGCCACTGTGACTAGATTGAACCATTGTTGTTGTTACCTGTCAAGACATCAAAGCACTATTATGTTTACTCATTTCATCACCGTCAGTGGCTTGAATAACAATTAATGGTCAATATGGTCTTTTTTTTGTCAGAAGGTTAGTGGTGCTGTAGTATATAATGGTAGTTGGTAGCCTCGAAAGCACAGTTGCTGTACCCTTGAGGGGCAGTACTAAGTACACCTTTGCCATTTGTACCTACATTAATGTAATGAACAATAACTCATTTTAATTCATTTATATATTCCTGCTTTGGACTACGGGGGGGGCAGCTGGAGCAACCAGTGAAAAACTATCATGCAAAAGGGCAAAAGAGGTCTCAAGATTTGAACCCAAGATCTTATGTGAGCCAACCAAGCTAACCACTCCATCCCACTAAAAAGCATGAATGTATCTAGGAAATATTTTAAAATCAACAGGAAAGGTTGCAAATGTGTACCTTTTACTGCTTTTATTCGAGGGTTTTTTTGTTTTGTCTATGCTGTCTATGCTGATGTCTATGCTGTAACTGTAAAATTCTACATCTTAGAGTCTCTACATGCTGTGTAAAACGCAGAAGAAGAAAATTGGCAAAACTGGAATAAGACCTGAAAAAGTATTAAAGTGTAAGAAAAGATGCAAAGGTTGCAGACAATGCTAAAACAGGAAGAAAAAGAAGCGACTCACTGTTTGGGAGTCTGTGGCTGTATCCCAATTCAGGGTCTGCAGCCTTAAAGGCCGCATTTTAAAGCCGATTATGTCACATCGACGCGACGAAGGCTGTCCCAATTCGAAGGCTGCTCGAAATGCGGCCCTCAAATGCGTCCTTCATTTCCCTGAATTTTAAGGACGTGGCGGTGTAGACTTCGTGGCCCAACATATCCCAGAATGCATAGCGCGGCGGTGGGTGTGGATAATTTTGCCGAAAAAAACGGCGGATGAGGGGCGCCCGAAGAGTAAACTTTAATTAAGTACTGAATATTATGTCACTTATTTATGTGCAAATGTTTAATAATGAAGAACATTAAAACATTACTGTTGGCCACATGTCATCAAAGTTATGTGACATTAGTGACGTTTGTACTAACTTGGTTTTAAAGCCTTTACTTTCAAATATACGCCGTTCAATAGCTGACCTTCATCTTACAGAGAATGATTAAAGCTCATGTAGAAACAAACAAACAAATGAACAAAAGATTTTCTCCTTCATCTCTGTCAAACAAAGCTGTATGAAACGTTTCCAGCTGTTAGTATCATGGTTGCTAGGCAACCTGGGCAGCGCAACGGAGGCTAGACCATCCCATTTCCCAAGCCTCACACTTCCGGCCTTAGTGGTCTTTAAGTACGCGGCCCTTGAGGATCCTTGAGGCTGCGTACTTTAAGGCTGCAGACCCTGAATTGGGATACAGCCTTAGTTTGAAGCCATAGTTCAGGCACTAACTATTTGGTAGTGAGTCCAGGTGGAGCCATAACTCTGGAAACCAGTCTCTCAATGGAAGAATAATAATTGACTCAATGATATGAGTGCCTGTGTGTGTGTGTGTGTGACAGTTTCTGCCCATATATCTGATTTATATGCCATACTATATTGTGTAACCTCATAACCACATTACACGTTATTTAGCCAACACTGTTGCCTCTGTCATTGGTATTTAAAGCATCGTCTCTGTGTGTGTGTGTTTGTGTATTGTGTGTGGGAGGGGGGGCTTATTATGTAACATCTGCCTTCCTCCAAAGGCCACACTGCTGGAGCATTTCACTTTGAAATGGAGACAAGTGATTTGCTCTTTTGTGAACTGTAAAAAAACAACTCGTTTTTTTGACCCCACTAGCAGGGAAATATCATATCCTTGATGTTGTCTTTGCAGACTTCTGCTTTTAAGTCTGATCTTTAAAGCCAGATTTATTTCAAAGTCAAATACAATATAGTAGAACTCATGTAGCTACCTACTGTACAATATATCCCTAAGGTTACGATATTGTGGCTTTAAAATGTCACCCTCAAGGTCGGGCTATGGGAGGTAAGAAAGCATGAGATTGTGAAAGGGATGGCTTAGCAAGTCCATAACAGTGGCCATATGTGTCATGATCATGGACCATGGTCTCCATAAAATCATTACTGCGTTTGTTTTTCAGCATGGTATTGGTCACCTGCAGCTCATAGTCCTTCAGACAGCAATATCATTGTAAGAATACAATAAGGTAAGTAGGTAAATTAGATGTTGTGTTTGCTACAAAGATCACCTCTGTGTATTGAGGACACTGGAATCCATATTTGTTTGGGTAGCATAGTGTGTATGAAATTTCACAAGCTTATTTTGTCTATTATTTTTAAACTCTATGGATAAGGAAGAGCTACCAGTTGTCAATTTTAGACGAAGTTCAGAGCAGTGATACTGTTGTTCCTCATAAACTGACCGCATAGTTTAAGCTGTTATTAAGATCTGCTACTTCCCAAGCCCATAGTTTCTGCCAGAGTATCACATTGTATCATACTCTAGTATCATACTCTGTAATCATCAGTGAAGACAGAGATAATGAGTTGAATGTTTTTTTTCAACAGATTCGACACTGCAGTGTCACCCCCCTACAGCCTCACCTGTAGTCAGCCTGAAATCCGGAGCCACACCGCTGTCTCTCTCTCCCTCTCCACATTGCACCGTTGCCCCCTGTAAAAGGACCCCACCCCACCTATCACGTTCCCTCACGACCAATGTTCCCTCTAAGCTGCGCGCGTGCGCAATTGCAAATCTAACCTGAATTGAAATTAAAATAAATACGTTAACAATTCTGTTTTGCAGTGTTAGTCAGTAAGTGACTGGCTGCTCCAGTATGGGATTAGAACGATGCCACCTTATCCCATAGTCCAGCCAATAATGCGATTCACATTCGTCTATATGCAGCTAATCAACGTCGTTGACAGGCTATGACAGCGTCCTTATGTGCCGACACCGGTGTTTTAGCTAGCAAAGCGGTGTGGCTGATGTGGAGTGAAGCCACGTTAATGACAACGTGTACAACCATTGGAGATGTGAGCAGGACAGACGGAACAATTGACGGAAAAAGTGTGGATTTTATACCAGTTTTTAAATTGTGTTGATAGGCCACGTAAAACCAGAGTTATGATAAAAAATATATGCAATGTTTGGTTTTTTTTGTTTTTTTTCCTGAATACTATCGTTGTTTATATTACTGCGGGAAGAAACGGTAAAAACGGCATTTTATAAGGAAAACGCTCAAAAGCACTCTCTGCCTGTGAGCAAAAACAAAACCAGCCCCCCCACCCCTCCAGCCTTTCCTATTGGTGGAAGAATGTGCCATGTCGACCAATCAAAAAATGATATGGCAACATGGCATTTTAGGAGTGACAGCGGTGTTTTGAGATGTGAGAGATTTGCGACGTTTAGTGCAAATCTTGTGTAGTTAGTGTGTAGTGTAGTCAATAGTTTTGTTGTGTGTGTCAGAACAATGAGGCGACTGCTGAATGTTACAGGTGTTACAGGAGTGATACATCTGTTGTCAGGCGTGCAGGTATCAGGCTTGTGATGCTCTCCTTTATCTCATAGTGGACAGAAATTCTTTTTTGGAGTGGGACAAATAATTTGTGTGGCATCAAATTTGATGCAGAACACCTGATTGTTCTGTAAGTATTTTAAAATGTTTATTTAAAAAAACGCCTTGGCAGCATTTTTAGGTAAACAGCAGCAAAAAACTTTGTTTGCAAACTTGTTACTTTTTTGAAGAAGTAACTATATAATTAATTTGTCATTATATGCTGTATTTTGCAGACAGAGAGTTACAGGACTCTCTCCCAGACCACAGACTCATAATACAAGTCAGAAAAGAAAAAAAAAGAAAGTTGTGTTTTCAAAATTGGAGTTCAAGTTATTTTTACTTCCAATAGTGTTAAAATACTACACAAGTCATGAACACGATTTTTTTTAAATTTTCATTGTAAGTGGGCTAAAGCAGTTAATTAAAAGTAGTCTAACATAAATGTAAATACTGTAATTTGATTATTTTAATAAACCATGTGACTTGGATGGATTCGATGCTGCCGTGACCACAGTGCACACGTCTGCTGTTGCTCATAGTGGTCCAAGGGATCGCTCAGGGAGTTTGTGCGTTCGCTCAGACACATGAAAAATTTGAGGGAACATTGCTCATGACCAGGTTCAGAGACAAATGAGAAGACTCCATTAATGCAAGTCAGTTGGACCAAATGGGTTGAGTCCCCATGTCCTCAAGGCTTGTGCCCCCCAGCTTTGCGCAGTCTTTCATAAACTGTTCATGTTGAGTCAGAGTCTGCAGAGAGTCCCAGTGCTGTGGAAAACATCATGCCACGTCCCTGTACCAAAGATGCCACTTCCCAGTGGCCCTCACACAAGTCGCACTGACTTCCCACGTCGTAAAGACCAGCTCCGACCCATAGTCAGGCCACATCAGGATCCCCTTCTGTTTGCTTACCAGCCCCGCCTCGGAGCTGAGGATGTCATCATCTTCCTCCTCAATCGTGTCTACACCCATCTGGACCAGTCGGCGAGCTCTGTGAGGGTCATGTTTTTTGACTTTTCGAGTGCATTCAATACCATCAGGCCCTTCTGGGTGATAAGCTGACAGCAATGCAGGTGGATGCCTTTCTTCTGTCCTGGATTGTTGATTACCTGATAGGAATACCACAATATGTGCATCTTCAACATTGTGTGTCTGTCAAGGTGATCAGCAACACGGGGACACCACAAAGGACCGTCCTCTTCCCTTTCCTCTTCACCCTCTACACCACATAGCAGGAAGAAATCTAAAGTGTAAATGGCTGTAGTCTCTGCTCACAATCAGCCAAATGCAGCACAAGTTAACAAAAGGTCTTGCACAGTACAAAAGGATAGTGACATAAAGCATAACACAAAAGGAACCCTAGAGTTTTACAAGGTAAATACATTTTTAAAGATATGTAGGTTATCTTTCTGTGGCCAAGTCAGTCACCTGATCAACTGAGTGAAGCATGCTTTCAGTTGTTGAACAGAAAACTGAAGTAAAGCCTAGCTAAGCATTTCAGAGAAGGCAACATGGCATTTGCAGTTAAAATGCCTTAAGCCTAGAACCCATGGATATCACCAAAGGATTTTCATCCAAGTAAATAATAACTCAGATGCCAAAATATTAAACAACATAAGTTTAAAAGACAAAACACTGGATTTGTCCCATGGCCAGGGACAAATGTTGCATGAAAGTAGAATAAATTCATACCTGGCACGGATACATATTTTTTTGGTCCAGTCACAAGTGGATAGGTGTGGATGTACCTGGATCCAATAACCATTTGCGAGATTAAGTAGGCAGGTCCCAAGTTAAACTAATCTTAACTTTGAAGTGAACAGCTGAAGTGACTAGAAATGGAAATGGATGGCAACAGTTAATTAACATATGTCAGTGTGGGAAATACATGAGAGGACAACTATGCAAGCAACTATGCCCCATATGTGACACTGTATTTCAAATAAAGTGAGGCACAAAAACTAAACTGATGTGGAAGTGCCAAAACGTTTAGTCCCTCTAATGGCCACTTTGGGCTGATCCCAAGAATGAGTCGATCTATTCGATATATTCTCTCATGCTAAAGCATTAAAAGTTTTTCCAAAGCCTGGTACAATAAACAGTTTTGACTTCTATCCATAGATTCCCCCTTCATAACAGCCGTATAGTAGGTAAATTTATTACATACAAAAGACATGCTGTGGAAGAGAGCCAGAGATGAATGATAATTAATAATTCTATGCAGAGAGGTCTATAAACACATACTGAGTGACTGAAGGTGACTAAAGTAGAAATACTCAATGCATCATGGGAATCCCCCAGCAGCCTACACCTATTGCAGCATAACTAAGGGGCGATTCAGGGTCACTTGATCCAGCCCTAAGTATATGCTTTATCAAAAAGGAAAGTCTGAAGCCTAATCTTACAAGTTGAGGTAGTGTCTGTCTCCTGAATCCAAACTGGAAGCTGGTTCCATAGAAGATGGCCTGAAAACTGAAGGCTCTGCCTCCCATTCTACTTTTAAATACTCTAGGGACAACAAGTAAGCCTGCAGTGTGAGAGCGAAGTGCTCTAATGGGGTGATATGGTACTACCCACATAGCAATATTGGTATGGCCCGAATCTGGCCCACACAATGTGCTTACACATGGCCCACATACCAGAAACAACGAAGGCCCTGTGGTGGCCCAGATCGGGTTGCCAGAGGTGGCCAAGACATGGGCCAGCACAAGGCCAGCTGCAGACACACTGGTGGCCCTGTGCTGGTCCAGAAGAGTTTCAGCTCTGGCCCCAGATGTTAGTCTAATGTGTACCTTAATCAAGCCATGTAATAACAACATGTGCTGAATTTAGCACAGATTAAAAATGTCTCAACAAAGGTAATGCAGCAAATTTATTTTGAATTGAATAATTTATATAATTTCTAATTAACAATATATCAAAATATTCTGCTGGAACATAATAGTGCAAAAGTAACATGACAAAACTCTTTCTTATATAACTGATTCTTATATAGTGCTTTTTTTTTACTCTCACACTCACTTTCTCTAAACTGAGTGCTTACTAACTACATTCACAGAGCAACTTGGGTTAGTATCTTGCTCAAGGACACCTGACATGCAAACTGGAGGTGCCACGGATAGAACCACTAACCTTCCGATCAGTAGGTGAGCTGCTCTACCTCCTGAGCTATAGCCACTGGCAAACATGAGTAAACCTTCACTAGGTACAGTTCAGGGGAACCCAGCCAGCATCACGCCCCGTCAGCTGGGGGTCCTGGAGGACCCATCCAGCACATTGTTGTGTCCACTGACGGCTCTGGGGAGCCCATTCAGCCACCACCTGCATCACCACCTGCAACTTCCACACCGTCGCCTGCAGCGTCTGGTCCCGCAGCTGCCACGCTGCCGTCTGGTCCCACCCTCTCTGGTCCCGCCCCGTCTGGTCCCACGGTTGCTACACCGCCGTCAGATCCAACTCAGCCTGTACCACCTCGCCTTCGCCGGCCGCTCTCCATGCCCCTAGCTGGACGTCATTATCGTTAAGGGCGGCTTCCTGAATGAGTTTGTCGCCGCCGCTGGCTGTGTGGCCGGCCCCCAGACCTGCTCTGTCGCCGCCACTGCCTTCCGCATGGCCGGCCTCCGGACCTGTTCTGTTGCCACCGCTGGCTTTGCGGTCGGCCTCCTGACCTGCTCTGTTGCCGCCACTGCCTTCCGCGTGGCCGGCCTGCCGATTTGCTTCGCTGCTCCTGTCCGCACGGCCGGCCCCCTGAACTGTTTTGGCTCTTGTGCTGTCGCCCTGCTGTCATGTTAGATCTAGTTTGGTTTTGTTTTGATCTGTTTTCCTGTGTTTCTGAACTTATGCTCCTTATCTTTTGGTTGTTTTGAAATTTAAATGCCAGTCCTTACTTTCAAAATTCTTTTCCATGGTTTCTACCTTATAGCAATACATATTATTTGGTGGATGAATACATCAAAATACTCCAAAAGGCAGCAACAGCACAAACATCGTGGACCCAGATAAAACTGAGGTTATTGTACTCATCCCTAAAAATCATAGAAATATGTTATCTCTAAAATTAGAAATATTCTGTCTTAAAGCTGAAAGACTAGTTCATATATTATTACTTCTAGGCTGGATTACTGTAATTCATTATTATCAGAATGTCCTAAAAACTCCCTGAAAAGCCTTCAGTTAATCCAAAATACTGCAGCAAGAGTACGAATAAGAATAAGAATAACCTTATACCCACATAGCACGCAGGTCTGACCCGGATCTGGTGTCTGGCTGACTTCTGGCATGGTAAGTGGTATGTCATCCAGATATGGGCCAGGCCTGGCATAGATGGCACTGTTTATGTGATGGCATGCCATATCTGGCTCAATTGTGGTTTGGTTTATGTGGCCCAGGCTCATAGAAAACGGGTCTGGCCCGGATCTGGCATTGAGCTGGCACTTCTGACTGACTGGTGTCATGGCAGGGTATATGTCAACCAGATGTGGGCCAGGACTGGTTATGATGGTACTATTTATGTTGCTATTTTCCTGTTTCAGTTTGAAGGCCCAAATGCCGTGTTGTAATACTATACTGCTCTACAAAGTACTGACTCAGGGGGCTGAATAATTATGCACACCCCACTTTTCAGTTATTTATTTGTAAAAAAATGTTTGGAATCATGTATGATATCCGTTCCACTTCTCACGTGTACACCACTTTGTATTGGTCTTTCACGTGGAATTCCAATAAAATTGATTCATGTTTGTGGCTGTAATGTGACAAAATGTGGGAAAGTTCAAGGGGGCCAAATACTTTTGCAAGCCACTGTAGTTGTGATGGTGGCTGAGTAGCTGACAGGACTGAAGACGGACAAGCATTTTCAGTCACGGATCGTCTTCAAAGAAAACAGAGCGATAGGCAGCCGACATCCAAAGAAGAGACTTGTAATGTCCCTCCAATAGCCTGGAGAGCTATTCTTGCAGATTACTAAAAAAAAAACCCTGTAAGATCATTTGCCTCAGAGAGATCAGGCTTGCGTTGAAGGGTAAGTGTTTTCATCCCAAATACTGAATTTTAGAGTAATACACAAACTATGTTTTTGCCTTTATCAAATTCCGTTCTTTTGAATTCTTTTACCGACTGAGAAAGACTTCCGACTCAGAGTGGTCAAGCTCAAAAAATCATCTTTATTGTACATTTCTGGAAACGGAGAACCGTAGACACGAGCACGCACCCACAGCTCTAAAAGCATTGCAAGCCAAAAGGCGTATATATAGTTCTGCTATACGTCACACAGTTTCGATCTGGAGTGCACTCTGCTTAGTTTCACTTTATGTCTGCCACACTTCCTGTTCTCTGCACAAGGCGTGCAGTACTCTGTGACTTTTGGCACACATTCTAACTCACAGGGGTGTTTTCCTACACTGGCCTCTATAAAACAATATAAACAGAAAATAAGCATTAAGAATATATATTTATTTCGTAACACCTTCTAAACCATATTTTTATTTACATTTTTGCATCTCAGTAAATTGCCATATCTATTTCCTAGTTTCATAGAAAAACATCCAGTTAGACCTGAGCAATTCTTTTCTTGCCAACTGTGAAATTAAATATTTATAAATATTTAATATTTAAAATTCAGGAACTAGAGAAAAACATCAAATCCTTAGAAAAAGCCTATGTGTCACACCAAGATCAAGAAATATTAAACAAAATACGCAAGACAAAACTAGAATTAAATGAAATTATTAATAAAAAGACTAAATTCTTAGTACAAAGACTTCGCCTGCAAAATTATGAACACGGTAACAAATCCGGACAATTTCTTGCTAACCAGTTAAAAATCAATAAAGAAAAAACAACTATATGTGCTGTTAAAGATTTATCTGGGAATACAATATATGATCCTAAAAAAATAAATAACATTTTTAGGGATTTCTATGAAACTTTATATACACCACAAATAAACCCATCTAAAAACGAAATTGATCAATTTCTCGACAACATAACCCTTCCAAAATTATTAGACACCCAAGCAATGGCACTGGATTCGCCACTGACGCCAGGTGAACTCCAGGAAGCTCTGATAAGTATGCCCAATAATAAGGCTCCAGGTCCAGATGGTTTTCCAACAGATTTTTACAAAGAATTCTGGACAATTCTGGCACCAGTTTTTCACAGGATGTTGCAGGAAATCAAAGAAAATGGTAGACTACCACCAAATATGAACTCTGCAAATATCAGTCTCTTACAAAAACCAGGCAAAGACCCTGTATATCCCTGAAGCTATCGTCCAATATCCCTTATTAATGTAGACCTTAAAATAATCTGCAAAGCTCTCTCAAAGAGATTAGAGAAAATAACCCCCCTTTTAATTCATCCTGACCAAACTGGTTTTAAAAAAGGTAGGCACTCATCAACAAATACACGTAGATTACTTAATTTAATAGACTACTCATGCAGTAAAAACACTGAAACCATAATATTTTCTTTAGATGCAGAAAAAGCATTTGACAGAGTTAACTGGAAATTTCTATTTGCAACTTTACATAAATTTGGTTTCGGACCCTGTTTCATAAACTGGTTAAAAATATTATATAACTCCCCAACAGCTTGTGTCAGAACAAATGACCAAACATCCTCCCGCTTCTCTCTTCTGAGGGGCACCAGACAGGGATGCCCACTCTCCCCTTCACTGTTTGCTATTTTTATTGAGCCATTAGCAGCAGCAATTAGACAGGCTACAACAATTAAGGGCATAAAATGTAAGAATATAGAACATAAAATCAGCCTTTATGCAGATGATGTGTTACTTTTTCTCCAAAACTCACAAACCAATATCTCTGGGGTAATTGCATTGATAAATTCCTTCTCAAGTGTCTCAGATTATTCAATTAACTGGTCGAAATCAACAGTTCTTCCGATTAATTGCTCCTTCCATAATTCTTCTCCTTCCCCACTGCAATGTGGAAATATAAAATATTTAGGTATTAATGTCTCTCCTAAACTTTCAGAATTAACTAAATTAAACCACATCCCACTTTTAAAGACAGTAGAAGGCGACCTGGCTAGATGGAAATCTTTACCCATATCACTCATGGGAAGGGTCGCCGCTATAAAAATGATGATCTTGCCAAAAATAAACTATTTATTTTCAATGATCCCAAATAAGCCATCACAAGATTGGTTCAGATCTCTAGACTCGTACATTTCTAAATTCCTTTGGAAAGATAAACCCCCACGTATCAGCTTAAAAACACTACAAAGGACCAAGGATAAAGGAGGATTAGATCTGCCTAACTTTAATCACTATTTTTTAGCCAACAGGCTTCAGTTCATCTCTAGATGGTTTAAACACACCTTCTTAGATGAACCTTGGATAGATGTAGAACAGGCACTATGTAATAACCTAGAAATTTCAGACCTACCATTTATCAGCTCAAACATCAAACGACATGAATGCTTTAAAAGCATCAATATTAGCTCTTCTCTGACAGCATGGTGGGAGTTTCTAAAAATGACAGAGTCTTCATTAATCCCATGCAAACGTACACCTATCTGGAACAACCCGGACATATTACAAAACAATAATATGATAAACTTTTCAGATTGGAGTTGCAAAGGAATTAAATACTTGGAACATATATTGGAAGGAACAGACTTTATTTCGTTTGACAGACTAGTTATACAATATGGGATCAACAAGAAACGATTTTTGGAATATCAACAAATTAAATCCATAGTAAAAAAGAAATTTAATCCCAGTGAAGCTGAATTACAAACACCACCAAGTGTGGTACAATTTCTTAGTCTAAAACCCCCCAAATTATTGTCTAAAATATACAGAACACTTTCTAAAATAGATGAATCAATATCCCTTCCTATTGCAAAATGGGAAGCAGATTTATCAATCAACTTAGACCCAAACCTTTGGTCTCAGATATGCTTAAAAACCTTTCAATGGATCAGAAATCCCAGTTTGCAATTAATACAATACAAAATATTACACAGAGTGCACTATACTGGTCATAGGATGTTCAAGATGGGCTATACGCCTTCCAACAACTGCTCACACTGCACAGCAAATACACCGGACAATTACATCCACGCTCTTTGGTTCTGTCCACCAGTTCAGAAATTTTGGCGTGAGATATGTGAAGACTTATCAAAGTGTCTGAAATGTAACATTCCAGCCTCCCCTTTAGTATGCTTGCTGGGCAACTTGGATGAGGTCACTGCAGAAATAAACACAGCCCACGTTGTTTTTACGGCCCTATGAATTGCCAAGAAAATGGTCCTTATTAACTGGAAAAATAAAAATAATCTTAATTCTAACCAATATAAAAACCATCTAATAGATCACATTAGTCTTGATACAACCTCTGCCATCACATTTGATCAATCCCTTTGGGCTCCTTTGATCGGTTTCATCACCTAGTGGGGGTGGGGGGTCATGGTTTGGTCCTGCCTTCGCTATTGTGGTTGATGTGGGGGTAGGGACGGCCTTAGGGCGTCTGGGGAGTCCCTAGGGACGTTTCCCTGGAGGGCCTAACCTGGGGGCTGTGGCCATGACCTGGTTAGAAGCTCTGGGGCTCTTGGATGGTGTTTTCCTTGTGGCTGCGTACAGCGGAGATGGGGGAGGGTCTGTGCTGGTGGACGTTGGTTACTGGCCTGGTAGCCTGGCTGCCCCTGGGAGGGTCCGGGACGGGCGTGGAGGCTTGGGGGTCTGGGGGTGCTCCGCCCCCCGGTCTGGGGTGCTGGCCGGGCCTTGGGGGCTTGGGTCCTGGCTGTTGTGTCGCCGGAGCAGTGGGCGGGTAGGTGCAGGGGGGCTCAGCCCCAGTGCAGGGGACCTCTGGTGCATCGGCCCAACTAGGGGGCTCTCTAACTGGTGGGGAGGTTGTTACATCTTTGCAGGTGGTCTCCTCACTACAGGAGCTCACTCTGCAGGTGGGGGGAGAGATATAGGAGAGGGGGAGAATGAACTCAACCTGGGTGTCTATTGTCTTGTGTAGTTTGGGAGATGATTGGATGATGGGGTGGGTGCAGTTTTCTCTGGGGTGGAGTCGGGTGGGCTGCCCCGGACTCTGTGGGGCTGGGCAGTGCTGCTGCTGCGGGCCCCGGTCCGGATGGGCCTGGGCCTCCTTGCCCTGGTGGGTTCCAGAGCGTGGGGGTGCCTACTGGGGTCAGCGGGGGAGCTGGCCCCAGGGAGGGGCCGCTTGCCCCTCCCTTTCTTCCCTCCCCATCCTCAGCTGCCTCCCTATTCCCGCTCTACCACACCCACCCACACACGCAGGGCTTGGGGTGCAGGTATGTCACCAGGGTGCAGGGGAGGCACTCCCCCTCTGTCCCCTTCTGGCCGCCTGTGCCTCAATTTTATTCTGCAACCTAGACATCCACATTACTCACATTCTCACATAACACATACATATAGGGCCTTGGGGGTGGGCACGTTTTACAGCATCCAGAGGATGGTCGTTGTACTCCAACCCACCTCTGGCGCTGGTGCCCTACCCTCAATTTTAAATGCATTTAGACACTGAGGGTTTTCGGGAGGAGCCGTGCTGCTCTCTGAGAGGAAGCTAGTACCATGCTCTCCTGAGTTTTAAATGCACTTTAGAACAGCACACAACAACATTACATATGAGCGGGCGTAGGGAGGTTTGAGGTCTTCACTCACCCCGGTTCTGTTAGCCGTCAGGGCTGGGGGTTGGGAGGAGGTGCTGGCCGTCAGACTGGGGTCTGGGATCCGGGGCCTCCCTGCTACTGCAGATAAGGAGGTGGTCCGCTTGCCTCCACCCCAGAGAGAAGGGTTACATCTCCTGGGTCTAGGTGCGGCTTGCCCCTCTGGGGGCGGGGGTACCTGGACCTGGGATATAGAGTATGTTTGGGGAGTGCGACTGTCTGTGCAGTGTCTATTTGTGTCTGTCTACACGTTGGGTGAGTGCCGAGTATTTGGTTGTGCATATGGGGGTGGGAATGCACGTCTGTGTCCGCGTGTGCCTGTTTGTCTGTGTCTATATGTCAGGTTGGGTCTTAGACTCAACCTCTCTGGGTACATCTCAGGCCCTCTAAAGTACGGAGGCCTATCTCCCCTCACCACACTCCCTGCCGGTGGCTGATGCCCTTAGACGTTGGTGTGTTGGTGGTCCTTGTCATCTGGGGCTGGGCGCTCATGCATGTACCGGCTCACTCCTGGTGGCCGATTGGCGGGGCCGGGCGCCTGTGGCCCGGCTGGGCTCCTTCCGGGGGGTGGGATGCCCTCAGGCCTCTGGCCTCTGGGCCTGAAGCTCGGTCCTCTCTGGCACAGCTGGCTGCTGGCGGAGCCTGCGGGCACACCACTGCAACCCCCTCTGGCCTCTGCTCCGTAGCTGCGGGGTGACCTCTCGTTTGGGGCTCTATTCAGCTCTTCCCAGGAGGGTGGCACGGTTCCCCCCCCCTTTGGTGGTCCTCCTTGGGTCCTTGTACTCTGGGGCCTCTGGATATCTGGGGCCTGGATCTCCTCCATACCTGCTTCATACCCTGGTGGACGGGGCTATGGCTCCCCACACTCCCTAGCAGATCGTTACATGGAGAAACCTTTGGAATACAAGCATGCTGATCCACACAGGTATGCACACAGGTGTACACACGGGTGTTCACAGACGCGGACTACACCTTTCTTGGCTGCTGCCTCAAAGCACATTGTGCGCTGTCTATCTTGCGTGCTGCACAATATCGTTTATTATTTAGTATCTACTGTTATCTACTGCTAGCTAGTTTATTGTGATGGTGCTGTTTTTATTATGTTGCTCTTTGTTGTTTGCTTTCTCTTCTGTTTTTTTTCTCCATACAGGTGATCCAGGCATTTTGTTTGTTTGTTTGTTTTTTCCTTTCTTCCCCCCCTTCTCACCGTCTCTTCTCCCCTTTGGTTTTCTTTCTCTCCCTCTCTTTCTTTCATTCTTTCTCCCTGTCCTATCCCCCAGTCACGTCTGTCCCGTTTGTAGCAACCGAAAATAAAATAAATACATAATTATAATAAAGGTCAATCAAATGGACCAATATGGCAAGGCCATGATGATCCACTTGGTAAAATAAATCCGCTTGGCATCTTTCTTGGCCTTAAGACAACAATTCTGATGGCTAAAGATCCAAACGGGACACAAAAAAAAAAAAAAAAAAAAAAAAAAAAAGAAATTAAATATTTAGCCAACATGAGATCAATGTTAACATTAGCTTAGCTGCCAAAAGAGTTGTCTGATTGCTAGAGATAATCTGTGGGAAATGTAATGATAGCAGTCGGTTTACAGATTATGAAAGCAGATGCAACATTACTGAATAGAGGTTATGCTAGCATCAATATTCATAATTAACATAATGTCACTTTTTTCATTTCATGTTGAGTTTTGGCACAATGACAATTTCTCAAAACTAAATTGAATAAAGACTAGAATGAGAAAGGGCCTTTAGTGTAGTTCTACTTAAATGCAATTTAGTTGGGGTGTATAGATGAATTGACAAAATATAACAATAGTATTTCAACCTGTCAGTACTACTTTTAAAAATGACTATATTTATTGTTGTGACCCTGACAACAAAGGTTCTTTATTTTTATCCTTGAGATGCCACCATCACTTATGCCACCCTAATATTACAGGTCATTACAAGAGCCTTCTATTATACCATTTGTCCTTGGTCTGTATAACCACACATGCATCTTCCTGTATAAGCATTGAGATATACTATTTTTGTTTCACGTGTGCCTATGTGCTTACCTCTAGTATTCTATGTGTGTATTTAGAATGGACCCCAGTCCACTTAGCAGCTAACAATCTAGGTTAAAGATCTCTGGCGCTGTGGATCGATCTGTCCCTCTGCCTGCCTTTAATACTTGATGAGAAAAGCCGTTTGATGAATGTGAGCCACCCTGCTCCCTGTGTGACCTATTAACACTGCTTTACATTCATCTATAGGGCTGTGGGACACACACCTTCATCATAACTTTGAATATCTCAGAGATTATGTCAATTTCATTGGCTTAAAAGTCTCTTCCTGTGGTCTGAATTTGTAGGGCTGCACTGAAGTGCTTTCATAATTCCAGACTGGTCAAAGTCTAAATTTGAACAATTTTACAGGAACAGGGAAGGAAGCAACAGCAGGCTTTATCAAGAATGTGAAAAGCATGAAAAAACAATACTGAAGATAAAAAATAAATTAAATAAAAATTCACTATGAAAGCTACAGACATTCTGTTAACACTAATTTTCACTTCTTCGTATGTTGTAACTTTGCTCTTCTCTGCAGCTGGCTGACAAACCAACAACTGCACAAAAATGAGTTGTACCACATACTCAGTACACTGCCTTTGTTGAAAACAGCCAGCGCTGAATCATAATTTTAGCTCATGCAGAAATAGTTCCTATAAAAAGAAATGTTGCCTATTTTTTTATCCAGCAGCTCATCATATAAATGATGAATGCTTGAAGAAGTAATCTATATATTACTAATCTATCTTGCATATGTGACATATATGAGGATTCATCCTGTCCTGGTCTTTGGCTGTCTCTGTTCGTCATTCGGCTGCACTCTGTGTTTCAGCAGACTACAGAATGAGTCTCAACGGAGCCCGCTCTTCAGCAGATGTCCAAGTTGTCACGGTTCATTTTTTCATAATTGGTAGTTCAACCTCAGGGGAACAGCTAGACATAAAGCGAGTGAGGGCACAGGGCTAGAGAAGCGTAAGACAAGAGAGGGCAAACTGAGGAAAGGAGGGGTGGATGAACAGAGAAACAAATGGAGGGGGGGTTAGAGACGAGAAGAGAGAAAGGAGCCTTCAGCCAATATTTTAACAGGGCTGGCTTGGCGTTTAAATGGCCGGGTATCAGAGCAGATGGTTTAAACATTCACGGTGGGTACCATATTAGCAAGCAACAAGCATAGCACACTGAGGCTGAAAGCACTGCAAAGTGTTCTCTGCTGGTACACTCTGCCATGAGATATGAGTTACTGGGTTTAATAGATTGATACAGTGGTGACCATCCTTTCTACAGGAGTAATGGTGAGTGTCAAAGTGTGTTTTCTGTGGAGACTACCTTTAATCTCCAGCTTTGCTTTCTGAGTTGTTAAGATCACTTTTTACCAGGTGTGAAAACAATACAGCGCTGTACAGTTATTTGGTCAAAATAAACTTGTCATAAAAGCATAAAATAAATGTGTTCATTATAGTTAAAGCTAAGTTTAGATAACAAATTGACATAGACACTGGATACTAGATCTCAAGAGTATAATGGATAATAGTTTTGTCTCAACAGTGGCTTTATTTATTGTAAATTAATGCCTCTAACTTGGTTGGGGTTGTTATATGGTTTGCAGTGCTTGTGTGGCCGAAAGCAGTCTAATCACCACGAGTGGATGTTTGCTAATAAAAATCTGTTTCTCAAACTGTGAATTTTGAGGCACAGCAATGCAAGAAAAATGCGAAAGAAAAAAGTGCTGTGTACAAGCATCTTTTGCATTTGATAGAAAGCAAATTTCTGAAAATTATCTAGGCATTTATAGACAGTGTTGGATGTTGCACTTAAAAAAGTAACATGTTACTAGAATCACTTTTTTTTTATTATTAATGCAGTAATGTAACTTGTTACTGTACTAAATTCACTATTCACATTACTGTGAATTACATTATAGTCTTCTGCTGTCCAACTTTCATGTCAGCATGCAAAATGTAGGCTCAGTTCTTAGCTGACAGGAGGGGCATTTGGTGTGGTCTTCTCCTGCTGTAGGCTATCTGCTTCAAGGTTTGACGTTGAGTTTCTGAAAGACTCAGATCTGCATGACATCAAATGACATCAAATTACTTTTCCATTCTGATGCTTAGTTTGATCTTTAGCAGGTTGTCTTCACCATGTCTAGATTTTCAGCCTACAAAATGAGTTTGTTAACTACTTGGCAAATTAAGTAATTTTGACCTAAAATTAAGTGCATAGTTTGAACATGACACTTGCCCAGAAATGCACAGTAAAAATTATGGATTTTACGTGCTCTAGCATACTGAGTTGTTCTGTGTGGCGCTGTTTTATTATCATTTAATGATAAAATAGGAAAGCAGTAAGGTAACCTGCAGAGTTATACACAGCAAAATCTCCAGTGTTAAATTAACACTAGAGAGTGTCTATATGGGTCCACACCTCTGAGTGTTAAATACAACACTGTTGAGTGTTAAATTAACACTTTTGACAGTGTTATATGTTTAAAAGTAACCTAGTCAGTTTTGAAGATTAACAATGGCTAACACTGAGCAGTGCTGATTTTCTAACATTGGAAAATAACTCAAAATGTTAGAAATATTCCAGTGTTAGAAAATCAGCACTGCTCCATCTTGGAGGAGCAGCGCCTCTACTCTGAGCCCCTCCCGGATGGCCGAACTCCTCAGTTAAGCCAGTGGCTAAGTAATGAAATAAAACCTCAGTTTCCTGCATGATGAGGAATATTCATTGTATAATTGTGCCACTGCAGGTATGCTTACAGTGAAATAATTTAATTGTGATCTTGGTTTTCATGAATACCATTCACAGATATTTGGTAAACATCTCACACAGAGATAATTCGTAGTCATAAAAAATATTTCTCACCAAAATATGAGAGATATTCATTCAAATTATTAAATTCAGCGCTGAACTTGTTTGCTGAAAAGTTACCAAAATTGGCAAAAAACAGGCACATGGCCAGAGATTCATGACAGATTCAAAACAATGCTTTGCAAATTTATTAAACTCACAATACAAGTGCACTTGTCTATTAACTTCTATATAAAAGTGCATATACAAAGTGTTTATAAGAATTGCACACAAGCATACAACAGGAACAATTACACAATTATGTATGATGGTGT
This sequence comes from Perissodus microlepis, assembly GCF_051167445.1. Classification (NCBI taxonomy): domain Eukaryota; kingdom Metazoa; phylum Chordata; class Actinopteri; order Cichliformes; family Cichlidae; genus Perissodus; species Perissodus microlepis. The sequence goes on from NC_140462.1 coordinate 21,078,092, forward strand.
TACATGTGCATTATTAATGATAATCTCATTTCATTTTTAAATATCAGGGTTATCATCAATAAACCACTATTGTCACACACACACACACACACACACACACACACACACACACACACACACAGTACTAAATCATAGTCAACATATCTTAGACTGGGTGTCTAAGATATGTTGTCTAAAAGAGACTGATACACCTATTTTAATAGACTGAAAAAAAAGAAAACAAGCTTTATTCTCATTGATCATTTAGTGTACATAGTTTGATTTTATGAATGAGTTCCACATTTAAGAATGCTTCAGAAAATACTCAGGGACTTGAGCAGAAAAGAGAAAAGAGCAAAGACAGTAGGCAACAAGATAACTGACTGCAGAGAAATCATCTGGTCCCATAGCAGGTGGTTATAATCCTCTATGGAGGTCACATTAGCAATGAGATACCCACTCTTGAGTCTGCTTCACTGGCAGTTTTTATTACAGAGCACCTAATTATCTGAATCAAACCGTTATACAGTATTACCCCAAGCAACCCAAATCTACACTTCCTAATTTAAAACTCAATACCTTCACGTAATCCTGCATATAGGTTTTGTATGGAGTGGAAAATGCAAATCCTTTTTTCTTTCACCAGGATGTTCATGAGAAGTTTAGATCTTTTTGTATAGACACAATTTTTAGTATGTTTCTAGTAGAAGGTCCGAAAAATGGGTTTGTGGGATTACACAAAGATCATTTAATACTTACCATTTTGGAATTAATAGCAAGGTAGCATGCATGTATTAACGTTTTAAAGTCATCGTTGACTGTCCCCGTGAATGATGTCAGACTACAGATTATGTCAAAATAACAATATGGTAAAAACTGGTGTAAAAAAATTACACCAGTAACAGATCAGTTTCTGATATTCCATAATTCAGACCTTCCCAAAGTGTGGGGCCCGCCCCTAGGGGGGGTGCAGAGCCATTGCAGGGGGGGCGCGGTATAAAAAGGGAAAGAAAAAAAACGCTTGGACACTGCTAGCACGGGGCGCCCACACAAACACAAAGCAGGAGATGAAGCATCGCTGAATATGTTTCCAAACCAACTTCATTCTAAGCCAAAGACTAGAAAATATGGTGAAGCATATCTTCCCTTTGGCTTCACCTGCACAAGTGCCGAGGTAGGTCTCCCCTGCAGAATTGGTTTTCCCTTCGTCGAGAGCAGCGCTGGGCTGTTCAAATCACAGACAAACAGTATCCCACATTCTTGATATTTAGTTCACAAACACTTTTTGGAGATGTTAGCTCTTTATACAGTAAAGTTACAGTGGGATACAAATAACATCAGGCTGATCCTGCCACGATTTGTTCCCTCGGTTCAAATCACAGACTAACAGCATCCTACAGCTGTTTATGGTTTTAAACCCATTTTGCAAAGAGAGGCATTTTTTGAAAAATGTATTGATAGCAATGTTGAATATTATTACACAGGAAAAAACAACTACACGTAAAATAATTACACCGTGACGCCTCTGCCTTTCTAAATGGAGGGACAGTAACTGCGTGTGTATATGTAAGCGTGTAAAAACAGAAGATAGTCAGATTATCAGTAACAGTATGTTGTCTCTATCTGCCATTCTGCAATTCATCTCATGTAAACAATAACGTGGCGCACAGCGTGACGTGAAAAAAGGCACATACCTTTGACGTTGCATGACGGACTCTGTATTCCTTGTCCACATGTAAACGCAAAAAAGGAGTTTAAAAAAAAATCTCAGTTTTCGGTGATTCGAAACGCCGTTTACGTGTGGACGAAACAGCTGCGTTTTAAAAAATACCCGTGTAGGTGTGGACGTAGCGTAAAAGAGTTAGTAGTTTATTTTGTTACTACCTGTAATTTATTGCAGTTAACTTGTATTTGCTTAATTGTTTACTAAATGTTTGAGGTGTGAAATAAACCGCAATGGAGCAAAATAGGGGGGTGTGTGTGTGGTTGGAGGATGTGTTTGTGCGTGTGCGTGGGGAGGGCGGGTGGCGCGAACATTTTTCTTGTAAAACAAAGGGGGGCCTAGCAAAAAATGTTTGGGAACCACTGCCATAATTGATTCCATGAGACATTGATGGGACCAAAAAATAGATACATTAGTAAATAGCTATTCATTCCACTCAAAGCACAACGTCAAACTGGCTGAATTCGGCTTGCTTTGTTCTCTCGATCAAAAGAGATTGTCCAGTATTATTTAAACAGTACTTGTACAATGGGGTTCCCTTTGAACAGTGCCTTCAAAATGGATCTGAAATTGTATCTTTACAGCTGACCAGCTGACTGGAAACCAATGATTTCACAACCATTGCCTGTCAGAACAAAACAACACACTGCATGATGTTTAACAACCCGGCTATGGCACTTTGTACAAAAGTAAGCCAAGAGGAACAGAAAGGAAGATGATCTGACTCTGGTAAGCGAAACTTTCTGTGAACATGCTGCTGTTTCTGCTGTTGCACAGAAACAGACGAATTGGATCTTCAGAGCGAATCCAAAGGAAAATCTCCACACGATAACTGACATCCAAAATGCATATGGCTAAACAAAGAGAAGCCCATGTCTCTGTTAAAGCTGTAGTTTCTCTTATGTGCAGACCTGCTTTCTCAGGGCTCTTATGTTCAGGGTGCAGTCAAATAAATTGCAGGTTAGAATCAATAATCTTTTCTTTTAGACCACAAGCCAATTTAAGGTTGAAACCATTTTCGCCAAAACACGCGGTTGTAAAATCAAGTAAATCACCATATACTCCCCGGTTAAAAGTTTGGAGTTTTTATGTTCCAACTCATCCACCTGCAGAAAGGAGTTAATTCTATAAGCACTTACTGATATTATATTGATAGGTGTTATAAAACAGAAAGCTGTAGCCCTGTGCTTCAGTTTTGCTCAGTGAAACTAGCATATTATTAATAATTTGTTACTTTGTATTAATTAGTAGTTCTGTGTGTGAGAGTGTGTATGTTTACATGTTGTACCCATAATTTATTGGATTTAGCTTGCTAACACAGTTTGCTACCAGCAGCAAAATGCTAATAATGAGTCCAAGACTGCCTCCTTATGTGCAGACCACAGTATTGGACTGCTGCTTCAATGGTTCATTAGTTGTTTTTGAAACAGTGTGTGTGTGTGTGTGTGTGTGTGTGTGTGTGTGTGTGTGTGTGTGTGTGTGTGTAACAATGATTGGATTGATATGTGAGACCTTTTGGTGCCAAATATGTTTCCAAGAATTGCAGCAGCCACTTAACAGAAGTGTCCCAGCTGCAGTGCAGTGACTGCTGTTTTTATTTAAAAGAAAATTATACATTTAAAATTCTGCCTGACTTGTTTTAGACCAACTTTCTATGGTATTTTGTTGAAATATTACAAGATAATTTTCTGCCCTTTTTACAAGCCTCAGCTGTCAAATAACCACCTTTAATAGGACATTTGATTTTCCTTCTAACATAGCGGTGGTTTCTGCTTTTTCACTGCTGCTACAACTCTGATCAAATGACCTCATATTTGTGGTCGGTTGAAATGTAGTTCACAACAGTCAGCCAATCTCATAAGGCAATTTTGGAAACTCAATTACTGTGTCAGTTGAACATTCTTCTTATCTGAAACAGAACACGATGTGTCAGTCCCCTTTAACAGAAACCTATGAGTCATTGTAGATATCGAGGAGCAACGGCCTCCAAAACAGATTTTGTTTTGCATGAGCTCTATTATTCTTTTAGTCTCAGTAAAAAACCGAACAAGAGAAAGCTCATTTGTCTAACACAACTTGAAGCTACCTTATGATAATAAATGGACACCAACCTGAACACTATTTATATGTGAATTTAATATGCCATTACAGCGCCATCAATTCTTAAATGAAAAAAATGCACCATTAAGCACAGAAGCTTTCTGGATCCTGTCAGAGTCACTTAACAGTTGTTTCCAGTTCATTTTCTACTGCGCTTTTAAATGATATCCAAGATTAGAGGATGGCAAACCTTTATCATCTTATGGTTTCATGCTGTACACGATAAGTACTAATAGGAAACAATCTGAAATTTATGCTCTTAACTTGCTGTCCAGTGTACCACAAAATTCTCAGACAAAATAAATGCCTGGACTAGTTACACCAGTCGCTGTAATCATCAGCCCTGAGCATGTTTTATGGTGATCTCTAAAAACAAGTAAAAAATTTGCAGTGATAGGAACCAGCATCAGGTGGTGAACAAATGAATGATTTGAGTGGGTGGCTTTTGGGGAGACTAAACAGATTGTAGGGACGGCATTGTCCACTGTGGCCACCTAAAGTCATCCACTGTTTTCTACATGCCACATATTAACGGGATGTTAGCCATAATTTATTAGCTCATTTAGCAGAAGTACCGATTGGCTTATGACGTGGTGAGGCATCTATGTACAATCCACAGGAATTGCTGCTCATTCTGCAGTATACCTGAGGGATATCATGAGAGTACCAATTAGTGAGTCTGATAATAACACTATATTCCTTATTCCAAAGTACAGTCAGAGACTGAAGACAGCCGTATCAATGATTACGAGTGGCAAGATGACCTCTGCCCGAGCCGTAGACATGCTAAAAGACTCTTTTCATGGCACCAACTGGAGTGGTACAAGGTCTGATGACCTTGTCAATATGAACGCCTTCACTCACTCTGTAGTCTCCTACAGTTCATCCAGAAAGTATTCACAGTAGGGCTGTGTGATATGACCAAAATCTCATATCCCGATATAAGACATTTATCGTCCCGACACCGATATGTATCACAAAAATGTTACTTTTCTTTAAATTCTATGAATCGACGTGTGTGAGGTGTTTTCAGCTGGTGTTTTCTCATCTGTAAACTCTCTCCATACTCTTTCACGTGATTCTTGCGTAGTTGGTAGAAGAGGTTTGCTGTGTTTGAGTCTGAGGTGGGGACCGATTTCCTGCATAATTTGCATAATACAGTTTTCTGGTCCATGTCAGACTTTTCATAAACAAACCATCTCCATGCTACAGAGGTAGCCCCTCGTTTAGAATTAAGATTCTCGATTTGTTTTGACTGGTCCTTCTGTTAGTTGTCATTTCAGTTTATTTTTTAAAAATCTCAACAGGGTCTTCATCTTTATTGTGAAAGGTTTATGTGGAAAATAAACAAGCGGACAGCGGAGCCACACGCTAGGTTTACTGTTGTTGTTGCTAACGACAACGCGTAAAAACAGTCGTTTGTCTGTCCGTAGTGTGGTTATTTTAAATATAAGAGAAAGAGAGAACTTTAAGAAATTAATACAGCCACTACAGTGACCATCAAAATGGTGAAAAAATATTGCCGTAAACAGTTTATTTTGCAACACCACGAAAAAAATGATAGCGTAATATGAAACGATAGACATTTTCATATCGTCATCCAATATATATCCTTATATCAAGCAGGCCTAATTCACAGTTTCACTTGCTCCACATTCTAAAATGGATTACATTTATTTTTCATGAAATCTTAAAAAAATCTTTCTTAAAGTTTTAAACACAATATCCCAAAATGACAAAACAAACAAACAATTCAACAAACAAATGTTTGCTTGAAATATTTGTAAATTTATTAAAAATACAAAGAAAAACCAAAATTATGTCTAGAAGTATTCACCACTTTTGCTTACAAAGCTATGAAGACATGGCTCTTGGCATTCAGGCCAAAGAGTTCAATATTTGATTCATCACAGCAGAGAATTCTGTAAACAAATTAAAACAAATGAGAAGCAATGTTCTTCAGATTACCTTTCTTTCAGAATTTGCAGAAATCTGGAACATTCTAATATAATAGTATAGTTAAATTTGACAGCAATGCTTAATACTGCTTGGCCGTACCAAACCGTGTCAGGACTTTCCACACTTTGAATTTGCCTTAGGTACATTTCGTTCTTCACTAATTTGTTCTGCATACTCAAGAGTCCACATGCCAGATGTGTGGCTGGTAATATATTTAGCATCATCAGAATGCACAGAGTGCTGCCAGTTCTTTCTTTCTTCCACTTTCCTTTTTCCCCTTTCTTCTTTCTTACTCATAAGAAAAACTCCAAACTAGTTTTCTTGTGACAGCTGTGAGCAAAAATGAACGAGTGAAAAAGTATTTCTGGTGGAATGAAGAATTCTAGCCCCATTTCCCCTTCTAGTACTCGGCACAAGAGAATGTCTATGTGGAATTTAGTCCCAGAAGGCTGCATTGTAGGGCAGAAGTCCCTAGGACCTGTTTGTGACCATGAGTGCTGGAGAGGGTGAAGTAGCAATGGACTGGAACGAGGTCTTGGACCTGTGATGAATCCAGTTAGCTGCTTTCTGCCATGTCTTTCAGTCAGACTTTTGTTTTTGTGGCTTTGTAGTTTTCATAGTCAGATTTGCAAATCTGCATCATGGAGTCTGTCCTAAATGCATTCCTGCTCATTTGTAGATTTTTATAACTGTTCTATTTCAACTGTGTGTTGCATCACCACATCACAGTTTTGAGCATGTCAATTAGCCAGTGGTGTATATACGTCCATTTTGGCAAAGTGAAACTGTGGGTTCTGAATCACTTAGGCCCCATAGCAGCCCTTGGGGTGCACCATATGTGTTGACTCCTGAAGCTTATGTGAGTCATGTAGGGGACTACCTTGAGTGCCTTCAAGTGATTTGGACCCAATGAAAAGTGTTTGTAAATTCCCCAGGTAATGAAACATGTAGAATTGGTAAGCGTAAGTAAATGGATATTAAAAATTGCTTTAACTGTGAAATGACAAGGCATGCATGTTTAAGCTAATTGGGGTGGCTGTAGCTCAGGAGGTAGAGCAGATCACCTACTGATTGGAAGGTTAGTGGTTCAATCCCTGGCTCCAGTCTGCACGTCAAGTATCCTTGGGCAAGGTACTAACCCCAAGTTGCTCTCTGATGCATCCATCGGAGTGTGAATGTTGTTAGAAAGCAGTCATTTTAGAGACAGTGCTCGTGAGAATGGGTGTGACTGGGTGAATGTGGCATGTTGTATACAGCGCTTCGAGAGCAGAAAAGTACTATATAAGAATCAGTCCATTTACCATCTAATCATTAATTGATTGTTGTAAATGATCTGCTGTTTTTTCTCTTCCTCATTTATCTCTTTTTTCAGATATACATTTACATTATGCATGAATATGAACCCAGCTCTGACACTGAAAATGATTTAACCAGTAATATTAAGTTTTCAGTCTCTTAACAAGGAATCATATTTACAATATTTATGCTAAAATCAACCATGCTAAAAACACTGTTAACATACACAGCTAGTAGCAGTTTAGTAAATTCAGTAAAACGTTGCATTCGATTTTTGAGTTTTTAGATGTTTCTAAAAGCTGTTCAGCAAGAGGATATCAGCAGAAGTGTACCATATTCAAAAGAGATAAATGTTCCATATGACAGCTCTTTACAGTGGTTGACATTATTGTATACATTGCCTATTCCTCCTCCTTTCCTGCCTCTTGGAAAGGTTGTTTTAATAATAACTGTAGCCCTGTTATTTTCACTTAACCAGCAGGTTTCAGTTGGTAATAAAATCATTTATTAGGGAAGACTTTCCAGCCACAGATTTGGGCATATAATAAAGCAAAATTTGGATTATTAGAAAAATGACCAAAAACATATAAATGGGGATATAACAGGAGTTTTCAGATTAGAGGAGCACATTTGCTTTTTTCTATTGTTTTTGTCACCAGCTGTTTAGGATATAACTGGTGACATGGCCATATTTAGAGAAGTGGTATGTGGCCTGTCCCATTTGTGACAAGCATCTAAGTGGTAATGTGTGTGACTGATACTGTGTAATATATCTTCAATTTGGCACAGCTTTAATGTGGCGACTTTGACCAGAACCTTGAGCAGTGATTGAGCTGGAGGGGGAGACAGGGGTGGGCCTGGTTGTAACAGGGAGCCCCTCTGAAAGCTTTGGGTAATGAGTCGGGTGAACAGGGAGGCACATACACGGTCAGTCTGTGTGGTGGCCTGCCTATGTGGTCCATGTTGCCTGCATGCACTGCTCTTATTGCTTATCCAGAGAGTTTTGTCAGAATAAAATGTTCCACAAGCAGAATGTAGATTGGCAGCAACTGTAACTGTAATTGGGGTAACTGTGGCTCAGGAGATCGAGAGTCAGTTCAGTGTATTGCTTCCTGATAGTATCATGCACCCATCGATGTATAACTGTTAAATAAGGTGCTTTTTTACTTTTACAAGACTTGATGAATGACTTGTAGTAAAAAGCCCTTTGAGTGCTCAGAGTAGAAAAAGCACAATTTGAATCCCGTAATGCTGGGATGAACCCTATCAGACATAAAGTGACCTTTACAATTCCAGACTAAGATGGGGTTGTCAATAAACTTTATCCAAGTGGTAACCAGTACTGAAAAATTCATCTGTTCCTCTTCCTAGAGTAGGAGGTGGATCAGAGAGGAATACTTGATGTGATGGATACTCAGCTGGTTTCAGCAGCAACAGGGAATGTCCTCAGAGCCAGTCTTTCTTTAAAAACATCCAACATTACTTGAATAAGTGAAGAGGCGGAGCTGTTTGCAATATCATCGTCAGATATCCTTGACAGACATGTCCGTGGTTATATTTTCAGTTTTTGCCATTTTAATATTTGTGGTTATGGCATTCTGGATTAAATTCCAAATCTTCTAAACATATTTTCTTTTGTGTTGTGAAATGTTGTACCTTGTGAAATTAAGGTAGATACCCTCTTGTTTTAACTTAATTGTGGTTCTCCCTTTGTGGTTTGCAACACAGGTCCAAGGCTGAGCCCAGGGTTAAGCCTAGCCAGAGTTATTATAAATTTGCATTTTTTTAAATTAGCTTTTATTATTATTTCATTTTGACTTTTTGCTTTTGTATCTGATACCTTTGTAGCACGGCTCTTACATGCTCAACATGGTCCTCAAAAGATTTACTGTGGACCAAATTGTCATCAAGGTACGGTAGACAGATATCATCACGCAGACCCCAAAGACATTCCTCCATGCTCCTCTGAAACTCTGCTGGGGCGGAGCTGAGTCCGAATGGGATTCTAACCCACTGGTATAAACCCCAGGGGGTGATGAATGCAGTGAGTGGCTGACTCTCTTCGTCTAGGAATCCTTGATGATAAGCCTTTCCCTGGTCTAGTACTGTAAACCAGGAGCTACCAGTAAAGCTGTCCAACATTTCCTGTATCCTAGGAATAGGATGTCTGTCAGGCACTGATTTGCGATTAAGTTCTCGATAATCCACACAAAGTCTGAGGTCACCGGACTTTTTCCTAACACAGACTATCGGTGACGAATAAGGCGACTTGGATTTTGTGACCCACCCCCTATTGATCAAGTCCTGCAGGTAAGCTTTTACTTCCTGATACAGAGGTTTAGGCACACTATTGTAAGTCTTTTGAACTGGTGTTTGGTCGTTGAGAGTGATGTGCATCCGAAGGCTAGGAATGCAGCCTACATCATTTTCATCTTTTGCAAAAGCTTTACATTTCTCCCTGAGCATCATCCTCAGTGCCGACTGTTGCCCGCTCGTTAGATGGTCTAGAACTACAGGAGGATCCCAAACACCACTTGTGTCACCTGTGGGGGCTAATGGGACTTCAACACCTGCATCGTCTGCTGTTTTAGTTGTTGGAGTTTCTACAGGTTTTAGGGCAGCTGGGTATATTGGGTAAGAGTTGGGTGTTCGTCTTGTAATCGGAAGGTTGCCGGTTTGAGCCCCGGCTCGGACAGTCTCGGTCGTTGTGTCCTTGGGCAAGACACTTCACCTACCGCCTACTGGTGATGGCCAGAGGGGCCGATGGCGCAATATGGCAGCCTCGCTTCTGTCAGTCTGCCCCAGGGCAGCTGTGGCTACAACTGTAGCTTGCCTTCACCAGTGTATGAATGTGAGAGTGAATGAATAGTGGTATTGTAAAGCGCTTTGCAATAAATGCAATCCATTATTATTATTCATTATTATATTGCTTTTACGCCCTCAATGTGCCCCAGGATAACACGCGGACCTACAGTAATATTATGGCATGTGGTGTTTGTGACAGGTACTGGGACCGTGGCTGAGTTGCCCCTTTTTACTTTAAACAGTACTTCCTGCAAATGAAGCCCCTCAGGCAGGCTGGGGTTCAGAACAGGACAAAATAACATTACAGTGTCCTCGTCAGCCTGTATGCGTGTGCGACAGCGAATGGTAGTAGCTTCACTAGGGCCTAAGACAACTTTACTCCGCCCTGTCTTGACTTGGATCTCTTCCACAGCTGTTCGATGTGTCTCTATCAACTGGATATAAGTCTTAGCAGATCCGGCGTCAATACCAAAAGCACTACTCACAATGTTTGCAGCACAGTCACTGTTTTTAATGCCCTGTTGTATAAGTTGCTTGTTGATGACTTCCTCTATCACATTATATCCAATAATAGGATCCTGAGCTACATTTGGGCCACTAGAGACCAGTGTTGGGACTAACGCGTTATTAAGTAACGCGTTACAGTAACTATGTTATTAGTCAAGTCAAGTCAAGTCAACTTTATTTGTCAATTCTGCCACATGTACAGGACATACAGAGAATAGAAATTTCGTTACTCTCAAACCCTAGATTAAAAAATGCAAATAAAATAATTAAAAATAAAAATTTAAATAAATACAATACAATTTTACATATAACAAGAAAGCTATGCAATATACAATATACAATATTCAAGTAAGGATAAATGACCATGAGTGTAAACCAGGCAGAGTAGTGCAAATAAGCAAATAGTGCAAATGGAGATTAGTAATATACGGTAAGAGATGGTATGACAACAAAGTCTTATGAGGTACTGGCAGTCCAACGCTCCACAAAGTGACTGGTAACTGGTGCAGGCCAGTGAGTGAAGTCAGAGAGTGTGTGTGTGTGTGTGAGTGTGTGTGACAGAGTTCAGTGAGACCATGAAGGAGAAGAGGGGAGAGGAGGCAGAATCGGAAGGGAGTTAAGCTTCCTGACAGCCTGATGAATGAAGCTGTCCTTCAGTCTGCTGGTCCTGGCCTGGAGACTCCGCAGTCTCCTCCCTGACGGCAGCAGCTTGAAGAAGCTTTGCATCGGGTGCGTGGGATCAGCCGCTATGCAAAGGGCTTTTTTAGTGAGACGGGTGCTGTAAATGTCCTGGAGGGAAGGGAGAGAGACACCAATGATCCTCTCCGCAGCCCTCACTATGCGTTGGAGGGTTCTATGACAGGACGCATTGCAGGCTCCAAACCACACAGTGATGCAGCTCGACAGGATGCTCTCGATGGTGCCTCTGTAGAAAGTGTACATGATGGGGGCTGGTGCTCCTGCTCTTCTTAGTTTGCGGAGAAAGAAGAGACGCTGCTGTGATTTCTTGGCCAGTGCTGTGGTGTTGTGCGTCCAGGAGAGATCCTCTGTGATATGCACACCCAAGAACTTGGTGCTGCTCACTCTCTCCACAGACGCTCCGTCGATGGTCAGAGGAGCATGTTGGGTGTGCATTCTCCTGAAGTCCACGACAATCTCCTTCGTCTTCTCCACATTCAGAGAGAGATTGTTGTCAACACACCACGTGGCCAGGCGTCTCACCTCACTTCTGTAGTCGGTCTCATCCCTGTTGCTAATGAGACCCACCACCGTTGTGTCGTCCGCAAACTTGATGAAGAGGTTGGAGCTATATGATGGAGTGCAGTCATGGGTCAGCAGAGTGAAGAGGAGGGGGCTCAGCACACATCCCTGCGGGGCCCCCGTGTTATTGTGGTAACGAGCACGGTAACTAGTTATTATGCCAAAACCGGGAACGCGTTACTCGTTACTGGGATTTAGATAGGCTCGTTATTCGTTACTTCGTGTGGTGGCTATCGCGGAGCTTCCACAGATTCAATAACATTAGCAAGTGGTGGAAGCCAGCAGGTGGATGAAGGAAAAGGGAGGCAAGAGGGGAGACCCGAAGCGGCCGCTGGTCCGAGAGTGTCAGGTGAACTGAACTTCAGGTAAGAAGCTATAACCTGCAGTCCATCTGGGTCAGATATGAACCAAGTTTAGGTGGAGTTTATTTTCGTTATGCTGACTTTTTCGTACTGCGTGCTAGCTAGCATGACAGAGTTTCTATACAGCTGGGTGGCTGCTATGTTACTGATGTTGAACTTTATTTTGTTCATAAGGTTAATTATTAGAGTTGCCAACCGTCCCGTAAAAAACTGAATCGTCTCGTATTCAGAGAAAATATTACGCGTTTCGTATTGAGCTGAAAAGGAACACAGTTTGTCCCGGACTTCAGCTAGAATGGAAAAAGACACAAAGCTGGAGTTTTTCTGCGTCTTTACGCTGTCAGCTGCCTCTTCTCCTCTCATTCTCTCACCCTCCTCTCCTGTTTCTACTTCAATCATGAAACTGATCAATGATCAGCTGATTGGCTTTTCTCTCTTGTTTATTTATCGCCCACTTTGCGCCAGAAAGAGGAAACCAGCGGATGTCGCGGTAAACAACAGCAGCACTTTTAAGCTTGATCAGCTGTTGTTAGAATTTATTTAATATTAATTTCTAGTATCAGCTGATGTTTGCTGGAGCCACAGCTGTAAAGCTGCTGGTCATGATGTCGGTTTGGTTATGTGGTGAGAGGGAAACATGAAGATGAAACCAGGAGATGTCCTTACTGAATCATCAGAGCTGTGATGGAGAAACAGGTTTACCTTTTAGTTAACATGAATGAGTTGAAGGGAAGTTATGAACTGTTTCTGAGAGACAAATAACACCAGGATCCTTTTCTAAGTAGCTGACAGCTGGTAACTGTGCAGGGGCGGATCTAGCAAAGTGTTGCCAGGGGTCCATGTAGGGCATTAAAAGGGAAAGGGGGGCACAAGGAAATACTTTCTTATTCTCATTTAAAATGTCTCACTTTTAAAAAAATAATTATCTGAGTCTTACAACAAACAATTGATAGATTGATACATATATACCATCAGAACAGTGTACATCACTGTCACAACAGTGTTTATTTTCATTCAAAGGCTTTATGATTTTTCCTATAATGGTGGGCTGGTCTCTAGTCAAAATGCCCGGGACAATTTTTTTGTCCCAGTCCAGCTCTGTATGCAGCTCATCTGCAGTCTGGTGTTACCTACATCTTCCTATTCAGAAGGCAGAATTTCCGAGTTCTGAGTACAATCGAAAGCACCACAACTGCAGTTTTTGTGTTGGAGGCTAGAGCTGGCCGTCTCCACCCCAGTCAGTCTAAACTCTACAGGGATCCACCCCATAAATGGTATCTAGAGATGGGTATTGATAAGATTTTAACGATTCCGATTCCATTTTTGATTCTGTTTAACGATTCGATTCTTTATCGATTCTCTTATCGATTCTTTTTTAAAAAAGGAGAACTCTAACGTCGATTAGCTTAGAACTTTGTTTTATATCTTCTCTTTGAACAAGATAGAAATTTAGGAGTAACATGGCCTTACAAACCCAACAGTGAGATCTTAAGAGATCCAGCCTACGGCTCTTCAATGGGGTGTCACAGGGTCCCCAGGAAAAAAATTTGTAAATGTAAAATAATAAAATAAATATTCTTCTGTAGCAATAACAAAGTATAACATAAATTATTCTGTAGCAATTACACAAGAATATCCAGTAATGTCCCTGCCTACAATTAAACACATTCACTTACCAAAAATCGGGGGCATCTGCTGTGGCAGCCTTTGACCACAAACTTAGTCACTGCTCGGTGACATTCGTCTATCCTGGCCTGAAAGGAGACTCTACCGGTAGACTGCAGCGAGAACTGCCTGCATCTGAGCCAGACTCTGTCTGTCTCTCTCATCATGGTCCCCTAAATGCACAGTAATGGCAGGTTTTGTAATAAGGCAGATCGCGCTAACATAATATGCACTGTTAATTGATTATTTACCTGCCGCATTAACGGGAGAGGATGTGCAAACGTTACCGCTGCTGCTGCTGGGTTGAGATTCTCGAGTCCGGAGCGGAATTAAAAACACGACATTCATTTAAGGTCATCGCGTGTTTTGTGAGCAAATGCTTTTGCATATTCGTAGTGTTTCCTCCCTTAAATGAAATATCTACTTTGCAAGTATTGCAAGTTGCCCTCTTGTCATCCGTTCTCGTAAAGTATAACCAAACTTTTGAGCGTTTGAGCCGCCGTGTTTCCTGCCAGGTAAATGACGCTCCGCAACGTGGTGACGTCATTCGGGGCGACTGGAATTGATAAGGGAATCGTTTGCAAAAATGGCAAACAATTCCAAGGAATTGAAACAGTGGGAACTGGTTCTCAACAAGAACCGGTTTTCGATACCCATCCCTAATGGTATCTCTGTCTGATTAGCTGCAAGCCCATTTAATGGTTCTGATCCTAAGACTTCATCTATCCCCCTGATAGTGGTGTGAGGTAAGTGCTCAACTCTCCAGTTCTCATTTATTACTGTAGCCTGTGCACCCGTGTCCCACAATGCAGTGACTGGTACATTATCTAAAGTGCATCTCACCATTTTCCGCCTACCAATCAGTTTCACTAGTTTTTGTCCTTGCTTATCTGATAGAAGGTCAGAATATCCCATGTATGACAACCACCCCTTTTTCTCTCTTTCACTCAAATGTTGTTCAACTAGCCTCACCGCTTTACATACATGTTTGTGATGGTGCCAGTGTTGTCCCTGACAGGCTTTAGAACAGTAACTGATAGATGAGCAGCCTGCACACCTCTGGAGTGGGGTGCTGACCGATTCTCTCTGGTGGCAGCAACCGCAGCAGCGGGACTCCTGATGTGGCGGTGGGGTCACTGCTGGTCCCGTGGCAGTGGCCCTCTGGCGTTTCCCTGCAGCTGAAGTGGAGCTCGGCATCCTCTGGAGATGTGGCCGGGCTGGCCACACTTAAAGCAGTGGGTGCAGTTGTCTCCCTCTCTGTTGCTCTGGCAGGTCCTGCCGCCTTTCTTCCTCCGGGTGTCCGCGGCAGCATCTGATGTCCTCTTTGTAGTCTGCGACTCAGGGAGGGCATTCGGGGAGGCAAGAACCATCTGCCTCACCTCTGCAACCTCGTTCCTCAGCTCTTTCACCAGGTCGTGCATTTGATGATTGATGATGATTTTTCTTGTCTTCCTTGGTGGTGGGGATCTGTGAGCTGCTGTGAGGTTCATCTCTAGTATGCAGCTCATTGATTCTTGGTGGTTTTGTATTGTTCCTCTTTAACTTGTTTAGTCTTTCTGTCTCAAGATTGGCAGCTTCATTTAGTTTCTCAATCAGCATTTCATCAGTCACATCTGGGTTGTCAAGAAGGTCTTTAATCTGGAACTTTATGTTGTCATTTTGCAGCCCATCTGATCTCAAAAACTTCCTTTTTACCAGGTCCCGACTGTAGTGTTCTGCTTCTTTGTCCTTGGATGCGAACAGGAGGCGTTCTTTAAGCTCAATGGCTCTGAATAAAAAGTCTTCAGCTGACTCTTTTGGATCTTGGGAAATATTTATCAGTTTTTGGTACAAATCAGATGTGTCCTCTTCTCTGTAATGTCCTTTCAATATTGTCTTTAACTGTGTGAGTGTCAAATCAATCTTTATTTCAAGCATATCACGCAGTTTGAGACCCAGATTGATAGCTCTTATCACTGCTTCAATAACTTCTGACTCACTGTGGCCTTTGCGGAGTCCATTTTCCATCTGATGCAGCAGGTTGGTATAGGACAGCCGATCGCGCTGCCCTCCCTCTCCTATTTGGCCACAGATGCGAAACTCCCTGCGAATAGTCACCTCCGGTACTTTAGAAGACGGCAGGTTCTGGCCGAGGCTCGGGGCAGCATCTGCCATCTTGAGTTTCTGCCCTATCGCTCTAATTTCTTCTTGCAGCTTGTCATACTTGTCTCTTTCGTCTGAAGGGCGGGAAAAATCACTCTCGGCCGCATTGTCTTTAGCTTTATATTCGCCCAAAAACAATAAAAGTTCTTTCACAAACTGTACAGCATCGTCTTGTGTATAACTGTTTTCCACCTCGTCCAGTTTATGTTCTATAACTTTCATCAGGTGGCGTCTGGAAGTGTCTTTTGTGGGCTCATCTAGCGGTGTAGCAAAGCCTTTCACATTATAACCCACTTCTATGAGCTGATCACGACTTAGCTGGCAGAGTGTGGCGGTGATCTTATTTCGTAGGGCTTCTACCTCCATTGTGGGTACTCACAAGCTTGTCTTTAGTCCGTCAGATTTCAGGTCCGGTGCTTGGAGAAAGGTTTTTCTTCAGCGGTGCGGTAGCGCTAACATTAGCCGCTAATGGCACTAACCAGGCCTCTGCTTCACTCACGCGCTGGAAGTTCTTCAAACCTTCCTCCTGGCTGGCTCGCCATGATATGTTACAGCTTTAAGGCAGGGATGACCACGGGAGTTGCTTTTTCACTTCATATGCTTTATTTTAAAATCAGATCATTGACAAAAACATACAGCAGCTCCTATTCAACTCCTAGCCCTTGGCTGCAGTGGAAAAGAACGACTTCCATCCCCTTCAAGGAACATACACAAAAGAGTTTTTCTGACACACCAATGGGGCGTTCAATGCCGTCTTGTAAATATGAGTACTCTGGCAGAATAACAGTTCAAATGAAAAATACACCAGAACAAACAAGCAAAAAAAAAGAAGTGTGGGGTACCTTTGAACAAATGAACAAAGTTTAACAATTTATACTTTTTAACATAACCCGACCCCGTCAATATCTGTATCTCTCACATTTTAAATTCAGTTTACTTTCAGTTAAAGCAGATTTTCTTTTTTCAGATTACCGTATTTTCCACACTATAAGGTGCACTTAAAATCCTTTAATTTTCTCAAAAATTGACAGTGCACTTTATGTCTAAATTCTGGTTGTGCTTACTGACCTCGAACCAATTTTATGTGGTACACGGTGCTCAAAAATCTGTAAAAAATCGTTTTAGTACGACTTTGGTAAGCTATGAAGCCGCACCGCTTGATGGATTGTTGGAGCATTACAGCTACCGTAGTCAGGAGCCTCGCGGAGTAACCTGGGTCCAAAACTCTGTCTGTTTCAGGTCCCAAAGTCAAACGAACACTGCAGCAACACTGAGAGTTAAGAACTGTCAAAATTCTTTCATCTTTAATATAATGATCAGCGTTGCTGCTTTACCAGGTGTAACAATTAAGTTTAACATCCAGGCATCCATGAAAACAGAATTTATTAAATTTAATGGAGTTAAAAGTCAATTTCAAAGACAAGAGTGCTAACCACTGCACTGCCCCTAGTTGTAGTTTTAGTTAGTTTATTATTATATAGTTCGTTTATAATTATAGTATGGAGGACATGTCAGAGGCAAGATTTCAGTACAAATCAGTACAATTAAAAACTCTGAAGTTTTTGAAAGCAACTGACTCAGTCTTGTAGACAAAATAAAATTAACAGATATTAGAAATAAGGTTATTTTCTCTATAGTTGTATTTTAGTATATTGTTTATTTAGTTTTAAAGCCTAGTTTTTATTTTTCAGTTTTATTTTCTTTAGTTGCCTAAAATGTTTTTTCACATCTAGTTATAATCATTAGTTTAGTTTTAGTTACCTATAAATACCTTGGACCCAGTGATTTCACCCAAAGTGAATCCTTTGGGTGAAATTTCAAACACTATTAGCTTTATTCAAGTCCTTTAGCTCTGTTCACTCACCAACAGTTAGTAAATTCAATGGCCAAATAGAAGTTTCTCTGTCATGTCACATGGCTAAAACACACAAGCACAATACTAAAACATTCTAAATTTAAAAACAAAACAAACAAAAATACACAAAAAAGTACAAAACTATAACTGTGGCAGATAAGGACACCCAGGTACATTTTTAACCCTTTAAAGGGTATCGTATTTGATACATGTGTTTTTGTGAGTTTTAGAGACTTCTACACCATCAGCGTGACTTTTTTTTACCCCTTAGAAAATGATATAAATTGCATGACAAATTTTTAATGACTAAATTGTAAAAATATGGCTTATGTAGCAAATGTGTCAAAATTAAACTCATATATGCAGATTCAAATTTGATTCAAGATTTCTGGCAGTTATTTCATGGTTCAGGTTTTAAAGGGTTAAAAGAAGTGGGCAATTGTAAACAGGTTTATATTAACTCAAACTTAACCAAGTCATTTTGGTTGAAACTCAAGGGAAAACAAAGGTAAACAATGAGCCATTACTGCACCTCTGCAATCTGCTTTGCAACTCACTTCCAATACAATTACTCAGTCCATGCTGTGTCTGATTTAATAAATGTAATATCTGTTGTCACTGGTGCTTGTTCTGATTTGTCCTTGAGTCTTGCTGCTGCTGCTGTCACGCCCTTCACTTTTTACATAGCACACTGGTGGGTAGATTCCTGCAAATATTCATTAATCTGTCAATTTCACTATAACTTGCCAGTCCTTGACTCCCTGGGTTTGACAAGTTTGCATAGTTTTCAGCTTCTTTTCATCAAACTTCTCTTTCTATTGGGTTAATTAAACAAGTATGTGTTCTTTGGCGTTTGGATTATTAATGCATCAAGGTCAATTTCTAACTTGTGTTTTCAGAAAACCATTAGTTTTTAATAATGTTAAATGTATCCTGTTTTGTGGTTTGAATGATTCATTAATAACAAACATCAATAACCTAAATTCTCATTCAGTTTCTTTTACCTCTCTTCCTTTTCTTTTCTCTCTGCCTCACTGCGCTTTCAACCTTGATAACCACTCACTTACATTTACCCACATGAAAGATGAATGACTGTTCATGAAAGCCCTGAAGAAACTGCTCATGCTTTTCATGTTTGACTCGTATCATTTAACCCACATGAATGATTCATCAATACAATGGTCAATGCTTGTTGTATGTGAACAGAAAAATGATCTTCAGCTTGTAATCTGACCACACTGTGAGTTAGAGGGCACACTTTATGTGTCCCATAGTTTCAGTTTAATGAACAAATGACTGAAGACAGTCTTGTGATGGGATTACAGCAGCTACATCAATGAGTTCTCAGATCACATCCATCAGGAAAACATTTGTACCCCAGATAGATACTTCATGTAGGGCATTATAAAAACATTACACTGTAAAAGACTGTAACATGGGCATAAAGTGACCCTCCAGGCATCCTTTACTTGGTACTCATTGGTCAAACTCATAGAACTCTATATAAAAGAGTTCTATGATGTATATAATACCATGATGTCATCTGTTGATTATTTTGAAGACAAAAGTGGCAATATGACAGAATGAATTGGTACATTACCAGCACACGCTAGCAGCCTTGGATAGCGAGCTGTATTCATAAACTGTATATACATGATGTACAGACACAGATGTCTGCAAGTAAGTAACAGAAAGAGTACTAAAATACTGAACACAAACTTCAAGCAAGCAATATTATTCTTAGATAATTCCATATAAATGCTCTAGAATTTACCAAAAAACAAACACAGTTGAAGCACTCTAGTTCAGTGACTTGAATTAGCAGAGGTTAGGCACAGTGGCAGTCAAGTTGTTACTGTTACCTTTCAGGAACATGGTCCTAGGTTCACATCTATCATCTAGCTACGGCCTTTCTCTGTGTATTTTGCATGTTATCCTATTGTGTGGGATCTCTCCAGGTAGTCTGGCTTCCTCCAACAGTCCAAACACATGCAGTAAGAGATTCTAAATTGACTGTAGGTATGGATGATTGTCTGTCTCTTTGTGTTTGACCTGTGACAGGCTGGTGACCTTCCCAGGATGTACACTGACTCTTGCCCTCTGGCAGCTGGAATAAGCTTCAGCCTTCCTGCAACCTTGAATTAGATAAATGGAAGAAAATGGATGGACTAAATCTATCAGCATACCTATTAGTCTTGTCTTCGCTCTCATTATTTATTTTTTTTCTGTGGGATAGTTGCCTGCTCTCTTTCAAACGTTGATGCCATTACTCCTTCACTAATCTCTGGTAAAATTTTAATTCTAACACTTTTCACAGCATTAACATCGGAGATGCAGAAATGTCCGATAGCTCAGGCATCGGAAGGATTAATCCAGAAGAAGGCTGCTTTATTACAAACTATTCCACTATGTGACCTGAAGCACAGAACAGCACAAGACAAGTTTATCTACTGTTAGATCATAACTCATCTACATATTGTCATGTATTATGTAAGTATATATTAAAGTCAGTGCTATATACTGTTACGATTCATTAAGAGACTTCTGATCTTTCTGAGTGTTACGGCCCCTGGCCTTGGAGGAGGTGGGCCGGCCTTCCTATAAAGAAACCCAAGCATGCCAGGACTCACAGATGATTGGCTGCCTGGGGATACGTGGTGCTCAGGGGTCCAATGAAGCGACTGACGGCGTTCACCTATGACTACAAAAGGCTGAGGATCCTTCACTCATTGGACATTGTTTTTGGACTGAACGTGCAGGTTGTCCCTCACACCTCTGTCTCTGGGCCCTGCTTGCCTGACTCGGGTTAAACGTGGGAGTTTTGCCTGAGTAGCCTTGAAACGTGTTTCTGCCTGTGTGGCTAGTTTTCATTTGTATTTGTACGTGTGAGTATGTGAGAGTTGTTTTGTGTTTTTTAAATTGCCTAGTGGTTCACTGTAAGCTATACTAATGGTTTTCAGTTCAGGTTTTTGTTAATAAACACTTTTTCTTAACTTGACCTACCCCAAGCTGGGCTCTTTTATGTTACCTCCCAAGACCCTAGCTGACCCTAACTCATAACACTGAGTTCTGTTAATAGTTGTATTTTGAGAGATTTGAACTTGTTATGAAAAAAAGAAAAAAAAATATGTGAAAGTGATTTTTGGTGTTGCACAGTTGTATGACTGCGCTTGCCATCATTATGGAACAATTTCTCTAATGTGACCAAAAGCTGAAAGGTGTGGGCAAGGGCTTTTTGCTAGCTGCCCTCTTTTTCTTATATTTTTTGAAGTTTCTATTTCACAGTACAAAACCTTGGTAGGAGAATAATTAAATGAAACAAACAAACATCCTTTTTTTCCAGTGTTTTTTTGCATGCAGTTTAAGCCTTAATTTAACACTGAAAAAAGCATGTCACATTTTGGCTGTGTGATTTGTGACAGTTGGAGTCTTCATTTACTTGGAATGAGGGGGGAAATGCTATCATGACGAATCCATCATAGGTGGATGTCTCAAACTTGTGAGTGCAGTGCTAATACTTTGACCCGTGTCTCTTTAATAAGCGCTCACCCTGCATGTTTGGAGCCGACTTCTGCTCTTCAGCAATATTGCTAGTATTTTAAAAAACAAAGCAGAACTAAACTATAAGCATGGAAACTGGCCCGAGTATAACTAAATCTGCTAAATATAAATATAAGCTAAATGTCACGATAACAGTTTTGACCACTTATTTTGTGTTTATTAACCTTCTTGCTTGAATTACTCTTAAAGTGACAGCTGAATTTCAGGTAGTAAAGCTTACAGTGAATATTTTAGTTCATTTCTTGGAAAACGCAAGGGGTGGAACGTCGCTTCTTTCTGCTCCAGCAGCACTACACCGCAGAAACATAACTATCTAAAAGAAAAAACTGTATTTACAGGAAGCAAAGAATACAAAGAGGGAAAGTTATAGAAGATGGAAAAAAGGAAGCGATTCTGGGACAGCAAGTGTTTCAGCCAGCTGGTGTTATTTCTACTACTCAGTAAGTACAAAACCTGCTTGCCTGTAAAGTGCTTGGTGGCATACAGTAGTCATGAAGGAAAGGTTAGCTAAAGAAACCAAAAACATGTTTGAACCGGACTATAAAGCTCAGCTTCATGCTAGACGACGGGCATTTTAATATGATACTCTACAGAACCATTCAGAGAACTGCAATTTTTGGTACATCAGCCTTACTGGCTGGCTTTTGGAAATTAAAGCCAGGAAATTCAGTCTAATCTGCACAACTAAAAATGTCCATTATGGTATTCATATGAATGTAGGTAGTCTATGGACAATACCTAAAAAAAATCCTCAAAATTACTTTATTTCTCTGCTGCAGTAGATGTGTACAAGACCTTTATTTGCTATGACTTACACAAACTGACAGGCTTATAAGGTGAAAAGAACACCTGCCACACTGTCTCAGCTGATAAATATATGTATGTATTCTAGTGTCTAGAAGTAAGATCTTACCTTGTGGACATGAATACAGCTTCCCTCTAGCATCCTTGAGGCTAGAATGCTTTACCTGCTATTTGAAATCTGTCATGTTTGCTTTTGTTTTTCTCTTCTCTTACATTTTATATGCAGCAGGTGTGAACATGGCAGTGCTTATGGGATATCTGCTTTATGGATTACTGTAGCATGTGGTTTGATTCTGGTAGCAGTGTTTCTTGCAGTCCTCTAAATTTCGTATAATAATTTTGCATAATAATAATATTTTGGTGAAAAGAAGAAAAATGAATCTCACCCTTCAAAGTGCTTTTATCTTTTAATACAATGTAGTAATGTTTAAAACTGGTACAGTAAAAGAGATGCAAAAAGAATCATTTTCATGAGTAAATCATAGTATAGGACATGCAGAATAGTAAAATTAATATTATGATGTCACTTAAATAGAAATAAAAAAAAATTATGTTTCCCCTTCTCGGCTGTAGATATTCCAGGAGCAAAGCTCCATGGTTCATTCTGTGGTCCTGTTTATTATATGATGTTGAGGTTCAAATCCCAGATTTACTGCCAAACAGTGTTGGGACAGCTGATCATTGTTGATTTGACAGTAAATTTGTTAAGTTTGTAAAGAAGACAAAATCCCTATATCACCCTGGCACAAGTCAAAGTAGATAGTTAAATGCTAATATCAGATTAATTAATTCCAAAGTAAGGATATTCCTTATTCTTTCTCACCTCTTGATGGTGTAGTGCGATGTTGCTAATATTTTTTAATAGTACACTAAAATAAAGCGCGGGGTCATCTCATAGGCTATATATAAAGATGGATAATCATTAGGACCCACCTGTTGGTTAGGGAGATGAATAAGTTGGGGTTTTAAAACCTAACATGATAAATGTCGCATGGATGATACAGTACCAACGGGCCATTAATAACTGACATTTGAAATTATCTCATGGGCTGGAAATAATTGAATTGCAGGCCAGATGTGACCCGCAGACCGTACTTTTGACGCCCCTGCTCTAATGCCTTAACAATAATTTTTTTATATAACTACAATAAACTAAAGCCAACATCTAAATTATACCTAGAGAAAAAGTAGCACCATATAGAACAGTCTTACTAAAAGCTAACTAGCCTAGGTTAGCGGACTACCAGTAATTACTTTCTCTACAGCAGCTACTCTAGATGAGTTTATGTTATTCAATGTGGTTAAGCGGAAATACTTTAAATGCCTGAATCTATATATTTTAAAAGAAATTGATGAATGTAGACACAAAAGAAGAAAGAGTCATAAAAAGACTTTCAGGATATTTAAAAACAACACAGGAAGTGCAAGGAGAGAATCTCGCCAAATTAATCAGGTATTGTTTTACCTTTTAGGAGCAAAAACGAACAACTTTTTATTATACCTTATTATTTGTCTAAGGAGGTATAGAAATGTTTTAAAATTGCTCTTTTTAAATTAAAATGTTAGCTTGGCTAAGAGCTTTCAAAGTCCAAAGTCCTTACTCTCAACTTCACTGTTTATGTCGTTAATGCAGGCAGACAGAACACAAAACATTAATGAAAGAAACAGATTTTCATCAACATGTGTTGAAGCATCTTGCATTTCATTCACTTCTAAGGTACACAGAGAAGGACAAAGATCCCCAAAAGGCTAACTGTTCACAGCTTACCCACAACAAATATTCTTTAAACACTAATCAAAAACACTGTTGCTTCAGCTCAGCAAACAGAGATCAACAAACACTGAGGTCAAGGAAAAAAATAAATAAAAATGAATAAATATATTAAAAGTACATTTAGACGAATGTCTATCTAGATGTACCATGTCAGCGTTAAGTAATGTAATAACTGAGGGAATGAAGAATTTTAAGTTCCTGTTTGTTCTATAATGGGGTACAAGGTAAGAGCAACCTGAGAGGGTGTGGCTTTCTTTGGAATAGTTCTAATAAGGGAAACTGACTTGTTTGTTACTGAGTTATACTCTATATTTCAAAAGGACACAACCTTTCCTGGAAATCATTTCCATAGCAGCCTCCCTTGCATTGGCTTGAGTCTTTGCCACATCTTTTATGTATACTGCATGTCCAAAATCTGGTTTTACCTTCTTGTACTAAATGGGGGGAAAATATACAATAGGTACAGTGTCAATGTTGAGTTTGCTTACACAAAAACTGAAGAATATTTTTTCTGCTCTACTTTAAAATCTGATTTAAATATTTCTACAGCTCATTAAATTCTTTATGAGTTTAGAGGAAAATGAGAAATCAATATGTATTTTGTCTCACCTCTCTCCAACAAGCTTTTTAATCACAACACCAAAAAAACTGATAATGTTAAATTAATGAAGCATGGCAAACTGTGTGTTTTGATTTTACAAAATCACTTGCTAATATAAAAATGCCGAAGACAGGGGCACTTTGATGTGAGTGTATGTAAAAAAAAAGAAAAAGAAAAAGAAAAAAAACACTGTGTGTATGTGTACATACCACAGAGCAGGGTTTCTGTCAGAAAGTTAACGATGCATGAACTCGCTAATCAATTCACAACGAGGTCCTATTGAAACAAGACTTGACAGTTAT
Organism: Perissodus microlepis; assembly: GCF_051167445.1. Classification (NCBI taxonomy): domain Eukaryota; kingdom Metazoa; phylum Chordata; class Actinopteri; order Cichliformes; family Cichlidae; genus Perissodus; species Perissodus microlepis. Next base: position 21,102,787 of record NC_140462.1, read on the forward strand.
GGAGAACCTCAAGTATTCACTTTGGTGTGCATGCATTCAGAGATATATTAAAAGGAAATCTGCCTTACAGTAGTAATGTATGTAGTTGTTTTGCATACAAAATCATGTATTTCAAAGTAAGCGTTCTACAGTTAAACATGAGATACTTAAAGATTATTCAAGCTAGGGTCAGCTCAACATTTCTCACTGTCTGGTGCTGTGATTGTTCCTCCAAAAAAGTAATATGTTACGTATTACTCACTACTTTTCGTAAGAGTAAAGCAGTGTGTGAGACTTTCAGTACAGGACTCAGCTTTAACATCATACTGGCTAGCTTTGTGTTGGCATGCTGTCTGTGCAGATGGTTGCAAAGAGTTAAAGCAGTTTGTACTTTATCATTGTTCTGTTGTCCTTTATACCAATAAAAAGAAATGTCCATATCTCCACTCCTCAAAAGCTGTAGACAGCTTCACTATTTCCATTCTCCCTGCGTACAAACTAATATCATCTGGCTGCAGGGTTCTCACTGTAAGTGTTCAGGACAAAAAAGCATTTTTGCTTTTTTTCCCTTTGTAATCCAAAGAAGAACATAACTATAATGTGATTACTAAATTTAGTACAGTAACACATTACAGTACTGCATTAAAGAATGCAATGTGATTACAGTAATGCATTACTTTGGAATGAAATACACCTAGTACTGTACTTTACTAGTACTTTAATGAACATAGACACCTTAGGTTAGTTAGATGTCTTCTTTCAAGTTAGATATCCGAATAATATAAAAATAAACACAGAAGACTGAAATGCTGGCTGTTTTGGGCTACTGCACTCCAACACACATTACTAAAAAAAATTTTTAAAAAATAAATCAATCAAGGTTCCTTTTATAAAGAAAAAAACTTTCTCATTCAGAAGTAATTGATGATAAATAAACTAAAAACTAGATATATTTTCTGTCTCCTCAAATGGTTATGAAAAGAGTCATGTTCCACCTAGCTTTTAAAATTTGTTTTTTAGCACATAAACCCTGAGGCTGTGAGCTGATTTTCAACCACAGCCCCCCTCAGCTTCAGCCACAAACAGTGACCATCATTATCTGTTGATTTGTAAATGTGCTAGCACCACAGGATGATTTACAGTGGAGGCCAGTCATTAGCATCACAAAGGCTCAAATGTGCAAGATACAGGAACAAGAGGCCGTAACAAGCACTTGGGCTTATGTTCGTCTTGGGGCACATATGGATCATTATTAATGAATGTGTTTCCAGGGGAACAGACAAGTGTTCATTTTATATACAACATGTTTTATTGTGCTTCAGAAATTTTAAATGTCTGGGGGGGGGGTTAAGTTGTATGATAACCCTCTAAGACTTAAGTCATAATCAGTGACTACCCCAACTCTAACTCTAGCCAAGCAGAGTAAAACATTTTTTGTATTTAACCACGAGTGAACCACGTAATAATGTGTGGTTGGCCACATGTTCGTTTGTGATCTTGACAGCATGCACACTGTGGTTTGTAGTTTAAAGTACATTGAAAAGACCAATGATAGACATGCACAGGCCTGCTGCATATTTGCACAGCTTTCCTTCCAAGCTATTGGGTTCGTGTGTGTCAGCTTAGCACTGTTTATGGTTTTGCTGCTGAAGGATTTCTATACTGTACATGCAGAGTGAATAATTCTGTCTTAGTTGGCTACATGCTGTGCCCACTGGGTCGTGAAAGTGACTTTGTGTCTCTGTAATTGGCAGAGTGATCCACCGCATGGTGATCAGGCAGTCTGCTGCCATTACAGATGTCTGTAACCAGAAAAAATCCAAAAGGCACCAGCAGAGAATGATGTCTGCTAGTTAAGGACTTATTGTTGCATACTTTGTCATGGAATTTGTATCACTGAACACATTCCATAACACTCTTTTTCCACCTTCTACTGACACCGATACAAACTGCACTCTTTAACCTGGTCTGGTTCCTTTTTTACCTGCTACCTCCTGTACAGGTTTGCAACTCAGCTGCGATTCCTTTTTGCAGTTGTGTGCAGCAGGGGCGATTCTAGGATCAGAGCTTTGGGGGTGCTGAGCACCCAGAGAGCTGCCCATCCAGGCAAGGTAAACTTTACTCGTCACGATGAGACTTCTTCCCTGTCTCTGTCAGTCCCTGCATCCTTAAATGTCTCCAGTTGTCCCGAGTTCCCTCTGACTGTCTCCTTGGTGCATTTAAACCCCTGTTCCTCCCTGTCCTCATCGTCTGTTGTCTTCATCTCCATTATCAGTCATCATAATTTTACCATCTCTGTGCAAGTCTGCAAATTTCTTTATTAAATCATAAGATTCTTAAATTCATCAAGTCTCTGTGCCTGGGTCCTCGTCACAAAACATGACATCACTGTTTTGTACATTTTAACACAATTTAATCCCACATTTGTGAAAGAAAAGCAAAACACTTTTTTGAAAAGTCTGTAACAAAACCATCAAATCTGATAAAGGTTATTTAAATGCTGCTAAAGACTATTACTGCCAAAGAAGATTGGATTGGAATTTAAAAAAATACATATCCTAACCTTAATTACTGCGGGAGAATAATGAATGATGCTCATAGTGAGTAAAAAGTTAGCTGAGTGCATTTTTTGGACAGAGATTCACTTTTAAAGTGTATGTATAATATAATACAGATACATAAAAAATACACTCCAAAAATAGAAGAGTCCTTGAAATGTACAAAATATTATTAAACATTTTAAAAAATGGAGACACCCTGGCTTATGGTACAATGTATACAATGTATGAAAAGATCTTTACTGCAGATGCTACTGTGGCTCTGCAGATCTTTTCTTTTCTTTTATCCTATGTGGCCTCACCTTGAGGTTGGCAAATCTATCACATTTTGGTGGTCAAGTCTCTCAAGCATCGCTTTCTCAACTGACATCACAGCCAGGTGCTGGAGTCTGCTTTGACCCATGGTCCTTCTCAGCCAGGTATGGAGCTGACTCAAGACACTAAAAGACCTCTCACAGCTCCAGCTGCTAACTGGGTTTGTTAGGGCAACCTGAATAACAGTTTTCAGTGTGGGGAAGATCTGATTATCCAGAAGATTGTACAATGTTAACATATCTGGAATGGCACCAGCCTAACTCTTGAGCTTCAAAAAGTTTTTGGCAACCGTAACTTCCTCTGACTGAATTTCAATATGGTAATGCAGTGCCAGGGCTGACAACCCAGTTTGTTTTGCTGATCCTGTATAGCAGCTTTAATATAGGGAGAACACAACTTCCAGATTGTACGAGTAAAATTAGTTGTGTTTTTTTTCTTTGCCAGTTTAACAGTTTCTATTTTGCCTGTTAGTACTCCCTGTCTGTTTTCTTACCTGGTTCTTCCTGACCTCGTACTTTCTCCTCATGTTCTCCTCTTTCCTCTCTCTTTCTTTGGACTGACAATCATACACAAATAGATTGTATTCAGTTAGATTAAAAAAATACTATTAAGATCACTAATAAAAAAAAGTCCTCTCTCAGTGTACGTTCAGCCAAAAGGCAAATAACCAAACCACATGTACATCTAATAAAGGATATAAATATTGAAACACTGATCCAACATTATTCTTTATTGATGGATCATTTGATCTTATACTTTTACCTAAATGTGGCTCCTTTTTTTGAAAAAACTTACTCATATCCATTATGAACCTGGCTGTCTCTCTGTACACAAACAAACACACACACACACACACACACAACAGGAGTTATAAGGTTAATGGGCATCCAGCCAGTTAGCTAGTTAGTACCTTGGGTTCAATATGGGCGCATACACATAGGACAAAATAACCAGTTTCTCTCATTACATTTCAAACAGGACGGTGGTAACAACAGCAGGCTACGGACAATGTTAAGTTTTAGATTTTTAATAGGCTGCATACATTTAAATGGGAGCAACATTTCTTCTCTCCCTCTCTTTCTTTCATTCTTTCTCCCTGTCCTAATATTATATAACTCCCCAACAGCTTGTGTCAGAACAAATGACCAAACATCCTCCCGCTTCTCTCTTCTGAGGGGCACCAGACAGGGATGCCCACTCTCCCCTTCACTGTTTGCTATTTTTATTGAGCCATTAGCAGCAGCAATTAGACAGGCTACAACAATTAAGGGCATAAAATGTAAGAATATAGAACATAAAATCAGCCTTTATGCAGATGATGTGTTACTTTTTCTCCAAAACTCACAAACCAATATCTCTGGGGTAATTGCATTGATAAATTCCTTCTCAAGTGTCTCAGATTATTCAATTAACTGGTCGAAATCAACAGTTCTTCCGATTAATTGCTCCTTCCATAATTCTTCTCCTTCCCCACTGCAATGTGGAAATATAAAATATTTAGGTATTAATGTCTCTCCTAAACTTTCAGAATTAACTAAATTAAACCACATCCCACTTTTAAAGACAGTAGAAGGCGACCTGGCTAGATGGAAATCTTTACCCATATCACTCATGGGAAGGGTCGCCGCTATAAAAATGATGATCTTGCCAAAAATAAACTATTTATTTTCAATGATCCCAAATAAGCCATCACAAGATTGGTTCAGATCTCTAGACTCGTACATTTCTAAATTCCTTTGGAAAGATAAACCCCCACGTATCAGCTTAAAAACACTACAAAGGACCAAGGATAAAGGAGGATTAGATCTGCCTAACTTTAATCACTATTTTTTAGCCAACAGGCTTCAGTTCATCTCTAGATGGTTTAAACACACCTTCTTAGATGAACCTTGGATAGATGTAGAACAGGCACTATGTAATAACCTAGAAATTTCAGACCTACCATTTATCAGCTCAAACATCAAACGACATGAATGCTTTAAAAGCATCAATATTAGCTCTTCTCTGACAGCATGGTGGGAGTTTCTAAAAATGACAGAGTCTTCATTAATCCCATGCAAACGTACACCTATCTGGAACAACCCGGACATATTACAAAACAATAATATGATAAACTTTTCAGATTGGAGTTGCAAAGGAATTAAATACTTGGAACATATATTGGAAGAAACAGACTTTATTTCGTTTGACAGACTAGTTATACAATATGGGATCAACAAGAAACGATTTTTGGAATATCAACAAATTAAATCCATAGTAAAAAAGAAATTTAATCCCAGTGAAGCTGAATTACAAACACCACCAAGTGTGGTACAATTTCTTAGTCTAAAACCCCCCAAATTATTGTCTAAAATATACAGAACACTTTCTAAAATAGATGAATCAATATCCCTTCCTATTGCAAAATGGGAAGCAGATTTATCAATCAACTTAGACCCAAACCTTTGGTCTCAGATATGCTTAAAAACCTTTCAATGGATCAGAAATCCCAGTTTGCAATTAATACAATACAAAATATTACACAGAGTGCACTATACTGGTCATAGGATGTTCAAGATGGGCTATACGCCTTCCAACAACTGCTCACACTGCACAGCAAATACACCGGACAATTACATCCACGCTCTTTGGTTCTGTCCACCAGTTCAGAAATTTTGGCGTGAGATATGTGAAGACTTATCAAAGTGTCTGAAATGTAACATTCCAGCCTCCCCTTTAGTATGCTTGCTGGGCAACTTGGATGAGGTCACTGCAGAAATAAACACAGCCCACGTTGTTTTTACGGCCCTATGAATTGCCAAGAAAATGGTCCTCATTAACTGGAAAAATAAAAATAATCTTAATTCTAACCAATATAAAAACCATCTAATAGATCACATTAGTCTTGATACAACCTCTGCCATCACATTTGATCAATCCCTTTGGGCTCCTTTGATCGGTTTCATCACCTAGTGGGGGTGGGGGGTCATGGTTTGGTCCTGCCTTCGCTATTGTGGTTGATGTGGGGGTAGGGACGGCCTTAGGGCATCTGGGGAGTCCCTAGGGACGTTTCCCTGGAGGGCCTAACCTGGGGGCTGTGGCCATGACCTGGTTAGAAGCTCTGGGGCTCTTGGATGGTGTTTTCCTTGTGGCTGCGTACAGCGGAGATGGGGGAGGGTCTGTGCTGGTGGACGTTGGTTACTGGCCTGGTAGCCTGGCTGCCCCTGGGAGGGTCCGGGACGGGCGTGGAGGCTTGGGGGTCTGGGGGTGCTCCGCCCCCCGGTCTGGGGTGCTGGCCGGGCCTTGGGGGCTTGGGTCCTGGCTGTTGTGTCGCCGGAGCAGTGGGCGGGTGGGTGCAGGGGGGCTCAGCCCCAGTGCAGGGGACCTCTGGTGCATCGGCCCAACTAGGGGGCTCTCTAACTGGTGGGGAGGTTGTTACATCTTTGCAGGTGGTCTCCTCACTACAGGAGCTCACTCTGCAGGTGGGGGGAGAGATATAGGAGAGGGGGAGAATGAACTCAACCTGGGTGTCTATTGTCTTGTGTAGTTTGGGAGATGATTGGATGATGGGGTGGGTGCAGTTTTCTCTGGGGTGGAGTCGGGTGGGCTGCCCCGGACTCTGTGGGGCTGGGCAGTGCTGCTGCTGCGGGCCCCGGTCCGGATGGGCCTGGGCCCCCTTGCCCTGGTGGGTTCCAGAGCGTGGGGGTGCCTACTGGGGTCAGCGGGGGAGCTGGCCCCAGGGAGAGGCCGCTTGCCCCTCCCTTTCTTCCCTCCCCATCCTCAGCTGCCTCCCTATTCCCGCTCTACCACACCCACCCACACACGCAGGGCTTGGGGTGCAGGTATGTCACCAGGGTGCAGGGGAGGCACTCCCCCTCTGTCCCCTTCTGGCCGCCTGTGCCTCAATTTTATTCTGCAACCTAGACATCCACATTACTCACACTCTCACATAACACATACATATAGGGCCTTGGGGGTGGGCACGTTTTACAGCATCCAGAGGATGGTCGTTGTACTCCAACCCACCTCTGGCGCTGGTGCCCTACCCTCAATTTTAAATGCATTTAGACACTGAGGGTTTTCGGGAGGAGCCGTGCTTCTCTCTGAGAGGAAGCTAGTACCATGCTCTCCTGAGTTTTAAATGCACTTTAGAACAGCACACAACAACATTACATATGAGCGGGTGTAGGGAGGTTTGAGGTCTTCACTCACCCCGGTTCTGTTAGCCGTCAGGGCTGGGGGCCTGGGAGGAGGTGCTGGCCGTCAGACTGGGGTCTGGGATGCGGGGCCTCCCTGCTACTGCAGATAAGGAGGTGGTCCGCTTGCCTCCACCCCAGAGAGAAGGGTTACATCTCCTGGGTCTAGGTGCGGCTTGCCCCTCTGGGGGCGGGGGTACCTGGACCTGGGATATAGAGTATGTTTGGGGAGTGCGACTGTCTGTGCAGTGTCTATTTGTGTCTGTCTACACGTTGGGTGAGTGCCGAGTATTTGGTTGTGCATATGGGGGTGGGAATGCACGTCTGTGTCCGCGTGTGCCTATTTGTCTGTGTCTATATGTCAGGTTGGGTCTTAGACTCAACCTCTCTGGGTACATCTCAGGCCCTCTAAAGTACGGAGGCCTATCTCCCCTCACCACACTCCCTGCCGGTGGCTGATGCCCTCAGACGTTGGTGTGTTGGTGGTCCTTGTCATCTGGGGCTGGGCGCTCATGCATGTACTGGCTCACTCCTGGTGGCCGATTGGCGGGGCCGGGCGCCTGTGGCCCAGCTGGGCTCCTTTCGGGGGGTGGGATGCCCTCAGGCCTCTGGGCCTGAAGCTCGGTCCTCTCTGGCACAGCTGACTGCCGGCAGAGCCCGCGGGCACGCCACTGCAACCCCCTCTGGCCTCTGCTCTGTAGCTGCGGGGTGACCTCTCGTTTGGGGCTCTACTCAGCTCTTCCCAGGAGGGTGGCACGGTCCCCCCCCCCCTTTGGTGGTCCTCCTCGGGTCCTTGTACTCTGGGGCCTCTGGATATCTGGGGCCTGGATCTCCTCCATACCTGCTTCATACCCTGGTGGACGGGGCTATGGCTCCCCACACTCCCTAGCAGATCGTTACATGGAGAAACCTTTGGAATACAAGCATGCTGATCCACACAGGTATGCACACAGGTGTAAACACGGGTGTTCACAGACGTGGACTACACCTTTCTTGGCTGCTGCCTCAAAGCACATTGTGCGCTGTCTATCTTGCGTGCTGCACAATATCATTTATTATTTAGTATCTACTGTTATCTACTGCTAGCTAGTTTATTGTGATGGTGCTGTTTTTATTATGTTGCTCTTTGTTGTTTGCTTTCTCTTCTGTTTTTTTTCTCCATACAGGTGATCCAGGCATTTTGTTTGTTTGTTTGTTTGTTTTTTCCTTTCTTCCCCCCCTTCTCACCGTCTCTTCTCCCCTTTGGTTTTCTTTCTCTCCCTCTCTTTCTTTCATTCTTTCTCCCTGTCCTATCCCCCAGTCACGTCTGTCCCGTTTGTAGCAACCGAAAATAAAATAAATACATAATTATAATAAAGGTCAATCAAATGGACCAATATGGCAAGGCCATGATGATCCACTTGGTAAAATAAATCCGCTTGGCATCTTTCTTGGCCTTAAGACAACAATTCTGATGGCTAAAGATCCAAACGGGACAGGCAAAAAAATAAATAAATAAATAAATGGGAGCAACAGGACGGTCAAATGTCGCTGATGTTACTACAGAGCAGGACGGATTGTAGGGTAGCAAACATAGTCGGGAAACACGTTTTCAACACAGCAGGTTACCTGGTGTAATGTTTTTCATCTAAAAAGAAACATGGCCTGACTCCTACCTAACTATATAAAGAGTAACTGAAGGTTAAATGCAGCTAATATGTCCTGTTTTAAGCCAGACACTTCCACCTCCGCTCCACTGCGTCTCAGCCACCATCGCTCTGGCAGCAACGGCGCTAGAGCCAGAGCAGGGGAGAGCTGGAACCAACCACTTTGGGAGGGGGGGAGGGGTTATCTATACTTTTGTTGTTAAAATGTTCCATCTCAATTACGTACTGTATGCTTTTTATATTTTTAGTAGTGTGTCCCACAAACAGCAAATATTGTCAAAAAAAAGTAAGAAATCTTTGGGGGTGCTTTGATTCATTTTGGGCTAAAATCGCCCCTGGTGTGCAGATAAAATCCATTTTAATCTCCAAGTGATGCAGTGGTTGTTTCTTTATCTCTGACTAGGCTGATTTCATCAGAGACCAATAGCAGTTTCTTTCTGTCTCTGAATGTCCGAGAATATATTTGCTTCAAATTATTACACTTCTTCTCTTATAGTGTCTGGCTTTTTTAAACCTATATCTCCATAATATCTCTGTAATGTCTGCCACACAAAAGGTCAGAAGAGGAGATTTTGAGCTTCTCACGGATGGCATAAACTGGTAAGCATACACAAAAAACGTCATGTGAATAGGCCAGAAAAACACTCATTAAATGGCCAGTGTTTTGAAGGATTCCCCAACTGTTAGGGTCAAATATATATAGTGACTTTGTGTAACCAAAATCTGTTCAATACAAAATAACACTCAAACTAATAAGAGGCCCGTGACTGTCCTCACTTGATATCTCAGGTTAAAATGCCCCGTAACCAGGGTAACAACATCATATTTGATGACAAGAAAAAGGTGGTCATGTCCGAGTGTTGGCCAACATGCTCAGATCAAAGTGTAAACAGCAGTCAGGGTTTGGTCCTTATTCTAATAACATCATCATTAACATGAAGAGTTAAAAGACATTGAGGGAGACTAAATGCACTGGAACAATTTAAAAACAGCATCACTGTTGGGTTATTGTTGCATTATTAGACACATAAAACAAAGGATTTTCTATCTGTTTATAAATGAACTATAAAAGAGTTCCCAGCAGTATATTTCCTATTTCTTTAGAGATTTTAAGACTTTATACCAACTTCTAAAGTTGATGAGCTGTTGGGACAATCAATACTCCAACAACTGGCTCATGATCTTTCTGCAGGTTTTGTCCATCATCGTTCCCTCCTGCACTAATGGTGTATCATCACATCATTTTAAAATGTCTAAACCTTTGGGAGATTTAGGTCAGGATATTTACCACAGTTGTCCAGTTTCAGCAGGAAATTGTGCACTTCAGATGTATTCCTGTGTCAGTGGCATTTACATTCCTGTCAGGTGAATGGAAAACATATGCAGTGTATCTATGACATTTACTCTTTTTTTAATGATTACACGCAGATAACCATGTTACAATCAAACTAATATCAGTCACTCCAAAGAAATTCTAAATAGTCAAGAACTTCCATATGGTTTGCTAGATTGTGTGACATGCTCCTATGGATCTTAAACCCTAAGAAACTAATTTTTCTTCCAGGAATTTTCAGCATTGTTTTGATAGAGAGGGTTGAGACAAGTTTTTAAACTTTTTAAAAAACTTGATACTTACCTTTCTGTAAGTATCAAGGACATCACAGCACCATGAGCAATTGTGATTTTAGGCATGAAGCGAGCAGAAACTGAGAATGCTCATCAACTGTCATTCATCACGATGAGCTACTTCTTTTAAACACACCAATTGAGCTGTGTCCTATTCTACGGGGTGGGCCATTTATATGGATACACCGTAATAAAATGGGAATGGTTGGTGATATTAAAGTCCTGTTTGTGGCACATTAGCATATGTGAGGGGGCAAACTCCTCAAGATGGGTGGTGACCATGGTGGCAATTTAGAAGTCGGCCATCTTGGATACAACTTTCGTTTTTTCAATAGGAAGAGGGCCATGTGACACATCAAACTTATTGGTAATGTCACAAGAAAAATAATGGTGTGCTGTAGTTATCAATTGGATTATTTCAGTCTAAGCAGATAATCAATACTTTGCAAAAAATAACATAAACATTAGATTTATAAACACTGAAATATGTTCAAGTTTGACAGCTACCACCAGCATTTTTCATGATATTCACAAATTCTTCAAAAATCCTAAAATATTTGTGGTAATGACATCAAACAGTAAATAGATCAAAATAAAGAGAACTTCTGCTTTCATACATATACATTTTCAAAGAAAAAACAACTTTTTTTCTATCCACACTTAATATCCTTGGGCAAGATGTTATCCACAACTTGCTCTCCCATACATACATGCAGTAGCGGTTTTAGATACGGACGACACGGGCAGTTGCCCGGGGCGGCATCGTGGTGGGGGGCGGCATCACGGGCATCGGCAAAAAAAAAAAAAATGCTCGTACTCATGCTGCCCCGACGTCAGCCAGCGCATATTGGGAATGGTACAGGCACCGATCGGTTTTCTATCGCCCATTTGCTGGGAGTAAGGGCTGCTGCTTGCGACACAGGGAGGAGAGGACGGGGCGGCGGGGGATTCACTGGCTGGCTGGAGCAGCATCTAATAACCAACTCGCAAAATACAACAAAATTAAAACAAACCAACAAACATGAAAACACCAGACATTATGATACAGACTTATCATTTGCACCGATGTTTTTTTCGAAATTCTATACACGAAAAATGAGCGCTCGGTGCGCCTGCTTGCTGCTGAAGTCAAAGTAAACTTTATTGTCATCTCCGCTACATACAGTCCAGTATATAGAAAGACGAGACGACAAGGCTCCAGTTACAGCAGTGCAAGTAACCAAACAATATATATAAGAAGAGTAAGAAAATAAATATACACTTTAGGACTAGGGGTAAAGGGATCAATAACAATTTAAAATTTATAATTTACAGTTTGATGATTTAAAGTCTCACACACAAGCCGTCGAAAGGGGAGGGGGGCCTGCTGCTTCCAAATAGAGCACATTTCATTTATAATGTTGTAAATCCAAGTCCATTATGTATTCATGATTTGAATCGTGGGTTGTGTGAAATCTCAGAAATGCACCCTAGATAAAGTGAATCTGTGAACTAAGGTGTAGGTGTGTTAGATCATGTTGTGGCGATCCTCGAGTTGGTGGATTTGTGTTCATACTGGAGTGCAAAATTAAAACCAATGGAAGATGGACAAGAAAAGTTCAAAGCCATCAGGTCCTCAGTTTAGAAAAAAGAGAAAAGAAGAGGAGAAACGAGCAAAAGATACAGGTAAGCAGATGTGTCATTGGATAATGGCAGGTCATCCTGAAACAATCAGAATCAGAATAAAACTAATTACATATTCAGGTTTCTTTTTCTTCTAATTGTCAAAGGGGGGAGACATTCTGGGGTCTGTGTTCACCAGGAACAGGAGAACCACAAAAAATTAAACATGACTGCATAAAAACCACAGACAGAAGCTGTAGTGGGCAAGTTCTAACTTCACTGGCTGACAGACAACAGACTTTGAAGTCAAGTTGGACAACAAAAGCTAGATTCAAAAATGTCTACAGATTTGGGGTGTGTCAGGGAAGAGGCTTGTACCGTGTTTCCTTGTTCTTATTAAATGCAGACTAAAGGTCTTTTGTCTGGATACTTCTGGAAGACATTTCCACAGTGTATTTTGTCATTCTCCCTGTCGCTCTCTGCCACGGGTTGTGTTTAGCCAAGTTAATTGGTTGAGATCGATTTTCCCCCTCTGGGGTATGCACATACATCTGCCTGAACATTATTACTGTGGATATAAATGCAGAGAGCAGTGCTGATATTTGTTTGACTGGTGTATGAAGGTTATTTGAGTGTGTGTGTCATGTAACACACACTTAAAGATGAATGGTCTTCTGATTTCCCTCTTTGACTGCCATATTGGCCACTTTTTATTTAGTTTGGAGTTAATATTTCGAGGTTTTAAAAATAATTGTCTAACCATATATATATAAATTAAAGAATGTGCATGTATAGTCATGGTAAATAGATTTCTATTATGCCCAACTAGTCATACTCAAACAATATGATAATCCATTGTGATATACATATAAATGTATACATTCATTCCCTTTGTGTCATATTGAACATTTCTGATATTTTCAAAAGATTTAGTGGAGAATTTACAAAATTGTAATTAAATAAAGCTTCAAAGTAAATGTCCAAAAAATAGGTATTACTATGATTGCAACCATTTGAGACTTTAATCTTGAATAAGGCTTTAGGCTCCATGCCGATGATGTCATACTACTGCATGGATCTGCAGGTGGTAGTACTATGCCAGTATACACCAATAAGCCTAGTTTAACTTGTTCCAACACATGCCCAACACCTTGTAGGGCATTTCTCATTTCTCCAGATAGTATGTACAAAATACTGCTGACCCATAAGCCTCACTTTGATCTAGTTATCTGGTATTAACAAATTAGCCCTTGCCAAAACTGCTCACCTCTTCAAAACTACCTGTTTTCTACCTGCAACTCACATATTGATAAGCAGAGCCCACCCAACAATGGATTTTTTCGGACGGATGCCAATAACTTTTGTTTGGAAACTAAGAAAAATATATTAGCTTATATTGTTCAAACTGTGTGAATGATTTGGCCTTTTACCGTGAGGACCTTAGAAATCAGGAGGGAGCTCCTTCAGGCACCTAACCAAGACGCCTCCTGGGCCCCTCCTTTTGAAGGTTTTCCAGACACAATGACACACACACACACACACACACACACACACACACACAGAGGCCTGCTATATACCAAGAATTTGTTAGAGAGATTACTCGTCTCTATTGCTTGGGAACCTTACTGGATCTCTCCCGTTGCTATGGAGAAGACACCCTGCTTGACCTGCTGAGTTTGGAGACGTGAATCGAACTGTAAAGATAAAATGACAAATTGGTTTCTGACCAAAAACAGGAATATTACGAAACATCTCACACAATGGCTTGTCAAGGTCACTGACAGTATTTCAGTATTTAGGAGATATTAAACCCAGACCACAGATGGATTTTTCAACAAGGTAAGACCTAAAGGGAGATTTCTGAAACTTTACTTCTGTAGTTCAGTGCTGTTTCTTGCCACTGTGGGTTTAGAGCATTACTTTGTTCATATATTTCAGAGAAAACACAGGGAAACCATTGGATTTGCTATGAGTACTGTAATTTTGAAAATGTGCAGTACACTAAGTAAAGGGCTTTAGCTGGTAACCATGGTGTAGTGTATTTAACTTAATGGCAGAAGAACATGGAACATGATGCTACAAAGCAAAAAATAAAAAAAAAAGACATTGGGAAGGTTTTAATAGAACAATAATAGCAATGACACAGGTAAAGAATGACTGAAATAGCAATAATAAAAAATAAATATAAAAAAATCTGTTTTGAACTGCATATTAATGGCCTAATCTGTGTGTGATGGTCCACTAAATCACCATCCACAAACCACAAGTACCAGGGTCTGCTGCAGGCAAGACACTGTGACACAGTCTTTTGGAGAGACTTGGACAATATTTAGGGTGGTGCTTTTAATTTTATGTCTGATATGTGTATATGTGCAGTTCGTGATTTGTAAAAAAATATATATAAATAGAGGCACTGCCCTCGACTGGTTTAAATCATACCTCGCTGATAGATCCTTATCAGTTCACTTAGGCACCTTCTCCTCTTCCTCCGCTCCGGTCTGTTGTGGTGTGCCTCAAGGATCAGTTTTAGGCCCTATTCTCTTCTCATTGTATTTGCTCCCTCTAGGCGCAATCTTTGAAAAATACAATATCGCCTTCCACTGTTATGCCGATGACATACAGATCTATTTTGAACTTACTGACGACCTTGCTGTGTCCCTGCACTACTTTCAAGAATGCATGCGGGAGGTCAAAGAATGGTTCTTGAGTAATTCCCTCGTTTTAAATGATAAGAAGACTGAGATTGTGGTGTTCAGCAGTAAAATCCCTCGTGCCCAACTCTGTGCTGCCCTGGGTTCCTTTGCTAGCTTTTCTTGTGACTATGTCAGTAACTTGGGTGTAGCGCTGGATAGCTCGCTCAAACTCGATAAGCAAGTGTCTGCTGTAGTGAGATCTAGCTTCCACCAACTGCGCCTTATCTCTAAGGCTAGGCTAGGCATTCCGCACGAGGACCTGGAGAGGCTTATTCACGCTTTTGTAACCTCCAGGTTGGATTATTGTAACTCTTTGTACTATGGTCTTCCCTCTTCTCTTCTTCTTAGACTGCAAACAGTCCAAAATGCAGCAGCCCGCCTTTTGACTGGTACCAGGAAATTTTGCCATATTACTCCTGTCCTAGCTAGCTTGCATTGGCTGCCCATAAAGTACCGTATTCAATTTAAAATATTACTCCTTACTTTCAAAACTATTAATAAATTAGCGCCAAGTTATCTTAGTGAACTTCTCAAACCACATACTCCTGCTAGAACACTCAGATCTGCCACTCAACTACTTCTGACCCAACCCAGATCTCGACTGAAGTCCCGGGGTGACCGTGCGTTTGCTCTGGCTGCCCCGGTACTGTGGAATACCCTTCCTCTCGACCTCCGCGCATCTGATTCCATTGCACAGTTCAAATCACGATTAAAAACCCACTTATTCAATCTTGCCTTTCCCTCTAGTTAATATTTCTTTTATGATTTTATATCATGCACTTTTATGCTCATTTAAATTCTTGTTTGCTCTGTACCTGTTGCTTTCCTATGTATCAGTGACAGTTATCTGCTTGCATACTTAGTACTTGCTTTGGTCCTATTTCTATTATCCTCCTCCTATACTCTGTCTTACTTGTTAAGCACCTTGGCATACCCTTGGTTTTTAAGTGTGCTTTATAAATAAAGTTTATTATTATTATTATTATTATTATTATAAATATATATTTGGGAACTAGAATGATCCTGTATACTCTAACACCAGTAATGAATACTCTAACAGGCTTAAGTGTAATTTTTTTATAGAAAAGTTATAGACTTCAACTAAACGGGTTTAGAATGTAAACATATAACAGCTATAACAAGATGGCACCAGTGTTTTCGCCGAGCCATCTCCATAATTGTTTGTCAAAATATCAGAAGACTGTCAAAGCTGCTAAATCTGCCTTCCCATCAGGTCTTATTTTGACATTTATTTTAACATTTTTAACTCTGTGATTAATCCTTGTGCCATTGCATATAGGAGGCTTCTCCGGCCCTTTGTGAAATTTTTTTAGGGTACTTTATTGATAAAATTACAACTTTAAGGGCTCACATCAAGTTCCAGTTTCTAAATGCTCTGCTGTCTTTCAGCAGTTTGAGCCTGTATCTCTTCCGGATTTAAAGGAAATAATTGATCACTTAACAATCTCCAACTCCTCACATGATATTCTTCCTGCCCGTATTTTTAAGGAAGCGCTGAATACTACTGTACTACCTGTGGGAGTTTCCCCCCAAGAGGGACAAAGGACCCCCTGATGATCCTAATCACATGAGCCAAGGTGTGAAAATGGGTGTGGGTCATAATCAGCCAGGGTTTTGGGTGAGCTCATTGTGAAACCTGGCCCCACCCTATCATGTGATTTCCTGAGGTCAGATGGCCCAGGATGTGAGTGGGCTTTAAGGCGTCTGGGGAGGGAACTCAAAACTGGATTATAGATGGCAGACAGTTGGTGTCGTAAGCCACCGCCTCTGTTCAAAGACGGTCGCTCACAGTGGACATAAATGGCTTCTTTCACTCCTCTTTCAAACCATCTGTCCTCTCTGTCTAAAATGTGAACATGGGCATCCTCGAAAGAGTGACCTTAGATGCAGATGGACAGCTGAGTCTTGTCCAATGGAGGTGGCTCTTCTATGTTGTGCCATGCGCTTGTGAAGTGGCTGTTTGGTCTTTCCAATGTAGAGGTCTGGGCATTCCTCGCTACACTGTACAGCATACACCACATTGTTGAGTTTGTGTTTTGGAGTTTTGTCTTTCGGATGAACCAGTTTTTGTCTGAGCGTGTTGCTGGGTCTGAAATGCACTGGGATGTTGTGCTTGGAGAAAACTCTCCTGAGTTTCTCTGATACACCGGCTACATAGGGGATGACAATGTTGTTGCGTCTCTCTTTCTTATCCTCCCTCGCTGGTGTCTGATCTTCTTTTCTGTGCATCTTTGCTGACTTTATAAATGCCCAATTAGGATAACCGCATGTTTTAAGTGCTTCCTTTACATGTGTGTGTGTTCCTTCTTTTTCTCCTCAGGCTTAGAGGGAACATGTTCTGCCCGGTGGTGTAGGGTCCTAATTACTCCAAGTTTGTGTTCCAGAGGGTGATGGGAGTCAAAGGTCCGTGTGTGGGGGCTTCCGGTAAACTTCAATGTTGAGGTTGCCATTCTCTTCAATGTGCACAGCGCAGTCCAGGAAAGGCAAACAGTTATCCTTTGTGTCTTCCCTGGTGAACTTGATGTTTTTATCCACGGCGTTAATGTGCGCAGTGAAGGATTCCACTTCTTGTGTTTTGATTTTGATCCAGGTGTCGTCTACATATCTGTACCAGTGGCTGGGTACTCTCCCTTTAAAAGAGCCAAGAGTCTTTCTCTCCACTTCTTGCATGTAAAGGTTGGCTACAATAGGTGACACGGAGGAGCCCATGGCACAGCCATGTTTTTGTCTGTAGAAACCCTTGTTGTATTTGAAATATGTAGTGGTAAGGCCGAGGTCTAACAGTGTGCAAATCTGATCAGGTGTGAATTTGGTCCTGTCTTCCAAGGAGCTGTCTTCTTGTACGTGCTGTGCACCTTCACAGACATATCTTTCAGAGAGGTCGTTCTCTGTCACTATGGGGCAATACTCCTCCTCCTCTGCCTCCTTTCTCTGTGGGGTGCCCCAGGGGTCTGTTTTGTCTTTGACAGCCATATCCCTCTGAACCAACTAACTGATACCCTTGGCCCCCTTGCTAGCTACCTCTCTCTACATTGTAAGATACCTTGGGGTACTCTTGGATAGCTCCTTCAAATTAGAGAAACAAGTATCTACTGTGGTTAAATCCAGCTTCTATCAGCTATGTCAGATTTCTAAAGCTAAGCCTTTTCTTTCCCCCCAAGGACCTTGAAAAGCTTATTAATGCATTCTTTAGCTCTAGACTGGACTATTGTAACTCCCTTTATTTAGGCCTCCCTCACTCCTCTCTCTAGCGTTTGCAATTAGTACAGAACGCTGCAGCACGCCTTTTATCAGGTGCTAGAATGCATGATCATATTACTCTGGTTTTAGCTAACTTACACTGGCTTCCTGTGAAATTTTGCATTGATTTTAAAATTCTTTTACTCACTTATAAAATCTTAAACAATATCACACCTGACTATTTAACAGAACTTCTCCATTTGTATAATCCTAAAAAAGCACTAAGATCTTAAAACAATGCAACCTAAGTCTAGGCTGAAAACCAGAGGTGATCGTGCCTTTGCTATTGCAGCACCTAGACTGTGGAACAATTTCCCTATTGCCATTCGCACTTCTGAGTCTTTTCCGTCTTTTAAATCTCGCTTAATAACTCATCGTTTTACTCTGGCTCTAACTTAAGTTAGTTTGACTATCATTTGGTTGGCTTCTAAGTATGTCTTGTCTTGTGTTGCTGTTTGGTAAATTTGTCTTATTTTATTTATTTCCTAATTTGTGAAGCACTTTGATCGACGTTGTTTTTAAATGTGCTATATAAATACATTTTGGTTTGATTTGATAATGATAAATATAACATTTACAAGAATATTATTTTAATTAAATTATTAAGTGTCATGTTCTCAACTCTGATTAGCACTGTTGCCTCACAGCAAGAAGGTCCTGAGTTCAATTCCACTATCAGGCCAAAGACATGTTTAATTGGCAATTCTAAATTGCCCATGGGTGTGAATGTGAGTGGGAATGGTTGTCTGTGTCTATGTGTTAGCCCTGTGACAGACTGGCGACCTGTCCAGGGTGTACCCCGCCTCTTGCTCTGAGACAGCTGGGATAGGCTCCAGCCCCCCCTCAAAAGGATAAGTGGAAGAGAATTGATGGATGGGAGGTAAAATTAGTTGTTGTGAAGCTAAAATGAAGGACACTGTTCTATTTATTTTATTTTATTGCAGTAGAATGTGCTTCACTAGAAACACCCCCAAAATAGCACTTTTTAACACAACGGAAAAAAAGGTGTGAGTGGTCAGCTATTTGATCTTTCAGGTCAGTAGTTGTGTGGGATTTGCCGCTCACAGTTTGCCCCTGGAGGTATGACTACTGTAAAGTGGAAATGTGTATCCATGCTTGTAATTTACTTTGGATCTGAGAATACAGTTGGGGAAAGCAGAAAAGATTAATTTTATTTTTTCTGCCCATTTTCCCCTGTATATGCTTTCACTCTGTCCTAGATCTCTGAACTCTGTGTACTTTTCTCTTTTATGCTTTTCTCTGTCCATATGTTGTTTCCTATCCATTATGTTTCTCTCTCTCAGTCCTCATCTCTCTCCAATTATCTCCATGTATCTGTTTCTTTCTTCCTATGCCCATTCTTGTCATGTTCCAAGCAATTTTCATCAACTAAGGTAATATAATAATTCTTACTATATGAGTGTCCAACAGAATTTAATTATTGATGTTGGAAAATATCCCTTTTTAAACAATGGCCTTCTTTGTAAAGATCAAGTTCTAGACATATCTCAAAGATAAACGATAAAATATATCACATCTGTCTTTTCTTACCTGTCCACTAGATGGCCTCTGTTTTTAACTGACTGCTGCTCCTGTAGCTCATTACATTTTAAGCCCATGTTCTCTGTTGCATGTCACAAGTTGCTGTTCATGAATAATTAGTCTCCCTGTGTCTGAAGTCTGTATTTCACGTGTATCAGTTTCACATGATTGCAACTACCGTCATCTTGCTGCTATTCCTGGTTTTGTCTACGGTGTATCCTGTCTCCCTGTGGTGCTTGGGTTACTTGCCAGCTTTTGAACTAATCTGCATGTGACTAATTTATGTGACAGTGGTGTCCCGGGTGTTTGTAGTTTCATTCTTAACATTACCAACCACAAAACTATCGTATCATAAGTGAAAAAATGCATGAACACAGGGGGTGACCACTCGCAGAGCTGATAATTTTAGAATGCTTTTGAATGTGTACCTATGGATGATTAAAAATGGGTTCTAGTTAGACACACTACAGTAATTAAAACCTTATGCAAACTAACCATGTGCCACAGAGATGCAGAGGTCTGCAGATTTTCATTTCAGCTGGTTGCCTCAGCAGGTGATTGTAATAATGAGCTGGTCTCTTCTTGCAGGAGTGCTAATCAGTAGTGGGGGTTGACTGAAAGACACAGCTTCTTTGTGCCACATAGTTGGTGTCACTCTGTAAGGAAAGAGTCATTCTGTTAAATACCTAGTTAAGAGAACACCAAAATAGCTAGATCACAAAAATTACACAAACAAAAGTCTCTTTCTTTTAATTATTCAACAAGTTCCACAATTTCAACAGCAACTTAACTGAAAGGGACAGGAACTAGTTCACAATAACAGTTGTCTCAAGGCATTATAGATTGTAAGATAAAGACACTACAATATTGGTGATAAGATAAGATAAGATAAGATAACCTTTATTAGTCCCACACGTGGGAAATTTGTTTTGTCACAGCAGGAAGTGGACAGTGCAAAAGTTATGAGGCAAAAATTAGGATACAATAAGAATAAATACAGTACACAACTGTACAGAATAGAATAAAAATAAAATACTATATACAGTAGAATAAAATAAAATAAATATACAATAAGATAAAAATAGAATACAAATACAAATGCTATATACAACTGAGTAAAAATACAACGATGACAGAAAAGATTATTGCACTTTAGTGTTATTGCACATGTGTGGATGTGTGTGTTTGATCAGTTAAAGTCTTGGTGACCAGGTAGAACTCTCTAGCAGAACAATATCACAGAGGTTCAGCAATATTTTGTCAATATTGGAGAGATGATAAAAGTGATATTTGTTTAATATGTTAAAAGGTCATATCCTGATACAAGTAATACAAGAGGTAAGATAACACTGTGCACTATTAGTATCTGGTAAGACTTTTAGGGACAAATTCACTAGCTGGGCCCACGTCCTCATTTTAGGTTTGACAGCGTTTTAGTAGGTAAAAGTGAATTCTTTGGCATGAAGTGAGCTGCGGTTTCAGGAAGGCCTCGAAGGGGACTGGCGATGGCTCCCGGGCCTGGCAGATCCCCATGTACTCCGTGTTTGGAGGCGTGGTCCTGCTCCTGAAATTCCGATACACAATCTTCAGCAAAATAACTTAAAATAATTTCTAACCTAAAAAACTACAGGTTATCCAGGCTTTTGTGTTTTTAAATCAATAGCTTAACCAATTGATTTGTATCATTTGACAGTGGGCACATCTCTATGCTTTTACTGCTAGACCTCAGTGCAGCAGTTAATAATGTTCACCATAATATGTTATTACATTAGATTAGATACATTAGAATCATTTTCAAGTATATGGCAAAAGAACATGGTTAACCATGTTTAGCCATAATGCACAGCTCTATGTTTTGCAAAAGCAAAGACAAAATATCAGCACAAACACCTCATAAACACCTCAACTGTCGAGCACAGTGGTGGATGAGTCATGATATGGCTTATTTAGCCACAGCACCTTATAATCATTGGGTTTTCTGTATTCCAAAATATTCTAGAGTCAAATGTGAGGCCATCTGTCTGATAGCTAAATCTCAGCTGAAATTACATCATGCAACAGGAGCGTAATCCCAAGAACAGCAGCAAATTTACAGTAGAATGACTTAAAAAAAAGCAATCGAAGTAGTTCAATGACACAGTCACACCAGACATCAGCCCAACTGAGTTTTTTGGTTATACACAGATTCCTATATGACTGAAGTTACACAGAAAACAGTTACCTTGAGGTATTGCTGCTAAAGGTGGATCTGCAAACTACTTAATCTCTGAAAACTAGTGGGTAATGACTCTGACTTTTAGGGAATCACTTCCCATATTATACGAGGATGTAATCAAACTGTTTATCAGAGGGAAAACGTGATTTTTAGAACGCTCAAGTCTAACATTAACTGACATAATGTTAAGTAATGTAAAATAGCCAGCTGTCATTGTTGTTGTCCAGCACTTGTCAGCTGCCACATGTCTGATCAACTGACAATAATAGCAATTGTGGCAATATGTGTAATAAATAAGCATGTTTATTCAAATTTCAATGTGTTCGTGCCCTGACTTTAGATGAAAAAGAGAAGGAGAATGAGATGAAAAGAAAGTGAGAATGAGAAACATATGATGAAATGTACAAATCCTACATGGTTACATATAGTTCAAAGCTGCTGTAAGGGGTCAGTTATGAGCAGTGTTGGGACTAACGCGTTATTAAGTAACGCGTTACAGTAACTACGTTATTATTGTGGTAACGAGCACGGTAACTAGTTATTATGCCAAAATCAGGAACGCGTTAGTCGTTACTGGGATTTAGATAGGGTCGTTACTCGTTACTTCGTGTGGCAGCTATCGCGGAGCTTCCACAGATTCAGTAACATTAGCAAGTGGTGGAAGCCAGCAGGTGGATGAGAGAAAGGGGAGGCAGGAGGAAGAGAGACCCGAAGCGGCCGCCGGTCCGAGTGTCAGGTGAACTGAACTTTAGGTAAGAAGTTATGACCTGCAGTCTATCTGGGTCAGATATAAACCAAGTTTTAGTGGAGTTATTCTGACTTTTTCCTACTGCGTACTAGCTAGCATGACGGAGTTTCTATACAGCTGGGTGGGTGCTATGATGTTAGTGATGTTGAACTTTATTTTGTTCATAAGGTTAATTATTGCCAACCGTCCCGTAAAAAACTGAATCGTCTCGTATTCAGAGAAAATATTACGCATTTTGTATTGAGGTGAAAGGGAGCACAGTTTGTCCCGTACTTCAGGTACAATGAAAAAGACACAAAGCTGGAGCTGCACAGCTGCCTCTTCTTCTCCCATTCTCTCCCCCTCCCTCTCCTGTTTCTACTTCAATCATAAAACTGATCAATGATCAGCTGATCAGCTTTTCTCTCTTGTTTGTTTATCGCCCACTTTGCGCCAGAAAGAGGAAACCAGCGGATGTCGTGCTAAACAACAGCAGCACGTTTAAGCTTGATCAGCTGTTGTTAAAATTTATTTAATATTAATTTCTAGTATCAGCTGATGTTTGCTGGAGCCACAGCAGTAAAAGCTGCTGGTCATGATATCGGTTTGGTTATCTGGTGAGAGGGAAACATGAAGATGAAACCAGGAGATGTTCTTACTGAATCTTCAGAGCTGAACAGGTGATGGAGAAACAGCTTTACCTTTAGGTCACATAAATGAGTTGAAGAGAAGTTATGAACTGTTTCTGAGAGACAAATAACACCAGGATCCTTTTTCTACGTAGCTGACAGCTGGTAACTGTGCAGGGGGGGATCTAGCAAAGTTTTGCCAGGGGGCCAGGTAGGGCACTAACACGGAAAGGGGGGCACAAAGAAATACTTTTCTTTCTTATTCTCATTTAAAATATCTAGCTTTTAATAAATAATTATCTGAGGCTTACAACAAACGATTGATAGATTGATACATATATACCATCAAAACAGTGTACATCACTGTCACAACAGCGTTTGTTTTCATTCAAAGGCTTTATGATTTTTCCTATAATGGCGGGCCAGCCCGGGCCGATTTTTTGTCCCAGTCCAGCCCTGTATGCAGCTCATCTGCAGTCTGGTGTTACCTACATCTTCCTATTCGGAAGGCAGAATTTCTGAGTTCTGAGTACAATCGAAAGCACCACAACTGCAGTTTTTGTGTTGGATGTGAAAAGCACACATGACGCTGTGACGTAGGCTAGAATCATGGCGGCGGTCAATGACGGTCCAGGCGTGGGATTTCTCTCGTGGAAATATGCACATTATTTTTTCCTTTCTATTGGTAGGTGGCACAGTGCACTTGTGGCAAGTAAGCAAGCTAGAAGACTGGCAGTCTTGCTGGGTATCCAGTTATGGAAGCAACACATTAACAAGAGAATTCTGAGTAAAACCAAAGTTACTTTCTCTAGCAACTAGTTACTTTGAAAGTAATGAGTAACTTGAAGTAACTGAGTTACTTTTGATAGAAGTAACTAGTAATGTAACTAAGTTACTAATTTAAAGTAACTTACCCAACACTGGTTATAAGTGAGTTTTAATTTAAAGATCACAAGTGGCTCTTTTAAACTATATTTAGATATTTAAAATATTTATCAGATTTCATCTTCTTTTCAGAATTCTCAAGAAACTCGACCATTCTAATAGCATTTTATTAATTCATTCTGTTAGAGTATTGAGGGTTAATGGACTTAGTAGTGACATGTTTTTTTATTCTGCTATTCTTTGTCCTTTATCATTCCTCTTTCTGTCTTACTGAGCTTCTTTCTGCCCTGTTGTTTCTTTAATTATCCTACTCTGCACCAAACTATCCCTTTTTTCTTTTTCCACTTATTTTCATTCCCCTCTTCTCTTCCCCACTAGCTGGTAGATTTGGGCCCCTCCTATTACCTCCACAAGCATTTCAAGGCTCATGCTGTCATCTATTTTATTCTGAGGCTTGTTGTAGTCAGCAGGTCTTTCTTTTTTTCATACGGACATTGTATCTGCATTCTAAAATTAATTGAGACCTTGTGTTTCTACAGCACAAACACAAAAGGATCACTTTAAAATGGTAGTAGAGGGGAGTCATGAAGTGCAGAATTGAGGTATAAAGGTGGAAAACTGTTTTGTTTTTTTTTTAATTCAGCTGACATGTTGGATTTCGGCATCTCATCACAAATATTGATGGCTTTTAGAAATTAAGACAATTGCATATCCTTGCTCTCTTTCCTAGGAAATGTGAAGAAAAATTTGCATGCCTCTGTTTCACACCAAAAGGTATTTATTTTGTCTTTTATTTATTTTGCATCTATATAGGTTAGAACAGCAAAAGGTCTGCCAGAGTGTGACACAACAGTTTTTAATAGTGCATTTTTCTGTTCGAAGAAGATGCATTGTGCCATGTTGCCTTATCTGAACGCACTTGTTAGATGACTTTGAAAAGAACAGGCAAACTAGAGTGTGAGCCTGAGACAGGAAGGGGGAATATAAGGTGACAGAAAAGGATGAGCTTCAGGGAGAGAAAGGAGAAAGGACATGAATTGAAGGTGAGAAGAAAAGAGTTGTTTGGGATAAAAAGAGAAAGTTTTTTTTTTTGAGTACATCATTAAGAGAATGCACTTTAGCCACCTACAATGAAGTCTCCAATTATATTTGAAATTTGCAAGGCAATGCATGAAGTGTTATTGTTGCTGTTCTCCACCTGGAAATAGACCTTACTCCATGTGATGCTGATATCAATTTTCTGTTTCTTCTGTTGTCTGAAAAACAACAGCAATGAAAATAATTGCTGGTCCTCTAACAAGTGAATTTATGCACCTCTCAGGCATCATTGTAAAGCTCGTATTGCTACCCTTGACTTGAAGGTGAATGCAATTCATGGATCCTACCACAACACTTCATGGTCATGTGTAAATAATCATTCTCAGTGTACAATGACAACTTTCAAATTGTGTGAAAATGGCCATATAGATGGATAGCAACAATTGCTAATTTAATATAATTGCTTTTCCTGTTTGGAATGATGTTAGGTCTGGATGTTCCAGACCTGAAATTGACAAAATGATTGACTTATAAAAGGTGATCACACTTGCAGGTATCAATCATCTGAGTATCAACACCTGGCTGCTACTTACCTTCTAATTCTTATGAAAAGGTAAGAGTTGTACTTATTTTTCACTGCTTCTGCATTTTGGGTTAATTTTTTTTTTCATTACACAAATACTGAAATGTATCATTTCTGGTCATTTTTTGTAGTTCATCTAAAGCTGCATTTACCTAATTTTAAGACCTGTTAAGGACCAGATCATTTTTATTTTGTCACCCTGGAATTTCTCAAAGCACAGAATTAGATTTTGGGAAAATATTGAAAAACCTACAGTGGATTTAGAGATCTGAGGTAAACAACACTGATCATAAATTGCAAAACCTAAAATTCTTACGTTTACATACGAAGAAAAGCTGAGTGGTAAAAAGCAGCACACTTGGACAGATCTGTGGTTACAGACAAGAGCTATCTGCAAACGGCATCTGTTAATCTCATTATAGATGAAGTACAAGGTTGCATTGCTATCTAGGTGACAAAAGGTGGTTTTAAGTGGTGCAACTTTATTTAATTTTCTCTTCGTGCATACTGCATGCTGTCAGTTTAACAGGTGAAACATTTTCAACCAGTTTCCAAGGTGAAAAGAGATGGAGTGCTGTCAGCCGAGCCAAACAATACAAATTGATTTTGAAACCAGCTGAGCCCATTCATATTATCAGATTATATAGTAATTCAGCATGGTTTATCAACTGATTAAGACATTAACTGCACTGGAATCCCAAAGGGTAGAGAAGCTGTTATTATTAAACACAGGCATCATTCAACATTTTAAAAATTATCTGTGTGAGCAGATAAAAATGAAAAAATATCAGTGACATGTACTTGAATGTACTCCCTAGGTTTTAGTGATGGGATTTCCGGCTCTTTTTAGTGAGCCGAACCGAAAGAGCCGGTTCTCTAAAAAGAGCCAGCTCCGAACCGGCCCTGTAGGTTGTTTTGCTGCTTTCATTAATTTATTATTAACAATAATATAAAATTATGCACAAAAGGAATTACTAATGTAAAAAAAAGTGGTTTGATTTATATATGTTTATATATAAATATATACAGTGGCCCCTAGAGACAAAACACGTACAAACTCCAAAACACATTTCTAGCATGAACTGAACTTCCAAAACAGAGCTACCAAGATCACTTAAATTACACAATTGAAAGCATATGTGTATTGTTTGTGTATTTATACACAAGCACTCATATATATTCAAATAATTTAAAAAAAAATGTTCATCTACCTGTTACTACCACACACCAAATCCGGTCGTTGGTACTTGCTGGCTTGTGTAGCCACTGGGTAACAAAAGCTCAACACTGCGCCCAGCATCCTGGAGCACTTCTGTTGTCTTTTGTACGTGTTTTGGAGTTTGTACGTGCTTCAGAGTTTGTACGTGCTTCAGAGTTCGTACGTGCTTCAGAGTTTGTACGTGCTTTGTCTGTAGGGGCCACCGTAAATATACTTTTATTTATTCACTTCACATAAAATGTAAAAATAAATCATATAATACAAAAACCAACTAGTCACATTTCAACTTTTAACTATTTAAATTTTCAACTTTTTTCTTTTACAAATTTAAAGTGAAACAACACAAAACACTGCAAACCACAACACTATTAAATATAAATTAAAATATGAAAACAAAAAGAAGATGCACATTCTTTATCATATGGGCCCGCATGAATAAACTTTCTGAATCATTTATCATCTGCAACTGAAAATAGTTGTGGATGATTACTATACCTTTCTAATGTGACGTTGTTGTCCCTGGCTCTCTTTCTCTGTCTCTCCCTCCCGCTCTGTTCCTGTGCTACTGAGTGTAACTACCGCCCCTCCCCCCTCATCCCAGCTTAAAGCACAAGGCTCGCATGCTGAGTGAAGCGGAAAAAAAGTGCGAGAGAGAGGGTGAGGAAAAAAAAACCCATGGCCCGCGTTAAGGAGCCGGCTTGCGTCGTTCACGTCAAAGATCCGGCTCTAAGAGCCATTTCGTTCGCGACCGACACATCACTAGTCTAAATCTCTATGTGTAAAAATAATATAAATTAAATAATGTCTTTTTCCTTTAGAAAATAATTACAAGAAATCTACAACTACTACTCCTTGTCATGGTTTTAACTGCAGTTCCCATTAATCCAAATTTTTATGCTAACAGCAGCAACGACCAAATGAGTATAATTTAAGTTTTAATCGCCTGGTTGGCTTAATATCAGAAGTTTTTGACTAGTAAATGATGGTTATAGGGGATCTGGGGGCATGTGTGACTGCGGCTTTAGAAAACAAAGTACTTTATTGTGTAGATGTACACTGGCTCATTAATCTGCTGGTATGTCACATCTCTGTAGGGTTATGAGGTACACCAAAAGACTGTTTTATTGTTATTGTTTTAAATTTATACTTAGTTTGATGCTGTAAGGTCCTTGTTCTGTGATATCTGCCACCTTTTGTTGATCTTAAGTTGATCAGCTAGTTAACAGTGTTGACTAGCTGTTTCATCTGGCTTCAGCTGTCACCTAGATCTGACTGTAACAATGCCTTTACATCATTACTTTTATATACACATACAGAAATAAATAAATATACTATAAAGATTTCCAAGGACTGATGAGCAACGTGTATTGAGCACTAAATGTAATTTGATGTCTTTTGTTATCAGCTCCTCAGAAAACACATCTGTCCAGTCACTCAACATGCACTCGTTAATCAGGAAGAAGCTACTGGAAATATTTCAGATTTCAAATGATAACAAAGGAGATTGAAAAACTGTTGTATTTTGCCTGGAGAAAGATAAATCTGTTATGTAACAGAAATCTATTTAAATGTCAAAATCATTTCACATCATTTACAGTTGACATTAACTGGTGTTAAAGGGGCTCGTAACATTTACATGAAGCCTAATGTTTTTTCCACACTGGCCTTTCAGAGAGCCAAAGTTCCAGACTACCTGAATTTGTAGATGGATGACTGAGGCTACATCATAAAAACCCGCCCATAAGAGAAGGAGACAGATGCAGTGAAAGAAACAGCCAGAAGACAAAATCCATGAGAGAAATAGGGAAGATTTTATGGACAGTGGCTCATTTTGACAGAGACACATTGAACAGTCCACTCTGCACACCTCACCGAAAAGCCCAGAGTTTCAACACCAAAACTCTTAACTGACAAACTGCCTGTTTCTCCAGTTGCATGGACATCCCTGCGTCAGAGTGAGAAAAGTAGTGAATCAGGAAAAGTATAAGAGATATAGGCAAATGAGACAAACAAGAGTTCTTCTACCAGGCAGCTCCACATTTTGTGCAGCTACAGTTTTACCAGGCAAATTGCCATTTTGGAATTTTTATCTACCCCAAGGAAGCTGGGTTTTTGGTAACGCTTCTGTGCGCATGGGTGTGTCATTCTGTCTGCACACATGATAGCTTAAAAAGCTTTACATGAACTCTGATAAAACTTTGTGTGGTCATTTTCATTTTTCATTAAAATTTGGTTTAGATCCAACAAGGTCTTTGTGTTCAACTTGTAACCTGCGGTGGAGATGAAGCCAGCCGCGGAGGTGTGCAGGTGGATAGCGAATGAGCAACAGCTTCTGACTTTCCAAAAAGTACTCATTTATTTACAATATCAAAAATAAAAGTGCTACCTCTACCACACATTACCAGAGATGGGCAGTAACGCGTTACTTGTAACGCGTTACTGTAATCTGATTACTTTTTTCAGGTAACGAGTAAAGTAAGGGATTACTATTGCAAAAACGGTAATTAGATTACCGTTACTTTCCCATAGGAACGCTGCGTTACTGCGTTACTAAAACCGTGATTTTTTTGCGAGAATGTCTCATGACAGTGACGTAAGCGAGTGCGACGTTCGTGACAACAGCTGTGTGCAGATCAACAATGGATCATATATCGAGTGCGGGAGAGAGTATGGGCGTGCAGCGTTTAAAGCGTGGAAGTACTGACCTTACTTTGAGTTAGATTCCATAAAAAGTGACAAAAACATTAGTGTCCGTTTTGCGTGGGAAGAAAACTTCTTTTTACAGCGAAAAAAAACCCCTAAACTTCCGAGCAAGCACCGGGAGTGCGCTACCACGTAATGGGAAACTCACAGAGAAACTCGCGGATTCTTCCACTGACCGCTGCGGCACACCTGCACCAGGGTAAACCTCCGCCTACGCCAGTCCTGCTTTACAGGTGAAAATAGAGCAACAGGGCCACTAGTCTTTGATGTTATTTATTTTCTGCTGTGTTTTACTTGCATCTATTTGAAAGAGTGGGTGTAAACACACAAAAAAAAAATATTTTATGTGCTGGAATGTGCAGAAAATAAGTTTAAATGTTAAACAAATTTCTTCCAGTCAGAGAATGTTGCATATAATTAAATTTTTGCTTGATGCATAAAGTTAAAAGATTAAAACTAATAAAACAAGTTTTAAAAAGAGACTTTTCCATTTGATTACATTTTGTATGATGGATTATGCAAAAAAAATAGAATTGGGCTGAAAGATCTATCGCTTTATCACCTATTCAGGTTGTAAATCGTTTTTAAAAAGTAACTAAGTAATTAATTACTTTTGAAAATAAGTAATCAGTAAGGTAACGGGATTACTTTTTTGGGGAAGTAATCGGTAATTAGTTACTGATTACTTTTTTCAAGTAACTTGACCAACACTGCACATTACTAAAGAGCACACTAGTCCGCGTACACACGGGAGCATCCATTACAGGAGGAGTGCGAAGAAGAACAAAAAGGGGGTGACACACCAGTCATGAGACAGGAGGCGCCGCCATGTGGTGATACACTGCATTACAATAGCAACTGTTACATAGTCCCCCCTGGTGAGAAAAAGGCTGTCCTCAGCCGTACACAGCTGAAAAAGCACACACCACACCTAACAGTACCCTATACATAGAGGTTACAGCTAAGATTGGTGCACACACACAGGGCAAAAGACCATTTAAAAATGAAATTGGTGAAAATAACACGAATATGTACAGTGGAAAATCAGTTTTCTTAGTTTTTTCACTTTTTTTTTTTTTTTAAGTAAATGCCAAGAATGAACCTTAACGCACTAAAGAGCCATAAAACTGGATTAAGTAGAGCAAACAGAAACATCTATATATCACGACTCAAAATAGCAATGCAACAAGACAGCATCACACAGGTTTAACCAAAACATTTCACTTCAGATCAAGCCTGGTTGTGTGAAAATCATGAGTCCATCTTTTGTTGCTCTAGCCAGATGTGACTCTGGGACAATGTCTGGGCCTGAAATTGTAATGTCCACCAGCAGCTGGGTGCTGGACAGATCTGGGTGAAAGACTGTCTGAAACAGCGCCCGCACCAGAAGAAGAGTCAATGTCTGGTAAATCAAAGGGGAATGGCTCAGAGTCAATGTCAGTGTCTGCAGGGGGGCCAGTGTGAGTTCAGATCCTCTGCGGTCTCTCTCCCAGCAGGCGATGAAACAGAATGTTCTTTGGAAGTGAGAGAGTCCCAGGTATGGAACGGTTGCATGTTCACAACATGATAAACACCTGCATCCACACCGGAGTCCACCCAAGTGAGCCTGTAATTAACATCACTGAGTCTCTGAGATACACACAATGGTCCCTCAAACAGTGGTGCAAGTTTAGCAGTAAAGTTAGACTGAGCGTCTGACCTGGGGTGCGTCTTAACTCTCACAAGGTCACCAACACGAAACGTGGCATGTCGATGTCTCAAGTCATAGTAACGTTTTTGTCTGTCATGGCTATAGTCCAGAGCTGCTTTGGCGTGGTCGTGAGCTTCCTGCAGGGAGGCTCTCAGAGTCTCAGGGTAAGGCACACCCGGTTCATCAACACCTGCTGTAGAAGGCTGAGTGATAAGGTCACGACCATAAAGCATCATGGCAGGAGTCATACCTGTACTGTCATGGGGGGCAGTACGCAGAGCAAAGCAAATCTGAGGGAGAAACTTGTCCCATGATGTGTGCTTATCACCTACATAAGCGCGGATTGCAGTTTTCAGAGTTCGGTTGACGCGTTCAGTAGCATTTGTCTGAGGGTGATATGCCGTAGTGAGTCTGTGCACCGAGCCTAAGGCAGAAACAACATGTTCAAAAAGCTCACTCACAAAAGGAGACCCTCTGTCAGAAATCAGGTAAGTGGGTGTACCATGTCTAGCAAAAATGTCAGTGGCGAATTTACCAGCTGCTACCTGAGATGTAGCTTCTTTGACAGCACTGGCTTCAACCCATTTAGTCAAATAGTCAACAAACACGATCAAATATGCATTACCAGCGGGGGTGCGGGGAAGTGGCCCAACAAAATCCACACCCACATACTCCCAGGGTTTCTGGGGGACAATGGGAACCTTAAGACCGGCTGCTTTTTTCTGACTTGGCTTGGTGAGTTGGCACACTGAGCATGAAAACACATAGCGTCTCACATCAGCCGCCATTTTGGGCCAGAAAAACCTAAAACGCAGTCTAGCCAAAGTCTTAGAAACACCCAAGTGACCTGCTGTGGGGTGGTCGTGGTAATAGTTCAATTCAATTCAATTCAATTTTATTTATATAGCGCCAAATCACAACAAAAGTCGCCTCAAGGCGCTTCATAGATACAGAGAAAAACCCAACAATCATATGACCCCCTATGAGCAAGCACTTTGGCGACAGTGGGAAGGAAAAACTCCCTTTTAACAGGAAGAAACCTCCGGCAGAACCAGGCTCAGGGAGGGGCGGCAATCTGCTGCGACCGGTTGGGGTGAGAGAAGGAAGACAGGATAAAAGACATGCTGTGGAAGAGAGACAGAGGTTAATAACAGATATGATTCAATGCAGAGAGGTCTATTAATACATAGTGAGTGAGAAAGGTGACTGGAAAGGAAAAACTCAATGCATCTTGGGAATCCCCCGGCAGCCTACGTCTATTGCAGCATAACTAAGGGAGGATTCAGGGTCACCTGGTCCAGCCCTAACTATATGCTTTAGCAAAAAGGAAAGTTTTAAGCCTAATCTTAAAAGTAGAGATAGTTTCTGTCTCCCGAATCCAAACTGGAAGCTGGTTCCACAGAAGAGGGGCCTGAAAACTGAAGGCTCTGCCTCCCATTCTACTTTTAAATACTCTAGGAACAACAAGTAGGCCTGCAGAGCGAGAGCGAAGTGCTCTAATAGGGTGATATGGTACTACAAGGTCATTAAGATAAGATGGGGCCTGATTATTTAAGACCTTGTATGTGAGGAGCAGGATTTTGAATTCAATTCTGGACTTAACAGGAAGCCAATGAAGGGAAGCCAAAACAGGAGAAATATGCTCTCTCCTTCTAGTCCCTGTCAGTACTCTTGCTGCAGCATTTTGGATTAGCTGAAGGCTTTTCAGTGAGTTTTTTGGACATCCTGATAATAATGAATTACAGTAGTCCAGCCTGGAAGTAATAAATGCATGAACTAGTTTTTCAGCGTCACTCTGAGACAGGATATTTCTAATTTTAGAGGTGTTGCGCAAATGCGAGTCATCTGCTTTAGGGTACGTGTTTGAGAATTATACCACGGAGTCAGGTACTTCTGATTAGAGACCTTAGTTTTCACTGGAGCTACAGTATCCAGAGTCGTACGTAGTGAGGAGGTGAAATTATTAACAAGATAATCAACCTCTTTTGGGGTAGCGTTCAGATAGCTGCTCTGCTCTGTGTTGGTACAGGGCATTGAAGATGATAACAGTGGGTGGATTATATTCTTAAACTTAGTTACAGCGCTTTCAGAAAGACATCTACTTTGATAAAATCTACTCTCCACCGCTGTGTAATCAATTATTGTAAATGTAAATGTTATCAGGAAATGGTCAGACAGGAGAGGGTTTTCAGGAAACACTGTTAAATGTTCAGTTTCTATGCCATATGTTAAAACAAGATCTAGAGTGTGATTAAAGTGGTGGGTGGGTTCTTTTACATTTTGAGAGAAGCCAATTGAGTCTAATAACAGACTAAATGCCATGTTGAGGCTGTCATTTTTAGCATCTACATGGATGTTAAAATCACCCACAATAATTATTTTATTTGAGCTCAGAACTAAATTAGATATAAAGTCTGAGAAATCAGACAGAAACTCTGTGTAAGGCCCAGGTGGACGATAGATGATAACAAGTAAGACTGGTTTCTGAGTTTCACAGAAACTGGGTGTGAGAATAGTCCAGCAAGGTGCCTCTCATGGAAGTAGGGGCAAACAGTTTCAGCTCTTTCAAAGGGTGCAAAGCACATGTGGACTTGGGTTCTCTGTGATACAAAAGAGAGTCATACACAACATACTGTAACAAGGTGGCATTGTCCGAGCTGTTCAGAGAGTCTGCTTCAATGTCTCTGAGGAGTGGACCTGTGACATGATCGTCTAACTGCAGCTGTCTCAATTGTGAACGGTCAGCCAGAATGATGGGGGGCAGAGTACGAATGTCCAGGCTGCCCATAACAGCATGATCTGGTAAAAGATCAGTCGGCCTGTCACAGGTCAGAGACAGAGGGTTGCGTGACAGTGCGTCGGGAACTTTGTTTTGTGCACTATTGTGAAATCAAAGTCCTGCAAACGAAGTGACCAGCGGGCGAGTCGGCCCGTTGGGTTTTGACGGACATGAGCCACCTGAGACTGTTGTGGTCAGTGAAGATAGTAACATGAACACCTTCAACATATGGGCGGAAGTGTTCCAGAGCCCATATCACAGCAAGGCACTCCTTCTCTGAAGTGCAGTAGGGGAGTTCAGCTTTGTGAAGGGAGCGACTAGCAAAAGCCACAACATACTCACGACCCTTGTCATCCTTTTGCATCAACACTGCCCCAAGACCAATGTCACATGCATCGGCGTGAATGGAAAAGGGACGGTTGAAGTCTGGAAATGACAGGATCGGGGCTGATGTGACATGATCCTTCAAAGTGTCCATGGCCCTTCGACAGGTGTCGTCCCAGTGGAAAGATTTGTCCTTTCTGGTGATGGCGTGAAGAGGTTCGGCATGGCGGGCATAATTCTGAATGAAGCGCCGATAATAGCCAGTCAAGCCAAGGAACTGACGGACGTGTTTCACCGAGGTTGGGGTATCAAACTCCTTAACCGCCTTTACTTTGCCTGGATCGGGCTTAACACCTGATGATGTGATGCGGTACCCGAGAAAGGTGAATTCATCGAGGCAGAATTGGCACTTTTTGAGCTTCAATGACAAGCCAGCAGCCTGGAGTCTGCCCAGCACCTCCTCAAGATCCACTAAGTGCTGTTCAAAGGTAGGTGAGGCGATAACAATGTCATCCAGGTAGACTGCGCATGTTTTGTAAATGAGGCCAGCAAACAGAGTTCATGAGTCTCTGAAAAGTTGCAGGCGCGTTGCAGAGCCCAAAGGACAGCACCCGAAACTGGAAGAGACCGCAGTGAGAGATGAAGGCAGTTTTAGGCTTCGAGTCCTCTGCTACAGCAACCTGCCAATAGCCTTGCACTAAGTCCAATGTCGAGACAAACTTTACCCGTGCCAGAAAGTCCAAAGACTCATCTACACGAGGCAGGGGATAAAAGTCTTTTTGGGTAACTTGGTTGAGCCCTTGAAAGTCCACACAAAACCTTGGTTCCGCGGCCGCTCTATTTACAATGACTACAGGAGCTGCCCAAGGGCTTGTGGAAGGTTCAGTGATGTTGTCCTTCAACATTGGTTGCACTTGTTCTTCAATCACACGTTTCTTAGCAGGTGACGTGCGGTAGGGTGGGAGATTGACGGGTGTTGCATTGCCAGTCTCTATGGCGTGCTCAGTGAGAGCTGTTCGACCAAGTTGACCATCAAACAAGGAGCTAAACTTGCTGAGCAGATTGAGTAAAGCATCCTTGTTGTTCTCTGAGAGACTTGCTTCAGACAGTTTGGCTGTTAAGTCTGAGCGAATCAAGTCCAAAGACATCAGTGTTCCAGGTGAATGTGAGTAATCATTTTGAAGGTCCTCTTCATCGTCTGCGAGTGGGCAGGGGATGTCCTCAATGTAGACTGTTCTAGTGGGAATGTGAATAGAAACAGAAGCTCTTGCCATAAAATCCATTCCCAGAATGAAAGGAGAAGACAAATCTGGTATTATTGCAAAACGCTGGTAAAAGTTCTTGTTCATGAATCCAATATTGAGCCAAATAACACCCTCAGGGATACAGGGAGCATTATTGGCGAGGTTAACTGCAGGACCATTCCACTCACTTGTGTTTCTAGGGTAAGAGTCATTTACTTGAATGAGATCTGTTCGTACAGCCGAGAGGGAAGCACCCGTGTCGAGGGTAGCACCCGTGTCGAGGGTAGCATCCACAGATGAAGCATTGAAGTTCACTTTCGTTCTTAGTGGGGTATTCCAGTGGACTTGTGAAAAATTGTCTTCCAAGTGTCCAAGACTGTGTCCACCCTGTAGTGAATCGGGCGTGTGAGGCTCCGTTAGTAACTGGGGGAAGATTGTCCTCTGTGAAATGTCCTCCCCCCCCGTAGTTTCCCGACTGCCTTTATTGTGGCTGGGATGTGGTGCTGCTTAATTCCACCTTTTCATGGCCAGGGTCAGAGGGGCCAGGTGCCGGCAATGGCTGGACTGGGCCATGCCTAGCGGTGTTTGAGGCTCGTTGTGGCAAATGAGGTTGGGTGTTACAGTTTGGGCAGGTGCGTGTAGTGAACCCTGGCTGAGAGCATTTGAAGCAGTAAGGTTCAGGCTTATAGTTGTCTTTGCCACATAAAGCAGGCTGTGGTCTTTGTGGTCCAAGCACTGAGTGAAGCTCATGAGCACGTAGCAGCAGGTCCATTACAGAAGTGACATTAGCGCCATACAGGGCAACTCTGTATTTTACAAGAGCATGCTTACTAATTAGGTCGATTCTGTCTTTTTCAGGTGGAGGACTCTTCAGTTTGTCAAACTCACTCAACATGTGGGCAACAAAGGTTGGGAGCGGTTCGTCCTGAGCCTGAACACGATCCAAAATTCCTCTCAGGATGCGTTCTTGGTTGTCGGAGGGCAGAAAAACTGTCTTAAACAGTTGACAGAATTGAGCCCATGATGTGATGTGGGAGCTCAATGCCTTGAACCATTTCCCGGGCTCTTTTGCAAGAAAGTGTGGCAGTTCGTTTAGCAATTGCCCATCGGTTAGGTTCAATGAGGCTTTGTATGTGCCAACTGCATTTAACCAGTCCTCAGGTTGCACTTTGCCGTCCCCAGCATACACAGGAGGCTCCAGTTTGGCGTGATGTAAAGCTGCCGCAATCACTCTGGAAGTGCTGCTGAGCTCAAGTGAGTGAGATGGGAGGAACGGATTTGTAGGTTGAAATGGGTTGCTGGGCAGGAACGGATTGGTACTGTTGGTGGGTTCAGTTTTGTCCCTCGCAGGAACATGAGGTGTCGATGTGGCCATTGGGAAAACAGGAGACTGTGGGACTGCAGGAGGGGGAGAGTTCCCCGTTGTGAGTTGGTCCCACTGCTTTAGTAAACTCTGCTGTATGTTCAGTGAGTCACGTAAACAATCACTAAGCTTATTCACCTCAGTTCTTAACTCCACCACTTGTTGGCTAAGCCTAGGAGTCACATTTTCAACTATCTGGCACATCGGTAACGAGGTAAGTTCCATGTCTGAGTCGTCTGGGTAGTGTGCCATTGCGATTTCAAAAAAAAATTAAGCCGCTCCAGGGCACAGCACAGTTATTGATATAGCAGTAAAAGAGTCAGTTAGGTCAGACTAGAAAGACAAAACTGCAAAAATGCGTTCAAGATTAAATTTAGAAAAACCACAAATAAAATTTCGCCCAACAACTGAAATTAGACTGGAGTGATCAGAGCCATGTTATTACAATAGCATGTCGGCAACACTAGAGCTCAATGCAAGATTAGTTTTAAATCATTTCGTTATACTGAGCCGAAGACCAGTACCAACAGTTGTAGTTGGCCAAGTTATCACTTACATGTGCTACAGTCAGTCTAGTCTCAGCAGAGGGAAAGGGGAATGAAAAGCCAGCAGAAATGTTCATGTCCAGGCTCTCCACAGAAGAATTAATCCTTTGAAGACGAAACCAACAGCACGTCCAAATAACAGATCCATGGAGTCCATTCACGTCGCGGAGTCAGCTTCTCTCTTTTTCTTTCTCCCAAGCGGAGCAGCGGCACACCGCGGTATCCAGAAATTAGTCGGGTCCCACCTGAGCTGAGGCTGCGGCCATGGCCGGGGAAAACGTCTGAGCGTCCGCAAAAGTGGGGGGGATTTCCGAAACAGTTCACGTGCTAGAAGAGAAGAATCTTCGGCGGGATACAAAAATCGTCTGAAGTCCAAGGGGAAAAAGTTCGGGCGCCACTTGTAACCTGCGGTGGAGATGAAGCCAGCCGCGGAGGTGTGCAAGTGGATAGCGAATGAGCAACAGCTTCTGACTTTCCAAAAAGTACTCATTTATTTACAATATCAAAAATAAAAGTGCTACCTCTACCACACATTACTAAAGAGCACACTAGTCCGCGTACACACGGGAGCATCCGTTATAGGAGGAGTGCAAAGAAGAACAAAAAGGGGGTGACACACCAGTCATGAGACAGGAGGCGCCGCCATGTGGCGATACACTGCATTACAATAGCAACTGTTACAAACTGAATGATTTATTGTTCAAAAAATGGCTATGATTCAGAAGTGTGGTGTGTATAGTCAACATATAGCAGTACTGTACAAACACTTGCATTTGACCTTTGACCTCTCCTTTATAGACAATAAAATGCTTTGAAAGCAAAGTAATAATAATGTTATTGCAGTGACATCACTTGTTATTGAAATGATTGTGTAATTGTTTGTCATGTAGACTTGGACTTTCACTCCACATGACATTCTGGGTAGAAAAACAAAAGTAAAAGAAAAAACCAAACTCTACAAGGGCTTCAACATCAGCAATATGAAATAACAGCAATGTGTCATAATTAAAATGCTATCTAAACAGACTGATTAGAAGGCAACAGTAAATAACCACTTGTTGTACCAAGGTGTGCATTAGAGCATCTCCTAACAAGCAATATGTCAAGCCTCACGGCAGATGGGCTAAAGCTGCAGAAGATCACAGATCTTTTTTAATGCTATCCCAAATTTAAAAAGTGAGTAGTTTCATTGTAGTCATGCCCCATCGTTTTTATCAAATTTAAAGGTAGCCCACTGACGTTGACTAATGTTTCATTATTAGCCTTTGTATGTCTGTGAAGGGTCTCAGTCATCCAGATCATTGTAGTCTAAGGAGCTTGGAAAGAAAAGCGTCTTGACTTCTTTAAGCTTTCTTGAAGACATTTCACCTCTTCTTCAGTTCTAAGCACAATTGGTGGAGAGCTCCAGGTTTTAAGCTGTATGAGTGTCCCAACACTTTTCTTTCCAAGCTCCTTAGATTAGACTTTGCACTTTTGCACCTGATGAGGAAAGTTGAATCAGATGCAGTAGACCACCCAACAGGAGGGAAACGGGCAGTACATGAGAGAGAAAGGAAAACCAAAGCAGAATGCAGCACTATAGCAGGTAATATTTATGTTCAAGTCTTCTTCTTTTTAACCATTTGCCATTTCATTAAACTACGGTAAGTTCAATTGACCCTATATAATGCTAATCCAAAAATTATAGCAGAAAAAAAGGCTAAATTACACTTAGAGTGAGCAGAACTTCCTGAAGTATGTCAAGCATTCCAATAAATCTGCAGTAGAAAAGTGTGAACTTGTTTTCTAGCAGAAAAGGCAGAAATTGATTACTTTCCCAAAGCAGAGAGTAGATAAGTTCTCAGCTGGCAACTTTACTGAGAAATCTGCAGAGCGCTTTCTCTTCCCCTCTCTCCATCTCTCTCTCCAAACAATCCAATAATTCACTGATGGAGTACTTTACCTTGATGCCTTCTGGCTGGAATAAATAGAAAAACAAAAAAAGTACAGTGCAGGAATGATCCAATATTCAGGAGATTTAACGGCTCAGTGCCCAGCTGTGCAAATACTTCTCTTTTTTACTGTAAGGCCAACCAGCACATCTTGTTTAATTTAGCAAACATTCTAGCTGTGACCATCTAAACCAAAATACTGACTTATAATGGTCTAACCATAAGAGCAAGCCATTTCTCTGCAGTGGATTTGACCAAGTTTAAAGACACACAGTACAAAATGTTACATTGGGAACACGGGGCTGTTCATTTGTTGTCTAAAAGTGCCATTTCTGGCTAGTATCTATCTTAGCAATGAGGCAGGGGGAATGTTACATTTGCAAAAGTTCACCAACTCCATCAATCACAGAAAAAGGCCTTAATAATTTGGATGTACTTTTATTCTTCGATGAAGATCTTCAAGAACAAAAACATGAAATCAATTAAAGCAATTACAAGAAACGATTTCAGACATTTTGAAATACTACCACAGTGAAATGCTACAACAATCGCCTAAAAACATACTGTTAAGGTCTAAAGTTCTAAGAGAAATGAAGGGTAAAATAACTGCTGGTGACGCAAGTTTAGCCTTTCTCAAATCCAAGGCAACCAGTTGCAACCAGTCCAAATAAGAGTGACGGACTATACAGTTGTACTAAAAGGCACACTGGAGTCTGCAGTAACTGATTCGTTTTTGGAGCCAGCCTTAAGTGGCTACTGAAGAAACTATTCATTATTCAGCTCTGGAGGTATTCACTTAAGTTATATATCAATACCCAACTTACTAACCTCCTCCGTTAAAGGTGTGTTGATTTTAATTCACCTAAAAACAAAAAAGAAAAACCCACCTTTTTATTTTCAGACTGTGACTTTGCTGCTATAGAAAAGATGTCATACATTGTAAAAAGTGTTTGAACTGTTATTAGCAACATGAACATATCTGTACCATTTGGCCAGCAAATGAGTTTAACCTTCTAACATCTAACAGTTTCCCAGTAATCTGTTTCGGGTTATGGTGAATGTTAGGCTCATTTCCACCATTTCATCTGCAATTTATGTGTTTAGTATTTTACGTATTAAGTCAAAATTAACTTGATTTAGCCTAGTGCAACACATTCTCTTCAGCTTAGTACTGTACCTGCATTAGGTGTTAGTGTGGCCAACATCACTGTTGTTTTCTATATGGAGAGCTGATTACTTACTCTGGTTAGGGTTAGGGTAGGCTCTGGGAGGTGGAGAAACAGTCTCCATGTTTGTGGACCCATGTAAATTTAATGAGTCTGGTGTCATCAGGTGCTGATCCATGCAGCAAAGTTTTGCTCCTTTTTCACCTTTGGAGAAAAGTAAGGACAAGAACTCCAAAGCTTTCCCAACACTATGATGCAAGAAGATTTGTTGCCACATCCATTATTCATCTGTTATCTTCAAGCTAGCTTTTATCCTTGTCTGTGTACCCATGACCAGCTTCATGAAGTACATGGAGGATGTGTGTTACTGGATATAACGTTTCAAGGTGGCAAATGATGAACAACAATGTAGCTAATGAATGTAAAATAAACCTTGAGAAAAAACTATTTAGACAAAAACGTGTGGCTATATTTGAAGCATGTCTTCCATCTCTGCAAACTCAACATGGAACCATAAGTTCCAGGTGTCACAGTGGACTAATTTGTCAGTAGCATCATCTGCTGGGCCAAATGGGATCACTTTCTGGCAGATGGTATGGGGGCTCCCAGCTTGTAGAGCCAGAGGTGACTTCATCCTCCATTTCTCAGTGTTACCTACACATCTTTGATAATCCATTTTCTGTGCTGCAAACTTTAGGGGAACTTGTTCTCTTTTATAGTAGTACATCAGGGATCTGATGTTTGGATTCAGTAACAAAAGCATTCCCAGAGCGCTTATATTTTAAGGAAAGGACACTATAATAGTTGGGAGAGAGGACCAATAAGCTAATGATCTTCAAGAAGCAAGAACTTGGCAGCAGTGCAGATCAAATTGTCCTCAACAAAAAGCAGTCTATGGAAAAGTCAGGCTCAGTGAGCAGCAGCCTTAAGCTTACTGGCTGGATGTTTAGGGGGAAGAGAAGACAGAAAATGACTGAAAATAGATGGCTGGGATCCCTCTCATATTATGATTTTTGTGTCCTGTAGTCTGTGTCTATGGAGGATCACTAAGGAATCATTAAGGGTCATCTGATCCTACAAACAATGTCACAAAGGAAAGTTTTAAACTTTATCTTAAAAGTAGAGCTGGTGGAGACGCCTTCCTCCCCCAAGTGAGTGGCAGGCAGTCAACATGCAAAGAAAAGCTTTGGAATGTCCTTCAAGACATCTGGAAAGCTTGTCAGTTCAGGCTATGTTCAGGCCAAATATGGACATTTAAGCATGATAGACTTACATACTCTGTGTTTCCCTTATGTAGAAGTTCTATGTATGTATGTGTTTCAATAAATTGCTTCTGAAAAATATGAGAAATAAGGTCTAAGTTATGATTTTTTGCACAGTAGTGCAATTCTTAAAGCAAAAGGAGATAAAAGAAAACATTTTAAAATAACTTGTCACTGTGCATAGCTGCCATGACTACTCATTCCACTGAGGCAAGAGATCAAGAACTGTTTGCGTAGGGAAAATCCCAGGCTTAGTTAAGTATAGATGCTGAAAACTTTCTCAGGTTCGAGACCCACTTAAAAGTAAAATGAAATAGACCTTCTTTTTTTTTCCATTTACTTTTTTCCTTATGAGTCAAAATGTCATGTCAAAATTCCAAAGTTTTTGTAACATGAATTTACTATAAAACATATTATTACATTGTAAAATAAACATCCATGCACATACACAGACAGGCACAGACACATGCACAAAGACAAATATATATGATTGCACACACTAAGGGACCTTGCAGCACAGTAGGTGAGTAAAGCTAAGTCAAAGTGACAGCTTCTTCTTTTTGAGTCACAATAAATGTACTAATATCTGCACTCTCAGTCTTGCTGTCTCTTTCTCTGACCTCTCTGCTATTCAGAGAAAACAAACTAATATTTATGGTCTCATTCTCATTTCACACCCACCCACCCATTCTCCACCACATGTGCTAATATTCATCAGTTCTTCTTTGTTTATGTTATAATATTTTGCTTTCTTCTTTGGGTTTATTTCTCAGTTGCCATGAACTCAAAGAAGATTTTTGATGTAATTTTGCCATACAACCAACATGCCCCTGTGGGTGACAATGTAGGTCAGGTCAATAGTCCATTACTTTATTCCAGACCGGACAATCAAACTACTGAATATTACAAACTAAAGCACCAACCCTTTGTTGAGAGATTCATTGACGTTAAGGCATCCTACTTGCTTTTAACCATCACCAGTCCAAAACCCTTAGAATATGGCAACATATTCTCCCACATTTATCTCATAGTAAATTCTAAATTCTTAACCCTACACTAAGTCTTAACTAAACAAACACACCTTTGAAGTGGTCTAAAAAGAAGTTTGTGCTGGCCAAAAAGTTTTGACTTGATTTAAAACTCTTTTTTTCCATGTTTTTATTTTCATAATCATTTTAAAGACTTTCAGTTGGCCATGAAGCAATTCTGGAAAATTATCAAGTGACTAAGGAAGGAAAAGGGATCTGCTAACTATCAAACTGTCAAAAGTGGAGATTGGGTACTATCAACTGAGGACATAGGTGGTGAAAGAAAGATTTTCTCAATTCTCTGAAATGCCTTTTTGTAGAGAAATCAGTGTCTAGGGAATATCCTAGACATGGCTGAGCAGCTGCATCCAAGTCTTACATCACCAATAGCAATGCAAACACTGCCACTGAACTCTAGAGCAGTGGAGGTGTGTTCTCTGGAGTGACAAATCACACTTTTTCGTCTGGCAATATGACGGATGAGACTGGGTTTGGTGGTTTCCAGGAGAACTGTACTTGTCTTACTGCAATGTGCCAAGTGTTTCGTTATGGTGTGGGTTGTTTTTCAGGAGTTGGACCCTTAATTCCAGTGAAAGGAACTCTTAATGTTTCAGCACACTAAGACATTTTGGACAATTTCTTGCTCCCAGTTGGGAGCATAATACAATTTGGCGATGGCCCCTTCCTGTTAAAACATGACTGCACACCAGTGCACAAAGCAAGGTGCATAAAGACAAGGATGAGGGAATCTGGTGTGTAAGAACTTGACTGGCCTGCACAGAGACCTGACCTCAACCCAGCAGAAAACCTTTGGTATGAATTAGTGTGGAAGTTGCGAGCCAGGTCTTCTTGGCCAATATCAGTGTCTGACCTCACAAATGTGTTTATAGACGAATGCTCAAAAAACAATCCTAAACCTTGTGGAAAGCCTTCCCAGAAAAGTAAAAGCAGTGGCTTGCAAAAGTATTCGGCCCCCTTGAAGTTTTCCACATTTTGTCACATTACAGCCACAAACATGAATCAATGTTATTGGAATTCCACGTGAAAGACCAATATAAAGTGGTGTACACGTGAGAAGTGGAATGAAAATCATACATAATTCCAAACATTTTTTACAAATAAATAACTGCAAAGTGGGTGTGCGTAATTATTCAGCCCCCTGAGTCAATACTTTGTAGAACCACTTGTGAGATGCACTTCACACATGTACACACACAGTTCTTTATTGCCAGATGCCACGTTTATTTTGGGTTTTCATTTGTTGTGACAGTCTGCAGTCTGGACAGCTCCGGTCTCAGCTGATCCCAGCTTGCCCTCCGCTCCTCTCCCGTCTCACTAAAAAGGGGAAGGAAACTGTCATCAGCC
Organism: Perissodus microlepis; assembly: GCF_051167445.1. Classification (NCBI taxonomy): domain Eukaryota; kingdom Metazoa; phylum Chordata; class Actinopteri; order Cichliformes; family Cichlidae; genus Perissodus; species Perissodus microlepis. The sequence goes on from NC_140462.1 coordinate 21,146,880, forward strand.
CAAACGCCATCAGCTGTGTTCTCACCTGCCTCTCCAGCACCGTCCCGTTGAGCTCACTGCACCACTCCTCCCTCCTTGCCCATTCTTCTTTGCAAAACAGCTCCAGCTCAGTCAGATTAGATGAAAAGTTTTTGTGAACATCAGTTTTCAGATCTTGCCACAGATTTAGATCTGGACTTTGACTGGGCCATTCTAACACATGGATATGTTTTGTTTTAAACCATTCCATTGTTGCCCTGGCTTTATGTTTAGGGTCGTGGTCCTGCTGGAAGGTGAACCTCCGCCCCAATCTCAAGTCTTTTGCAGACTCCAAGAGGTTTTCTTCCAAGATTGCCCTGTATTTGGCTCCATCCATCTTCCCATCAACTCTGACCAGCTTCCCTGTCCCTGCTGAAGAGAAGCACCCCCAGAGGATGATGCTGCCACCACCATATTTGACAGTGGGGATGGTGTGTTCAGAGTGATGTGCAGTGTTAGTTTTCCGCCACACGTAGCATGTTCCATTTTGGTCTCATCTGACCAGAGCACCTTCTTCCACATGTTTGCTGTGTCCCCCACATGGCTTGTGGCAAACTGCAAACTGGATTCTTATGGTTTTCTGTTAACAATGGCTTTCTTCTTGCCACTCTTCCATAAAGGCCAGCTTTGTGCAGTGCGCAACTAATAGAAGTCTATTTGAAGAAATCTGGAGTGTGTATAGTCCAAAAAGATTTCAGTCACGTGTTAAAAAAACACGATAAAAGCAATATGGATGAAAGCTTGTTACATTCAAATAATGAATAAAGCAGCAGAAAATTACCAGAAACAAATAAGCTCAGAGTGAATATAACTGAAAAAGGATGGGATTACATGTACTATCTGTCACGGTTCTGGGTCAGTTCGACCCAGCATTTTGAGTTTATTATGTTTTGGTTTATTTTTTGAATGATCGTTTTGTTCCTCTTGTGTTTTCTGTTTATTCGTGGTCAGGATTTGTTGTCTCATGTATTGTTTGAGTTTCATGTATTATTTTCTGTCTGCCTCTCTGTGTTGAGTCCGTGTCTTTGAGTAGTGATTCATGTTTCCTGTTTTATTGTGAAAGTCTTTGTCTTATGTTAGTGTGTGCAGCTTTGCTCCCCCTGTCTCGTTAGCCCTGATCTCTCCCAGCTGTGTCTCCCTCATGTTGCCCATTCCCTCATTACCACCCTGTGTATATAAGCCCTGTGTTTTTCCATGCTCGGTGTCGCGTCGTACCTTCGGATTATGCCTGTGTGTTCTCGTGTTCAGTGCCTTCGTGTTCTCGTGTTCAGTGCCATTGTTCAGTTTGTTTGTTTTCTGCCAGCAAATAAAGCTGAGGTTTTTTGAGTTACAATTTAGTATTCGAGTCTTGCGTTTGGATCCTCCTCTCCGCCTGCCCGCGCACCGAGCCCTGACACTATTATAGCTAATAGTACATGTTAAACTCAACTCAGCCCATTGCTTGTTATGAAGATTTAATCAAGCCAACAAAAAAACAGAAAAAATAGAAACAGATGAGACAAGAGGGAGATGAATTACAAAACTATAATAAGATATATTACAAAAAAAGGACTAAAAAGAAGGGCTGGGATTTTTAGTCACTCTCCTTCAGTTAGATTACGTTAATAGCCATTCAAATGTTAAAAACCTCTTTCAGACCCAAAAATGGAAGACTTTCCTAAACAACTCTAGCTGTTACACAGCAGTAGGATCCATGCTGTCTCCAATGTGTAAAGGTGCTGCTAGGTAAATTATTTACATCTTTTGATGTGTCACTGAGATCTTAGAGTTGTCATATTAATCTAGAACCTTTTCCAGCAAATGAGTGAGTCCCTGATAACATATTCACCAATTCCACAGTGAGAACAAAGCCGTCATGCTCAAGAGGAGTCACCATCAGAGCTGTCTACACATTTTAAGTTATGGTCCAAATATCCTTTCTTGTGAAATGACAAGAGAATTGCAAGATTTGCTCCAAGTTTTACAGGCAGCTTTGGGTTTTTTTTTTTCTTAAATGCAGTAATATCTGTAGCAATGGCAGCATTTCAAGCAATGTACAATTGTCTACATTGATAAAGCTGAGGGAGTGTGTCTGATTGCAGGTCTATATGCAGATCTGTATGACGTCTTGTACTATTGTTCCACCTTGATCTCACAGGGTTAAAACAGTTTTCTGTGAATAGTTATGAGAAATATGAGTCACTCATGAGCAGAACTGAAAGCTAATTGCTTTCATATGGAAGAATCTACCAGTGATTTCAAGACTCCTCTAACAGGGATGCAGCACTCTGGAAACTATCTATTGTGCATAAAAGAAGGAACATAAAGTGTTGTGATGTCATCCATTAGTTAACATAGTCCTGTTATGAAGCCTCAGGCTTAGTGTTTTCAGTATAGCTATGGGGCAAAAGACTGCCGAAAGGTAAAAATAAGAATACAAATCCTTAAATGTAAATGTTACATGCTGTAGTGCAATATGTGTGTGTACCGGCTTTCACTATCTTGGTGAGGACCAAAATCTGAAATTTACTATACTTGTGGGGACCAAAGTCCCAGTCCCCATGAGTTTGAAGGCATTTTACAGACTCAAAATGTGGTTTTAGTGTCAGTGTTACAATTGGGTTATGGTTTGGTTTAGTGTAAGGGTTAGTGTTAGGCATTCATTTTTGATGGTTAGGGTAAGGGTAAGTGGCTAGGGAAAGCATTATGTCAATAAGATGCCCCCACTAGGATAGCAACACCCGACATATGTGCACATGTGTTTGTGTATGTGTGTGTTTCTCTCTCCCTTTCTCCCTGTCTCCAGCACATACTGTAATCATACAGTCATTAGCCAACCATAACCTGTTGGACTTACTAGGAATAAACACCTCCCTCTGCAATTGGATCTTGGATTTCCTAACTGACAGGCCCCAGTCTGTCTCCATAGGAAATAAAACCTCCAAAGTCCTTAGACTGAGTACAGGATCATCGCAGGGCTGTGTGCTTAGCCCACTGCTGTTCACCCTGCTAACAGATGACTGTACTGCACAGCTCAAATTGCGTCATTAAGTTTGCAGATGACACAACAGTGGTGACATCAGAGAGGATCATTGGAGGCCCTCTCACACCCATCTCCCAACTTTACGACAGACACATCATCCGACGTGCGATCAACATGGTGAAGGACACTTTCCACTCCTCACATGCACTGTTCTCCCTCTTTCCATCTGGCAGACGGTTTCGCAGCATCAAAACCGCAATGACCAGACACTGCAAGAGCTTCATCCCCCAGCAGTCAGAGCCCTCAACTCAATACCACCATAGGACCAGTATACACATACACCTTTACAAACACCTTACAATACTCATCAAAAGACTCAAAAACAACAAAAACTTACACAAATCCACCTGGGAACAATATGTTTAATTGCACACTCAGTCACATAGTTACTGAACACACATCTAAACTATACTACATTTGCACATTTTGCATATTGCACATGTCTTTGACAATAACTTGAACCTGGTATTCAATACCTACTGCACAATCCACTTTGTATTGTCTCTGTCCCACTCTTTGTTTATCGTACAGTTAGCATTGTATAGTTATCATCATAGTATTGTATAGTTAGTAATTAGTACCTTTTATCCCTTAATTTTACCGAAATTTGTCATGTTATTTATTTGTAATTTCTAGTTTTATATCTCTTTGAGATATATCTTTTATATACTTATAAATGCACCATGGGGGGCTTGGGGTGAAACAGAATTTCGGTACACTGTATACTGTGTATTCTGTGTATATTGCTGTATTGACAATAAAGCTGTTGAATCTAAATCTCTCCCTTTTGTGAATAACACCATAAACTCATTGATAAATTGTTTGCTGAGCGGACAGAGCATGAGAGCTAAACACCATTTCCTACTGACGTATATACAAACCCTTGATGGGAATCAAAAACAATACAGGTGTTTTGACAAAGCTACACCTGTCTTTCAGTAATATTACATATATTATGGTGGTTCTTCTATAGTCGGATTTAAGAGAATCCTTGGACAATATAATTGACTCCCAAAGACTGCCCCAGATGTGTCTGTAAGTGCATGATGAAGAAAATAATGTATGTATAGAATAAGTACAATGTGAATACAGTAGGTGAGCAAACAACAACTTTAATAGTGTAATTAAATGGTCTCTACTGACCTTTTCAAAAAATCTGTGATATAACAAATTTTTTGATGAAATACTTATTGGTAAAAAAAAAAAAAAAAAAAAAAAAAAAGTACTTATAACTGTAACACAGATTATTTTATAATTGTCAGGTGTTTTTTGTTTTGTTTTTTTCACGTGAAAGATGAATAAATTAACCAAGCACACATCAAATATATCTCATTCTGAACAATTTTGACTTCAGATGATCAGGGTCATTAAATTCTGGAAGGTTAAACTTTTCATTTTCATGGCCCCGTTAGAGGCTTTTTTAGGGTCAAAGCTTTCTTTTAGCGTTACAGTTACAATTATAGTTCAAGTTAGGGTTAGCACTTATTTCCACCCCTGTGTGGGTATGTGTGCCCCATCTCTTACACACAGAGTGGAGCAGGCAGCAGTTGCTCTACTGCAATATTAGAACCACTCATCCAAATGTCAGATGGAACACCATACTTACTTACCCTACAAACTACAAGTAACAAACTACTGTTTTAAGCTAATAAAAAAAAATGATTGTAATGAGAGGCAAAGAACAAATGGACTGAGGGATGGTCAAAGAGATACCTGAATCACTAGTAAGATGAACAGATTCTTATGACTAAAAAATGTTGGTTTATTTTACACCCTTTTTATTATTTTACAAATCACATCCAACTATGTCATTTGCATTTGAATATTTAACTGGAAAATTATTTGTTGATATTCACTTTCTCCTGTTCACCGGTTCCCTATGTGTTTTACACATATGTATCACATATGTGCACTGGTCAGTGAAACCTTAACGGCTATCTTACGTGTAAGTAAACAGGAGTTCAGCTGTGGACTCAGTTGCAATGCAGATGGTTCCTAAACTACAATTTACTATATACAGTTTGACTGCCATAACCCATTGTAACACAGACTCAGGCTGCTGTCACAATATTAAATTAACCCATATTTTTTATGCCATATCGTAAAAAGTGTGTTGTATCAAAAACATAAACAAAGCCTGCAGGTGGGTGCAACTACTCAAGCAGCAGATGGAGCAGTGCGATTCAAGCATGCTTTGGTCTGGACGCAAACACAACAGTGGTTTATTTAGTTGTTTGCTAATTTGTTTTAACTTCAGAAAATCAATCACACACCTACGTCTCCATGACAGTGCTTCTACAACCATGCTGAGGCTCTATGTGGTTATGTTTGGACAGCATTGCCTGGAGCTGAATACAATCACACTGTGTTCATAAGCTTAATGTGTTATTTACCCCCATCCAGCGCAGACTATTCACAGCTTTAAGGCTCTTTTAAAACCTTGAATAAAGTTTTTAAACTTTATGGCCCTAGGATTGTCAATCAAAATAATATTTATGATGCACAGCTAGAGGCAAACGCAGGAGTCTTCAGGATTAAAAAAAAAAAGAATCATATTAACTGTTCAAAATTTGCTGGAGTCACTTAATAGGGCTAAATAATGATGACCAACATCCACTGCAAGTTTGATGAATTCTTAAATGAACGCAAGATTACCACAAATCTGCGACTTTTAATGCTGATATGCAGAGATGGATATCAGGAATACGTAATCCATGTGATTTTATTTATTTTTTGCTGTGTTTTACTTGCATCTATTTGAAAGAGTGGGTGTAAACACACAAAGAATGTATTTTATATGCTGGAATATGCCGAAAATAGGTTTAAATGTTAAACACATTTCTTCAAGTTAAAGACAGTTGCATATAATTTAATTTTTGCGTGATTCAATGTGCATAAAATTAAAAGATTAAAACTAATAAAGCACATTTTAAAAAGAAGCTTTCCATTTGATTCAATTTTATATTAGTGATGTGTTGGTCGCGACTCTTTGAAGTGAACGACGCGAGCCGTGGGTTTTTTTTCTTTCTCTCACCCTCTCTCTCGCACTTTTTTTCCGCTTCACTCCGCATGCGAGCCTTGTGCTTTGCGCTGGGAAGAGGGGGGAGGGACGGTAGTTACACTTGCAGTAGCACAGGAACAGAGCAGGAGGGAGAGACAGAGAAAGAGAGCCAGGGACAACAATGTCACATTAGAAAGGTATAGTAATCATCCACAACTATTTTCAGTTGTGGATGATAAAGGATTCAGAAAGTTTATTCATGCAGGCCCATATGACAGAGAATATGCATGTTCTTTTTGTTTTCATATTTTAATTTATATTTAATTGTGTTGTGGTTTGCAGTGTTTTGTGTTGTTTCACTTTAAATTTGTTTAAAAGGAAAAAGCTTAAAATTTTAATTTAAAATAAATTAATTTATTTATTAAATTTTATGTGGAGTGAATAAATAAAAGTATACTTACGGTGGCCCCTGGAGACAAAGCACGTACAAACTCCGAAGCACGCACAAAAGACAACAGAAGTGCTCCAGAATGCCAGAATGCTAGATGCAGTGTTGAGCTTTTGTTACCTAGTGGCTACACAAGCCAGGGAGTACCAACGGATTTGTTGTGTGGTAGTAACAGGTAAATGAATTTTTTTTTTTATTATTTGAATTATTGGAGTTTGTACGTGCTTTGTCTCTAGGGGCCACCGCATATATTTATATATAAACATATTTAAATAAAACCACTTTTTTTTTTACATTAGTAATTCCTTTTGTGTATAATTTTATATTATTGTTAATAATAAATTAATTAAAGCAACAAAAACAACCTGAAGAGCCAGTTGGGAGCCAAAAGAGCCGGTTCTTTTTAGTCCAAAAAGAGATGGAAATCCCATCACTATTTTATATGATGGTTAATGCAGAAAAAATAGAATTGGACTGAAAGGTCTATTGCTATATTACGTATTCAGGTTGTGTATCATGTTTTTAAAAAGTAAAGGAATTGCTTTTTTGGAGAAGTAATCAGTAATTAGTACTGTAACTAATTATTTTTTCGAGTAACTTGACCAACACTGCTTCAACGCACATATTAAACAAATATGTAAGACTGCTTTCTTCCATTTGCGCAACATCTCTAAAATTAGAAATATCCTGTCTCAGAGTGACGCTGAAAAACTAGTTCATGCATTTATTACTTCCAGGCTGGACTACTGTAATTCATTATTATCAGGATGTCCAAAAAACTCACTGAAAAGCCTTCAGCTAATCCAAAATGCTGCAGCAAGAGTACTGACAGGGACTAGAAAGAGAGAGCATATTTCTCCTGTTTTGGCTTCCCTTCATTGGCTTCCTGTTAAGTCCAGAATTGAATTCAAAATCCTGCTCCCCACATACAAGGTCTTAAATAATCAGGCCCCATCTTATCTTAATGACCTTGTAGTACCATATCACCCTATTAGAGCACTTCGCTCTCGCTCTGCAGGCCTACTTGTTGTTCCTAGAGTATTTAAAAGTAGAATGGGAGGCAGAGCCTTCAGTTTTCAGGCCCCTCTTCTGTGGAACCAGCTTCCAGTTTGGATTCGGGAGACAGAAACTATCTCTACTTTTAAGATTAGGCTTAAAACTTTCCTTTTTGCTAAAGCATATAGTTAGGGCTGGACCAGGTGACCCTGAATCCTCCCTTAGTTATGCTGCAATAGACGTAGGCTGCCGGGGGATTCCCATGATGCATTGAGTTTTTCCTTTCCAGTCACCTTTCTCACTCACTATGTATTAATAGACCTCTCTGCATTGAATCATATCTGTTATTAACCTCTGTCTCTCTTCCACAGCATGTCTTTTATCCTGTCTTCCTTCTCTCACCCCAACCGGTCGCAGCAAATGGCCGCCCCTCCCTGAGCCTGGTTCTGCCGGAGGTTTCTTCCTGTTAAAAGGGAGTTTTTCCTTCCCACTGTCGCCAAAGTGCTTGCTCATAGGGGGTCATATGATTGTTGGGTTTTTCTCTGTATCTATGAAGCGCCTTGAGGCGACTTTTGTTGTGATTTGGCGCTATATAAATAAAATTGAATTGAATTGAATAACACAATAAACTTTAATGTACAGAATTTGCTTTTTCTACTGTATTTAAGCAAAGACTGGCATATAGTGGAGAAGAATAAGATTACATAACTACATATTAGTTTGTATTATTACTTTTTTAAATAAAGAACATCAGTCATTGGCTGTCAACAATGATCTTTCTTGAATGATCTTTGAATGTTATCCGTATGAATTCACACACATTTGACCATGTGTATGAATGCAAGTAATGATATATTTGCAGTCACACTTTTCACTGCTTACCCAATAACCACCTATACCCCCTCAAAAGTCTGTGGTATATGGTGGCTCAGGATTTACGGCAGGTAGTCTACTGTTTTGAGGGTTAGCTGTTTTGGTACCCAGCTCCTGGGTCTGTATGTTGATGTGTCCTTTGGCAAGATACTAAACCCCATTCATTATGAACTAAATTAGAAGAGGATAGCAAGAAGACTTTCGGTTTTAGTGAAATCTTTGAAGATTGTCTAGTAGTAGGCATTGTATAGTAAAACATCTGTCTCCAAAGGTGGAAATGATGGCTAAATTGGAAACTTTGTGGATTTTTTTGGCTCCACATGGACAAACATGCAGATTTTACTGATTTGAAAGTTTCCATTTTCTGCTGAACTATAACAGGTCAACAGAAATGCCTACAAAAACTACAACCATTAATTTACATTATAGTAATTTCATATATGACTTTATTTATAAAACTGGTCAAATGTTGCTAATGGCAATTAAATGTCAATCAATCAAAGCTTTATTCGCCACATGCAGGTTGCCCTGCAGTGAAATGGGACCTGTCCTGCTACCACTGGACAGATGTGCCAATCTGTCCAGTGGTAGCACAAATTCCCAACATCTGATTTGAATCAAGACCTTTTGAGCTTAAGGAGCAATGTCACACAAACTATGTTGGCAAAGGTTTCGTGACATATAATAAATCCAAGGATAATCAAGTTCTCTGTAAGAGTAAACACTGAAAACAGATCTCCTATCATGCTTTTCCTGATGGTTATCATTTTTCAGACTGTTTTTGAGCTCAACGTTGGTGGTAATTCTTCTGAATATAGATAGGAGGAGCTGTTTTGAACTTTTCTGTTAGCAAAGTTTCCATCATGCATTTATTTGAATTTATGTACTTGGAAGCATAGCACAATAGAGAAGCGTTCAGAAACTCAAGTTTTTGTTGTAATGCCAGAGTACCATGACTTTAATCGCGCTTACAAATGTCAAGTATCCAAACAAAACAGCCACAAATAATGAACACAATTATATTTCTAAATGCAAAAGAATAGAGGAACATCTGGTACTGTGAACATGAGTTGATAAGTCCTCCAACACCATATAAACCACAATATTTTCAAGCCTAATTTCTAACATATCTAGGTTTCTGTAATACATCTGTGAGTCAGCTTAGAATCTAAGGTTTCTTTAGCACCTACAGATCTTAAAGCATTCTCTTGCCACGGCCTCAAATCCTTCTGTTCTGTCTGATGCTTCTGGTGTCTCAAACATTTGCAGACAGTTTCACCTGTGATCTGTCATTTGAAACAATACTGCACATAATGGGTGGCAGCGGTGTAAGTCTTAAGTCTGTGTTGCAAAGAGGCCGTTGCATGTGCTACAACTGAGTTTTTGATACAAAAAGCAAGAGATTATTGAATCTTCAGCATCTGGTGTTTTAAAGCCTTTATATTTTTAATTGCACTGACATATTTAACAGAGATTTCCCCCCCAAATGGCCTAAACAAATGCGACCATAGCAGGCAGAACAAATTATTGATTCAAGTTTACAATTTGTGAAAAATCCTGTGACCAAAACTGTGAAAACCATCAGTGATGGGAATAACGGCATTACAAGTAACGGCGGTACTTTTTTCAGTAACGAGTAATCTAACTAATTACTATTTCTATCGTTACAACGCTGTTACCGTTACTATGCAGTGCTGTCGCGTTACTATTTTTCAACAAACAGACGGCTGAAGCTGTGTTCAGCTTACCGTATCTTATATCAGTTGCACGGAAGTTGCTGTCTACAGGGAGTGCAGAATTATTAGGCAAATGAATATTTTGTCCACATCATCCTCTTCATGCATGTTGTCTTACTCCAAGCTGTATAGGCTCGAAAGCCTACTACCAATTAAGCATATTAGGTGATGTGCATCTCTGTAATGAGAAGGGGTGTGGTCTAATGACATCAACACCCTATATCAGGTGTGCATAATTATTAGGCAACTTCCTTTCCTTTGGCAAAATGGGTCAAAAGAAGGACTTGACAGGCTCAGAAAAGTCAAAAATAGTGAGATATCTTGCAGAGGGATGCAGCAGTCTCAAAATTGCAAAGCTTCTGAAGCATGATCATCGAACAATCAAGCGTTTCATTCAAATTAGTCAACAGGGTCGCAAGAAGCGTGTGGAAAAACCAAGGCGCAAAATAACTGCCCATGAACTGAGAAAAGTCAAGCGTGCAGCTGCCAAGATGCCACTTGCCACCAGTTTGGCCATATTTCAGAGCTGCAACATCACTGGAGTGCCCAAAAGCACAAGGTGTGCAATACTCAGAGACATGGCCAAGGTAAGAAAGGCTGAAAGACAACCACCACTGAACAAGACACACAAGCTGAAACGTCAAGACTGGTCCAAGAAATATCTCAAGACTGATTTTTCTAAGGTTTTATGGACTGATGAAATGAGAGTGAGTCTTGATGGGCCAGATGGATGGGCCCGTGGCTGGATTGGTAAAGGGCAGAGAGCTCCAGTCCGACTCAGACGCCAGCAAGGTGGAGGTGGAGTACTGGTTTGGGCTGGTATCATCAAAGATGAGCTTGTGGGGCCTTTTCGGGTTGAGGATGGAGTCAAGTTCAACTCCCAGTCCTACTGCCAGTTTCTGGAAGACACCTTCTTCAAGCAGTGGTACAGGAAGAAGTCTGCATCCTTCAAGAAAAACATGATTTTCATGCAGGACAATGCTCCATCACACGCGTCCAAGTACTCCACAGCGTGGCTGGCAAGAAAGGTTATAAAAGAAGAAAAACTAATGACATGGCCTCTTTGTTCACCTGATCTGAACCCCATTGAGAACCTGTGGTCCATCATCAAATGTGAGATTTACAAGGAGGGAAAACAGTACACCTCTCTGAACAGTGTCTGGGAGGCTGTGGTTGCTGCTGCACGCAATGTTGATGGTGAACAGATCAAAACACTGACAGAATCCATGGATGGCAGGCTTTTGAGTGTCCTTGCAAAGAAAGGTGGCTATATTGGTCGCTGATTTCTTTTTGTTTTGTTTTTGAATGTCAGAAATGTATATTTGTGAATGTGGAGATGTTATATTGGTTTCACTGGTAAAAATAAATAATTGAAATGGGTATATATTTGTTTTTTGTTAAGTTGCCTAATAATTATGCACAGTAATAGTCACCTGCACACACAGATATCCCCCTAAAATAGCTAAAACTAAAAACAAACTAAAAACTACTTCCAAAAACATTCAGCTTTGATATTAATGGATTTTTTGGGTTCATTGAGAACATGGTTGTTGTTCAATAATAAAATTATTCCTCAAAAATACAACTTGCCTAATAATTCTGCACTCCCTGTATGTAAGTAATCTGGGCACTATAGCTTTAAGCAGCTGCGCGCTCTGGACTGCAATCACTTTTTGGCACAACACCTGTTGCTAAGGGGGAAAAACAATCGCATGAGTGCTGCTGTTTGACTGAGGAGGAATAAAGTAATCGCAGAAAGCCAATCACATGACCACTTTAAGATGACAAAGCAACAAGGTGATATATACCAGTTTTTAAATTGTGTTGATAGGCCACGTAAAAGTGTCATAATAAACAATATATACACATGTTTTTTCCTGAATAGTTTTGTCACGTTTACTGTCTAAGGACAGAGCTAGCAAGCACTCTCTGCAAATGACCAAAAAATTTAAAAAACAAAACAAAAAACGGCCCGTTCGTGTTGGTGGAAAAGTGTAACATGTAAAAATACTTAACCAACTTAAAAAATTACAGGCAGACGTTGTTTTATTACAAGAAACCCACATGCCTGTCACAGGTTTGAATAAACTTAAAACACCTGAGTTTCCTAATGTGTTCTCAGCCTGTTATAATTCTAGACAAAGAGGAGTAGCAATTCTAATACATAAAAATATTAATTTCACAGTACTCGATACAGTTATAGATCCAGAGGGCAGATTCCTAATCGTCAAACTATCTATACTTAACCAAAAGCTAGGTATTGTAAGTATATATGGTCCAAATGTTGATGACCCCTCATTCTTCCACGGTTTTTTTAGTACACTCTCCGAACACCTAGACTGCACAATTGTTCTGGGGGGAGACCTCAACCTGGGACTAAATGAAGAAATGGATAGGCTCAATACAGCAGGAACTCAGCGTAACTGGCAGTCCACAAATATAATCAAACAGTATATGAGCGACTTTGGTCTTTGCGATACAAACACCACCAAGTGTGGTACAATTTCTTAGTCTAAAACCCCCCAAATTATTGTCTAAAATATACAGAACACTTTCTAAAATAGATGAATCAATATCCCTTCCTATTGCAAAATGGGAAGCAGATTTATCAATCAACTTAGACCCAAACCTTTGGTCTCAGATATGCTTAAAAACCTTTCAATGGATCAGAAATCCCAGTTTGCAATTAATACAATACAAAATATTACACAGAGTGCACTATACTGGTCATAGGATGTTCAAGATGGGCTATACGCCTTCCAACAACTGCTCACACTGCACAGCAAATACACCGGACAATTACATCCACGCTCTTTGGTTCTGTCTACCAGTTCAGAAATTTTGGCGTGAGATATGTGAAGACTTATCAAAGTGTCTGAAATGTAACATTCCAGCCTCCCCTTTAGTATGCTTGCTGGGCAACTTGGATGAGGTCACTGCAGAAATAAACACAGCCCACGTTGTTTTTACGGCCCTATGCATTGCCAAGAAAATGGTCCTCATTAACTGGAAAAATAAAAATAATCTTAATTCTAACCAATATAAAAACCATCTAATAGATCACATTAGTCTTGATACAACCTCTGCCATCACATTTGATCAATCCCTTTGGGCTCCTTTGATCGGCTTCATCACCTAGTGGGGGTGGGGGGTCATGGTTTGGTCCTGCCTTCGCTATTGTGGTTTATGTGGGGGTAGGGACGGCCTTAGGGCGTCTGGGGAGTCCCTAGGGACGTTTCCCTGGAGGGCCTAACCTGGGGGCTGTGGCCATGACCTGGTTAGAAGCTCTGGGGCTCTTGGATGGTGTTTTCCTTGTGGCTGCGTACAGCGGAGATGGGGGAGGGTCTGTGCTGGCGGACGTTGGTTACTGGCCTGGTAGCCTGGCTGCCCCTGGGAGGGTCCGGGACGGGCGTGGAGGCTTGGGGGTCTGGGGGTGCTCCGCCCCCTGGTCTGGGGTGCTGGCCGGGCCTTGGGGGCTTGGGTCCTGGCTGTTGTGTCGCCGGAGCAGTGGGCGGGTGGGTGCGGGGGGGCTCAGCCCCAGTGCAGGGGACCTCTGGTGCATCGGCCCAACTAGGGGGCTCTCTAACTGGTGGGGAGGTTGTTACATCTTTGCAGGTGGTCTCCTCACTACAGGAGCTCACTCTGCAGGTGGGGGGAGAGATATAGGAGAGGGGGAGAATGAACTCAACCTGGGTGTCTATTGTCTTGTGTAGTTTGGGAGATGATTGGATGATGGGGTGGGTGCAGTTTTCTCTGGGGTGGAGTCGGGTGGGCTGCCCCGGACTCTGTGGGGCTGGGCAGTGCTGCTGCTGCGGGCCCCGGTCCGGCTGGGCCTGGGCCTCCTTGCCCTGGTGGGTTCCAGAGCGTGGGGGTGCCTACTGGGGTCAGCGGGGGAGCTGGCCCCAGGGAGGGGCCGCTTGCCCCTCCCTTTCTTCCCTCCCCATCCTCAGCTGCCTCCCTATTCCCGCTCTACCACACCCACCCACACACGCAGGGCTTGGGGTGCAGGTATGTCACCAGGGTGCAGGGGAGGCACTCCCCCTCTGTCCCCTTCTGGCCGCCTGTGCCTCAATTTTATTCTGCAACCTAGACATCCACATTACTCACACTCTCACATAACACATACATATAGGGCCTTGGGGGTGGGCACATTTTACAGCATCCAGAGGATGGTCGTTGTACTCCAACCCACCTCTGGCGCTGGTGCCCTACCCTCAATTTTAAATGCATTTAGACACTGAGGGTTTTCGGGAGGAGCCGTGCTGCTCTCTGAGAGGAAGCTAGTACCATGCTCTCCTGAGTTTTAAATGCACTTTAGAACAGCACACAACAACATTACATATGAGCGGGCGTAGGGAGGTTTGAGGTCTTCACTCACCCCGGTTCTGTTAGCCGTCAGGGCTGGGGGGCTGGGAGGAGGTGCTGGCCGTCAGACTGGGGTCTGGGATGCGGGGCCTCCCTGCTACTGCAGATAAGGAGGTGGTCCGCTTGCCTCCACCCCAGAGAGAAGGGTTACATCTCCTGGGTCTAGGTGCGGCTTGCCCCTCTGGGGGCGGGGGTACCTGGACCTGGGATATAGAGTATGTTTGGGGAGTGCGACTGTCTGTGCAGTGTCTATTTGTGTCTGTCTACACGTTGGGTGAGTGCCGAGTATTTGGTTGTGCATATGGGGGTGGGAATGCACGTCTGTGTCCGCGTGTGCCTGTTTGTCTGTGTCTATATGTTAGGTTGGGTCTTAGACTCAACCTCTCTGGGTACATCTCAGGCCCTCTAAAGTACGGAGGCCTATCTCCCCTCACCACACTCCCTGCCGGTGGCTGATGCCCTTAGACGTTGGTGTGTTGGTGGTCCTTGTCATCTGGGGCTGGGCGCTCATGCATGTACCGGCTCACTCCTGGTGGCCGATTGGCGGGGCCGGGCGCCTGTGGCCCGGCTGGGCTCCTTCCGGGGGGTGGGATGCCCTCAGGCCTCTGGCCTCTGGGCCTGAAGCTCGGTCCTCTCTGGCACAGCTGGCTGCCGGCGGAGCCCGCGGGCACGCCACTGCAACCCCCTCTGGCCTCTGCTCCGTAGCTGCGGGGTGACCTCTCGTTTGGGGCTCTATTCAGCTCTTCCCAGGAGGGTGGCACGGTTCCCCCCCCCCCTTTGGTGGTCCTCCTCGGGTCCTTGTACTCTGGGGCCTCTGGATATCTGGGGCCTGGATCTCCTCCATACCTGCTTCATACCCTGGTGGACGGGGCTATGGCTCCCCACACTCCCTAGCAGATCGTTACATGGAGAAATCTTTGGAATACAAGCATGCTGATCCACACAGGTATGCACACAGGTGTACACACGGGTGTTCACACCTTTCTTGGCTGCTGCCTCAAAGCACATTGTGCGCTGTCTATCTTGCGTGCTGCACAATATCATTTATTATTTAGTATCTACTGTTATCTACTGCTAGCTAGTTTATTGTGATGGTGCTGTTTTTATTATGTTGCTCTTTGTTGTTTGCTTTCTCTTCTGTTTTTTTTCTCCATACAGGTGATCCAGGCGTTTTGTTTGTTTGTTTTTTCCTTTCTTCCCCCCCTTCTCACCGTCTCTTCTCCCCTTTGGTTTGCTTTCTCTCCCTCTCTTTCTTTCATTCTTTCTCCCTGTCCTATCCCCCAGTCACGTCTGTCCCGTTTGTAGCAACCGAAAATAAAATAAATACATAATTATAATAAAGGTCAATCAAATGGACCAATATGGCAAGGCCATGATGATCCACTTGGTAAAATAAATCCGCTTGGCATCTTTCTTGGCCTTAAGACAACAATTCTGATGGCTAAAGATCCAAACGGGACACAAAAAAAAAAAAAAAAAAAAAAAGTGTAACATGTCAACCAATCAAGAAAAATGATATGACAACTAGAGATGGACCGATCCGATATTACGTATCGGTATCGGTCCGATACTGACCTAAATTACTGGATCGGATATCGGAGAGAAATAAAAAAATGTAATCCGATCCATTAAATATCAAAAAAGCACCTCACAGAACTTGCGACATGGCATAACTCGGCTCATAACCGTAGCACTTCGGAGCAGTATGCATCACATGATAGTGCGGCTGTGGGGTGCAAGACCTGTCGGGGGTCTGGTTCAGCATTTGGAGCCTCGCTACCAAACCGGCATTTCATGTCCGAGGAAGTTATCCCAGAGAGAAGTAAAGCCAGTGTGTAAGGTCATCTCTGAATGTTTGTAAAGCATTCCAGCGTTAAGCTTAACAACCGATATATGGAGTGACTGCCTCTTCTCTCTCCCTCCCTCTCCTGCTGCTACTTCAATCGTGAAACTGATTAATGATCAGCTTTTCGGCTTTTCTGTCGCGAGTCCGTCTCTCTTGTTTGTTTATTGCCCATTTCGCGCCAGAAAGAGGAAACCAGCGGCTGAACAACAGCAGCACATTTAAGCTTGATAAGCTGTTGTTAGAATTTATTTAATATTACTTTCTACACCAGGATCTTTTTCTACGTAGCTGACGGCTGGTAACTGTGCAGGGGCGGATCTAGCAAAGTTTAGCCAGGGGGGCCGATAGGGCATGAACAGGGAAAAGGGGGGCACAAAGACATACTTTTCTTTTATTTAAAATGTCTAGCTTTTAATAAATAATTATCTGAATCTTACACCCAAAGTTTTAATCTGATGTAAAAGTATAGAAGTCCATTACTGTATATAGTAACTGTTAAGCCTAATATACCCTAGTAAGCTAGTACTTTTTCCTTTGGGAAGGTACGATCTGTGCAGTCTGCAGTTCTGTTGAAGAAGGATGTTGAATCTATTTTATTATTCTTTAAAAATAATTGATTTCTGTGCATTTTTTTTCACACTACATCAAATTAAAGTTGATTACATCGATTAACCCTTTAAACTATTTTTAAATCCCGGTAGCACTGCAACCACATAAGCTAGTGCAATAATTTTTTTTTCATATGAAACCGGAGGAGTTGTACTTTAATCTTATGCCATCAGCTTGTCCTAGGTCACAGTTTCCTTCCACATATGGCTTTGCAAAAACTGCATAAAAAGCACTTGCAGCAACAAAAACATAATATTCCAGAAACACGCTTTGCCGATCCGATCAGCTGTTTGTAACACTTCCTACATCCATCAGCGCGAGCTATCGCATGTCCGCCATGACCTGCCCGAAACCGGAAGTGACGTCATTTTGCGAAAATGTAGTTTTTTACTATCAGGGCCTTATGAGCCTATACTGGTGTTTTTAAAAGTTATGTTTGACTTTATGACTTTCTGTGTCATTTCTGGGATGCTTCGGACTCATATTGCACTGCTGGAAATAGTTTATTTTGATGCATATGTTTTTGGTTTTTTTGCAAATTTGCATTATAATATTCATTTTCGTTTTTCCTGCAGTATATAAAAGTTGGTGTATTTCAAAAATAAAACTATGAAGACACTTAAAAGAAATTTCCTGTGGTGGGAAACTATTTTGTGCAACTTTTTTGTATTTACAGTTTTGAGGGATAAACCTCTTAAATTCCTCTAACTAGAAATATATGTTAAAAAAACCAAAACGATTTTAAATTTTTTTGTAGTTTATTGCACTTTTTTTGCAATTTATGTAATTACTATGCACTTAATGCATACATATTATTAAAATTTGGGCTATAATGGTTGTATTGATGTATATCAACTTGAAATGCTCCCAAAAATGGCACTACAACATTTAAAAATATAATATACGCTAAGGGTTAAGCATCATGAGGTGGGGGGTGGTTCCCTATTTTTTATTTATTTTTTTGCTGGGAGTTTGCAGCCCTATTAGTTAGGTTGCTTACTCTTTAAAATACCAGAATAGGGAGGATGGAGTAGGTTTAAGTTTATTAGATTGATCAGTATTGCTGAACTATGAAATATTTTGGGTGCAGTGTATTTTTTACATACAGGTATAACAGAATAGCTTTAGTGTTGTTTATTTAAACTTGAGTTTGAACTTATACAAAATGCAGCAAAATATTTTAAAAAACAGTTTTATTGATTAAAAAACACACTATATCGAATTTATATCGGCATCGGCCGATATCCAAATTTATGATATCGGTATCGGACATAAAAAAGTGGTATCGTGCCATCTCTAATGACAACATGACATTTGGTTGTTTAGGAAGAGGGGGAAGTTTTAGGTGTGACACCGAGAGAAAGAAAGAAAGAAAGATAGCAGAAAACGAGAGAGAGCGAGTTTTGAGATGTGAGAGATTTGTGACGTTTAGCGTGTTTGGAGTGTGTAGTTAATGTGTTGTCTTGTGTAGTTAGTGTGTAGTGTTTTGGATAGTTTGGTGTTGTGTGTCAGAACAATGAGGTGACTGCTGTCTCCAGGTAAAAAAAACAGGAGTGATACACCTGCTGCTGTCAGGCCTGCTGTGATGTTCTCCTTTATAGTGGACAGAATTTTTTTTTTTTTTTTGGAGTGGCACAAATAATTTTTGTGGCACCTTATTGAATGGAGAACACCTGATTGTTGTGTAAATAGTTTGAAATGGTTATAAAAAAAAGGTAAAAGGTAAATGGCTGCAAATAACTTTTTTGTTTGCAAAACTGCATATGCATATGATTTTAAAATTGACAATTTATATTTGCATTTAAAGTTGTGAAATATGATTCAATGAACATGTTTGTGGTTGTTACAGTAAAAAATATAACTTTTTCTACTCGGATTTTATGTTTTTTGTCTGATTTTAGATCAATTGTGTTAATACAGTATGTCAAAATGAAAACATAACTGTAAATTCAGACACGTGAGGTTGTGCTGACAAGGATGTATCATCCTTGTCAGCACAACCTCTATTTACTTTGCCTTGTTTTTAAAGGTGAAATGTAGAGGTAAAATCAAAAGTAGTTAAAAATGGCCAATCATACCCTGGACCCCAGAGGGTTAAATATTTTTTAACGCGATAGTTACTTTTCAAGTAATTAATTACTTTTAGTATCTTGTAACTCAGTTACTAATTCTAGTTACTAGTTACTTTTTTTTGAAGAAGTAACTAGTAAATATAATTAATTACTTTTTCAAAATAACTTGCCCAACACTGACAACCACAGGAAAAATAATGCTTGAAATGCTACAGTAACCACCCTTTCCTCTGCATAAAATGAACCAATATATTTCTAAAGCCCCAACATGATTTTTGACTTTCCAAAACTATAACTGCTATAATTCATATGTAAAGGAAAGGAATGTTTATCATTGAAAGCACAAGAAGTGAGAAAAATAAAAATTCTTCCTCTGTTAGTGATTGATGTTATTAGTTCAGATTCAAATGTTTCAGATATTCTGAGACTGATACTGGGATTTATTGTTATGCAAAGTTCAGACTCTAGGAACTCTGAAGCAATTATTAATAGTGTACAATTTGTCTCTGTGTAACATCTCTGTAAATTGCAGAACAACGGCTTCAACAGCTATTGAGTGGTTTGTTCAGTGGTTGTCTTGACTTCAGGCTACATAGTCGATAACCAAGGATGGTTTCACAGCAGCCCAGACCCAGTCAAATAAACACATATACCAGTGCTCATTCGAAACTGGTGTTGGAAACACTGTGAAAGCACCCTGCTCCACACCTTCACAGTGTCATCTGTTTCATGGGGTTTATATTAACTTTTATGTATTTGCTATACATGCAGCTTTGTTTCATCTGCTATGAAAACTGCTTTGCAAGCTGGTAAATCATCAGGCAAGTGATTAACACACAGAAGGAGTATTCCTTATATATTCCTTATATATCTATATCAGTGACTGCCCCACCACGGGTGTAGTGCTATTTGTTTAAACACCAGAGTACAAACGTTGTTATTTGTTTCTAAGGCTGTTTCACCACAGTGCCAGATTTACATACATTATTCAAAAATAACTCAGCAAAAGTGATTAAAGAACATATAAAGTCAAGTCTGCCTGACCATCTTTATCACTAATTACATACTATTTGTGGCCATGTCCACACTAGTACGTTTTTGTTTGAAAAAGCATCTTTTTCTCTTCCTTTTTGACATTCCGTCCACGCTGAGACGGTGTTTTCGGTCAAGGAAAACGCAGCGTTTTGAAAACGCTCTCCAAAACAGATACATTTTAAAACGCCGCGTCGCAGTGTGGACAGCGAACCTGAAGACCTTTTCGAAAACAATGACACGTTTTAGTCATGTGATGCAGTCATGTGACCAATTAAACCAAGAAAGCGGAGGGCATTATACAGCAGTTGTTTTGTGTGCGCTCAATTTTGACAGCCCTATTAAAGATTAAAATCAGTTTGTACATGCTTCAGATAGCTTTTCTTCAAATTCTTTCATTCTCAATCGCTTTTGCAACTTTGTACTTTTGTGTTACCTCATTGGTAACTCCACCTCATTGTTAGTCTATTTAAAAAACTCGGTGCTTTTCCTCGACATTTTGCCGCAACGTTTCAAAGAGCCAGAAAATAAATAAACAGTAGTTAGAAATGAGGCAGGTCAAATCATCTTGCGTTTCACGCATGTGCAGTACTGGAATGTAAGTGTTTTCGGCCGTTTCAATGTGGACGCACAACTCTGTGAAAACGACTGAAAACAATAGTCTGGACACGGAGCTTTGTCCTCCCTGGATGTATCTTCTCTCTGTGTGTTTCATTCTTTGCTGTGGAATACTTCCCCCTCTCTTGCCCTCTCAAAATTTGATACCATATCTCTCCCTCATGTATTCTCTGGTGAATTTGGAGTTCTACCACTTTTTACAGAGTTAATGTCAGAGTTATAGCTAGATATAGGCCTTTCTGACAGCTCCGGTGGTGTGCAGGATTTATCCAGAGGAGGGCTGCACAAAGTATTATTTACTGTCAGATCCCAACCCATTAATATTGAAGTTACACAGTAACTGAAAAAGCACATCATTGTTTTGTTTTGTTTTCTTTATGTGATCCTAGGATTTTTTTTAAGGTCAGTATTATATAATGTGAGATTCAGAAATATATTTGAGACACTTAAATTCTGAGTCCTGTTAATTGTGGGCATTTGACAGCTATTTCAGTGCTGTACATTAAAGATATCAGAGAAGAAAAACCGACCCAGATTTGCACTGAAAGGTGGGTACACAAGTATTTTTATTATTGCACATGTATTTGTAGGAGGTCTCCTTTCATAGCACAAGTTTTTGGGATAATATGTAAATAAATCATACAAATGGGATTTACTGAGGTTTGCAGTGCGCAATTTAATGCGCACTGCAAAAGTCTTGTTTTTGTTGTGGGTTTGTGATAGTGGGAGAACATATATGTGTATATATATATATATATATATATATATATATATAGATATGTGCATAATTGTCATAGGTTAATGGCTCAAAGCTCTGGGTAAGGCATCTCTACACACCTTTTTTCACCAGTCAGCACACAAAGATTTTCATGTAGTTTCTTTTTTTTAAAACTTATATCAATCAGAGGCATGAATAAAATATGACTGTCATAATGAAGCTGTTAATGTGACTGTGCCAGTGTGTCAGATTGATGTCTGCATTTTAAAACATAAAATACAGATTTTAACAAGTTCTGTCAGCCTCACACATCTATCATAACAAAATAAGAGCAATGCAGGCAATCATGCATCTTCGTTAGCATATGGTCGGTTCAGGATCCAATGGTTAGCTTTCTTCTATACATCACACAGGTTAGTTGTTACGTGCAGATTTCTGGTTTATACAGTGGAATAGTTTGTAATAACGCAGCTCTTCTCTGGATAAACCCTGCTCTCTACTTGAGTCTCAACCCCAAGTTCCTTGCAGTCTCCAACAATTTGTATCAGAAGACTGCACCCTTACTCAGAATGAATACATTGTCCTAACTTATTTATCATAAGTAAGTAAGTTTACTTGCTTTTTTTGAGACAATGTTTGCATAATTGGGAACTAATCTGGGAACTAATTAGATTTTACAGTGCATATCAAAATCATATTGATTCTTCATCAGCTCCTCTCTTTTAACTTAGTTGCAATGTTATTCTCAGAGAGAAGAACATGTTTATAAACTGTGCTTATTATCACTCGCTCCTTTGCATTTCTTCATGGGGTCAGCTCGTTTTGTGCTGCTCTTGGTAGGTAACTATTGAAATTAACTGACTGCATTTTCTTTGTATAAATTCATGCACTACTAGTGGATTATGCAAATAACTTTCCGCTCACATCAATGCATTTGTACTAATGCATCATCACATTAATTTGCTATATGACTATCAGTTAGAAAGCTGACTCTTTTGTAAACCCGCACAGTGGGTTTTTTTTAAAGAAAGGTTTTCCTCTGATGCAGGCAGTAAATCTGGCCCTAAATATCATGATGACAACTTTGACCAGTCATTTTGTCTTCACGGGCTTACTTGCATAAAATATGTTTCAAGTGACAACTGAATTCCAACCAGTTAAGCTGACTGAATAATTTATTTTCTCACTTGGGGGAAAAAAAGTGGTGGAGCTTATCCTGGGCTGCACTACAGCTCTGTCTGCTATGCAGTGTCATCTCTGCTGTCACAGATTGTGAATACTGAAAATGACTTTTTGATTTGAATTTTTATTTGTGCCGTAGACTGTTTCAAGCACTTAAAAATCAGAGTAGGGGATGATGACTTTTGGGCGTAAAAATAATTTCAGCAGAGCAGGGATTTGTGGACCACAGGGAGAGAAATCCCACCACCTGCAATTCCTAGAAAGTTGCACCCTTGTTGTAATGGCAACAAAGTTGATGTCACGGCTGAGGAGGCGAGCCGTGTGGTGTGGAGGAAGGAGGACCCAAGATGCAAGCAGTGGATGAAAATGCTAGTGAAGTTTATTAACAAGGTGGTGTAGTGGCAAACGAGCAGTGGGACATGACAAAATGACTAAAGACACCTAAACTGGGAGAGCTAAAATAACAGACCTGGGAGCATACGACAAAGGGCGGAGAGGCAGAGAGAGGCAGACGAAGAGCAGGACACCGAGGAACACAGACTGACATGGAGGAACACAGACAAACCGGCAACAGGCAGGAGAACACACAGGGCTTAAATACACACACCAGTAATCAGGGGATGAGAGACAGGAGGGCAACACAGCTGGGAGGAATCAGAGCTGAGGGAACAGGGGAAACGTAAACTGAACACACTGACATCAGACAGAGACCTTCACAATAAAACAGGAAACTCAGACACGGGGAACCAAACAAGACACAGAACTAAACAGACAGATTCACAAACAGACGAGGTGACACCATAGACAGACAGAGACACAGACCCAGACTCAGAGGCAGACCGAATATAACACATAGAACTCAAACAATAATAATCATCATCATAATAAACTAGAAAATGATAATAAACTAAAAGCGCTGGGTCACCGACCCAGGACCATGACAGTACCCCCCCCCCTCAAGGGCTGGCTCCAGACAGCCCAGCAGAAACAAAAAACCCGTCCAAAAAAAAAAAAAAAAACAGAAAACGACCCGACCAGGGCGGGCGGAGGGGGTCCAGGACGGAGGGACAGAGTCCAAAAAGGCCCAGATGGCCAAGTTCAGGGGGCCGACCCGGAGGCCGACAGCGCAGGAGGCCAAAACAGTTCAGTTCCGGAGGCCGACCATGCGAAAGGCAGCGGCAGCGGGGCAGGTCCGGGGGCCGGCCACGCAGTAGGCAGTGGCGCAGAAACAGTTCTGGGGGCCGACCGTGTGGACGGCAATGGTGGCGGCAATGCAAGTCCGGAGGCCGGCCACGTGGAAGGCAGTGGCGGCGTTCAGGAGGTCGTCCACAGTGGCGAAGATGCCCAACAAGCGGCCTGGCAGATGACCGACGATGTGGAGGTGGTAGTAGGGGACCTGAAGGCTGCGTGGCCCCCGCAGCACCAGGCGAGGCTGGAGGCTGGACCAGACGAAGCTGAAGCATAGGCTGGACCAGACGACACTGAAGCAGAAGCTGGACCAGACGACGCTGAAGCGGATGCGGAGGCTGGACCTGGCGACGCTGAAGCGGATGCGGGGGCTGGACCAGGCGACGCTGAAGCGGATGCGGAGGCTGGACCTGGCGACGCTGAAGCGGATGCGGAGGCTGGACCAGGCAGAGGTGACGCTGATGCCGGACCAGGCGGAGGCGACGCTGATGCCGGACCAGGCGAAGCTGAGGCAGAGGCTTGACCAGGCGACGTTGAGGCAGAGGCTGGACCAGACGACGCTGATGATGCTGAAGCTGGACCAGACGACGCTGATGATGCTGAAGCTGGACCAGATGACGTGATGATGCTGAAGCTGGACCAGGCGACGGCGAAGCTGATGATGCTGAAGCTGGACCAGGCGACGGCGTGGGTGAAGCTGAAGCTGGACCAGGCGACGGCGAAGCTGATGATGCTGAAGCTGGACCAGGCGACGGCGAAGCTGATGCTGATGAGGCCGAGGCAGAGGCTGGACCAGACGAAGCAGATGCTGCTGGAGCTGGACCAGGCGACGGCGTGGGTGGAGACACGGAGGCTGCAGCTGGCGAGGATGAAGACACGGAGGCTGCAGCTGGCGACGGCGTGGAAGCCGGAGACGGAGGCGCTGCAGCAGGTGGCGGCGTGGATGAAACTGCTGCTGCAGGCGTGGACGCGGCTGCTGCTGCAGGCGTGGACGAGGCTGCTGGTGGAGCAGCTGGTGGCTGGACAGGCTCCTTGGGCCCCCCAGCTGACGAGGAAGGTTGCTGGACGGGCTCCTCGGGCCCCCCAGCTGACGATGCAAAAGGCTGGACGTGCTCCTCAGGCCCTCCAGCGAGAACAGTCTCAGGACCAGTGGGCACAGAGGCCCCTGGAACACACAGGACAAAACCAGCAGGTGCGGGGACCTCTGGCAGGCACAGAACAGAACCAGCAGGCGCACGGGCCTCTGGCAGGGACAAAACAGAACCAGCAGGCACACGGGCCTCTGGCAGGGACAGAACAGAACCAGCAGGCACACGGGCCTCTGGCAAACACATGGCAGACTGCAGCTGCACAGAGCATTGATTCTGCTCAGGCAGCGACGGCCGGGTGCGGTCCTCAGCTGGCTTCTTAACCTCCAGGGGTCCAGAGTCCGCTGGGGGTTGAAACCCAGCCTCTGGGGAGGCCCTGGAGTGCATCTCAGTCTCAGAACTGGCCCGCTCTTGAGGAATGTTTACAGGATTGTTTGGTTTGTCTCTCTGCCTGGAACGAATGGGTGAACAACAGTTTCTGTCGGGTTGAAATGACCTAGCTGGTTGTACAGGAGGAGTTGGTGAAGATGATGGCTGAACAGGTGGCTGAGCTGAGGGCGACTGAAGTAACGGTTGAGACAATAATGGTGGGGAAGTTGAAGACTGAACGGAGGATAAGGCTAATGATTCTTCTGCCAACTGGGCTACTGACTGGGCCATGGATTGTAACCTGGTTTGTAATAAATCTGGCTGTGACTGTAATTGAGCTATGGATTGTGACTATGGACTGGGCTTCTGGCCGAGCGGCTAACTGAGCTTGAGGCCGGGCGGCTAACTGAGCTTGAGGCCAGGCGGCTAACTGAGCTTGAGGCGATAAACAGTCATTGTCCTGTGCCGTACAGAACATTACCCCTGAGTAAACAGTCCCACAGTTCAGACCAATAATATTGTCCTGTCCACTCACCACAGCCGGCCGCTCAGAAATCCCTAGGTCCGACTGTGGCGAGGAGCGTCGGCGGCGTGAGCGCTGTTTCCCCCCTGAAGGCTGGGTTGACGGGCCGGGCAGAACATCCTCCGGCGGACCGGGCAGTGAAGCATGAGTTGCAGAGTGGGTGGTAGCAGCCGGGGGATGAAGACGGAGCTTGTTCAGAATGAAATTCTGTGCGAGCGGGTGAAGTGAGCTGAGCAGCCAGGGGAGACCAGAAACCAAGCGCTGTAGCCGACTAGCCACGGCTTGGCGAAATTCTCTCCCCTCGTGCTCCAGTCAAACGTTAATTAATCTGTCCACAGAGTAAACAATATTCTCCCGGAGCTCCTTCGGCGGGTTGAATGCTGCTGGGTCCATAGTGGCCGGTTCGTACTGTCATGGCTGAGGAGGCGAGCCGTGTGGTGTGGAGGAAGGAGGACCCAAGATGCAAGCAGTGGATGAAAATGCTAGTGAAGTTTATTAACAAGGTGGTGTAGTGGCAAACGAGCAGTGGGGCATGACAAAATGACTAAAGACACCTAACTTGGAGAGCTAAAATACCGAATATAACACATAGAACTCAAACAATAATAATCATCATCATAATAAACTAGAAAATGATAATAAACTAAAAGCGCTGGTCACCGACCCAGGACCATGACAGTTGACTTGCTAAACAGATACATGTTGCTTAGACAGGTTATATGTAGCCAAATGCAGCTAATTTACAAAAAGGCAATAAAAGATAAAAGCAGCAACGGTCCTTGGATTTTGGGTAAATTAGCTGCGCTTATCCATTCAAGATAGTATTTTGTCATCTTAGACCGCAATTGGTCCATGTTAGCCTGAAAGCTAGTGTTCATAAACATTAGCATCAGCTAGATTTCCCCAAAACTCATTTAAGGTCCTTCTAATAACTGATGTCCTGGTGATGCTGCCCTATAGTTTAACTTTTACCACAACTGCTTTTTGCCAGAAGGGCTTTATCAGTTGACTAGCATGAAAGAAACCACTTACTCGCCCTATGCAGACAGGTTGGAGTAGACTTAATTTGCATATAAAATCAACCAAACCAGATTTAGAACAACAATCTGAGGTAACATTATTTGGGGCTTAGGAAAAACTGGTCATTCATTGTCTCAGCGGCTCAGCTTCTATATTTATACTTCTGAGGCAAGTTTTTAACAGACAAAGACCAGCATATATTTTTATCAGTAATAACAGACTGTTATGGTTGTTTGTGCAATCAGTGCTCTTAGATTCATCCATGCATACTGAAACAACTATTTAAGGTCACATCATTTGGTTTTCCTGTCTGCCTCTGATGTTAGATGTAAATTAGCTAAGCTGTTCTCTCCACGAAGCCCCTGGTGAAATGATTGAAAGCAGTGCGTTTGTGTGTTAACACAGTTAATGAAGGAGTCTGTGGCAAGCTCAGTAAGGAGCAGCCTTTATTTAGGCAAGCTTTAAATAGGTTATGGCCCATGACTTGGAAGGTTTGATGTTGGAATTCTTCCTATTGCTGCACTCAAAGTGTTTGGTTGTAGTGTATTTGTCTTAAATGCAATGAGTCGATATCATGTGTATTTCTATTCTGCTTTCTAAATGCACCACTAAGGCTCTAAAGATCAAGCCAAATTTAATTAATTAAAATGTACAACTGGATATAACAAATAACAGTGGCAAATGAACCCACATAAGTGCTATGCTGAGCCTTTCTAGTCTCTTTGATGAATGGAGCATTTAGAAAAAAAATTAGAAAAGGTTTCAGTGATGGATAGAGTTGGGGGGGCTTGAGGATCCGTGGAGGGTATGTTAAGATGAAAAAATCAATGAGCAAGTGTTTGTTACATGTTACACAGTCTGCAATGGCCATAGTGTGGCATTATGGATGTTTTGGACATATGCTCTGCTTGACACAAATCTGTTGACAACCAATCAGAGCTAAAAATCAGATTTTTTTTTTTTTTTTCACAGTTCACAGTTTTTGGTCTCCTTTAACCAGCTTGCTCAGTATGGGAAATTGCAGAGACTCAGCAACAGAAGTGTTCCTTCAGCATATATAAAATTTTCATTTTTTTTCTCCACACTTTACACTTAGTCAATTCATATATGGCCAGCAATGACTGATTAAACACTCTCTCTTAAAATGCCCCACACTTTTAACATGAAAGTGCCAAAAATTGCAGTTCCTTTAATGGCCACTTGAAGCTGGCTCACTGAGTCAGTCCCCATAAGCTCCCATACTGAAATGTCCAACCTTAGAGCAATAAAAAGAACTAGCAAAATCCCACCCCACAGGCAGTTTTTGCCAGGCCCACGGGTGTATTAGTCTAACTCTAGAATGCAGATATATGCCTTTATATTTCAGCAATATACTTTATGATTTTAGCTTACTTAGCTTGTTAATATTACCACATAATTGCCCCATCTCCCTTTGTTCTTTCTCCGATCCCTCATCTGCAACCAGCTGTGGCAGATAGTAAGCCTGGTTCTTCCTGTTAAAAAGAGTTTTTCCTTCCCACTGTCACCAAGTGCTGCCTAATAGGTTGTCATCTGAATGTTGGGGTTTTCTCTGTGTTGTTGTGGGGTCTTTACCTTACAATCTAAAGTGCCTTGCTGCAACAGATGTTGTGATGTAGGACTTTTTAAGAAAATCTGATTTGAATTGAATTAACCTGGGACTCCAGGTCCAAATATGGTCACTTCTGGCCCCCAAAACCCCAAATAAATCCAGAAGACCATAATCCAAAATTGTTAGTGGGGTTTGTGTTGTCTTCGTAGAGCTTTGAAAAATAACACAGCATCCACTTGTCTCTTGTGAGCTACTGCTCCAAACATTTTATTTCACCATTCACAAACCTTCTTTTATGGAGGCAATGCCCCTGGAGGCATTCATGAGCCCTCTCGAATACAGCACCCCCTGCTGGCAAACCCCATCACCACATGAACACCCACACATCACCACATCCCCTTTTCTCTGACAACATAGGTCCCACGAATCAACATATACACATAATGGTTTTACATCAATATTTTTTTTCAATAGTTTTTTTTTTCCAACACCATCAGAATATAAAATAAAAACAAATCCAGTCGTAGCTTTACAGATTAAGCCTAACTGGTCTTTTGACCTTACGCTCTGACCTCCTCAATACAGGTTCTGAAACAACCGCACTTTTCTCCACATGCTCATGTCCATCCAGTGGTTTCAAATCAGACACTGTCTCTGCATGTGACACATCAACATTTTCATCTTCCTCACCATATTGTTCCTCCTGAAATGTCTCTTTAGTCTTCAGCAAGTTGCGACGGTTCCTTCTGAACACATGACCTTCGTCAGTTCTTACGTCATATGATCTCGGACCTGCTTCCTGAAGAACAATGGCTTTCCTGCTCCATGCATTCTGATCTTGGATTCTCACTACATCATCCTTTGCAAGCAACCCAAGTGCTCTTGGTCCCTTGTCGTATTGCAGTTTTTGTTTCCATTTCAGATGCTCTTGTTTTCTTATAATTCCTTCACTCTGTTTGCTTTCTGCATAGCAGGGCAAAGTTGTGTGTAGCCTACGATTCATCAGCAATTCTGCAGGGGATAAACCACAGTCAAGAGGAGCAGTCCTGTAGCTCAGCAGAGCTAAATAAGGATCTGATCGACTGTCTGTAGCCTTCTTCAGAAGCTGCTTGATGATATGCACTCCTTTTTCAGCCTTGCCATTTGCCTGTGGATGTTGAGGACTCGATGTGACATGTTTAAAGCCGTATTCTCTTGCGAAATTCTGCCATTCTTTGCAATTATAGCAAGGACCATTGTCACTAATGACAGTTTCAGGTATTCCATGCCTGGAAAAGATAGACTTCACATGTGTGATCACATTATTAGCAGTTGTACTTGTAAGCAGAGCAATCTCAGGAAAGTTAGAGTAATAATCTATCACCAACAGATAGTCTTTCCCATTAAAATGAAATAAATCTGTTCCGACTTTCTTCCAAGGCGCTGTAGGAAGTTCAGGAATCATCATGGGTTCTCTTGCCTGTCTGCTCTGAAACTTGTTACATGTTTCACACTTTCCGACCATGGTCTCAATGTCTTTATTAATGCCAGGCCAGTACACAGTGTCTCTAGCCCTCCTTTTACACTTTTCTATTCCCAGATGTCCCTCATGTATTCTTTGAAGTATCAGATATCTCAGACTATGTGGTATCACAATCCTATTGCCTCTCAACAGCAGTCCATTTACCACATTGAGCTCTGATCTAACATGATAATACTTTGAACAAGACCCTTTGGGCCAGTCTCCTTGGATATTTTCCATCACCGTTTGCAGCTCTCTGTCTGCAGCTGTCTCCTCACATACTTGTTTTATCTTTGCGTCAGACACTGGCAGAGACTCCACTATCATATTAACATGATCGTCTACTTCTTTCTCAGTGGAGCTTGCGTGACACACCTCTGATGCTCGCGACAGTGCATCCGCTAAAGCTAAATGCTTTCCTGGTGTGTATATCAAGTCAAAACTGTACCTCTGCAGTTTCATCATGAGACGTTGAATCCTCGGTGACATCTCATTCAGATTTTTCTTAATGATTGACACCAGAGGACGATGATCTGTCTCAACTGTAAAGGTAGGAAGACCATAAACATAACAGTGAAAAATATCAAGTCCATATGCCAGCCCAAGACATTCTTTCTCAATCTGAGCATATCTGGTTTCAGACTTAGTCATGGATCTAGAAGCATAAGCAACTGGTTTCCAGCTCCCCTCTTCAGCTTGAAGTAAAACAGCTCCAAGCCCATCCTTTGAGGCATCTGTTGAGATTTTCAGACTCTTAGTTGGATCATAATATGCAAGCACTGGACGCGTTGTCAGTGTGGTTTTTAAATCATTCCATTCTTCCTCATGCCTCGCTGACCATTTAAATTCTATGGAATCATGAAGTAACTCCCTTAGTGCTGATGTTCTCACTGACAAGTTAGGTATGAATTTTCCTACAAAGTTTATCATTCCCATCACTCTGAGCACACCTCTCTTATCTGTCGGGCGTGGCATTGTTGCGATGGCTTTTATTTTTCTTTCATCTGGCTCAATACCTCCAGCAGAGAATTTGTCCCCCAGAAATGTCATTTCCTTTACACCAAAATGACACTTGTCACGATTTAGCTTTAATCCATTCTCCCTCATCCGCTGCAGCACCTTCACCAGTCTTTCATTATGTTCTTGTAGGGTGGAGCCCCATATAACCACATCATCAACATAACAGCAAACACCTTGTAAACCCTCTAACATGTTATCCATGGCACGATGAAAAATCTCAGATGCTGAGATTATGCCAAATGGCATTCTGAGGAATCTATACCTGCCAAAAGGTGTATTGAAAGTACAGTATTTTGAACTTTTCTCATCCAGCTTTATTTGCCAAAAACCCTGTGCTGCATCTAGCTTTGAGAAGTATTTGGCGCCTGCCATTTCACTTGCAATCTCTTCACGCTTTGGTATCTGGTAGTCTTCACGTTTTATGGCTTGATTTAAATCGCCAGGGTCCATGCATATTCTCAAATCATTGTTTTTATTCCTTTTATCCACACACACCATTGAGTTTACCCACGCAGTCGGTTCTTCCACTTTTGTAACGACCTGCAACTGTAACATCCTGTTAAGTTCTTTCTTTAAATGGTCCTCAGTGGAGCGGGGACTCTACGTGGTGCATGGATCACTGGCTTTGCATCCTCTTTCAGCTGGATATTGTAATTGCATGGTAGACATCCCAAACCTTTGAAGACATCCTCATAATGCTGTACAATGGAGTCAACTGCTCCTCGCTGTCCACTTTCTGTTTCTGGACAGCTGATGTGGTACACTCTTTCTACTAGGTTCAATCTTTTGGATGTCACGCCACCCAGCAGTGATTCACGACCTTCTGGAACAACATTAAACAATACATCATAATCTTTATGTTTTATTGTCACTTTAAGCCTGCATTGACCACTGCTCTCAATATGCTTTCCACTGTAGTCTTTTAGAGGTACTCTTTTCTTTATTATTTTGGACTTTGGTTTCATAGCATGGATCTCTGTCATGCTGATTAGGTTCGCCTGCGCACCTGTATCAATCCTTAGTGCCACCAAAGTTCCTTGTATTGGGAGTGAAACAATCCACGTGTCTTCATAATCTGAGCATCGCTCACTGTCTTCTGCTTCGTTATGCTCAGTTTTTACATCCTCAAGTGACACTATGCCCACAAAGAAAGTCTCACTTAAGTCAGTCTCTTCAACTACATGCACTGATTTGGGTTTGGCTTTCGACAGACATTGTTTGGCAAAATGATTTTTTCCATCGCATTTCAAACATCTTTTGCCATAAGCTGGACATTGTCTAGGTTCATGTCTGCTACCACATCGCTTACAGGAGTACACTGTATCCTCTTTGCTGGGCTTCTGCGACATATTCTTCCTCATTTTCTTTTTAACCACAGCTATTCTTGCACTATCATGTACTGCAGCGACGCTCGTCTCATTAAATGTCTTTGCATGCTGCAGGGCTAACTCACTTGCATGACACAGTCTTTCTGCTTCATCCAGAGTTAGCTTGGAATCTCTGAGCAGCCGTTCCCTAGTCCGTTTATCATGGATCCCATACACAATTTGATCACGAACCATAGAATCTTTCAGCTCTCCAAAATCACATGACTGTGCCTTTAGCTTCAAATCAGTCACAAAGCCTCTTCTGGTTGCTGCATCCGAGATCGGAAAACATACCTTTCATATACTGTGTTCTTCTGTGGTGAACAGTGTGCATCAAACTTTTCAACCACTTTGTCGTACTTATTCCTGTCACCAACTTCCTCAAACTCAAACGTGTTGAAGACTTCAATGGCTTGAGGACCAGCTACCGTGAGCAGCAATGCAATTTTCCTGGCATCGGGTTTAGAGTCCAGTCCCATGGCAGCCATGTACAGCTCAAACTGCTGCTTAAAACACCGCCAGTTGCTGTCCACATTCCCCACCAGTTTCAGCCCCTCCGGTGGCTTCAAACTTTCCATCTCAAACAGAACTTTGAGCTGCTACCGCTTCCGCTCTCCTACTTTTACTCCTGGTACCATGTGTTGTCTTCGTAGAGCTTTGAAAAATAACACAGCATCCACTTGTCTCTTGTGAGCTACTGCTCCAAACATTTTATTTCACCATTCACAAACCAGTCTTCTTTTATGGAGGCAATGCCCCTGGAGGCATTCATGAGCCCTCTCTAATACAGCGCCCCCTGCTGGGAAACCCCATCACCACATGAACACCCACACATCACCACAGGGTTTATCAGTCAGTCCTTTTGTGAAATGTCCATTGTCCGGTAATTTGCCAGAGACACTAGACTGACATATTTTTCTTTTTTGGTGGGGGGTGGGGTTCTCACCTGTCTGTTTCTGTAGGAAATGTGCAAGCAGTTAGGAGCCAAGAACATTTTTTTTCCTTCTCCATATTGCCTTTTCTTTTCCCCGTCATTGAAACCTCACTTTCATTCCCCACTTCATCTCCTCTCGCCTTTTTATCTCCACCTTTTATCTGCTGCTATCGTTACTGTTCTCTCTTATTTTCCATCAGTGCTCTCGCACATCCTTTTTTCCTTCTCTCATCAAGGAGCCAGATGTGTTCCCACTATGATTTATTCAGACACACAGAGAGCCTGCTACAGGCAGAATGCACTCTGCTTATATTCAAAGTATGCTTCCTGCTGTCATTCCATATGCAAATAAGTTTTTCTTATTCACATGAGTCATGCTTTTAACTTTTTAGGACTAAGAAAATGTAGACAGGACATAATTTCTTTACATTTGCTTGTGTAGAACACAACAGCTCACAACAATTTCTTCTGAATATCCAATAATGACAGTTGTGACTTTTTACATGTCCCACCACAGCGTTTTTTTGTTTTTTCTTGTTTGTTTTTTTTACAGTTGTGGCAATTTTACCATGCCATCATATCAAAAAACAACAAAAAAAAAAACATTTGACTTGACATTGAACACATCTGAGTGTATGGCCTTCAGTTTGCCTCCTGTGAAAAGGCTTGCTGAGAACTGAAGAGGCACAAAGCCAGTGTCAGGAATAATTGCCTGTTAGGGGAATGAGTCCTCCAAACTAAAAATGCATTTCAGGCCCAGTATATTCCAGTTTTCAGTTCAGTGTCAGGACTCCAGCAGTTCTTGTTGATGTGGATAACCTTCTGACATCTACTGAACCTCGCAGAGAGTTAGTGAAATGAAACAGAATAGGACAGAATCACACTGCACAGTCACTATGTTCAGGACACAACGGAGACACCAGCAGCAGCGCACAGGTACAATTTGATACTTGAAATAACAATTATAGTTACAAAGTGTTTCATACTTACAGATAAACTTACTACCCACTTCATTAGGTATGCCTTACCATTACTGAGTCAGACCTCTGCCTTCAGAACTACCTTAATTCTTCTCTGCACATTATTTGTCACATAATCCAGTCAAAATGCTCCAAAAGGCTCCAAGAGGAGTTTAGTAACTGTCATTAGTGGAGATGTAAATTGGACGCCTAGCAGACAGGAAACATCTTTTAATTAGGAAGGGAAACAAATGACAATTGTATTTTTCCTCCAGCATCCCAGGAACTAATTCGAAAGCTTAAATGTATGCAAAACTATTGGGTGCCATTTTTATTTTATTTTATTTAGAAAACTCTCCAAATGAATGTTCACCACTTTTTTGGGGGTATGTTAACATGGGACTCTTTAAGAAAAGCTATGTGAAAGCAATGTGACTGAGGAGCCAGTTATAAAAAAAATATTATATTCCGAAAATACACTGATGTAAAATAACTTCTGGCAAAGCATACTTATAAAAGCTGGAACAGTTACAATGATATAAACCGCAAAACAAAGATTTGGTCTCCTAGTGGAAAAGCGAGGATGGCCTCTATTTTTCTTTGTTATCTGACTCCAGTTTGTGGCTTCTTTTATTAAACGAGGTCTACCCTATTTTAGGCTTCAGAGCCCCCATGTCATATCCCACAGGCTGTTAGAGCACATATGGCACTACAGAAACACTGCCGAGGGCTAAATTATCAATTCTTCCCTTTATTGTAAGGGCTTCCCTTCAGGACTCATGGTTTCCTCTCTTTTCAGGTATATGTTTAGAAGAAGAAATCAGGGAACACAGGAGATTTTGAATCATAACTTACTCTGTTGTTAACTTGTCTCCTTCAGGATTGCAAAGTAAAAGCAAAGGAAATCAGGTGGAGTCATATGTATTTGCCTAATGGGTGATTGTCAAATACTTGACAGATTGCCTCTAGACTCCTCCTGGCAATCACCTGTTCCAGTGAGTGACACATAGACAAAATACTTAAAAAGTTAAGCAGGTGTGCTTCCTTTCCTTCGCTTTTCCTTTTCTTTTCGTCAAGAGAGAAGCTCAATTATAAAACCACTGAAGCTCTGGGAAGACAAGGTGACTCATCCCTGCACTCAGAAGAGTTACCACAGAAATATCACTGTAGCTTGGGGCTAATAGTTAAGGACTAAAATTGTTAAAGTAAGATTAGGTACAGAAAATTACATGCTCATACCTCAAAAATGGCAGAAAGCAAATCAAAAAGTAGGAAATTTGTGTTTGATTATTTCTTTCTTGTAACAATATTTGTTCTTCAGTAGAGTAGAAAAGTGCTATATAAGAAACAGTTCATTTACCATTTAGTTCTTGACAATAAATCTGTCCAAATGGTGCCACATTTGTAAGGAAAATGTGTTTGTGGATTGAGCAGCAGATTTTGAAAATGTGGGTTGCATCCATGAAAAACTTGCCAAATCTTCTCTGCTAAGCTGTTTATTCTGATTGTTCGTTTTAGTTTCTGGTATCCCAGGTTCTGACAATTAGGTGCCTGATTGGCGCAACCGAACTCTAGCTCACTTAGTATTAATTGGGAATTATATGCTTCTGCACATTGGCTCTAGCTAGTTTTAGGTTTTAAAATTTGCATTTCATCTTCTTGTTGAAATATGGTTACTTTGGTTTCTAAAGAACATTATTAAAGTGGACATGAAAGACAGTATGTAAAAAGGCTCATTTACACCATGAATCCCTGCTCTCAAAAACTAACAGTAGATTTACCAACTAGATGTAAGAAATAAATGCTTAAAGTACAAGTTTTTGAGAACATATTTAGTGCCATCTTGTGTTCGTACAGAACATTATGTCACTGGGTTGTCTGGTTCATTGTGGTCAATAGACAAATGTTAGCTAACTAGCAACAGAACCAATAACGCAATGTAAAATAAGGACACTAAAACTAAAAAACAGTTTAAGGGGATCTGTTTTGTGCTGTCCCTGGCTACAACAATGGGTTTTATGTTAAGAAATCAAGGATATGCTGTCTACTTTCACTGTCTGTCTCTTTAGCAGTAATTGGCTTTTCACTGTTCAGCTAGCTGCACCGGAAAATCCAGCTGTTAGCCATAATGTTTGGGTTTATAAAGCACTTCATAAATGAAAACAGTGTTTTTACTGTGTAATTCCTGACAGAAGATGGTGTTAACCATATTTTAAAAACTTTAACTTTAAGCACTTATTTCTTAAATCCAGCTTCACAGAAAGTGTTACATCTATGCCAGTTTTTGAAACCAAAGCTTCATGATGTAAATTAGCCTTTACACATGTAGTATTTTATTTCCACTTTAAGGTCACATTTTCTTCGGTAGATGCTGGAATTAGTTGCTGTCATGGTGGCCAAATGTAAATGGCTGGCTAACCTCTTCTACCATCCAACAAGTCTGTGTTACACAAACAAGTTAAAATTCAACACATCCAATTAACCTGGTTGCCATATACCTAGGTATGGAATGACAGACCAACCAAAGTCCAATTAGAATAAGATTTCATACTAGGAATGTAATATGCCTTGCTGTGATAGCATTCTAATAAACTGTATAAACTACTCTATATCTATTCCAATTGATACACACCCAAAATGATTAATTTTTTTTTTTTTTTTTTCCAAAAAACTCATTTTGCCTTTCTCCAAAATAGGAACAGGATCAGTTATCACCCATGATCTCTTAGACTTGAGAGTGCTTTTACTGCTGCTGCTACAGGTCTCAATTTCTATATAGCATCCAGCCAGCTTGATAGAAGATGAGAGCCTTAATTTTAATTTTCTGTCTTTCAGCACTTGCTCAGTGTGCGATGTTATAACACATGCAGCAGAAATATTTATTAGCAGATTAATGTGGGAAACGGAGGCAAGTGTCCCTCTCACTCACACTGAATATTTAAGACTTCAACGACAAAACAAGTTTTAAAATCCACCAGTGATGCGGCCTGTGAGAGAACAGAGCACTTTTGTTCCTCACCATTAAAACATTTCAAAATCGCAGCTGTTGCTCTTTGTGCTCTCATGTCTGAATGTAACTGCTCTGTGTCTTTTCTGTTAATGCTCCCAAGTACAGATGAGAAAATGCCAGGCATCACTTTAACAGATACATGATGCCAGCATTACTACATTTTTATGTAGCATGAACCCAAGTGGGCCCAAGCACTAACATGACTTTCTTTTTAAATTGCTGTACTAAACAGAAATAAAGAACACCAGATTCCTAATTAATTTATAAGAAAATTATGTTTTATTTTGTTTTTTTCAAATGTATCCTGGGGCCAGGAGCAGCAACTGAAAGCTTGCATCTTTTGTAATGAAGATATTGTATGCATACTGGTTATGCTATTAAATATTGATGACAGTTTGGCAGAGCTGGAAAAGCTAAATAAGTACATTCAGTAAAACAAGACAAGTGTTTTCATTCTTTTTCCAAGGTCATATTTTAATATATTCCCAGGTTGAGTCCTCCATGAGGAGGCCTCAAAGCATACCCTGCCAAGCATAGTTTAGCAGGGTATGCTAACTCATTAGCAGGGCATGTTCCAATAATTGGTAAAGTATTTAATGAATAATGTGGACTGCAAATTTAGAAACCAAAGCTGACCTGACCTGTGCTATGGCCATATTTGTAAAAGTGTATAACGTAGGTCTGGATGTTTGATAGTAAGCTCTGCAAGGCGCCAACACTCCGACCTTAAAAGGAAAGGGAGGTGACAGCAGGTATTCTAGTACTACTACAAGACAACTCCATCTACAACAATGTTCACTGTGACTAAGAAACCCTGTTAGAATATTTGCATTATCAAGAAAACCACTTTAATCCCAGAGACAGCACCAAGATTTGCTCTCCTCTCAGTCTTTCTGAGTTATTCATAACAGCCTTCAAACGCCTGGACACAGTGACAATATCCTTCAAACAAGAAGTGCATCTTTTATCTGCAGTGGGACTGCGCTGCCAAGTGTAAAGGGGGTCATAATCGCACATGATTGTGTAGTTAACTTAATAACCTCTGACAGATGTTCAAGGAAATGAGGTTAAGAGCAGGTGCATTGCTGGCATAATCAAGCAGGCAGCTTCCAAGGGATGCAGCACCAGAGGCAAGATTATAAAATCCCTGCTTCCATCCCCTCTCCTCTGGGCACTTCCCTGCCTTTTAAGGCTATGATTCACACAAAGAAACAGACAAAAATGAGCTGAGGGACGGATAGATGATACACAGGGTGAAGTTATTAATTCAAGCTTTGTGGAAACCATCTGGCTGCTGTTCAGAATGCCTTAAAAATCAGGTACAGCCATACAGAAACATTAAGCTGCTGAAGGACTAATGCAAAACATCAGAGGGTGTGCTTATTCGCAAACCTGATATGGGATTAAAAGTGCAGTTAGGCTGATAGAGTTTATCGTATCAGCAACCTTACATTTTACAGATCGCATCAAAAGATAATCAATCTATTAAAGTGTTGGGAGTTTCTCTTACAAGATATTAGCTGTATTGTATAGATTGTTTCCCCCTATCTTCTTGGACACTGGGCTGTATCCAAAGATGTAAGATGGTTAGCTGTATAGCTGCTTTAATTGACAGGTGTGCCCACACATGCAGTTTGAGCTGATAGCTGTCTGCCAGGCCTTACATCTGCTAGTTTAAAACACTGACCTGGACCTGCTGAAAGTGTTTTTGTTGTTGGTTCCGTTTGTGGTGTTCTAATAATATCAGAATATCCCAAAGAATATCCTCTACATTTAAGTTTGCGCTACAGTTTTGTTGAGGGGAATTCTATTTTAATAGTCCATACAGTTTAGCAGGTTGCTAGCAAAGCTTGTCAGCATTAGTTAGAATTAGAAGTTAGTAAACCACCATCTCATCCAAGTATGATCACGTCTCGCTCCAAAAACACCAGCATGGCAACAGACTAAACAGTGATTAAGTGACTACATTTTGCTCTTATGGTGTATTTTATGTATTTGTCATTGTTGGTCTGAGTTGATTGACAGGATATAAAGGATGTCAGCTTTTAAAGATTACAGAGTGAAAGGATGATGATATCTGTTATTGATAAAGTAGGGGACTGTGAGTGTGATAGAACCATGCTGGTGTGTTGGGGTTTTAAATCGTTCAATTTCACTGCCTAATGCCTATGTATAGCAACAATAAACGAGTCTTAGCAATATTGCCATATATATATATATATATATATATATATATTTCTTGCATCTCATTACAAAAGATGCAAGCAATCCATCCATCTATCTATCTATATATATATGTTGCTTTTTGTTGATGGTTGTGTGCGATAAGTTTGTAGTTAAAGAATTCCATATGTGAAATGATACAGCATGCAATAAAATTAATCATCTAGTTACGCCGAGTTTAACACTTACCATGGCAGCAGGTTGATAGTCACATGCACAGAGTAAAACAGTATTACCAACTGCTTTTAAGAGTGTCTGCAAAATAAACTCTAACCCTTCTACCCTGGAGGTATCTGTAGCAGGAGCAGCCTCTATCCATTATTAAAACACAACCCTGTGCCAATTTTTTTGGAAGGTTGCAGAGCTCTGCACATTCAGTGTAGAAGCCGCCTGGTAATAAAGTGATAAAAATGGGTGGAACACCGTTATGCTTCATTTCTGCAATGTCCAATTTGGTAGAGCTGTGGTCAGATGTTGGAAATTGTTCAGTTGCATCACCTTATTACTTTCCCTGACTTGTTGTCGTAAGGCTGTTATTTACGCTCTGCTTTTTTATTAAGGGCAAAAATAAATAAATATTTTTTTTTCCTGACAAGGTTTTAGTTTTTTCTTTTGTTGATGTACACTACCAGTCAAAAGTGTGGACACACCTTGTCATTTAATGGTTTGTCTTTATTTTCATGACTATTTACTTTGTAGATTCTCATTGAAGGCATCAAAGCTATGAATGAACACATATGGAATTATGTAATAAACAAAAAAGTATGAAATAACTCCAAACATATTTTATATTTTAGATTCTTCAAAATATCCATGCTTCTTGTTTGATTACTTCTTTGCACACTCTTGGCACTCTTGTGATGAGCTTCATGACGTAGTCGCCTGAAATGGTTTTCCAACAGTCTTGAAGGAGTTCCCAGAGATGCTGAGCACTTGTTGGCCCTTTTGCGTTCATTCTGCGGTCCATCTCAACTGGCTTTAAATCAAGTGACTGATACCGTCACACCTCCTCATCCATGCTTCACGGTGGGAACCATGCATGTGGAGACCATCGGTTCACCTTTTCTGGATTGCACAAAGACACGGCACAGCATAGATTTCAACTGGTCTCATGTCCATTCCTTGTGTTTCTTGGATCAAACAAATTTCTTCTGCTCATTGTTTTTCCATAGTAGTGTTTCTTACCAGCTATTTGACCATAAAGGCCTGATTCGTACAGTCTGCTCTGAACAGTTGATGTAGAGATGTGTCTGCTACTTGAACTCTGTGTGGCATTTATCTGGGCTCTAACCTGAAGTGCTGTTAACTAGGGCTGGGTATCGTCACTGATTTCTAGAATCGATTCGATTCCGATTCACAAGGTCCCGAATCGATTCGATTCACGATTCGATTTGATTGGATTGGATTTGATTCGGGGAAATTTTGCCTCAGACAGTCAGAAATATTATAATTCTGATCACTTATCAGTACATATCTATATTTTTATATCTATAAAAAGAAAGCTGACACTTGCGAGACTTTATCAAAAGTGTAAGCATCACAGCAGATTCCTTTGTGTCAAAGTAACTGAGGATAAAACACAGATTAAAAATATTGTGCAGTCAAAAACGAAGTGAAGCAGAGCAAAGTTACAGAGGTTTGATTAGAGACACAGCTAAGCATTTTGCAATTTTGCATAATTTTAAAAAGTTTTAATTTGCATACGTGCCATCAGGTGAGAAAGGCGACATCTCTCTGATTCGGATGCGTTGGGTCCGCGTTTTGTGTTTACGTCTTTGTGCAGAATCCGCGTACCTGCTCTTATTACTGTTTACTGTTTTAGCTGTTTGGTGGTTGTAGAAATTTTGTGAGGTTTAACCTGAGATTCTGGCGTTTCGGGCAAAATAAATTTATATTTAAAAATCGATTCCGGAGTTCAATGAATCGATATCATGTTATCCAAGCCAGAATCGATTTTAATCGATAAATCGATAATCAAAACCCACCCCTACTGTTAACTTGCGATTTCTGAAGCTGGTGACTCGGATGAATTTATCCTCAGCAGCAGAGGTGACTCTTGGTCTTCCTTTTCTGGGGCAGTCCTCATGTGAGCCAGTTTTGCCAGAGCGCTTGATGGTTTTTGCGACTGCATATTTAAAGTTTTATTGATTTTCCGGACTGACTTCAGTTCTTAAAGTAATGATGGGCTGTCGTTTCTCTTTACTTAGCTGATTGGTTCTTGCCATAATATGAATTCTAACTGTTGTCAAATAGGGCTGTCAGCTGTGCATCAACCTGACTTCTGTACAACACAACTCATGGTCCCAACCCCATTAAGAAGGCAAGGATTTCCACAAATGAACCCTGATATACTGTTATCACTGTGTTGGATACACTGTGTA
This sequence comes from Perissodus microlepis, assembly GCF_051167445.1. NCBI lineage: Eukaryota > Metazoa > Chordata > Actinopteri > Cichliformes > Cichlidae > Perissodus > Perissodus microlepis. The sequence continues at coordinate 21,188,569 of NC_140462.1, forward strand.
TGTTAACACAGGTCAACAGCAAGCCAAACTCAATTTTCATGAGCCAGGATACTGAGTGTCTTTCTCCTTTATTTTGGTCTTCTTGACAGCTTACAATTATTTACAATTGTGGCTTGAATAGCTCATGAAAGGGTAGAGTTAAACTAGAAATAAACAAGGAAATAAAATATGCTTTAGCCCTTTGACATGTGAAATAAATGCACCAAAAGAAATGGCTAGTGCTAGAAAACATGCTTGAAACTTAGCCTTAGCTACTAGTAATAATAAACAGTCATTTTAGCAATCCTTTCATATGCAAATTAGATCGCTAGCATCATTGCTATGTTAATAAACAGAGCTCAAAGCAAAATCAGCTTCTGGGATAAGGCTAAATCCTGGTATAAACACATTCACAAAACAATCTCTAAATCAGCTCTTGTAAACATATAAAGCAAACCAGAATATTCAATAAACTTACAGCCATTGCTTTCGATGGTCTATATAAAGACGCAGGAGGTGAAGTTTAGACACAGATAGGCAGGTTTTCTGTACAATGTTTTTTCCCCAAGTGACTGTGGCTTCTGCTTCCCACAATGCATTCCAACTACAGATCACACCTTCAAAATAAGATACAGATAAACTAATGCTGACTGTATAGAAAATATTTTTTAAACATAAATTATCACAGATGAAATATGACGGGGTTTTTTATCACTAAATTATTATGAACCATTTTTAACCTTTTACTTGGGAAAGAACACCTGACAAGGCACCTGTGAAGTAAAACCACTGCATCATGAAGCTCATTGAGAGAAGGCCAAGGGTTTGGACTGTGTATCCAAACTTTGGATTGATAGTATATCTGTTTATTTTTCATCATGTGTGCATGTTCAACAAGTACCATAAGGGTGAAACTCCACCAGCTAACCACTCAGTCATAGATCTGGGGTGTGTTGTATCCACTTAAAAACTAACATAAAGAAGATTTCACTTTTCAGATCATATCTCTTGCATGAATTTTTGCCACACACTGCAAAAACCCACCTCCTTAATACTAGAAAAATACACTTATTTTTGGTGAAGATTTGCTTAAAACAAGTGAAATTATCTGCCCATGGGGTAAGTGTTTTTTTCTTAATAAGATTTCTTGAAATAAGAACAATATCTAGATTTAAATAAAGCTAAAAATAAGTCTTTTACACTCATTCCAGGCAACAAATCAGAACATTGAAACTTAAAATAAGCTTTAACCACTTATTGTAGGCCACAAATAAAGATAATAAAGCTAAAAATAAGTCTTTTACACTTATTTCAGGGAACAAATCAGAAGAATTGAAACTTAAAATAAGCTTTAACCACTTATTGTAGGCCACAAATAAAGATAATAAAGCTAAAAATAAGTCTTTTACACTTATTCCAGGCAACCAATCATGGCTTGAAACCTAAAATAAGCTTTAACCACTTGTTCTAAGTAAAATGTTGAAGAAATTAAATCTGAAAATAGGCATAAAACACTTATTCTAACAAACAAATCAAGGCAAATAATCTAAAAACTAGTACATTAAATCATTTTAAAGATATCTTCTTTTTAAATTTAGCTAAACACTACTTTAAGATTACATTGCTGATTAAGGACAAAACAAAACTGAAACAGAGCAAAAGTGTCCATCTTTATTTGTCCACTTTAACAATAACCTGCAGATAATAAAGATACAATTGAACAGTACACTGCAAAAAACGATTTTCAAGAAAGTAAAAAAACCCTTGTTTATGGACATTTTTTCTTATTTTTTGTCTAAAAAGAAAATATATTCTTAACAAGCAAGTTTTGCACAAGAAAATAAATCTTATTCTAAGAAAATATGTCTAACTTTTCCTTAAAAGGATATTTCAGCTCATCTTGAGCTTTATTTACCAGTTACAAGGTATGAAAACTGTTTGGTTGAAATTCCATAATAAAAACAAGATTATTTTTCTCATTTCAAGAGTAAGGCCACTTAAACAGCTGCTCAGTTTAAGAAATGTATTTATTGACACTAAAGTGTAATAAAACTGCTGTCAAGTTTGACACAACATGCACAAAAGCTGGAACTAAAAGCACATGATAAGCATGAAATACAGGCCCATTTGAAAAACAGAAACGGCATAACTCATTCACTTTAGGCCAGGTCAAACAGATTAATAGATCAGCATCAGACAAGTATCAGTACACATATCTTCACTGTGGCAATGCTACAATCGCATTCAACTGTCAGATTTGATAGAAAACTCAACAACAAAACTGTCCAAAACAATAACCTGATAATACAGTTCATGCATGTAAAGCAGTGTACCTTTTATAAAACATCTGTTGAACTCATGTGTAGTCCAATTACATCACACAGGTAATATTTCATGACTGCATATGTCATATCTTTGTGTGTGAAACTGTAATATGGAGTGAAATCTATAAGATTATCAGCAGATATCAGTTCCGTTGCTTGTGCCATGTTTGGAATCTCTATCTTATATGACATGTAATCTCTGTCATAACAAATGGTATTGTGCTGTTGGAATTCAAAACAGTACAATGATGAATTGATCACATAGATATTTTTCACAAGCCCAAATATAGGTAAACCACTAGAACCAACAGCACAAACAATTAATGACCTATCCCTTATGTATTTGTTACCATTTAGATTAAGCCATTTAACAGTCACTGCATGGTTTACTTCATCATTTCCAAGGAAGGCCCTCATTTTTTCTTTTAAGTATGACATTATGCTTACTTCTGAGGTTGGTCCTAATGTGCATTCATTGGAAAAAATGGGGTGATCAAAACTATCCACATTCTGACAACATTCATACATTTGATTATGCTTTATTAAAGATTTGCAAACATTTTTAAAATTTATTTTTGACGCCCATTGTTTGAAAAAGCAATGTTTCGATTCAAATCTCATGCACATATGACGGACCATTGGTCCCAAACGTTTAATTTGGCTTGGTGTATGAATCAAATAATGTTGTTTTGGTGTGATGTTGTTATCTGGGAAAAGGGCTTTCATGTGCTTCAAGTGCTGTTCAATGAGGATTTTCAACTTGTTAATTGTCTGCAGACTGATGACAGGAGCAAGTAAAATCTGAACTATCTCAATGAGTTCAAGAATGAATGCGTAGTGTTCAGTACCTTTGGCTGCATCAATCAGAAATGGCAAAATTTTCAGAAGAACAATCATTTGCCCCGAGGACTGCTTCAACTTATTGTCACTGGAAGCTAATGTACTGTAGGTAATAACACTTGGTTTATCTCTAATATCAACTGTAGAGTATGGGAAACCAGTCATTGCAGCATTGAAGAGATCTAAGTCTAGCTCTCCCATAAGAACTAAGTGTTTCAACACACACTTTATTTCTAATGGAGCAATCCCTTCAAAAATTACATGCATCATGTCTTGGGGTGTTTGTTGGATCAAGTTGAATGCTGGGAAATTAATAAGTTTGCTACTTCTGTTTATTCCATATGTTGTTTTTAAGCTGCTTCTTAGATACTCTGTGTTGGCCTTCTCAATTTCGCTACATTGCCGGACATGTCGTTCAAATGTCCGTTCCTCAAAGTTATCCTCATCAAAATAAATTTGCATGTCCTCAAATGAACATTCACACTGCCTGCATTTACTATGAGCAAACCCAACACCCTCTTTAAACCCGCAAAGCTCATGTTGTGCCAAAGTGTCTCCACATAATGAAACTAATGCTCCAAATATTTCACGTTCACCATTTCCAGTTTGAATTTTAACTCCATTATATAGCTTCACTAAGTCCTCATGCAGCCTTTGCAAGATTCCATCTACACCACATTCAGAAAGCGCACTCTTTTTTGCAATGGCAAGTAGACGAATGGCAGCTAGTTTTGATCGATATTTAGGATTAATGTTTCCCAAAGTATAATAGAACATTACCAACTTATTTTTGGAGGCATGAGACCCAAGTGGGTTACAAATTTCAATTTCATCTGAGTAAAGGATAATCTGTAAGGCAGAGGGGTGTGCAGAAAATAAACGGTGAGACTTCATGAGTTCTCCATCTATGATATCATATAAATACTCATTTCTGTAATTTTTCTGCTCATCTATCAATGCCAAAACTCTTGGATGGGACAATAACTGCTCCAAACTTCTGACAAGCGGAACATAATGAAAACATTTGGGCACAGTAGTGAGGAATCTTTTTTTCCCTTTTTTTACCATGACAGCAGTATACCCAACACAAACCTCCTCGGACTCCACAAAATTGAAATTTCTCTTTATCACATCATCCTGCCTGTATGTTGTTGAAACAGAGGCAAATGGATCCTCAATCTGGTCGAAGACTGCCAAAACATCTTTTTCAAGTCCACTTCCATGATGCTGCTGGAAAACCTTTTGTACCTGACTTCTCAGATTATTGACCAACGATGCCTGATACTGTTGTAATGCTGCAACGACATCATTCACACCACTCTGAAAAACAGACAGAAAGAACAAACGACATCTTAGTTGTTTGCTATTAAAAGAGATTTATTTTTAGCAAATAGACAACTTATAATGTAAGGACTAATAACGTACGTAGCTCTGCAACCAAAAAACTGCATAAAATTATTTGACTGTTTCTTATAGATTTTTTTTCCTCACTGAAACTGAAAAAAAAAAAATAAAATTTTTTTTAAATTCCTTCTCGGATTTCTTGCAAAACTCAAATTTTTAGTTTAATTAAGATTACAATTTTCCTTTTTAAACTGAGACTACGAGTTAGGTGGCGGAGGAAGGCTTGTGATGGGAGCAACCCTGAAAAGGATAGGCGGAGGCGAATGGATGGATGGCTGGAGACTATGACTGCCTTAGGTAAACTGGAAAGTTGGAGGCACATACAAGTGATGCTCGGTTTTGCATAGTTACTATTAGGATAATCAGAATGAATGAAAGGCTGTTACAGTTTAGGGAAAATTGGTAATAATAAATGATGAAAAAAAAAATAGAGCCACATGTTAAAATAATCATTCTAATTTTGTATGAGCACAAACCTGTGAAAGACGATGTTTCTCTCTTGCAGTCAATACAAGAGCTGTTGCTTGTCTGGTAAGAACATCGTGGCAGGAGTCATCCTTCAGAAAAGAGAAATAAATATAGGAGTGTAATAAACTGGTAAAATGTTTTATCAAAAGAAGTTGTTATTGTTCAGTAGTGATAGACTCACCATAGATTGGGATGATGCTACGCCATCTGCGAACCCGCTTGGACAAGCTGCTGAAATGTTTGGAGTCGAGGTATCATTGTTGGTCTGGGATGGAACAAGGGGCCTTTGTGAGATATGGGCACCATCATCGAAGCCAGAGTACAATGTCTTATTACTGTCAAAAGTACCAAAATGTTCGGGGCACACACTGTCTGGATCATGCTGTATTGTGTTTTGCTCAATCACTGCATCTTCTCCCGAGTTCAAACTGGTGTCTACAGCCGCATCCATTGTTGGCTGGTTTTCGACCACTGGATCAGTCCTGTAGGCCCACATGTTACTCAGACTTCTGTTCTCCGCTGATGAGGGTTCCCTCCTAGAACTGCAATTGAGATTAATTGATTAATTGACTAGTTAAAGATATTAATTACAAGCTACACTGATAATTTCTAAATAATTCTATTCTGCATTTGATAATTTACTCTAAAATATGTATGTTTTCAGACTGAGTTTAATAAATTGTTACTAATTTATTGCTGATTGATATTTGGCAGCTTAACTGTAGTTTAAAAGCTTTAAAAATCCTCAAAAACCTAAACCTGGAAAGCTAAACTAAAGAACACAGGAAACATGGAAAATGTTGCAAAAACCTTACAACCTGGAGCAAGGAGCATGAGACATGAAAACCTGAGGGAGGGAACACAGATGACACAGAGGAGAAAATGCAGACGATCCGACAAAGAACAGAGGGAAGCACACACTAAATATACACACACACAGGGAAACGAGGAATTGGCAGACAGGTACGAAACACAGCTGACACTAATCAGATGAGAAGAGACCAGGGGGAAGGGCAACAGAATACACTGATGCAGGGCATGGGACTATCAAAGTAAAACAGGAATAAACATGAACATCAAATCAGGGACACTTGACTCAAGACAAGGGAGGCACAGAGAACACCTAAACACTGGAAATAATTAACAAATAACCAGGAAACTAACTGAAACAATGAATATTAATAAACACAAACAACCAAGGAGACTCTGGACCATGCCCATCGGTTTATTTAAAACAAAAGTTAAAAAAAAATAAAAATGGTGTTTTCTCTATTAGGAGAAATTAAACACTCAGAAAAATTGTTTAGAAATAGATAGCATTGATGTGGATCATAAGGAATTAGCATTAACATATCTACTGTTAAGCTGTAAAAACAAGTAGGAATCTAACATGAATACTTTATGATTATTTACAAAGATATCAAAGTATATAGTCAGTCTCACCTTACAGATTTTTGTGTCCTAGTCGATCCGCTGCATCGTCCATTGCCAAGGTGGTCGGAGTGTGTTCGACGAATGTGATACCAAAATGAATTGTAAACACGATATTCTTTGACACATCAATCTATGCCACAAACTACACGGAAATCTGGACTATGGCTATGTGCAGAATTAATATGACTCAGTAAGGATTTGAGGGTCAGACCCACAAAAACGAAGCAGATAACACAGCGCCAAATCATTTTGTTTCACTGGTCTGTGAACCGTTTTTCCCATAAAGCCAAGATGACCAGGATTATTCCATTAAGGGGTAGGAATGGCTATCCTAATTCGGTGCCTTATAACAGCTGTAGTAAGTAATAGTACCGACATGTCAGTATTTACTGAATATAATCTAACTAAATAGTCAAATCTTTAAATATATAGAATTTTATAGGTATAAAAGAGCGAACTAAACCATTTCTGTACACAACCCCATACTCCTGAGTTGGTACAGTCCAGCTTCGCGCCTCTAGCTTCGCGCCTCAAATTTGGATTGCAGGATTAGTAATATTTTGGGGTCCGGGATACAGTGGTACAGTGTGAAGAAATTAAGGCATGCTATGGAGAAACTGGACGAAATAACAATTGCCACCCTGAAAGGTATGTGACTGTTTTGTTTTTTCTATGTTTTGTGTTCTGCTATGTTGCATGTTAAGTCGCTAGCATGGCAGGCTATACCCGGTTGTTAGCTTAGCTTGTGCGGTTAGCTTAGTTGTATTAGCATATTTAAATATGCTAGTGCTATTACACTACGTACATGGGTATTTTTGAAAACGGAGATTTTCCGTTTTCATTTTAAAAAATAATCCCGTCCACACGTAAACGCAGAAATGAAGGAAAACGCTGCTAGGAACATGCCAAAGCAACAGGTGGCGATATATTCCTAACCATGTAGAAATGTTGGCCAATCAGAAGTCTAGAAGCCTCGGCGGGAAATAGTAAAGAAAGATGGGGCATAGAAGCAGAACCCAGTACTATGTGTGGAGGGACAGTAACTGTGTGTGTATGTAAGCATTTAAACACTGCAGAGAGTACAAGTAACAGTAACAGTATTGTAGAAATTCATTTCACCGAAACAATAACGCGGCGCACAGTGTGACGTCAAAAAAGGCCCACACCTTTGACGCTGCGTTTTCTCCGTTTTTCTCGTCCACACCTAAATGCAAAAACGGATTTTTCAAAAATATCCACCCTGGCAAGCGTTTTTAGAAATCTCCGTTTTCAGTGACCGAAAACGCCGTTTATGTGTGGACGAAAGGTGCAAGCGCATACAAAAATCAGCTTTTTCAAAAATACCCGGGTACGTGTGGACGTAGCGTCTGTGAATTTATTCAACAAGTGTGCAAAGTGCCATAATTTAATGCCAGTTTTACAGAAATTGTGGGAGTTTCAAATTTCCATTAGTGAAGTTATTTCATTATATACTTTAGCACAGGAAGTTAAAAAAAAAAGAGACATTTATATGTATACACTTATATAATTGATGTATCACAAATATAATACTTTTTCCAGTCAATGGGAGGAAGGTAATTTAGAACCTGTGGAGCAGTCAGGAGGGAATATAATGGAATAGAGTATTGTTTTTAAATGGTAAATATTAAATTATGTTTCTTGTGTATCCTGTTTGTTACCCAAGCAAAGCTGTCAGCTGGCTTGCACATGAGGATAATGCAATGTAGTGATAATTGGAAACTCCTATTGCAGAAGCAAATGTTGGAGAAGACCTGCTCTCATCACTTTCACGAGATGACATCAAAGATCTGTTTCCTGGTCCTGAACATTTCCTCAGGCGTCGGGCTCTATGGCTTGCAGTGCACAAATGTGAAGAAGTAAGTTCTGTCCTATCGCTGTGTGACAAAACTGAGAACACACCAGCTTGTTTTATGCAGTTTCAAGTAATTCCACCAATACTCACTTAACAGATAGACAGTAGAATCTTCTTTAGTTTTGATTTAAATCAAGTGGCCTACACATTTATTAAATATACATATTTTTTATTGTTCAACACTTTACTGATATTTTGTTGTACTTTCTTTCATATTTAGAGACCTAAAGTTCTTGTGCAATTTTATGTGAAATTAGCCCTATGTACACTGTATTTTAGAACAAGACTGCTGCTGAAAAAATGCTAACAACTACTGGAGATGGTGACTTCTCCAGAGAGGAACCCAGCACTTCTAAGTTTGTGACTATGTCCAACCCAGAGTACATAGTCTTCACAGACAGTGAACTTGAGCAAGCTCGACATTCCTACTTTGAAAAGAAGCGGCTGGGGACAGAGTGTGCTGAACCTTTGTCAAAGGAACTCTTTTGTCGACTCGTAAGAAACACCATGACAAACATGATTTCGATAGCAAGAGCAGCTGAGGACTCCAGATACCCCAGCAAACATGAGGTTGATGCCATGGCAAAGCGATTAATGGAGTACTACCCAATGCTTAAAGAAACGTGTGGTGAGTGGGTAAGTAGCATTTGCTTAATACCACTCTGTGTTAATCATGAGTGATGTATCTTATCATCTTTTAATTTTTACCGTTTGTACCTGTTAGGAGCATGTTGCTAAAAAGCTAATGAAGAGACTCTCCAATGTCAAAAGTCCAAGGAAGGGCAAAAAACCTCCTGCGAAGAAGCCAAGAAAGGATGGGAATGAAAGCGTTGCAAAAAGTGACAGCAGTGGGGAGTCCAGTGCATCAACTATTATTCTAGATAAATCACCAGTTAGATCGATGGGCACCCCAGTGCACCACCAGGATGGCAGTGATGAAGAATGTAAGTATAATATAATGCACCCTCTTATTACACCCTGAGTGTAAATGTGGTTTGGACGATACTTTTTGTTTTTTTGTTAAAAATTCTGCTAACAATGGAACACAACTACTTCACTGTTTATCTTGGAATCTTTGTGTTCCATTTAATAGTGACAACTTGACAGGATGAATGAACAATTTTAAGATAGGTGGTTAGTTAATTTGTTGATCTAATTTACAGATATATTTTGGTATTTTTGTTTTATTGTTTTGCACCAATAACAGATATATAAAGCCTTACTGTGGCAATAAATTATTTACACACCTCTGCTCTGTGTGTTTAGCTGGTTCAGCTGACTTCTTTGACAGCCAAAAAACCCAGGCAAGACACTACAAGACACTTCAAGAAATATACAAGACCAAAAAACCGAACAAAGCTGCTGTTACCCAACTGCTGAACCTGGAGTTTGAGTCTAGAAGACAATTCATTAACTCTGATGCTATAAAGGAGCAGGACAGAGCAGTGAAGATACTGGAGGCATATCCTTGTTTCAGAGAACTGGATCATGTAAGCAGCACTTATTTCTTTTAGCCATCCTGTTATTCCTTTGGGGACATTTTGATATGATTTTCAAATTTCTTAAATACTGGCCCTCATGTTTAAATTGTTATCACTTATTGTCAAGACCAGATACAGAGCTAGACAGATCTATCTCAGTTGGGTTTCTCTCTGTATTTTTCAGGTCCTTGATGAGCTGTGGAGAATTATTCAACCATCCAACTTGAAATACATTTCTGAGATGAAGGATAGATGGGAAACCTTCTACTCGAAGGTGCAGTTTTATGGTGTCATGAAGAAAGTTATGAAGCCGCCAAAAACTTTGGATGGAGGTAATGCTACAGTATCTTGATTTGTGTACATTTATGCTTTGCTATTACATTATTTGCAATGCTTAATGGTGTTGCCCTGTCTTATTTTTCTTTTTTCAAACCAGTGGAACATGCAGCAGCTGTGTTCAGAGCCCTTCCTGTGCTTTTCCCTTCCAGCACAGTACCACCTAAGAAGCTGGGCATCTGTAGTGAGGCTTTTTTCCATGTCCTAAAGGTAAGGCTGCAATATTCTATGTGTATATATTGTTGAATTTTGCAGTTACTCATGTTTTCATTTTATATATTTTACTGTGGAGTCAGTCAAATATTCTTAAAGTTCAGATCCCCATAATATGTTGATGTTAATAAAACCTACAAAAAAGTTGATCTATTTTAAACTGTAATGCAACTCAAAAATTGTGTTTCTTACGGTCTTGTTCTAATCCTCTTTTTTTTCTGTCATGTAGACTTCAGAATACCCTGAAGGCTACCTGCGTCAGCGACCCCTGGCTTGTCCAGTTCTGCTTGTCTCTGAAGGCAACTGCATGATAGCTGTTGGAACCACACCGGTGAGCACTTTTGACCGGAAGGATCTTAATGAGGGACTGCTCTATCTGATGGCATATTACTATGCCCTCCACCTCACATATCCAAAGTGCATTTCCACGCTGCTGTCTGTCTTGCAAACTGAAATACTCAAAGACTCCATCCATGACCGAGATTCAACCCCCTCTTACAAGAAGGCGCTTGGTGAGTGGAAGTCATTCATTGAGTGAGTCTCTCAGATGACAGACTCCATCTGCCTTGTTTATCAGACTCAGTGTTAGTCAGTAAGGTTGTTTTTTTTTTTCTCTAGAAAAGTTGTTCATATGTAAAACACATGTTTGTTTGTGTGGTCGTTAAACTTGTTCTTCTAAAATGTTGTGTAATATAGGATTTGAAATAGTGATTGTTTTAAGCTTCAGCAAAATTTATTTTTGATACCAGCCATGAGTGTGTTATACTGTTATTATTCATGTTAAGAGTATCTGGAATATGCACTTCTTATATTGGCCATGTTACACAGTAACCTGCTGAAATGTATAATTTTAGACATGATTCTCCTGGAACAGACCTCAGTGAGTTACTGACCCATTGCTGTGTCAATAAAAGCGCAAAAACTAAGAGTGCTTTTGCTGTCTTAATTTAAGATGAATTCCCTTATTTTTAGTAGCTTTTTGAAGCGATGGTGTCTTATTCTCAGGAATTTTTGCTGATTATTGTTCTCAGAGTCGAAACATAATTCTTATAGTTAGCTCAATCAAGAAAGAAACAATTCAGTTTTAAGAAAATTTGTCCTATAGTAAGATGTTTTTTTTATGTGAAAAATCTAAATTAAGGTGTAGAATCTTGAAGTAAGCAAATAATTCTTGAAAACAGCTTGTTCAAGAAAGCATAATACTCATTTTAGGTACAGATTTTCTAAATATCAAAGTGTCTTTTACTTATAATAAGTCACATTTTCTTCAAATAAGCATACATTTTAGACAATTTTGTCTAGTTAAAAGGCATACAACAGTTAGATTAATTTGCTAGTTTTAAGAATTCTAGTCAAGCAACTTTTGCTTACCCCATTGGCAGATTTTTTTGCTCAAAACAAGAAAATTTTGTCAGATTTAAGAATATTTGGCTTGTTTCAAGTATAGCTGTTTTTGCAGTGTACAGGTCCAACATTATGAGTTTGTTTAAGTGGTTTCAACATTTCAACAGCCTTAGAGGTTTCGCCATTGCCATTAAAATTGACGAGTGACATAGGAAGACCACAAAGATTCAAATTTCTTCCGAATGACACCAAATACCACAAAACTTGTCTGGGTGAGTAAATGAACATTTTCCATTTTAGAAATAAGACCCAGATTGAAAAAACAAAAAACAAAACAGAAGTGCCCTCTCCTAATCTTATCTGAAATTTACACACTACTTTCCAATAAATGCATGCCATTCTGCCAGGGCTTTTCTGTAAGATGATGTAGTGTCATGCTCATGAATGGCATCCTGGAGAACTTCTGTCTGAATGACAGACAGCAGGGTTGCCACGCATTTGGGGTAAGTCAGATGGAGTGCATAAAAGTATGCCATCACATATATCATAGCCTCACCAAGTTTTTCTTTGTCAAATGTTGTAACTGGTAAATTACCAACAGCAATGACACACTTGCAGCCATCGAACATCACTACTGGACATGACAAGCTTCGTTTCTGGAGGAAAGCATCTGGATCTTCTGTAGGCTGCAAGACACAAAAGACATGACAGTTAACATCTTATGTTAATTGTATGTTTTTTTGCTGGGATTTGGTCATAACGTCGGAGACGTCATTATCTTGTTCTTTGTTGGTTACACCCATTTTATAGTAGTTTTGACTTATGGTTTATCAGTGTCAAGCGACTCCTTATGTGACCACACTTGTGTACATTAAATACGTTATAAATTAATGAAAACAATAAATTATAGATTTAAGTCTTTCGGCTGAAACCGAAAAAGCATTTTTGAGTCATGTTTGACCGAAATATTTCGTTTGCCAAATTTTCTGTAGATCTTTATAAGCAAATTTTATAAAACTTACCTTCAGGACATGTAGAAATGCTTCAGAAGCATTCCCCATCTTTTTTGGTGGATGGGCAGGTGTGGGAAAGAGCATTGGAAGAGCCTTCATCAGTGCAAGGTGGGCTTCAGCTGGACAAAGCAGAAACAAACCTTCATAAACATAAATTTTAAAGGATGAGAACTTTGTATTCAAATGGTAAAACTTACTTTTGTCCATGGTCATTGGTGGATTCATTGCCTTCTTTGACACACCGTAGAACTCTACCCTGGAGCAGAATTCTTCCCATCTCAGTTTTACTTGACTGATGAACTTGTTGTTGTGGGGATCCAAAATTCTGCGAAGCTCACGCAATGCCTACAATAGGTTTAAAAAAATAAGTAAACAAATAAAATCAAAATAACTACTACCACACCAAATATATTTGAAATTAAAGTGATTATTGATTAACTCTTCCAAAAACTTACATGATGCAATTCTTTAAAGCATGGATATGCATCCAAGATGAGGTGAGCTCTGTTCTCCTCTTTCATGGTGTCTGAGTCAATGAAGGATCTTCTGGCTTCAAACTCGAGGTCTAATAGCTGGGACACATCTTCTTGGTTAGGTTTTGCCTTCTTGCACATTTCTTGTAATGTTTTGTAATGTCTTGCTTGTATTTGCCGACTATCCTTGTCAGCTAAGATAGAGAGAAGTACAAGAGCATTTTGGTTTTTCATTGTTACTGAAGTAGACTTCCACAAAACATTAGCTACTACTGGCTGTGTGTTGATAACCATTTTACAAAATTACATGTATGTACTCACATGAAGTGGAGGCATTGTCAGAATTTCTGACAGGTGATAACAGAGTAGATGCACCACTGGAAGAACTGCGATCAGCATCTTCATCATCAGCTTCTTCATCCCTTGGGGAGAGGTTAGTGAGCCTTCTCTTGGGCCGTCCCCTCTCCGGTGTTGGTCCTTGCCTTTTTACTGGGGTTTTCATATTTTGCAGCCTTTTTTGTAATTTGGCATTAATGCTCTCCTGGTGAAAATACATATATATCATGCCCCCTGAACAAAACAAAATGATTTATATATGAGACACAAATACAAGAACTTACGTGTTTTACGCTTGCATCATTATCCTGCAGCATAGGATAATATTCGACAACTTTTTTAGCCATTGCAGTGATTTCGGTCTTAGAGGGGTATCGCTCCATTTGGCCTTGGCTTGCTCTCAAAAGGGACACCATACTTGTGATTGTATTTCTCACCAATCTGCATCTCAGTTCTTTTGACATGACGCATGCCTGTTCCCTGCCGGAGCAGGCCAACTCCAGGTAACTCTTTCGGCATTGCTCCAACTCACTGTCGGTGTACACAACATATTCCGGAGGACTGGGGAGCTGCAAGATTTTCAGCTGGCTTACATTAGCATCAGCAGTTGGAGGGCCTGTTGCAACTACCCTGGGTGAAGAAGTTGTTTCAGGTTTCTGTGGTAGCGGATGGTCTTCCTGGTTTAGGGTGAGAAAATAAAAATGTCAAGTACTGCTAAAATAAAAGCATACTTTCTGGAGATTAGTTGAACTAAATATTTTTTACATAATACCTCAGGATGAATTATTGACCACACATGTTTTCTTCTGAGACAGTGCTCAGGCCCAGAAAAAAGGTCCCTCAGATCATCACGGGTCAATGTTAAAAGCATGCGCTCGTCAATGCTTACAGCTAACAAAAAGACAAACACCAGTTAAACTGTGCAAGCACATAACTGCACAAACAAAACTGTATGTATGTATGTATGTATATATACATACATACATACATACATACATATACACACACACACACATATATATACACAAATATATTATCAAATATAAACTTGAAGGACAGATACTGTTACATCATCCAGCTTCTCCATTGCTCAGTCACCTGCAAGACAAATGTTTACAATTAGTGTTATGTTAAAAACATTTGAAAAGTTGAATCTTAATTCAGTCCCATGAGAATCAAATTGATTCACGTCAAAGAATCGTTTTGATTGTTCAACATTTTTACCCTTTTTAAAGCTATAACAGAAAAGAAATGTCCAGACAGCCAGGCTGAGGTCTGAAAGGGTTATACAATATTGCCCGGTGAACTTTTACTCACCCAGATTTGTGTCATTGAATTTCATCAATAAGATTATGCTGACTAGGGCTGCCAGATCATGCATCCATTGGACGTAAAATGTACAGCTTATTGCACCAGCAGAATCTGCTCTTATATAACGATCATTAGCTTATAGCTTTAAGTGTTTAAGGTATGTGCTAACTAAAAATAAAGGTAAGATGATAGTTTATTACATTTTAAAGAAATTTGCAGATTGCTCATTGATATCTAAAATATAACAGGACACCGGAGTATATTCTCGAGCATCTCACACTTCTAATAATCAGTTGTCTGCTTGACGTTTATTCAGCTGTGTAAAAACTATAACTTTAATCTCAGCCAAACCGATTTACTCAGGAACAAATAAAATACTGAAAAAAGCCAAACAATAACATTTTTAAGTTATTTAAGTGACTTATATATCATGTTTCACCTGAGTAGTGAAAGACGGCGGTGGTTTTGAAAATGGTTTGCCCGGAGTCCGGTGTTCTCACGGGCTCTAGTGAGCGTTAAACCCCGGCTAGCTATCGAGCTAGTGGGTAACAGATGTCTCCGAAAATGTCAGAGCGCTTTTGAAAATATGTGGTGTCTTGATAAACTGTCCAGATATTTGAAGTTTACACGGCTACATTCTCGCCTGAAAATATGTTAAACGTTTATTTTGTGACCTAGAAAGAGTAATAAGAGAAATTTTAAAACTAACTAGCTGCCGCCATTTTTGGAAACTGAGCTAGGCCGCGCTATGAATTCTGGGATACAGCTTCTTCTTCTTCGGGGTTTAACGGCAGCTGGCATCCTTGTACATGCAGTGCTGCCATCTTCTGTTTCAATTTTGAATCGATACACAGCGCTACTTGTTTTACCAACCAGCCTGATTCCTGAATAACACTGTTTTGAGCCCACTTTAATACATCCAATTAATATCAAAATATTAATTTAAACCCACACCTTGTGAGGGAATTCAAGCAGCTAGTAAATCAGTCAAAGACAATTGGAAAACCCTGAATGTGGTTAATTAGCTCTCTTGCTGATTGAAAGAAATTCTCAGTGTGCCTATTAACTTAAGTTAATACAAACGGCTAACACTGCCCCTTATAAATAGCATAGCTAGGAATTCTCACAACATTACAGTAGATACTTCACTAAATGTTCTCTGAACCACATGCGAGGGCTGCTAAGCTAACGCTAGCATCCGTTAGCATGCTACATTACTCCTTCCCGCGCTCAAATTAAATTTATTATTCTGTCCGCTTGACTTTAAAACAGTGATTAGACTACACACTACTTACATTCGAAAAATTAAAATTGCTTACCTCTCTTTCTTGACAAAGTTTTCTCTTACAGTTTTTCTTTCAAGGCTCAGATGCAGAAGATTCCTGTGACTCCAAATTCAAACGGAGTTAGGTAACAACTAACATGGAACATGAAGGGGGTGGACATCTCAATTTTTGCTTCTATATACAATTTAGTGGTTTGTACGTTCATAAAACACAGTCAATATGATAGGTAAATTTCTTCTTCATTGATTTAAAATAAACTCTTATAGGTGTTATTTCATTTTACCTTATTTGTGACCATTTTTTTGTTTTTACAGCTACAGTTTGTAATACCCCCCTCCCCCCATGAACTTGGTATTTCCCAAACTAGCAACAGCTCCACACTACAACATATTTTCTGCTTGACTTAGTCTAATACAATGGCCTGTTGGAGGTGTGTGATTTGCTTCGTCTTTGTGGCGTTAACATTGAAGTCTCTCTTAAGTCACATTAATACTGTTTTCAACTCGTTTTACCACCATCTCAGACGCACACATCCACAATACATCGCCACTGGGAACCCGCCTACAGGATGGCTGACAGCTTCATCCGATGCAAATGTACTAGGAGGCGAAAATTTTGGTACAGCCATTTTTGCCGACTATACTGCCGAACCCAGACAAATTGTTAGCAATGGCAATGGCACTGAAGTAGAGCCACCACCACTAGACCCCCCAGTAACATCGGAGGTGTTGGAGGAGGAGCGACAGGAAAGTCAGAACGTGATGGAGCAAGACGCAGCTGAGCTTCAAACACCTCGTCAGAATCAGGTAATGTACTTTATGTGTTTCTGTGTGTACGCGCGCGAATTTTTAAATGTATGTGTGTTGTTTAACCTTAACCAAGCACAGTTACCCCAATTCAGCTTTAGTAAAACCGTAGTAAAGCCTAACTAGAGAAAATGTACTCAGTTCAAGTGAAGATTATAGTTTTAAAGTTATGTGTTTTCTAAGATAAACTACTTGATTAGAATATTTTAATAGGTATGAAGGCCAGTGCTGAATTTCAAATGCATGAATCCGCTGAAATTCAGGCTTGCACAACAATGTAGGCTTAGTTACCATACTTAAACATAATAAATAAACTCATTATTTACCAGTGTTGTGTACCTGCCTTGGTTGTTGTTAGATGCTCCATGAACCAAGCAGCTTTCAAATTTTTCTTTCAGTTAACTTCAGAGTAGATTCCATAAAGATTGGTTAAGTTTCATTAAATAACTCTTAAATTGTTCATAACATTTGCAGCTTCATTAGCTATCCATTGTAGTATGAATCTTTTAATAGCAAAAATGTACAACAGTTTGGAATATTTCTTTGTTTTGTTTTGCATCTGGTGGAATTTGAAACACATTCTGAGTGAGTCATTTTTCTTACACAATTGTTTTTCTTTTTGTCCTGTAGGGTAAAAGAGAAACTGTTGATCTTGCCAGATGTGCAGCTGCATTTGCTATTGGTGTGCGGGAGCAATGCCACCTATCACAGGTACTGCTTCATCTGATATTATGGGGGTGTCATTGTTAACTTGTTAATAAGTCTGGTTCAATGTAAGGCTGCAACTAATGATTTTTTTTCATAATCTGTCCACTATCTTTGCAATTAATTGATTGTTTTTCATCGCTGGTTTTATTCAGCTATTACTTTCACCTATATAAGTTATTATGAACAAATGTACATTACGAAGAAGTTAAGCACAAGAGTTCACTGTAATGTATGTAACTCTGGGCACACTCAACAGTTTAAAATAGGCTTAACAGTGTAAAATGTGTTCACTTTTAGGCATAAAAGACAAATGAAGTAGAATTACATAAAAAAAAATAAATGAGGTAATCATTTGTTCACTTTTTCTGTTGTAACCTTTCATGCTCCTCCATCTTGCTCGGTGCAATGTGTTTGTGCCACGTGAGTCATGCATGTGGCATGTCATGCAAAACAATGCCAATTATTGGCTGATTTCTTCTTCTACTGCTCCACTGGTAAATTACAACATTCAGTGGCTCATTAATTTGAGCTAAAGAAATAGAGTTGCATTTTGCTTCTGTTATATTTTCTATTTACGTTTTCATGTCTCTGATGTGTTTTTTTTTCCCCCCCATCAGAGGAGTGTCAACAACATTGTCCTTGGTGTTCAACAGTATCAAACAGCTCTTCTGACGTCCTTGAGGGGAAAAATAAAGACCATCCTTGAAAGGCAACCTGACAGCAATGGACCTTTACAACAAGAAGTTCTTTCAACACTGGACAACTTTCAGGATCCCTTTCCCATATGTGCAGCTTCAAACCTACAGGACCGTGTAACACAGATGCATTTCAACCCTGTCACACCTGAGGAGATCATCATTTCCAAGTATGCCTGTAGAGTTAAAAAGGGAGAATCGAGAGTTCTTGCAATCAAAAACAAGTCTTTCTACTACATTCCTTTGATTGAAAGTTTGAAACAGCTATTATCCAATTCAAGACTATTTGACATGCTCAGTGCTGGACCTCAGAGTTGCCCCAACGCCAGTTTTTTGTATGACATTAATGATGGAATTATTTTCAAAACCCACCCACTGTTTTCAAAGAAGAACTCTGCTTTACAACTGATACTCTATTCTGATGAGATAGAAATGTGTAACCCCCTAGGGTCACGTGCGAGTGTAAATAAACTACTAATGTTTTATTACACCTTAGGCAACATAGACCCTAAGTTTAGATCAAAGTTGGCTTCCATCAGACTTCTCGCAATCGCAAAGTCTAGGGACATAGATGAGTGTGGGGTAGATATAATACTGCGGAGAATCAATGAGGACTTGAAGTTACTGTATGATGGTGTTATGATTAACACTGTCAATGGGGAATTTTATTTAAATGGAGCAGTTGTTGCTGTGTGTGGAGACACTCTGGCCCAGCATGAGCTTGCAGGATTTAAGGAAGGAGTTGGTTTTGCGTATAGCAAATGTCGTCATTGTCAGTGTACTTTTGATGAAATGCAAGAAAATTTCAATGAACATAGTTTCACCAGATGGACATTGGACGGACACATTAGGCAGTGCATTGAAATAGAAAGGGCAACTACTGAATTTTTGAAATCCTCGCTCAAAACGACTTTTGGCATAAATAGACAAAGCAAATTAATTGATTTCCCAGGTTTTAATCTCATAGAGCAGATGCCACAGGATATTATGCATGTAATTCTTGAAGGAGTGGCACCAATGGAAATTAAGTGTGTGTTGAAATACCTTGTTTTATCTGGAAATTTGGAATTGGACTTGTTTAATTCTGCCATGCAGAACTTTCCTTTTTCATCAGTGGACATACGTGACAAGCCTTCACCAATTAGTATTGCTACTTTAGCTTCAAGTGACAACAGACTCAAACAATCCTCTGGACAAATGCTTATATTGATCAAGATTTTGCCATTCTTATTGTACAGTGTTGTAGAGAAAAATCCCTTTATCCAGTTTATTTTGGATTTAATTGAAATTGTTAAAATACTTTTTGCCCCTGTTGTGTCTTTACAAACTGTGTCCAAACTAAAAAAAATGATAGAAGATCATCTTAAACAATTCAGGCAACTATTCCCAGAAAAAAATGTAATCCCAAAGCAACATTACATGCTGCATCTTCCCTCTCAAATTATTGCCCTGGGACCTGTAATACGTCATATGTGCATGAGATTCGAGTCTAAACACAGTTTTTTTAAACAATGGTCATCCAAATTAAACTTTAAGAATGTGTGCAAGTCTCTTGTAAACCACAATCAGCTGCTGGAGTGTTGCCAAAGTGAAGCAGGAACTGAGCATCCGATATTTGTAAATGAGAAAGAACTAGGTCCTATATCAGAGGTTGCTAATATGGACCATTTGCAATCAAAGGTTGTAGATTTTTTGGGGATTGAAGATGCTATACATCATGCCGTTAGAGTAAAGTGGCTTATTTTACATGGAAACAAATACATCTGTGACAGGTCTCTTATACTCATTTCAGCAAATGGTTTAAACCCTATCTTTGGACTTGTAAAAAACATTTTTATTGTTAATAGTGTACTTTATTGTTTTGAATACCAGGTGTATGAAACCTTGGGTTTCAACAAAGACTTTCTTGCCTATGAAATTGCAATTCCCAACCTTGCCCAAGCAACTGAACTGACTGATGTTGAAGACCTACTTGATTTTACGTCATATTACCCAGTCAATTTCAGAAACAGTGTCTATGTTATGACAAAATATAACCTTGAAGATGTCCTTTCTTTAAAAACCTGAAATAAATACCTTCCAATGAGTGACTTTCTTATTTCAAGGAAAAAGGTGAATGTTTCTTATTTTGAGATAATTTTTGTTTTGCACTCTATCTAAAAGCTATTTTTGCTTGAAATAAATGTAAAATGGTTCATTTTTAGATATACAGACTAAATAAGAAAAAAAAGTAATATATACTTGAAACAAGTTTAATCATCTAACACATGAGACTGGAAACTAGCTTGTAATGTTCAAAACAAGATGGACAAGATAATCTGGCTAAAATTAAGACAATAAATCTTGTCAAGCTACAAGGAATTTGCAGTGCAGAAATTCACATGAAAAAAAATCTATTTAGAGGGTTAGAGTTGATCTATCAGACAAATGGTTAAGTTCGAAAAAACAAAAACAAAAAAGCGCCACCTATGGAGGAGAAAATGCTAGACTCTCAGTGCATGTTTTTAAAGCTGTAAAATGGGCACTTTAATATAGGAGTCTATGAGGATTGGTTGGCAGCTGTACTGGGATTGAACTTGTTCTGAAGAAAATTATAATATTACAGCCCTGCACTCAGTGATATGCACTGTATAAAATGTATTTGCACTTGCTGTGGAAAATCTTTGAACCCAAAACACTTGGGACCATTTAATTGTGGTTATTAAGGGGTGATTAAGTCCTGATAAATTAAATTCGAGCACAAAACTGACAACACATTAATTTGTTTAAATCAGGAAACAGATCAGCAGTTTTTGTTTTTTACTGAACCTTTTGCCTTTTGTTGCATCCACAAAGTCATAACAGTGTGTATCATGCGTATATCACGGATTTTTTTCTAAGTTACTGGACTATAATGTGGACATGGCTGTGAACAACAACACGTGTGTGAAAAATTTGCAAAAGGAAAAATACAAGAAAACCAGAAGAGCACTGTACTACTGTTGAGTTTTGCAGAACAGTATGAAAAGACTTTTACAGCAGTAGAGACATTGAGCGGAGAAGCTCTTATAGGCATACTGTTCTATAGCTCATTAAAATGTATTGTGTTACATTTCCAAGGTGTCAAAAAGTAAACAAACATTTCAAACACAAGACTAAACAAAGAAACTAAGCACAGAACGAGTGCTTTGAGGTTTCCGAGGTTGTTATCACACAGTTAACTTAGTTGGACTGTCTGACCAGTTTAGAGATTAAGTCTAACTTAACATGTATGTCTTTGGACTTGAAGAGGAAGTCTGAATATCTTGAGAGAACTCACACAGACACAGGAAAAACAGACAAAGTCCACAAATAAAGACCCCAAATATATCATTATCAAACTATATCAACAGCGTCACATTATAGCATCCAATTTGCTAAAGGACTGCGCAGACCAGCTCGCAGGGGTCTTTACTGAAATATTCAACCTGTCCCTAACACAGGCCAGTTCTACCCTGCCTGAAGTCCTCTACCATCATCCCCATTCCAAAGAAAACTACCATGCAGTACCTAAACGATTTCCTGGCAAGTGGCTCTTACTCCAGTCATCTCGAAGTGTCGAGAAACTGGTCAGAACTCATATCATTCATGACTCCTAGCCACATTCCATCCCCACCAGTTCGCATACAGGAAGAACAAATCAACAGAGGATGCCATAGCCATAGGCCTCCATACAACCCTAACTTACTTAGAACAAATGGACATTTACATCTGACTTTTCTTTACTGATTTTAGCTAGGCTTTTAACACCATCATCCCTGCCAGAGTGGTAACCAAATTACACAACCTTGGCCTCCCTCACTCCAACTGTCAAGGATCAAGGTCTTCATCAGTGACCGCCCACAGAGAGTCAAAGTAGGGCCCCACCTGTCCTCAGCACTCAGCCTCAACACCGGCTTCCCTCAGGGATATGTGCTGAGTCAAGTTCCTGGGCCTGCACCTGGGTGGTGACCTATCCATGAAAACACACACCACAGCTGCGACCGTGGATCAGGGGGTTGGGAAGCGTATCTGTAACCGGAAGGTCCCCGGGCTCTCTGTCCTGGTCGTTGTGTTCTTGGGCAAGACACTTTATCCTACCGCCTACTGGTGTTGGCCAGAGGGGGCTTCTGCCCAGGGCAGCTGTGGCTACAACTGTAGCTTGTCACATTCATGCACAGAGGATTGTCAGTTGTGCTCTTCTTTCCCTATAGGAGCTGTACAGGTCCTGCTGCCACAGAAAAGCCTGCAGCATCCTGAAGGACACATCCCACCCCGCACATCACCTGTTACCCTCAGGAAGGCAGTACCTAAGGCCAAATCAAACAGACCGAGAAACAGCACATACGCCAGGGCTGTTGCATTAATAAATACACTTGGGGGATAAACCAAATACAAACTTAACTGTGCAATATTCTTTTATTCTTTGTTCTTAAAGCACAACGACAATGAAGATTCTGATTCTGATTTAGTGACTTCAGTGTGCTCAGTTCTACTCAAGGAACTTTTGCTATCCTTTGATGGCAAAATAATAATTACAACCTTAATTATATGCCACAACTAAGTAGTCCCCCCCTGAGCTTGAGATGTGTGGATTTGGTGATCTCTTTCAAAAAGCAGCTACAAACTATTCTTTTAAATATTTGTTGTAAATATCTTAGCAATTTTACTGTAAAGAACTTAGTGATACTTAGTTAGAATATTATTTAACTTACTTATTTAACTACTACTGTATAAATACTGGATATTAGTGTATCACTGTGCACCGATTTAAATACTGCACATGGTCTTGAAATGTGGGAGGCAGTGTTTTTGCTCACAGGAAGTAAAATATTAAACACCCACGGTGGAACGGCTAAAGACTAAGCAGAAAAACGATTGCATGGGCAGAATGAAAAAAGTGTAAACCCAACCAGAAGAGTTGTTTCAACTTTTTTTTTTTTTTTTTCCTTTTTTGTGTCCCGTTTGGATCTTTAGCCATCAGAATTGTTGTCTTAAGGCCAAGAAAGATGCCAAGCGGATTTATTTTACCAAGTGGATCATCATGGCCTTGCCATATTGGTCCATTTGATTGACCTTTATTATAATTATGTATTTATTTTATTTTCGGTTGCTACAAACGGGACAGACGTGACTGGGGGATAGGACAGGGAGAAATAATGAAAGAAAGAGAGGGAGAGAAAGAAAACCAAAGGGGAGAAGAGACGGTGAGAAGGGGGGGAAGAAAGGAAAAAACAAACAAACAAACAAACAAAACGCCTGGATCACCTGTATGGAGAAAAAAAACAGAAGAGAAAGCAAACAACAAAGAGCAACATAATAAAAACAGCACCATCACAATAAACTAGCTAGCAGTAGATAACAGTAGATACTAAATAATAAATGATATTGTGCAGCACGCAAGATAGACAGCGCACAATGTGCTTTGCGGCAGCAGCCAAGAAAGGTGTAGTCCACGTCTGTGAACACCCGTGTTTACACCTGTGTGCATACCTGTGTGGATCAGCATGCTTGTATTCCAAAGGTTTCTCCATGTAACGATCTGCTAGGGAGTGTGGGGAGCCATAGCCCCGTCCACCAGGGTATGAAGCAGGTATGGAGGAGATCCAGGCCCCAGATATCCAGAGGCCCCAGAGTACAAGGACCCGAGGAGGACCACCAAAGGGGGGGGGAACCGTGCCACCCTCCTGGGAAGAGCTGAATAGAGCCCCAAACGAGAGGTCACCCCGCAGCTACGGAGCAGAGGCCAGAGGGGGTTGCAGTGGTGTGCCCGCGGGCTCCGCCAGCAGCCAGCTGTGCCAGAGAGGACCGAGCTTCAGGCCCAGAGGCCAGAGGCCTGAGGGCATCCCACCCCCCGGAAGGAGCCCAGCCGGGCCACAGGCACCCGGCCCCGCCAATCGGCCACCAGGAGTGAGCCGGTACATGCATGAGCGCCCAGCCCCAGATGACAAGGACCACCAACACACCAACGTCTAAGGGCATCAGCCACCGGCAGGGAGTGTGGTGAGGGGAGATAGGCCTCCGTACTTTAGAGGGCCTGAGATGTACCCAGAGAGGTTGAGTCTAAGACCCAACCTGACATATAGACACAGACAAACAGGCACACGCGGACACAGACGTGCATTCCCACCCCCATATGCACAACCAAATACTCGGCACTCACCCAACATGTAGACAGACACAAATAGACACTGCACAGACAGTCGCACTCCCCAAACATACTCTATATCCCAGGTCCAGGTTGTTTCAACTTTAACATTCAGCATATTTCAGCCTCTTTTCCCAGTGTACCATGAAGATCTACATTAGTTTTCCAGTTTTTCATTAATTCAAAGGTGGAAAGTCATCTGCCCCCCGTGCTAATAATATAACCTTGAAGATGTCCTTTCTTTAAAAACCTGAAATAAATACCTTCCAATGAGTGACTTTCTTATTTCAAGGAAAAAGGTGAATGTTTCTTATTTTGAGATAATTTTTGTTTTGCACTCTATCTAAAAGCTATTTTTGCTTGAAATAAATGTAAAATGGTTCATTTTTAGATATACAGACTAAATAAGAAAAAAAAGTAATATATACTTGAAACAAGTTTAATCATCTAACACATGAGACTGGAAACTAGCTTGTAATGTTCAAAACAAGATGGACAAGATAATCTGGCTAAAATTAAGACAATAAATCTTGTCAAGCTACAAGGAATTTGCAGTGCAGAAATTCACATGAAAAAAAATCTATTTAGAGGGTTAGAGTTGATCTATCAGACAAATGGTTAAGTTCGAAAAAACAAAAACAAAAAAGCGCCACCTATGGAGGAGAAAATGCTAGACTCTCAGTGCATGTTTTTAAAGCTGTAAAATGGGCACTTTAATATAGGAGTCTATGAGGATTGGTTGGCAGCTGTACTGGGATTGAACTTGTTCTGAAGAAAATTATAATATTACAGCCCTGCACTCAGTGATATGCACTGTATAAAATGTATTTGCACTTGCTGTGGAAAATCTTTGAACCCAAAACACTTGGGACCATTTAATTGTGGTTATTAAGGGGTGATTAAGTCCTGATAAATTAAATTCGAGCACAAAACCCGTGCTAATGAGGGCTTACAGTATACCTATTTTTCATTTCTTTTTTCTTTTTTTTTTTTTTTTTTAGAAAATCTAATTAGGCATTAGTGGATTTATGCTTTTTTTCCTTCATCAGAATTAAGGAATTGCTTTCCAACAGTACACCCCAGAAATCACAGCTATGAGGGCACTGTAAAAAAACAAAACTCAAACAAATGGTAGAGACACAAGACAATAAAGTAATGCTATCAATTTGACTTATGTATGCTTATTTGTATGTTAAGAATCTATGTAAAGAAATGACTATAGCTCTTTGGGTTAAAGTATACAGTTTTGAGTGTATGCCTAATTAAAAATTTAAACTTGAAGAATATGCACTTGTGAAGATCATTCTTTATCTTTGTGGCATTTCATTGTGGATATAAATAAATCTTTTCCATTCCTCACCAAAGGAAGGCCTGTGCTTCCTTCGCTTACATAATAGTGTGTGTTCGGTCTGTCTGCTTGACCATGAATGGGCCTTTGTGTCGCCAGTCAGTTGGTGGCATTGATTGTAACACATGCCTGTTGCTAGAAAAGTGACTAAAAACAAATCAGTCAATTCTTAAATGGAATTTATAGAATGGGTTAGCTGACAGCCATATGACAATGCTAAAATCAGTTCTTCCCTTTAAGGTTATTTGTTCTTCCAACAAAGGGCCTTATCTCGGGTTTTATCTTGCTTGCTTTTGCTGCAAAGCCAAGTGCACATAGTTTTTATTTAGCATAATCATTTTGAATGGGTGGAAAAAAGAAAAAAAAAAAAGGTCCCTCTTTTGGTCTTTTATCAGAAACCCCTTCCCATCTGGCTTTCACAATAATTGAAGCATTTTCAGTTTGACCTCGAGCTTGTTAAGCATCGATCTGATAACCTTCAAAAGGAAGCTTGGCTCGCTATGACTGTCAGAGGGGTTAAACGGATAAAGGGCTTTGGGTAAAGTGTGATATAGATATTTTTGGAGTAAAGCTGTTGATATTTTCTGTTGAAGAAAGGATGTCACATTCTACAGCGTTTGTTTTATGAGTTAGGGTAACTCATCTGCCAGTGTGGCAGCCTGTTGTAAAGTGATAGCCCTTTGTTCACTTAAATAAAGGGCAATACACTCAGGCACTGCGTTCTTGAAATCCTCCACCAGCACAAGCTCACGTAACGACCCCAAATTGTTAACCTGGCTTGCAGAGCACCACCTATCAAAAAGCTTTGCCTTCTCCCGAGCGAAGTCAAGGTAGGACTGACCCTGTGCCAACTCCAAACCTCGAAAATGCTGCCTATAGGCCTCAGGTACAAGTTCATAGGCTAGGAGGACGGCACTTTTAATCTTTTCATGAACTAGGCAGTCATCCCTAGACAGACCAGAACAAGCTTCCTGAGCCCTACCTGTGAATTTACACAGCAACATCACCCCCCACACGTCTTCAGGCCACTGTAATGCAGTTGCTATGCTTTCAAACACACTGAAGAAGCTCTCAACACTGGATTCACAGAAAACGGGAACCAGGTGGATGTTATTACTTACAAACAAGCTTCTAGACACCTGTGCACTAATAGCTGTATCATCCATTTCGGGGGCCGGAGAAGGGTTAGAAAACACACCCTAATTAAGACACAACCACACCTCTCTGCCAACTCACTCAGAGACTACCCAATAATTAACTGATTAATAGAAAACTGCACAACTTACTTTAACTGACCAACTTACCTCTTACAGTATACACATTAAACAAACACAACTTACCCAGTTCCTAAGCACACCAAACTATACCTACCTATCTTCTGGAGCGTGCTGGGCTCAAGGCGACTTGAAAGGCAAAGCTTCAGCGACTGGAGCCCTGAATTGCCTACCCCCAACAGGGAACTTATCCCCGCCCAGCATTACTCCGAAAATAAGAAAGGCAAAATAATAAAAGAGTGCCCGAAGGAAGAACATAAAAAGCTCAGCTGGACACTCACCTAACTTAACTGGGAAGGTGTGTTTCTACTCTTCTCAAAAAGCAACACAACCATCACACAAAAGCCAAAAAGAACCCAAACACCACTAATTTCAAACTCCCTTTTCAGATCCCGGACGAGCCCCCACTTGTTACGTTCCCCTGAGGGGTCTAGGCGGTGAGGGGGAAGTAACAAAAAGTGTCCAGGTCAGAAAAAGGAGACAAGAAGGCATAAGGGTTAAATTAAAGAGTTTTATTAAAGTAGCTCAACTAAAAGAGATAGACAAGCCGCTATCACCATTTAAGAACAAACAAAACTCAGGCGTTGGTCAATAAAGTAAAACGTAAGCCAAAAAGAAAGAGAGCAGCTCACTAGCTGCAAACACGGACATGCAGCTCACTAGCTGAAAACCACCAAAAACACAGCTCACTAGCTGCAAACACAACAAACACTCAGCTCACAAGCTGTAACCACACTAATGGCACTCTGGCCCAGAGCTCACCTTTCCCTGGGCTTAAATACTTTTAATTACTGACGAAAGTCAGCTGTGGAAAAGGGAAAGGTGGCACCTCAGGCAGAAGCGATTGAAGGACACTCACACACAGGCACCTTCAGGAGGAGGCCCTGCTAGGGCCGTAACAGTATTGCACTGTTGTGGAGATAAATATGAGGTATATCACTCTTACAGTGTGTATTCAGACATTTAAATAAACCAGTTTACTAAAAAAGCATAGTAAAGGGACTGATTCTCATATAATGATTTTCTACTCTCCCGGAGTACTCAAACGGCTCTATACAACATGCCACATTTACCCCCATTCTCACAAGCACTTTCTCTAACTTAGTGCTGTCTAGCCACATTCACACTCCGATGGATGCATCGGAGAGCAACTTGGGGTTAGTATCTTGCCCAAGGATACTTGGCACGCAGCCTGGAGGAGACAGGAATCGAACCACCAACCTTCCGATCAGTAGGTGACCTGCTCTGTCTCCTGAGCTACAGCCACACGTATTCTGCCTACACACTATGACACCACCATTACTGTGTATGACTTGACTCTCAGCAGACGCCTCCTGTGTCTCTCATTGTGAGTGTAGTGTCCAGTCTATCACCAGTCATGTCATCTCTACTCACCAGTGACCCTGATGCAATAACATTACCGCCAAAATATTTGACATATGATGAGGTATACTTTCCACAAGCCCTTCCTTTCCCTTTCCATACACCTTTATTTTTTACTTTTAATTCTATCTGTATAGGATAGAATTAAATAAATTATATGCATATTTCATATTTAGATGTATGATGATGTCGCTCAGTTGTAGATGTAAAGTGGTCATGACACACTACATGTATAAAGACTAATTTAAACCATGTAACCCTGCTTTGAAAACTGACATAGATGTAACTCTATATTCTGCCCATCTGTTGTTGCTTTATTGGGTTTCTTTGGCTGGTGCATTTCTCAGTATTACCCCTTGAGTTTTGTGGCTTCTTCTTTAGTTATTTTGTGTGCACTACACTGCCCCATTTGGTGATGTGTTGTAAGCAGCAGACAAAGTTCACGCAGGCAGTGTGAGAAAATGCCTGGAGGAGAAAACAAGCTACACAACTTTAAGCCCAGTTTACATCGTTGGAGAGTTTGTTGAGCCATAATCTGTAAGTAATCAATGTGTAGCTTTATTTTCTGTAAGATTTGTTACTTTCCTGTTACTTAAGAGGTTATTTGAACCTATAAGGAAAGATGTTTATGGTGAATGTAAAGCATAAGAAAAGCTATGTTGCTAACTTCTGTTTGTGAATGCATGATAAGTCGATACTGATGTTTACGTATTATTTTACTGTATGTTCACAGTCTTACAAATTAAAAGGGGAAAAAACGGTCTTCAGGTAAAGACACAAAGACAAAGCGATGTGTCCTGTCGTTCCTGGAACCATCTCCTCTTATGTTAAGCTTGCTGCATAGGGTGAATAGCCATACAGACTCTTGTCTGTGAAGCTTGATTTCTGTTTGTTGGTTGCGGTCAGTAGACTTACATTACATGTTAGCTAACTTGAGACAGAACCAGAGGAAAACAAGGACACTAAGACTAAAACTCAATTCAAAAGGGGATCACCTTTTTCATCAAAAATCCTGACATCTATCTGCATGCTCCAGCTAAAACATGCTTCGGTAAGAAACAGCTAGGTTTGTGGTGTGATGTTATGTAGTAAACTGTGACATTGTATCCTGTTTGGATGTGCTTGGGACTATTTTATAGCATAAAATAGTGCTGATCACATCAGCTTGATACGGCTGGCCAGGCGAGGAAAAATCTGACTCCAGCTTGTCGTTCCGGTGAGCTACCTGTCACCTGACTCAAACAAACTCTCCTCCACACATTCTCAGGGTGCTTTACAAACCCAACATTTATGGCTAATGGCTGGATTTTCCTGTTTCAGTGCAGCTAGCCAAACAATTCTACTCAATACTTGTGTAGAATTGTGCAACAGGGCACTAAAAATCTTCTGTGATTCTTCATCGCATGCTGCAGCATGCTGCCCGCTAAACAGTAGAACAGAAGAACAAGGGCAAAACTCTGCCAGCAGATTTTTCCCTGTGAACTTTTGTGAAAAAATCTTAGAAACAGTGTTAAGATAGATGCTCTCAAAAAAGGTAACATGGTTACTAAATGAGGAAAAAGTTCACTGCATGAACTGCATGAACTCTAAGGTGCAAATAAATAAATAAATAAGGGGAAAGTCTACTAACTTATCAACTTATGAACAAGTTTTAAGTATAATTTAAAAGAAAAACCCTTTCTAAACCTAAGACCCACTATGTGCATCATAGTTGGTCATTTAACTATTTTTCAGTTTGTTGATATAACTCGATATAGAAAAATGTGCCTCTGTTCGCGTGTATTGATAAAATGTCAAATGTTGGCTCAGCAAGATTTTATTCTTTTTATTTGTAAGAAACCGCTATCCTCACTGTGCATAACTTTCAAATCATCTTCACTGCAGAGTCTCTGATATCGCTGTATATGTGTGTGAACACAGAGCAGCAAGATAACAAATTACACAAAAACATAAAAAATTATGTTCAAAGAGCCGGTGTGGTTGAAGTTAATCAGTGTATGAACTTTAGTTTAGCCATGGGCTGTTCAATCAATACCTCATTTTCTCCATATACTACTTACTTTATCTTAACAGGCAGCACCATCTAAATGCAACATCCCATCAAAGACGTCAGAGAAAAACTGTTTCACAACACGACCTTTAAAACTCAGTAACAGTTCAGTTACTGCTCTATACATGCAAGTGTTGCTATTTTCACTGCTCCATGGTTACAATATTAAGATTACCGTTGTGTCTTAGTAGTGAACATTGTCAATAACTCTGTGTTTTGTTTTGTTTTTACTGCAGCTAAAGGCCTTATGTTGTAAACATGTCATTCTGTCTGTAAACATGATAGCTCAAAAAGTGCCCAGACAGTGAGCTGACACTGGCAGAGGTTTGCACTCTCAGAGTTCTTGTTGTTGTTGAAATAACTCGAGTCCACAAACTTTGGTCTGATTATTTTACCTCCATCTCAGTCAGATGCTAAATTCTGCATGTGGTTACATATTGTCTTAACAGCTTAGTGAAAATAATATCATTACATCTTCATTGTAACTTTTTATGTTCAAGTTTCAGTTTTCTGAAAATCTTTTTGATTTTTTTTTGTTAGCTATTTGATCTTTGAGATATTCTATTAGATTCATGGCAAGTCTTTATAATACAAACTGTGAATAAGGTGCATGCACCCTGTAATTATGTGCAACTTGTGGGTAATAAGTCAGGTTTTGCAGGAAATTCATATCTGAATAATAGTCACATAATATAAATATATAAGTCACATGAGTTCAAAATAGGGCTGTTCGATATAACGACACATGGATGACGATATGAAAAAGTCTATCGCTTCATATTACGGCAACATTTTTTCATGGTTTTTATGGCTTGAATTGAATTTGTTGTATATGTTGTATAAATAAGAAAACTAATAAAACATAAATTAAAAAAAAAGAAAAAAAGAAGTGTGTGTTTCTGTCGTCGTTATTTTACGCCTCGGGAGTGAGAACGGGTTGATTTCACTCACATGTGCTGTACCAGTGTACCTGCACATGTGATGTGACAATAAGTGATTTGATTTGAGAGTTCAAACTCACTGCTGTAATAACTTATAATGATTAATATAATAACTAGAATATTGGCCACATATATTTACATCAGCAGAACATCAGATCGTCTTGTATTCTCTCCAACTTCTCACAAACGTGACAGATCCATAAAAAAAGATTCTTTTTCTTTTTCATGCTTTGCATCAGTGTATCATTTGCATCAATACCTCTTTGAATTGCATATTAAAAGTTCCCATAAGCAACTACAAATGAATATCCAAATTCAAAACTTCACACCTTTTATGTCCTTAATTTGTCACAAAATAATGAAAAAAGAGGCCACATAGGAACATTAAAGTACTTCAAGTTAATTGTCTAATTACTTTTGAGCCTATGAAAATGGATGGCCTGTATTAAAAAAAACAAACAAACAAAACAATACTCCAGCTGCATGTCTGTCCTTGAGACTGGAAGTTCAGTACATCCATCACTGAAATATGAATACATGCATGCTTATGCGTATGTGTTTTCTTCCAAATGCCTGTGCATGACATGCCTTGTTAGTCAAACTCATAAAGGCTGCCATGGGACATTGGTTCTGGGTGTCACAGCTTCACACCTCAAAGGACCACTAATGATTCCTCTGATTCAATTTAAACACCCCCATCCAGTCACAGTATATTATCAGTGACAATATCTAAGAATGGGGGAGTGAGAGACTTTTGTTCAGTAGAGGGCAAAGGGTCTGATATAAGCAGAGTGTTGGGAAAAAGAAAGGAGAACAAAGGAAATGAAGAGAACTGGGAAGGAAAAAGTGAAAGTTTGAAAAAGTAGAGAGTAGAAGAAAAAAATATCATACATCCACTGTACATACACAGGAAAGAGAAAAGATGTACAACGTCAATATGTCGATCCCATCAACTGCTTAGTGGAGTCCTGTTGTGAATCCCAACCCATAAGTAAAAAAAAGTTTGCTCCCTTCCTGATTTCTTTCTTGTTGTCACACTTTGATATTTTAGATCCTCAAACTGATTTTAATATTAGACAAGAAAAACAAAAAATACAAAATGCTCTTTTTTTAAATAATCATTTCATTCTTGGAATGAATTCTTCCAGCTGTTATTGTGTCTGGTGCTATATAAACAAAATCAAACTGAATTGAACTGATTTCCCCCACCCTCTGCCATTTTGTTAAATCATAAACAAACTGAATGATCTGATTTTCTTTGGAAAGCTGTTCAGTTTCAGTAGCTACACCCACCCAGGTCTTATTACTGCTAGACTTGTTGAACTAGGAAGTCACTTCCATAAGATTCCCACATAGCAAAATTGGTATGGCCTGGATCTGGCCCACACAATGTGCTTACACATGGTCCACATACCGCAAAGAATGACAGCCCTTTGGTGGCCCAGATCTGGTTTGCCAGATGTGGCCCACACATGGGTCAGCACAAGGCCAGTTGCAGACACACTGCTGGCCCTGTGCTGGGCCAGAACAGTTTCAGCTCTGGCCCCAGATGTCAGCCTAATATGTACCTTAATCAAGCCATGTACTAACAACATGTGCGAGGACATAATAGTGCAAAAGTAACATGACAAAACTTATGTAGCGCTTTTCTACTCTCCCGGGACTCAAAGTGCTCTATACAACATGCCACATTCACACACTTTCTCTGAACTGAGTGCTTTCTAGCTACATTCATACACATTCTCACTCTTGACGTGCAGACTGGAGGAGCCAGGAATTGAACCACTAACCTTCCAATCAGTAGGTGACCTGCTCTACCTCCTGAGCTACAGCCACTAGTGATGTGTTGGTCGCAAACGAAACGGCTCTTAGAGCCAGATCTTTGAAGTGAACGACGCGAGCCGTGTGTTTTTTTTTTTTTTTTTCTCTCACCCTCTCTCTCGCACTTTTTTTCAGCTTCACTCCGCATGCGAGCCTTGTGCTTTGTGCTGGGAAGAGGAGGGAGGGGCGGTAGTTACACTTGCAGTAGCACAGGAACAGAGCGGGAGGGAAAGAGAGAGAGAGAGAGAGCATGGGACAACAACGTCACATTAGAAAGGTATAGTAATCATCCACAACTATTTTCAGTTGTGGATGATAAAGGATTCAGAAAGTTTATTCATGCAGGCCCATATGACAGAGAATGTGCATCTTGTTTTTGTTTTCATATTTTAATTTATATTTAATTGTGTTGTGGTTTGCAGTGTTTTGTGTTGTTTCACTTTAAATTTGTTTAAAAGGAAAAAGCTGAAAATTTTAATAGTTAAAAGTTGAAATGTGAATAGTTGGTTTTTGCATTATATGATTTATTTATTACATTTTATGTGGAGTGAATAAAGAAAAGTATATTTACGGTGGCCCCTAGAGACAAAGCACGTACAAACTCCAAAACACGTAAAAACTCCAAAACACGTACAAACCCCAAAACACGTAAAAACTCCATAGGATATACAAACCCCGAAGCACGTACAAACTCTGAAGCACGTACAAACTCCAAAAGTGGAGTTTGTACGTGCTTTGTCTCTAGGGGCCACCGCATATATTTATATATAAACATATATAAATAAAACCACTTTTTTTACATTAGTAATTCCTTTTGTGCATAATTTTATGTTATTGTTAATAATAAATTAATTAAAGCAACAAAACAACCTGAAGAGCCGGTTGAGAGCCGAAAGAGCTGGTTCTCTAAAAAGAGCCAGAAATCCCATCACTAACAGCCACCCACTGGCAAAGACGAGTAAACCGTCACTAGGTATTGGATAAAGTGTACTCTCACAAACCTGTCAAACCTGCATTTGAAACGTTGGCTACCATAGCAGTATAGTATTGCAACATGGCATTTGGGTCTTCTACCCTAAAATAGGAAAATAGTAACATAAACAGTGCCATCATTGCCAGACCTGGCCCACATCTGGTTGACATACACTGTCATGACACCAGTTAGTCAGAAGTGCCAGCTTGATGCCCAATCTGGGCTAGACCTGTTTTCTATGGGCCTGGGCCACATAAACCAAACCACAATCGGGCCAGATATGGCATGCCATCATATAGACAGTGCCATCTATGCCAGGCCTGGCCCATATCTGGATGACATACCACTTACCATGCCAGAAGTCAGCCAGCAGTGCCGGCTTGATACCAGATCTGGGCCAGACCAGCTTGCTATGTGGGTTTTGTCTGACAAAGTGAAGTAGGCTAAAAGATCTCAACACCTCATACCATGATATAAAGAAACTCAAGAACAGGTGAGTAACAAAGTCATTGCCATCTATCACTCTGGAAAGGGTTACAAAGCCATTTCTAAGGCAAAGGGACTCCAGCGAACCATGATGACAGCCATTATCCAGAAATAGAGAAAACTTGAAACAGGGGTGAAACTTCCCAGGAGTGGCTAGGTTAGCAAAATTACTCCAAGAATGCATTATCTAGGAACAAGCTACATTTAAAATACAGTAAGTGCTATTACCATTAAAAGAGGCCGAGGAAAAACTAAACATTTGCCAAGACACACTGAGCAGGAAAGTGCTGGTGAAACAGCTGGACGACCCCAGACCATTCTGCCAGTGGATTACAAGAATATAAAGAAAATGTGCTCTGATAAAGCACGTGTAGGTTACACCATGAAATAATCACTATGTAAAAGTTTGAAATTAATTGTGTTGCACAGACCAAGCTACACTCACCACACTTGAAATACGAACACTAAGTGAGTTTAGAAAGATATATAATATCTTTATATATATGCCATAATTTCACCTTTAGAATTCCTTAGTATAGGTCAGTATTCATGGGTTCTTTGGTTGACTTTGCAGAGCAATGATATATGTGCCTGCTTTTTTGCTGTATTCATCTCACAGCAGGAATACACCCTCCTGCTGCTGTGGGCAAATGATCTACAAAATTATTTAGTTATGCATGAGATTCACGTACTGTAGCTTGATCATGTGCAAAAAAAGAAATCTGAGAGAATTAATGGAGAAGAAAAAAGGAAGCATGTCATTTTATAATACTCGTATGATAAATAATGCTTATACTTCTAAAGTTAAATGAAATGTGGAGACATGAAGAGCACTAGACCGGTGACCTCTACAAGCACTCTAGGTGACCTATCACACAGGACGCTGATTCAGAGTAAATATGCCAGCTCTATTTGTGCCTCTCGTGTTCATTCATCAACAGTGTATCATGGTACATGCACGGTGAGAAATAAATCTCCTCCACTTGAAATCACTCATCCTAATAGACTGCTTTTCTTTTCTTTTGAGAGGTGGATTGTTTGGAAGACTACAGCAGGTTCCATACTGAGTCCAAGCTTTGGCCTTTCGCTTCATTCATCCACACATGTTGTGCTCTTCCACATGAGCAGTGAATTAGAGCTGCACTAATCCTGAAAAAGCTAGTGAATCCTCTCCCCACCCCTCCACCACTGCCACCACCACCACTCAGCAGATAATTTAGACAGTTTCAGAAGCATAGGGGGGACACGGAATAGCAAGCTTGTTTGCACAGCATTAAGTGCAAGTGGAACTTGCATACTTTATAATAATAATTATAATTATAATAATAGGACACTGTTAGGATGTTAGGACGCTTTGTTGTTTCTCCTCTACAACAGTATAGGAGAAAAAATGCTACTCTTCTTGCTGGGCACGCTGTACAGAAATTACACTACCTCCATCATTATTGCAATCACTAAAAAACTAGCCTTTCTGGCATGACTAATTTTTTTGTTATTCACACAAGTAACTGAATGAAGCAGTTTTAGGGAGTTTAAGCTTGTAAGCTCAGTCAGGTGTTGGACGTTGTGTTTTGCTGCATTTGGATAGGATTGCTGTTGCCAACCAGTTTCTATCTATGTGTTCTTTACAAACGACAATGCAATCAACCTGCATGAACCCCTGTTCAGTTCAAAAAACATCTGACAGTCACTCTTTTAAGTCAGTTCATGTTTTAGTATACATGGTTACCTGCCTCTGACATATCGCCGCCTCATGGTGGTTAGGGGCTTTTGCAGCCATGTTATCCTAGGGGTTAGAATAGTCCATAGTGAATAGTCAGTGGCAGTTTTTGGTATGGGCGACATGGGCTGTTGCCCAGGGTGGCATTGTGGCAGGTCAGCATCATGGCATCAGCAAAAAAAAGGTGCTCGCACCCATGCTGCCCCGACATCATAGCAGTGCATTTTGATTGATTGATAATACTTTATTTCATCCCGAGGGAAATTGGGTTAAGGCTGCCAGCCGTGCCAGCGCCATCTTACCCTTCCGACTAGGCCTGTCAATGTTAATGCCGTCATCACGATAAACGCGATTCAAATTTTTATCGAAATGAATCCATCTGGAGCGCAGAATGACTCAAAATCCCTGAAATGTCTCTGTCAATGCATTTCGGGCAGTTTGTCCAAAGTTTATCTGCGCTCCAGATGGGTTGATTGCGTTAAAAATTTTAATAACGTTAATCCTGATGACAGCTGCAAGGGGCGGCAGAGGGAGTGTTTGCCCAGGGCACTAAACAGGCTAGGACCACCCCTGTGAATAGTGATTCAAAGTAACTAAATAAAAAAGAAATCTCTGAGCTGTATGGTCCTCTGGAAGTGCAGAGATTATAATTCCTGATAGGGTATCCTGAGGCGTTTCCAGGTCAAGTGAGATTGTATATATGAAGTGTCCCTCAGGAGAATGTCTGGAATACTTTGCTTAGCCTGCTGCCACTATGACCTAGCTAATAATAAGGAGATTAGTATGTCAACAATTTAACAACTTTAGATCAAATATAAGACTTGTCAGATACTCTTTGATAAGAAGGTAGACCTTTAAAGTTAGGTATATAGAAAAGGACATTTCACTAGATCAGCATTACACACTAAACAACTAGCAATACTTGCAAAAGTGACAGACCTTCATAAGTATGGATATGCAGCTGTGCTTGCTCCATTGTTCCATGATCTGTTACCATCTGGAACCATAGCAGAACTGAGCAGGAAGTCGCGAGTGTGGAAAACAAAGCAAACAAAGAGTGAAATCCAGAGCACAGGAGCTCAAACGGGTTTCAGGCCTGAGGAGGTGAACCTGCAGAACATTTAACAGTGTTTCCTGAAACCCTCTCCTGTCTGATCATTTCCTGATAACATTTACATTTTCAATAATTGATTACACAGCGGTGGAGAGTAGATTTTATCAAAGTACACTCTAATAAATAAAACATTGGTTCAAATAAAAAAAACATGTTAACGTTTTCCACTAGAATTTTTGAGTTAAGCCAACTTCTGGCAGAATAACATTAATTCAAAGCAATATTTTTGAGTATGGTGAAGTAGCTTTTTTAGCCACAATTAAACACATTCTTAAGTAAAATTAACTTAATAATTTTCGACTAGAACACAAAAATTTAAGTTCATCCAACGTGAATTTTATGTATAGTGAAGTTACTTTTTGGCCACAATTAAACACATTCCTAAGTAAAATTAACTTAATAATTTTCGACTAGAACACAAAAATTTAAGTTGATCCAACGTGAATTTTATGTATAGTGAAGTTACTTTTTGGCCACAAAAAAAAAACACATTCTGAGTAACATGAACTTAATAATTGTCAACAAATACACAGGAATTTAAGTTGATCCAAGATTATATTTATGTATGGTGAAGTAACTTTTTGATCAAAATAAAACACATTTATAATTAAAATGAACTATGTACTTTATGTCGGCATAAATAGTATTTATGTTGGTCAAATATGATATTTTGGTTACAGTGTAGAAATTTTTTTGGTCCTACAGGAGATTCTATAAGGGCATTTACCTGTTTCCCAGCAGGCTAAGTCGCTCCAAAATACAACCTTGATCATTTGGCTGTGTCTTATAACCATAACTACCGCGTGGGCAGGCTCATGCATGGTGGTGCCTGCCCACAAAGAAGTCAAGGTTCTAAGACCTTAGAAACTTGTCGATCACTTTTTTCCCCAAACGAAGGTCAGCCTTAACATGCGCTGTGTGTGCTCTTGTGTCATGACCTTCAGAAAAAGAAATGGATGTTGTGTGTATTTGTTTGAATGCGGCAGATGTGATGCCAAATACCTGGACATCAGCTAAGGGACTCGTACCTGGTGCTCAGAAAGAATAGAAATTCAGACAGATGTATTCAAATGAGTTAGACCCATTTAATTACAATAACAAACATCACAATTCTTTAACGTGCGTGCGAAGTGCAAGATTTGTGGGCTTCAGTTACCTAGAACACAAATTGCCCGCTGAAACTTAAGGAACTGTGTATTAAAATTGTAATACAACCTACTACTTGAATCCTCTTTTTTTTACTTTAACATGTGAGAGTGAATCAAAACAAAAGATGACAGGCTGCTATACATTAAATGCACTAATTTAAACATAAAATGAGCAAAGCTTCTTTCATTCAACTTTGTCAGCACTCTTACAAAGTATTCTTGATTCTCTTCTATATTTGACTTTTCACCCTCAAGATTAAGGCCAGCTAAAGAGGGCATTACACAAACTTTAAAACACACCAGTACCCTCAGAACACAGGTCATGGGAGAAATTAAACGCATTCCTTAAAAATGTGCAAATAACAGCATTTAAGACACGGCAAAACATCAACTCAGAAGACTTAAGAACAGCGCTTTAAAATTTAGTAAAACACAATGAAGTAGTACCAGAAATGCAGGAATAAGGTTTTTGTGAAACTCACTCACGAATGGTCTATCAAGTCTGCTCTAGAAAATATCAAACTTAAGATTCATTACTTTAGAGCTGGCTTTTTGTCCATCAAGCTCAAGGCATAGCTTTTGAAATACCTCAAAGGTAAATTTCAGCTGCTTGGGATAGGTAAGGTTCAGAGCGTAGATTACTCCCATCATCAAAGCACAGGATCTGGCAACATCAATCCTCTCCAGGATCTTGGATCCCTCAACGATGATGGTTGCAGGCCCATCACCAATGATAGCAATCTTCATGATTTGCATTGCAAGGTCTGCGTTGAGCTCCTCCTCATCCTTGTAGGAGAAATTAAATGTTAGGATGTATAAAATACATAGCTCAAGCACTTCAGGATGACGTGCATAAGGGAATGAACTACTACAGGTAGGAAAATAAGCTAAAACAGGTTGTCTTTTGTGTTTTTCAGTGATTTTACTTTGTCATTCTGTAATTTTTAAAAGCTAAATTAAACCATAATCCAACGTTTAAAATAAAAAATGTCTTGTTTTTCACAGTTTTGTTTTTCCACTTTGAAAAGAAAATCTAATAAATCATTTTTAAGGGTTATTCCACTTCTAAGTGAAATTTTATCTATTGCCATATTGCCACAGTTAGAAAGTGAGAAACAAGCCTTTTGTAAACAGCACACTAATTCTCCTGATCCGGAAGCAATCCATTTGCTTTAGCAGAGCATAAACAATGGAAGTGAATAGCAGGTGCTAGCATGTTGTGTGCAAAAGTGATTAAAATGACTCAGTAATGAAAACAAATATTTCTTGGGAGCTCAGTAATCATGTTCACGGCAAATGAAAAGTGCAAAAGTAACACGGAAGATTTGCAGAAGCTGATTTAGACTTGAGACTACATTGCAGTTACGACAAACACCGCTGTAAACATCCACTGCATGGTGCATGGATATAACGCAACAGTTGAAAAAGCCTCCAGCTTCCATAAACAAACACACACAGCCACTACTATACAAGCATAGTAAGCTGCAGTAACAATGGATGGGTCTTTGATTTGTTGAAGAAATATTGCACAAATAGCATGTTGGTTTATAGACACTGGTCGGCAGTGGCTTCAACTGCTGTGTTATAACCATGTGGAGGCTTACAGCAGTGCTTTGTCGTAATGTAGTCCCAAGTCTAAATCGGCTCCTGAAAATCCTTCATGTCAATTCATACTTTTCATTTGCAGTCAGCATGATTGTTGAGCTCCCCAGGAATACTTGGTATCATTATTGAGTGATTTTAATCACTTTTGCACACAAAATGCTAGTACCTTCCATTCACTTCCATTGTTTATGCTCTGCTAAAGCTGCTGCCAGATCAGGAAAATGACTGCGCTGGCTACAAAATTTTTTATCCTGTGTGTTTATGTTGCACCGACTGTCACGCTGGTGGGATTTTATCCATGTAATCAACTCCACCACCTTCTCAATTCAATAAAAAGATCAAGAGGCGTCTATGGCACTGAGCGTTCGGATTCATTTTGACGTCTAAAGACGTCTATGGCACTGAATGACTTAAATACTCAACCCTGAACAGAAAATCCAATGAACAAAACACAAAGACCCTACAGAGACATGCATTCAAAACTAAACAAAAAATTAAAAACCAACTCAAGTACTTACGCTGTATTGTTTGAAAAGATCCTCCTCCTTCTCTCCAAGATAGACTATGAGGCAGCGAATAGCAATTTCTCTGCGCTTTTCAACTGTGTTGTCCTGATTGATAGAAAAAAAATAGATGTGTTAAAAAAAATCAGATGTAAGTAGCTTACTTCATATACTGAAAATGATATCCATAATGATATAGCATTTTTTAAATTAAATAATAAAAATGTTCATTTGGAATAAGGTGGAAAAGGTGATCTGGCTATTCTCCTGAGTTTCTTATTGTTTGGGACCTGCTTACTCCGCACACAGTGGGGGGCATGGCTGTCTCACTCTGCGGAGATCTGACAAACGCTGCGCTTGTCACCTGGACATTCCTTCTTCATAAGTAAAAACACTAAAATAAAGATACATTTTGTTGTACTTGTGCTCTGAACTTGTATAATAACAATAAATATCCATTCAATTACAATGTAACTGGCACAGATACAGTCTTCCTCCATGTTATGTATTGTTAACGTGCTTGCGCGTGTGAAACACTTTATGTAAATCATAGAGCTTTATTTAAAAATAATAAACAGTGTATATTGTACAGACAACATATTTTCTTCTTTTGCCCTGCCCTAGATGCAAGTGTAA
This sequence comes from Perissodus microlepis, assembly GCF_051167445.1. NCBI lineage: Eukaryota > Metazoa > Chordata > Actinopteri > Cichliformes > Cichlidae > Perissodus > Perissodus microlepis. Next base: position 21,230,040 of record NC_140462.1, read on the forward strand.
CCAAAATATGAACAATTTTGGAAAAAAATAGTGTTAGTATACAATGGACCTTGTTCAAAGCAGCCATATCAACATTTGACATGAAAAAAGTAAGGCAGATGCAAATAAAGGTCTATTCATAAAGTTATTCATTATACCTGCAGAAGCATGTCCTTAATCTGCCTCATCCTCAGACCTGCAGCTCCTCCTTTTGACAGGGTCAAGGCCATCAGTTTTGGGGTGCATTGGTCAAGCCTGGCCAGAAAGGTTGATTCAAGGCTGACTGTTGTTATCCTCTTAAATTCTTCACATATCTGCAGGGCACACCAGAATAAAATACAACAAGAGACATAAGTATAAATAATTCATAAATGAAAATCCAAATGTGCATTTGTAAACATTTAAACATATTAGGTGTAAATATATGCATTTCTAAATTTTTTATTTATCTGACTTCAATTTGTAATTTCATCAATCCACAACACAAAAACACTGGTTTAATAAACATTTTATCTCACCTGTACCCTGCTAAAAAGAGCAGGCCAGCGCTTCATGAAGTCACTGATGGCAGGGGCCTCTTTCACTATTTCCTCCCGACGAAGGCTGAACGTCTTGTCCATTTTCTGAGCTACCACTCTGGAGTTGTCCCTTTTCATCACTTCACTCAGTAGCTCGATTCTCTCTTTTTCCAAACTTTCACTAGTTTCACCTTGAGCATGAGGGGGTAGGTAGTTCACCTCAGCCTTCTTTGGTTTTTTGACATTCTTTGCCGGGTATTGGTCACATGTCATTTTCCTCTTAAGTGAGTTTACTTCAACTTCAGGGCAGCCGAGACCTCTAAGCTTGCTTCTGAAATTGTTCATCTTGTACTTTAGACGCTGCGCCCACCCATAGCATCCATTGAAGGACCCTGGTTCTTTCAGGCAGGGATGCTTTAGAGTCAGGGCCTCTGCAACCTCACTGATCTGCAGACTGGATGGATAAGCAGTATACTTATAAATAGCTTCTGCTAGTTTTCTAAGGATGTCAGGAAGCAGTGGAATTAAATCTTTTGTAGGGAGAAGAGTCCCATCTTTTTGGAAGCGCTCGTTGGCTGACCGAATTTGGATCTCTGTGAGGTCAGAAAAGCTGGGAATCTGAAACTGAACAGGCCAGCGCTGGTAACGGTGCCCTGGACTATCTTCAGATGCGGAAAGAATCAGAGTGTCATTAGTTGACACAGATGAGGTGTCAACAGAGTCCTCCTCAGATGGATTATCAGTCACGTTGGTCACATCACTTAAGGTCAAGGTTATTGTAGGCTCCTGGTCCTGGAGAAACACAATCTTGATTGTGTCCTTGTCCTTAAGGTCAGTTGTCGAAACAAGGGTAAAAAACTCATCACCAAAATCAGCATCTTTATAGTGAAGACAGAAGTCTCTTGTAATGGAAAAGGTATCACGGATGGCTGAATAAAGGTCATCCACCGTTTCTGGGATTCCAGATGGTAGTACAACTTTACGGACATCATGATCTGCAAGGATCACTCGAAGTTGAGGCGGTTGTGACATTAGGTAACCTGTAGACCAAATTTTTGACATGTTTCTGTAATTCTTAGTAACAGCTAAATAGTGCATAATATAATAAAATTTGATCTCCATGTATGGAAACTAGGAGCCAATTAACTATATGCCATCTCTGAAAATAGTAGAAAGACTGAGATTTGGGTTTGTCTTTTTTCAGCTGAAAATCTCCACACAAAGTATGGAAATCATTTATGGAACATAAATGCTGCACTTAAGAGTCATAATGGTTGTTCCGCCACAAATGTAAGAAATCAAGGGGACCATGTCTGATAACTCAGCTGCCTCTATGACTTTCACTGGACCAGTTTTCTCAAGCACATAGCTCCTCAGATGTTCAATTGACCAAGCAGTTACACCTTTCACTATGAATCCCACATTGCCTTTCAAAACCACAATCTGGATCAACTCCCCAAAATCTGGTAGACCACCAGTGGAACCATAAGCCAGGATCATTCCACTAGTGTACTTGGTGCCTCTGTAACACACACTTTTGGCTATCTGGACACATGTCTCACCAGGAAACTTAGCCTGCAGTGCTTCTTGGATATCCTCTCGCAGCACACTAACATCCATTGTAGACAGTGTTGTAGCCTGTAGTAATGGTCTGACAGCTCTGGAATCATGTTGGTTATAAGCAAGCAACAACTGATGCTTCATGGCCAGTGACAGCAGAATATTTCTAAAACTACGAGTATGTCTGACAACACGCTTGAAAAAGCTGTGCTTTGCCTCAAACCGCATTGTCCACAGTGACACCAGAGGACCATAAGCCCTGATAAGTTCTGGATAATGTTCTAGGAAATGGTGTTTTGGAATGAGGCGTTGCTCTGGAAAAACCATGAGAAACCTGTGTTTATGCTCAGATATCTTACTGTCCAGGAAGCAAATGGTCTCCTCTGTGTGCACTTGATTCACAACAAGCTCAACAATGTCTCGAAGCACAAGAAGCAATTCCCATGCTGGGTCAGCCTCAGGGATTTTTGATCCAACCATGAGTGGCAAGAGACGAAGCAAAGCCCAGTTCTCGTGGGCATTGCCCCCCACACTTTTCCGTTGGGCAAAGTTCACAGGAACAAGCTGTGGTGCATTGGTTTTGTCCGACCATTTATAGGGGAACTCTTTGATGCATTTGTTCAGCTCTTCAAGAGTGAAGTATTTGTTGTGAATGAATAGTCTTAGGCACAGTGCTATTTCTAGGGGCACTACACCTTCAAAGAGATCATGCAACACATCAGGTGGATATCCAGACAAAACATGAAAATATTTAAGTTTTGCCGTCAGTGCACACTGTCTCTTCACTCCATAAACATGCATCAAACTGCTATTTTCCTGTAAAGCCTGGACATGCAGTGTGTGTTGTTCCGCTGTTCTGGGTGGGAATGCCTTATTTCTCACTTCACCATCTTGAAATTGTGACTTTTCACCAAGACAAAACCTACAGACATATGAACTGGAAAAGCTCTCAACAAATCCCCCCATAGAATGGGCACCAAGGTTGTCTGCAACTACACTAAACACTGTGCCTTTGACTCTTCTACCCAGTGATGGAACATACAGTCCTTCCTCCTCTAAGACCACAAGATCTTTGAGCAGTGGCTCTAACACAGCACTGTAACCAAATCTCTTTACATCCTCAGCCTTGCAAAGAATTGCTAAGAAGATTGAGTTTAGCTCAGATCTGAGCAATGAAGGGACATCAGCTAACACCCAATATACAGATGTGATTTTGTGTTTTTTCCTGGATGTACCGAGAGGATTGCAAATCTCAAAGTCATCCACATAGAGATTTAGCGCAATTGTAAGGTCATTTTTTGAGAACAACTCGTTGGTTTTGTAAAAGGTGCCGTCATGAAATGAGTTGTACACAGTTCTCTGCGCCTCTGCTTCACTCAAGATCAGGTCTAGTATATCTTTCCTGCTAAGAACCTGAAGTAAAGACTTTAGAATGGGAACATACTGGAAGCTACTCTCTCCAGTAAGAATATACTCAATCGGCTCCACGACAGAAAAGTGTTCATTAAAATACTTTCTTCTTTTGAAGGCAGAAGAGAGAGGACCACCATCACAAAGGGCAGCGCTAACAGGGTTAGCAACACATATGTTGTTCACCATTTCAGACACAATGGCTTCATCAACTTCACAGTTGTGTCTCTTCAAGCAGGACTGTAAAATGTCTTTCATGATGGGAGCGGAAGCTGAATGACAAATAAAATGCAACGACTCTACAAGCTCATCAATGCATTGGTTGGGAACATGAAATGAACTCTCTAATTTCAACATCAAATGAGCCAAGCTTCTTTCAATCAACTTTGGCAGTACATTCACATCATCATCTCTAAACTCCTCAATGTCAGATTGTTCACCCTCCTGATTAACTACATCGCTGCACTGATCTGTTTGTAAAGGCTTTTCAAACCTCTTTAAAACGTCTTCTTTAAACTCATCTAAAGAGTGGGGAGTGTGCTTGCGATGTTTATGTGACGCAAATGTTCCATAAATGTTAGTTTTGAAACTACAATTTTTGAAAACACAGGACACAGTTTCTTGCTTTTTCAAATGTTGACGAAGGTGTTCAAAATACTCTTTTTCAGTGGAAAATGTGCCCACATTACAGAACTGGCAACAGAAACTGAGTATTTCAGAGGTTCTCACTGTTGAGTGAGTTGAGTGTTTCCTTGATATGTGTGATTTTAGGCTACCCCATGACTTAAATGAACAAAAACAATCTAGGTAAGGACATGGCAGAGGCTGTACACTGGGGATATGGCGTAACCTATAATGTTTCATCAGCTCTTCCTTAGTGGAGGTTGCAAATTTACAGATTTTGCAAGGCCAATCCATACTTCATGATTCTGAATTACTCAATTCAAGCTTACTTGTTAAAGCTTACTTCAGAAGGTCCCTTGGTATTCGATACCAGGAGAAGATGATGGTTTGAGCCTTTGTCCTGGCAAGAAACACAGCAAAGTAACTGAATATTTCGGTGAGATTCCCACTTTCTTTAGAAGGCTGACCACGTCTTAACTGGAACCCCTAGATCTGCAACGCCAGGACAGTGTATAACACCAGAAAGTCGTGCCTGCACAAAAATACAAAAAATGGTATTTTCAACTTCACCTGTGAGTCTTCAATACAGTGAATAAGTTTCACCTGTCAAAGCTGTGTGAGCTAGAACCAAACATTCAAAACTACATAGACCTGAATACACTGGGTGCTGGAAAGCCTAACGTGGCTTTCCATAGATCAAATATACATAGAGGTGACATGGACTGGGCCAGTCTGTTGGAGCGTGTATCCCCACCGACCGCGATCTTGGAGGGGTCTCCGCTCGCCCCCAGTGCATGTATTTCTACTGAGGAATGTGTTAACTCAAAAAAAAAAAAAAATATATATATATGTGTGTGTGTGTGTGTGTGTGTGTGTATATATATACACACATATATGTATATATGTGTGTGTGTGTGTGTGTGTGTGTGTGTGTGTGTGTGTGTGTGTTTTTTTTTTTTTTTTTTTTTTTATCAACAAAAGCAAACATAAGGTGTGGCATGACAGGACAGAATCATTTCTGACAGTAAATACGAAAAAAAAAAACCAAACTTTTTTATACACAAGCTACAATGTCAATAATCCCACTTGATCTGTTTTCATTTCATTCTCCAAAACCAAATTGGAATCAATGCTGAGTCAGCAGCTATGGTCATTTTTGTGCACCCTAGTGTTGCAAAAACTGGCATACTACTGAAACCACATGTGGGATTATTGACCTTTCTTGCCTTATCTGTTTGGAAAAATATTTAAACATTTTCCTTATTTACCATGGGTGAATACATTCCTCAGTAGAAAAAATGCACTGGCGGCGAATGGGGACCCAACCAAGATGGCGGCCCGCTATTGATTTTTTCTTACTTTCAAACTTTATTGAGGCATATCAATGTTACAGCCAGTGCCAATGCACGTCGCCTCTACGTCTCTACAAAACACGGAAAGTCCCCAAAAATTAGGGACAGCTAACTACCCTACCATATGCGGCACAGTGCACTTAAGTCTGGTCTTTTACCTGTGAAAATAGGCCGAGCAGCCGGTGAAGAACCGCTCTTAGCGGTAAACAGACACACCGGACTAATGGCGACCGCACTTCCTGCGCAGAAGCCAATGGGGTTGAACTTCACCCCGTAACGTTACGAAAATTTAGAAGCGTTTCTTAACAATTACTAACATAAAATGCTTCCCTTCAAAAAATAAATTTCACATTTCAAAAATAAAATCACAGTGAACACAACTTAGCTTGGCTAGCTACGTTAGCATAGTAGTTTGCGCCGGGGCTAACAACGTCCGCTATCTTTTAAAAATTATAAGACAATTACAGTGGTCTGCATTAGAGTAACGTCAGTGTTAAATTTTCCAAAAAGAGCCCAACAATTTATGCTATCGCGGAATTAGCTGCTGTGTGTATATTAAAACACACAAACGCGGGGGCAAGCTAAGATGTATGTTATGTATGTTACATCGTTGTTTTAAAGTAAACTAACAAAATCCAGAGCGACTGCAAATATGTGTAATTTCACATAAAATTACTCACCGTTCGCGACGAACACAGCTCTTGATAAACCTTGAACACGTGCTGTTGAATATGTCCGCTTGAGTAGAAGAAGGGAACTGTGAGCTGTTTACACGTCATCAAGTTGTATTTTACATCGACAGAACTTAAAATTATATTGTTTTTTGATTAAAAGAAGATTTTAAATTCAGACAAATCACGATTATATATTGAGTAAAGAGGCATAATTTATGTGTCACCCGAACTCAATAAAATAAAAATTTTAATTAGGAAGTCTAACAGTATTTATGAACTTGATTTTTCATTTCACAACAACATATATATGTAAGTAATGACTAAAGGTCCCATTAATTACTTTTTAGAGTGTAGATGTCTTTCTGAAAGCGCTGTAATTAAGTTTAAGAATATAATCCACCCACTGTTATCATCTTCAATGCCCTGTACCAACACAGAGCAGAGCAGCTATCTGAACGCTACCCCAACAGAGGTCGATTATCTTGTTAATAATTTCACCTCCTCACTACGTATGACTCTGGATACTGTAGCTCCAGTGAAAACTAAGGTCTCTAATCAGAAGTACCTGACTCCGTGGTATAATTCTCAAACACGTACCCTAAAGCAGATGACTCGTAATCTGGAGAGGAAATGGCGTGTCACAAATTTAGAGGATCATCATTTAGCCTGGAGAAATAGTTTGCTGCTTTATAAGAAAGCCCTCCGCAAAGCCAGAACATCTTACTATTCATCACTGATTGAAGAAAATAAGAACAACCCCAGGTTTCTCTTCAGCACTGTAGCCAGGCTGACAAACAGTCAGAGCTCTGTTGAGCCAACCATCCCTTTAACGTTAACTAGTAATGACTTCATGAACTTCTTCACAAATAAAATTTTTATCATTAGAGAAAAAATTACCAGTAATCATCCCACAGATGTAATATTATCTACAGCTACTCTTAGTACCATTGATGTTAAGTTAGACTCTTTTTCTCCAATTGATCTTTCTGAGTTAACTTCAATAATTACTTCCTCCAAACCATCAACGTGTCTTTTAGACCCCATTCCTACAAAACTGCTCAAAGAAGTCCTGCCATTAATTAATTCTTCGATCTTAAATATGATCAACCTATCTCTAATAATCGGCTATGTACCACAGGCCTTCAAGCTGGCTGTAGTTAAACCTTTACTCAAAAAGCCATCTCTAGACCCAGCAGTCTTAGCTAATTATAGGCCAATCTCCAACCTTCCTTTCATATCAAAAATCCTTGAAAGAGTAGTTGTCAAACAGCTAACAGATCATCTGCAGAGGAATGGTTTATTTGAAGAGTTTCAGTCAGGTTTCAGAGCTCATCACAGCACAGAAACAGCTTTAGTGAAGGTTACAAATGATCTTCTTATGGCCTCTGACAGTGGACTCATCTCTGTGCTTGTCCTGCTAGACCTCAGTGCAGCGTTCGATACTGTTGACCATAATATCCTATTAGAGCAATTAGAACATGCTGTAGGTATTACAGGTACTGCACTGCAGTGGTTTGTATCATATCTATCTAATAGACTCCAATTTGTGCATGTAAATGGAGAGTCCTCTTCACACACTGAGGTTAATTATGGAGTTCCACAGGGTTCAGTGGTAGGACCAATTCTTTTTACATTATACATGCTTCCCTTAGGCAGCATCATTAGAAGACATAGCATACATTTTCACTGCTATGCAGATGACACCCAGCTCTATCTGTCCATGAAGCCAGATAACACACACCAATTAGTTAAACTGCAGGAATGTCTTAAAGACATAAAGACCTGGATGGCCGCTAACTTTCTGCTTCTTAATTCAGATAAAACTGAGGTTATTGTACTCGGCCCTGAAAATCTTAGAAATATGGTATCTAACCAGATTCATACTCTGGATGGCATTACCTTGGCCTCCAGTAACGCTGTGAGGAACCTTGGAGTCATTTTTGACCAGGACATGTCCTTCAACGCACATATTAAACAAATATGTAAGACTGCTTTCTTCCATTTGCGCAACATCTCTAAAATTAGAAATATCCTGTCTCAGAGTGACAGTTTTGCTGAAAAACTAGTTCATGCATTTATTACTTCCAGGCTGGACTACTGTAATTCATTATTATCAGGATGTCCAAAAAACTCACTGAAAAGCCTTCAGCTAATCCAAAATGCTGCAGCAAGAGTACTGACAGGGACTAGAAGGAGAGAGCATATTTCTCCTGTTTTGGCTTCCCTTCATTGGCTTCCTGTTAAGTCCAGAATTGAATTCAAAATCCTGCTCCTCACATACAAGGTCTTAAATAATCAGGCCCCATCTTATCTTAATGACCTTGTAGTACCATATCACCCTATTAGAGCACTTCGCTCTCGCTCTGCAGGCCTACTTGTTGTTCCTAGAGTATTTAAAAGTAGAATGGGAGGCAGAGCCTTCAGTTTTCAGGCCCCTCTTCTGTGGAACCAGCTTCCAGTTTGGATTCGGGAGACAGAAACTATCTCTACTTTTAAGATTAGGCGTAAAACTTTCCTTTTTGCTAAAGCATATAGTTAGGGCAGGACCAGGTGACCCTGAATCCTCCCTTAGTTATGCTGCAATAGACGTAGGCTGCCGGGGGATTCCCATGATGCATTGAGTTTTTCCTTTCCAGTCACCTTTCTCACTCACTATGTATTAATAGACCTCTCTGCATTGAATCATATCTGTTATTAACCTCTGTCTCTCTTCCACAGCATGTCTTTTATCCTGTCTTCCCTCTCTCACCCCAACCGGTCGCAGCAGATGGCCGCCCCTCCCTGAGCCTGGTTCTGCCGGAGGTTTCTTCCTGTTAAAAGGGAGTTTTTCCTTCCCACTGTCGCCAAAGTGCTTGCTCATAGGGGATCATATGATTGTTGGGTTTTTCTCTGTATCTATGAAGCGCCTTGAGGCGACTTTTGTTGTGATTTGGCGCTATATAAATAAAATTGAATTGAATTGAATTGAGACTGAGGTGGAGCAGTGCTGGATGAGAGGCTGCAGGTTTGGTGATCAGAGGCAGATGTGGATGAGATGATAAATTTTGACCTTAGAAGTAAAAGATTTAATATATTTAAATAATTACAGTAAAAGTTAGCCCTCTGTTTTTATTCAGCCCTGATTTTGGTGCAACCAATGCTAAATGCTAAATGTGCAAAATTCATTTTAAATTTTTCATCATTCTTTTTTTAAATAATTCAATTGTTTCATGTGTTAGCTGTTATGTTATTTGTTGTATCTTTTGCTTATTATTTATAATTTATTCTAAAGTGTATTTTAACTTTACAATTTATAATGAAATCAGCCAATTATCAAGCTAATCATCAACTTAATGAAGCACCTAAAATCTTAAATACTTTTTTTTCAAATCTTATTTACAATAAAAAAACAAACAAAACTTAGATTAAGCTTACTTTGACTTCTCCGACAAATGGGGTCTCTTCCTTTACTGCTGTTGTTGCAGGATTGGACAAAATGATCCTTCCTGGCAGTTCTATGAAGTGTTAAAGACATGATCCAAAAGAAGCACATCACTGTTGAGTTCTGAACTAAAAGACCGCATCATCTTCATCTTCAGCAGGGACCCAAAGCAAACAAAGAAATCTGAGAAGAAAAACAAACAGCTAAAGATGAAAAAAGACCTAGAGCACAACATTTTAGAAAAGGTTGCATTTGCCACGTATTCCTAAGAATACATGGCAAAAAGAAAAGACAGAGCTGTTTTTTTTTATTGTTCATTTTCTGTTTCCCGACTGAAGTTTAAAGATAATTAATTAGAAACAGGAAAGGCAGAGAGCAGAAACAGACATTAATCTGTTACATAAGCAGAATCTTCTTTCCATTTGTGATATTTGTGAAAATGTCCCTCAGTTTTCTTATTTGCTGTCAATTTAAACTCACCTCATGATGCATACCATGACATGTTGTAATATGGAGTTAATATTGTGGAAACTGAATGCTAAATTAATTCTAATCCATCAGTAACCATTAGCCTTATTTAGTGACCACAGTTAATATGTTTGCCCTGGCCTGTTATTTGATCCATAATAATAACATAATGCAACACAGTGGCACTAGGCTTGCAGTAGTACTTCGTTTCTGTAGTCTTGGCCTATTCATTGGCAGTAACCATCAATGACATTCGTATGAATAACTGGCCATGTGTTACTATTACTTTTCTAGATACTTTCCTACCTAATATTTTTTTGCAACTGCTGGTCCTCAACATTGCCCAACCTTCCTATTTTTTTGGTATCAGTTGAGGATTTTCTTTCTAATTTCTGATTAATTTAGATCTCCATCAAAAAACCTTAAAGTCTTTCCCACCCTACCAATGAGTATAGACATTTTTAATAAACATATCACCCTTCACCCATGGTGAAGGTTACCTGTGCAAAATTTGACTATTATTCGAAGACTATAAAAATCCTCAAGCAAGAAAGTCTTAGATAGCTACAGATACATCTGCTGTTCTAACCCTGGGTCTCAGACAGGCAGTTACAACAAAGAAGAGTTTGGCAAATATGTGTGGCATAAGTTGGAGTTGCACTCCCAAGAAGGTTAGGAGAGAAAAATAAGCAAAATATGTTCATTTAGTATTACTTAATAATCTTTTCCCCTTATGGGAGAATGTAAAGTAGTATACTATAAGAGATTTTGCTCTCTAACTTACACAATAAATAACCAGAGACCCTCTTCATAGTATTATGAGTAAGATGTAGCTGCACTGACAGTTTAAATAAAATACGGCACCTCTATTGTTAATTTTGATTTAGTTTCCATCAGTCCTTTGACTAGAACGTCATTTTTCTATATATATATATATATATATGCCTAAGTTGTGACAAAACAAAAGCAAAACAAAACAAAAAAATTAATAAAAATAAGTATATATTTATATGTGTACGTGTATATATATATATATATATATATATATTAGGGGTGCAACGATATTCGTATCGATATTGAACCGTTCGATACAGTGCTTTCGGTTCGGTACGCATATGTATCGAACAATACAAAATTTTTAATTTATTTTATCAACTTTCCTTCTGACGATGCTGTCTGTGTTGAGCGCTCAGTGAATCTGCGTTCGACTACTCCGCCTAGGCTGCACTGTCGAGCGCAGATCCACTGAGCGCTCAACACAGACAGCATCGTCAGAAGGAAGAGCGCAGGGCAAGCTAGCGAGACAGAAGTTAAGCTCTCCTTGCAACATGGCAAATTGAACCTCCCCCACCCTCATTCAGATGTGGCGTTTGGAATTATTTTGGTTTTCATGTGACGTATGACCCTGAAGGTAAGCGTGTCATGGACTAAAGTAAAACAGTATGTTGGATGTGCCACGCAATGCTTAATTACATGGGTGGGAACTAGTGTGTTAGCGCAGTTAGCTCGTTAACGTGTTGGCCGTCTAGCCCCATGCACGGGGCGATCAGGGGTAGCTCGTTAACGGAGATTTGCCGTGTTGTGGCGTTAAGGTCATTTCAACGAGATTAACCTGAAAGCACTAGTGGGAACACAACGAATATGACTGCACATTTACGCCGACATCATCCTAGTGCAAAGACAAGTGGAAGCAGACAAAAACAACAAGCAGGCATGCTACAAACTTTACCCGAGTCATTTAGACAGCCGTTAGCACATGATTCTCCTTATGGGGACCTGATATGTTTAATATGCTGCTGAGAATATAGCCCAGAAGAAGCGTATAGTATAGCTGTTATTTTGGAAAGAGACATTTCTCTGTAATAAACTCTCTTTTCCAAAGATGAGTGATTTCTCCATCAGATACAGGGCTCGCAATATCGCTAGCCCGACGTCCTGGGGCTAGCGATTTTTCCAGTCGGGCTACCAAAATCTATCTCTGCCCTGCCCGTCGGGCTATTGTAGGGAGGAAAAATATATGTCAATGCTTTTGCATTCTTTCGGAAATGTAGCTGGGTAATTATGTCATTGGCATCGGTGAGCCACTGTCAATATGTGACATATTGAAATTGCGTTTGAATTTGCGCTTGTTTTTTACTTTCACTTTGCAATCGCGCGAACTGTGTATAGAGAGCGACAGCACTGATTGGTGTGTGATGATAATTTGCGCACCAATTCCTCTGACATAGTCTTATCAATCGTTAGCTTACTATGCAAACATGACAAGTGAAATCTCCTGCAGCAAGCTTAAACATGTGAGAGGTTGATCGCGCAGAGAATCGCTGAGCGTTATGTGAGTGCGTGTGTAAAAGCAGCAGGATATATATTTTAGTTCTGCTGAGCCAAATAAGACAGGTCAGGGTGAAGAAGTGACAGCCAAAGAAAAGCTTACCACAAAACGGAAAAGTTATGACAAATCAGACTATAAGGCAAAAAGAAAGTGCAGCTTTATGGTTTCATGGACAAAATAATTTCTGTGGCTGCGATATGATGAGCTATATAACCAGGGCTGCACATAAGTGGTCCGCAGGTGCGCATTCGCTGTCAAAATAAAAAACACGCACAAGGGTTAGGGTTAAATTTAAAAACTGTACTTTTGAGTTAAAATATATATTTATAATTTTAATAAATGACAAATTAAAAAGGCATGAACATTTTTTTTGTATCGAAAAAATATCGAACCGTGACACCAAAGTATCGAACCGAACCGAACTGTGAATTTTGTGTATCGTTGCACCCCTAATATATATATATATGTATATATATATGTGTATATATATATATATATATATATATATATATATATATATATAGATATATTGATATATATATATATAGATATATATAGATATATATAGATATATATATGTATCGGAGCACTAGGTGCGGTGACTCCCAAACTAGGCGAGTGGCTCCAGCAGATCCCGGGAACAACATCGGAGATCTCTGTCCAGAAGAGCGCAGTCCTAGGAACAGCTAAGATACTGCGCAGGACCTTCAAGCTCCCAGGCCTCTGGTAGAGGACCCGAGCTTGAAGGACTGACCGCCCGCAGGGGCGAGTGGGGAATTGATATATATATATATATATGGATCCTGAAATGTGTATAATTCCTGCTATTCAGCTAACATTACAGTAAAAATTTAAAACACTCCTGAACATGCTAACAAGTCAATTATCTCAAGCATCTGTAACACTATAGTTATATCCATTTATTTGAGAATTACTACATTATAGCCTGCTTGCTACCTGTGAATGCTGCTTGAAAAAGTTGGTACAAACACTGTCATTAATTTAAAACTCTCTCTTCTCATGTTCATGAGTGTCCAAGGCTTTTACAGTCATCCTGATACTCAACTCCATGTTAATCCATCTTCAGCTAGGTCTTTCTTGCTTCCTCTAACATCCAACTAATATCCCTGCTCCCTTCTGTTCCCCTCCATTTCTCCCCCATGTTCATCGTCTTTCATCTCACTAACTGTCCTGCTCCACCTCTCCTCTGTATTAAGATCAGTGTGTGTCACCTTAAGGCAAGTGTCCTCCAGGGTGTGTCGCTTAACCTTCTGGTGTCGCCTGTTGTACCCTGTTCACTCACATGCACAGACACAGTCTGACAAACCTGCGAGCGGATCAAGACACATTCACACAGACACACATGCTCGTGTACATTTGAGCACATTTTGATACAGTGACAGCAAGTGTGCTCAAAGATTTAATCTCTCTCTCTCTCTCACTCACACACACACACACACACACACACAAACTGAATCAGAGGCAGACAGAAAGGTTACATTGATCTTAGTCATGGGTGAGATTGCAAAAGCCTTCATCCCTCATCTCTATCGCTCTGCGCCTCATCCCCCCTCTCTTCCTGCACGTCTATACCTTGCTCTCTCGTACCTTACTTTCTCTCCTCCTTTTCTCCATGACCTGCTTTTCTTTGTTTCAGTCCTCTTCTTTATTCTTTCACTTTCTTCCTCCTTCTTTCTCCTCCTCCTTTTTCCTCCCCCTCTATGAGTCCTGGTAATATTTGCTATAAATCATGACCACCCCAACACACAAACAAGCAGTCTGCTAGACATACACAGACAGTGCGGCGGCCAGCTGTACACTGCTTGTTTATGTAGTTAACCATGCATTAACTGTAGCTCTCTGCGTATTCTCACGTGTGAACATGGTAAAGATCCGAATGATTTAACTCCACACTCAAATAGCCGCATTAATCATCAGTGTGTGTGCACACACACAAACAATACAAACACACACTCAGATAATCATCGCATCTTCTGAGACAACATTGGAGCTCCTTTTATAATAACTTGCCACTATTCAACCAGGCCATTGAGTTGGAAGCAGGCAGATTTTTGTGATGAGATTCTGAGCTGCTGAACGTGATCAGAGTTCAGATTGCTTTCACACTCCAAAAGGAAGAAGGCCTTTCATTAAAAAAAACAAAAAAGAAAGTAATTTCAGCTGGCATTTAGCAAACCATGTGAGAAGTGCTGTTTAAAATCCTTCCAGGGTGACTAAAGAGGTTAAGCTATGATTTATTGGATTTCATTGATTTACAGGGTAATTATGCAGTTATGTTAGTTTGAATCATTTCTGGCCATTTTTTCAATTTTTCTACACATGAAGCTGAAGTCCTAAACAGGAAAGCATGCCCAATTTTAGTCATGGCTATGCACCATGTTTTTGTTCAAATACTAAAAATAAAGAAATAAATTCTAATTTTCTGAATACCATTTTTCTTTTTTCTGACCTGTCCAGGGGTCTATCCTGCCTATTGGCCTATGGTTAGTGGGATAGGCTCCACCCCCTCCATGACAAGTGATGGATGGATCTGATGTTTTTTTCCACAAGTGGCATTTGCAAACATGATTCTGATGTTTTGTACTACATCTGTGGATGTTTCAATGCAGTGAAACAGCAACAACAACACCTTTTGGGAAAAATACATATTTTGCTTAAGTGTAAAACTGGGTGACCAAGACAAGCCATATGCACCTCATTCAGTTTGACCACCAAGCCTGGACTAAGCAAAAGAGAAAGAATAGTATGTTTCGAAGGGAGCCACAGAATCACTACTTGAGTCAGTTTCTGGATACAGTTCCAAAACAAAATCATCTGTTACTTACCATAACCTGCCATCAGTAAAAAGACTTAAATACTAGTGATGTGTCGGTTGCGAACGAAATGGCTCTTAGAGCCGAATCTTTGACGTGAACAACGCGAGCCGGCTCCTTATCGCGAGCCGTCGGTTGTTTTTTTTTCCTTCTCTCATCCTCTCTCGCACATTTTTTCTGCTTCACTCCGCATGCGAGCCTTGTGGTTTGCGCTGGGAAGAGGGGGGGGGGGGGGGGTAGTTACACTCGCAATAGCACAGGAACAGAGCTGGAGGGAGAGACAGAGAAAGAAAGCCAGGGACAACAACTCACATTAGAAAGGTATAATAATCATCCACAACTATTTTCAGTTGCGGATGATAAAGGATTCAGAAGGTTTATTCATGCAGGCCTATATGACAGAGAATATGCATGTTCTTTTTGTTTTCATATTTTAATTTATATTTAATTGTGTTGTGGTTTGCAGTGTTTTGTGTTGTTTCATTTTAAATTTGTTTAAAAGGAAAAAGCTGAAAATTTAAATAGTTAAAAGTTGAACTGTGACTAGTTGGTTTTCGTATTATATGATTTATTTATTACATTTTATGTGGAGTGAATAAATAAAAGTATATTTACGATGGCCCCTAGAGACAAAGCACGTACAAACTTCATAACACGTACAAACCCTGAAGCGCGTACACTCTCCAAAACACATAAAAACTCAGAAGCACGTAAAAACTCCAAAACACGTACAAAAGACAACAGAAGTGCTCCAGGATGCTAGGCGCAGTGTTGAGCTTTTGTTACCTAGTGGCTACACAAGCCAGCAAGTACCAACGACCGCATTTGGTGTGTGGTAGTAACAGGTAAATGAACATTTTTTTTTAAAATATTTGAATATATATGAGTGCTTGTGTATAAATACACAAACAATACACATATGCTTTCAATTGTGTAATTTAAGTGATCTAGGTAGCTCTGTTTTGGAAGTTCAGTTAACGCTAGAAATGTGTTTTGGAGTTTGTACGTGTTTTGTTTCTAGGGGCCACTGTATATATTTATATATAAACATATATAAATAAAACCACTTTTTTTTTACATTAGTAATTCCTTTTGTACATAATTTTATATTATTGTTAATAAGAAATTAATTAAAGCAACAAAACAACCTGAAGAGCCGGTTCGGAGCCGAAAGAGCCGGCTCTTTTTAGTGAGGCGAGCCGAAAGAGCCGGTTCTCTAACACGAGCCGGAAATCCCATCACTATTAAATACCACCTCCCCTTTCTACTGGCTTAATTTACAAGAGCCAAGAGTCTGATTTTTTTTTTCTTTCCAGATCCACAAAAGTCTTGCAATGAGGACTTTGAATAACTGGGGGACAGATGAGCTGGTAGAATATGGATCCTTACTCAGCCAGTATTACATGACTATGAGAGTTTGATCTGCCAAAGGAAGCAGCTGAGTTGCTTAGGTCTTCGAGAAAAGCCCCCTGGCTCCAGCGACCAAATTTTCTTATTATAGGTATTATGAGAATGAACTTATTCCATTCTTTGTACAAAGGGTTCTAATTGGAGGCTACTCATCGATAGCGCTAAAGCCAACCTTAAATGTGTCCTTCTGCATGATACCAATTTATTTGCATTTATGCTTATTGGTCATTTTGTCTAGTTAAACAAACCTATGAAAATATGACAATTCTACTGGAGAAGCTGATATTAAATGAACACAAATGGACCATATGTGAAAAATGTGACAGAATTGGCAATCAGATGAAGTTTTATACCTTCACTGTTTGATTATTAAGCAGATGCATAAGAAAGCTGTGAATCAAGGAACAGTGTTTGGTGCACTTTTAAATTATTGACATGTAACCCTGCAACTAGCTTTCAAAGTTTACATATAGCTTCTTTTTAAAAAAAACAAAAAAAAAAACCCTTGCATGAGACTTCTGATTCTTTCTGATAAATTTCCTTCTGTTCCCCACCATAAGACTCTGTCTGAAATATCCTGGTAATTTCAGTATCCAATTTGTCCGTAGTGAGTGTGTTCAGCCTTCAGAAGAAAAAGAAAATTGGATACGAAAACTTGTCTAATTGCTAATGGGAGAAAATATCACCTCTGGAGCAATCTCCATTGATACGTTTGTTCTCAAACAAACACCCTGCTTAAGTTCATTAACTCATATTTGTCAGTTTATGTACAATCACTCAGTTACTTCTGTTGTATCTGTAAAAAACATCATGCGTTTCTTGGTGCTGAAAGCAGAAAAGAGTTGCTTTTAAATCTGTGTGGTTATCATTTACAATGGAAATGTAAATCATTGGACATCACCATGCACTGCAGCAAAGGAAAATTAAGAGCACACCTCACAAGCCAGTGGTGAAAACAGATATATCATAAATGAAGTTGGACTCAGCTTAAACGGAGAGAGTGTTGGGATGAGATGTTTTGGGATAGAGGAGGGTTGCAAAGCAAACATGTGGATGTGGAGTAAAAGATATCGTTTGAGCTTGATTTTGTGGCCTCTTGAACATCATCTCATTGTTTAGTCTTTTGTATGTGAATTCCGTACCAAACTAACAAAGCTGACAACAGATGTAGTGGAATGTGGAGGATTTACTTGTTTGTGCTTTTGTTGTGACTTTGTCACTTTGCCAACATCAGTGATGAAAACCTTGGAACACTCAAAGCACTAGTTCTGTGCTTAGTTTTTTAGTATTTAGCCTTGTATTTACTTACCTATTTTGCATTTTGACATCATGGAAATTGAACACAATACAGTTTAAAGAGTTATAGACAAATATTCATATAATGGCTTCTCAGTGTCTCTACTGCTGTATAATGCTTTTTATCCAGTTGTGTAAAGCTCAACAGTTATACAGTACCGTGAAAAAAGGATTTGCCCTTTCCTCATTTAGTTTTTAGCATATTTGTCACACTTAAATGTTTCAGGTCATCAAACAAATTTTAGAACAAATTAGACAAAGACAATCAGAGCTATATTTAATTAATAAATTACAAATATTATCCAAACCTACCAGTGAAAAAGGTAGGTTGTGTCACCCTTGGCAGCAAGAGCTCCGTCCCAGTGGAGTTCTTGCTGCAACATCTCAATCTTATTTAAGTTTCTACTTTGATTTGGTCACTCCAAAACATCTATATTTATTTAATATTTTAAAGTTTTCAGAGGTGGACTAGAGTTACACAAAGGTGTAATTCCTTGTCCTGAAACAGCAAATCAGCCCCAGAGCACCATGTTTGACTGTTGTATTTTGTGAGATTCTTTTGATGAAATGTTGTGTTATATTTTGCCAGATGTAATATGACACAAACATTCCAGGAAGTTCAACTTTTTTCCTGTGAGTCCATGAAATTTTCTCCAAAAGTCTTGGGGCTCATCGAGGTTTTGCTTTTTGGCTAATGTGAGATGAGCCTTTGTGTTCTTTTTGGTTAGCAGTGTTTTCCGTTCTCTCATAGATGCCATTTTTGCTCGATCTGTTTCTTATTCTTGAGTCATGAACTCTGACCTACACTGAGGCAATTGAGGCCTGCAAGTTCTTTAGATGTTATTCTGGGTGATTTTGGGACCTACTGGATGAGTTTGAGACGCATTCTTGGAGTAATTTTTAGGCCATCCACTTTGGGGAAGGATCACCACTGTTCCAAGTTTTCTCCGTTTGTGGATAATGGCTGTCACCATGGTTTGAGTCTAAAAACCTTAGAAATGGCAGTTACTTTTTCACACAGGCCCAGGGTAGCTTTTGGATAGTGGTTTTTTTTTTCACCATATCGAATTAAACGATCATTTAATTCATCAAATTGTTTTTTGTACTTACTTGTGTTATCTTTGTCAAATATTAAAATTTGTTTAATCATCTGAAGCATTTAAGTGTGACAAATGTGCAAAAAAGCTAAGAAATCAGAAAAGGGGGGATTTTTCACAACAATGTATGCTAAACTGTTAAATGTACAAGGTGCTGACAATCAGCAGATATCAACATAATGCAACAAATTCCTACACCAGGTCCAGACAGGAAAGTATGACGAAATAACTGGAAGCACTTGAGGCATTTTTTTGCCCTTACAGTAAGAATCTTTATAATCTGTCAGGTATAGAAATAACTGCTTATATAACATTCACAATTCTGAAAAAAATAACTTCTGATTATGTGTGGGATAATTAAGTGATTTCAGAGACAGATGCTCTAAAGGGCAGTATGAGGCAAACACACTGCAACAAATCAGAGTCTATCATATGCTCAGGCATTGCTCCACAACTGACCTCAAAGACTATAAAAAGATTTTTTTTCTTTCATAGCTTCTCCTTAAAGCATGACCTTAATGTCTGTTTCAATTGCATAGCATTACAGAAGACATGACTGTTATAGTCTCCAAAATGCATCCAACTGCGTATGGGTCTATGACATGATGCCCTCACAGAGGAGATGAGTGTAACTGTCACACACACACACACACAATCTCTTGCTGAGATTGTGAGGTCCCTGTGTTGACTGCTTTCCCTCAGGCTAATCTTAATCCTCACCTTTGTTGTAAGCTGCAATGCACTGAAAGTCATAAGTCCGAGATGTCCAAATATATACCTCTTTTAAAAACCTCTTCTGGTTAAGCCTGAGGGGAAAAAAACAGGGGTGAGACCATTTTTGCAAGTGACTACATATTCTAGTGGTATATGCATTTGCCTAACAAGCAAAAGATCCCCAAACACAAATCCCTTTGAGGTTGTGTCAGGTATAAAAATCTGCCAAACTGAACATGTGGTGATGTATGCTGTAGTGACCCCATGTGTAAATGTGTATGTTTATATGTGTGAGCAGCTAGAAGTATCTTAATAAAATAAGAAAGGTACTCATGCTCATTTAAATCTGGGAGCCTATGGGTACTGCATTTTGGAGGGCTTGGTTTTTTAGCCTTGGAAATTGCTGAGAGACTAGAATACATAGTTCCAACAGACCACTCTTTTCTGATTGGCCAGCTTCAAGAAAATCCCCTTTTACTTAGTTTACTGTCACGATCCTGGGTCTGGAGCACACTCTGACAGGAAGAGGACTGGCAGACCCACAGCCACAACAGAATCAGAGGACAAGTTTATGAGAGTTAACAGCTTGCGTGAGAGGCAGCTTGCAGGACAACAGCTTCAAGCACAGCTTAATAGTGGTCGTAAGCAAGTGCCAGGTTCAACTTTGAAAAGAAGACTTTGAGCTGCAGGTTTGACAGGACGAGTTGCAGCATGAAAGCCATTGCTAAGCCGTCAGAATAGAGGCTTGCCTGGGCCATGAAACACCGCCATTTGACTACTGAAGACTGGAAGAAGGTATTATGGACTGATGAATCTGATTTTTTTATTTGATTTCTATTGTAGAAAGAATGCCATTCAGCTGTAATATCGGCCTAAGGGGGCTACTTTGATGAGTCAAAAGTTTAGAATACATTTTGGTCTATAAATTCACCCATATGGAAAAGAAATAGTAAAAACGTATATGTGATTACTCATGAAAGTGGCCACTTTCATGAGTAAATCATATAAGGCTTACATGATTTACTCATGAAAGTGGCCACTTTCTCATTACTTTCATATATTGTTTTAGTAAGTATCCAAAACATACAAGTTTCATTATATAATTTTTCAAGGGATCTTATATCTGTTTTCACTCTTATATGCTTTTCATACAAGTTTCACACAAGACAGATACAAACTTTATAAGATTTATATATATCTTTTCCATATGGGCATTCCATGATTTGTTTGTTTGTTTTAACTCCAATTCCTTATTTGTACTATGCTTTCATTTCAGAGTGCAATGAGACATTAAACTGCATAATTCTCAATAGAAAACTGGAAAAATTTGGGTGATCTCTAAAACTTTTGTGTAAAAATTAGTTATTTGTTTCAAAGGCTGTTTCACAGTGGCAAGTTTACATTATTATACAAATATACCTTAGTAAATATGATCAAATGTTGGACTAAATTTAAGAACATAAAGTCACCTGTCTGACGTTTTGCATCAGTTCTTATGTACTGCTTTCAGCTCTCTCTATTTACACTCTGTCTTGTGGGATAGTTGCCTACTCGCGCTCTAACTGTGATGGGCCCTTCCTCCGTCACCTGTTATTCTCCAGTTAATTTTGAATTCTAACGCTTATCACAGTGTTAATGTTAGAGGTACAGATATATCTGACAGTTCAGGTGGAGCCAAGATTGACCAGAGGAGGGTTGCTTTAATACAAAATATTACACTGTGTAAACCTGTGTTACAGCTTAGCTGTACAGTAAGGCTAACACAAAACATTATTTACCTTCAGAACGTGACTCATATCTATACTGAAGTTACACAGTGCCATGTGTGCAAATGTGTGCCTCTGCACTTTTTTTTCTGAATGTGATGTAGGGCTAGGTGTTTATTAAAATTACTGTATGATATAGGCCTAAATCCAGACATTAATCCACACTTCTGCTTTTTGAGTCCGATTAATTGTTGCATTTTGACAGACACTTACCGTATTTTTTGCACTATAAGGTGCACTTAAAATCCTTTGATTTTCTCAAAAATCGACAGTGCGCCTTATATCCTGGTGCACCTTATGTACGAATTCTGGTTGTGCTTACTAGTGATGTGTATTCGTGAACGAAATGTCTCTTAGAGCCAGATCTTTGATGCGAACGACGTGAGCCGGCTCCTTATCGCGAGCTGTGGGTTTCTTTTTTCTTTCTCTCACCCTCTCTCTTGCAGTTTTTTTCAGCTTCACACCGCATGCGAGTCTTGTGCTTTGTGCGGGGGGGCGGTAGTTACATTGGCAGTAGCACAGGAACAGAGCGGGAGGGAGAGACAGAGAAAGGGAGCCAGGGACAACAACGTCACATTAGAAAGGTATAGTAATCATCCACAACTATTTTCAGTTGCGGATGATAAAGGATTCAGAAAGTTTATTCATGCAGGCCTATATGACAGAGAATATGCATGTTCTTTTTGTTTTCATATTTTAATTTATATTTAATTGTGTTGTGGTTTGCAGTGTTTTGTGTTGTTTCATTTTAAATTTGTTTAAAAGGAAAAAGCTGAAAATTTAAATAGTTAAAAGTTGAACTGTGACTAGTTGGTTTTTGTATTATATGATTTATTTATTACATTTTATGTGGAGTGAATAAAGAAAAGTATATTTACGGTGGCCCCTAGAGACAAAGCACGTACAAACTCCAAAACACGTAAAAACTCCAAAACACCTACAAAACACAACAGAAGTGCTCCAGAATGCTAGGCGCAGTATTGAGCTTTTGTTACCTAGCGGCTACACAAGCCTAGTGATGCGCAAATCATGAACGAATCGTTCAATACTCGAGAATCACTTTACTGACTCATGAATCATGATTCACAAGCCCAACTGACTCACTGACTCATCCCTGTTGCTGTTAGCAGCAATGTATCTAGCTTATAATTAAAATTGTGGAGAAAAACACAACATCCAGTATCTTAACAAAAAAATTTCTGCTCTGAACTAGAAGAAAAAACCCTGAGTAGAAGCTCACATCAAGAAAATAGCTCCTCGGTTCACAGTAGCATCGCTCTGCTAACATGCTAACAGCACATCTGAGCTACTCACCCCCTCCCTTCCAGTGCTGAATCGTAAGCATAAGCGAATCACTCAGGACTTGCTCACCCCCTCCCTCCTGTGCTGAATCATAGAGCGAATGAATCACTCACTCACTCACTAACCCCCTCCCTCCTGTGCTGAATCGTAAGCGTAAGCGAATCACTCAGGACTCACTAACCCCCTCCCTCCTGTGCTGAATCATAGAGCGAACGAATCACTCAGGACTCGCTCACCCCCTCCCTCCTGTGCTGAATCATAAGCGTAAGCGAATCACTCAGGACTCGCTCACCCCCTCCCTCCTGTGCTGAATCATAAGAGCGAACAATCACTCAGGACTCGCTCACCCCCTCCCTCCTGTGCTGAATCATAGAGCGAACGAATCACTCACTCACTCACTCACCCCTCCCTCCTGGCTCACAGCTTCTTCTTCTTCTTGGTTGGCAACCAATGTTAAGGCGCATTACCGCCCCCTGGCTCACAGCTCAGTGGACATTTAGATGAGAAAATATATATTTAACACATTTAAAGAAAATACTAATAAAATAAAAATAAACAAAATAAATGCTTATTAAGCAATTTTGATAGGAAATTGCTTAATTTTAGAAATGTTTTTTCTCTATAAAATAGTTGTTTTTTTTTTAGAATCATTCATCTTAGCAGTAGGATTTACATGAAAAGAGAAACAAATTAAGTTTGAGTGAAAATGTACATTTTTTGCTCTCTGGTCAACTGACTCAGTGAATCAAATGACTCAAAAAACCCGATTCACTTTGGTGAGGGACTCATTAAAACTCGATTCAGTAAAAAGAATCAAATTTACCATCACTACACAAGCCAGCAAGTACCAACGACCGGATTTGGTGTGTGGTAGTAACAGGTAAATGAACATTTTTTTTTTAATTATTTGAATATATATGAGTGCTTGTGTATAAATACACAAACCATTAGAGCAGGGCAATATGGCCAAAAATATATATCACAATATATATTTGAAAATTTGCAATAACGATATAACTGACGATATAATTTCTGCGAGACAAAATACAACTCCACAACCCCTTCCATTTATTTTACTTAAACAAGCAGCTGTTTTTTTATGCGCATTAAAGCTATTTAAACATTTAACAGTGCAAATGCAAATTCCTTGCTGAAAGTTTAACCAAAAGGCATTTCCAGTAGAAATGGGCTGACATATCCTGAGCATAACCATGTATAATATCCACTGAAGTTAAAAAGAGGTGCTTTGCTACATTAAACTGCAGTGTGCCAAATAAAAAAGTCAAATATGTATTTTTTGGACCATAAGGTGCACGGGATTATAAGGCAACAAAGCAGTCAGATAAATCAAACTTTATTCAACTCATTCTTCTTTCTTCCTCCACTTCTGTACCATTGATTTGTTAATGCTGCATTCTATCACAGCTGCTCTATTCCCATGTTGTTGCAGTATATTAATGACTAACCTCCTATTGTGGAGGGATTATCTCAGTTGTTCTCCTGACTGAAGTTTGGTCCATTTACAGCATCCTGCCATGCGATTGCATTTGTCTCTAACCATCAGGAACCTTCACGCTAACTTTTATCGAGAGGAAAAGTGTTAGCGTTCATCCTCCAGCTTCACTGTTTATGTTATGCTAACACAGTGGTTCCCAAACTTATTTTGCTAGGCCGCCCCTTTGGTTTACAAGAAAAATTCCCCCGCATGCGCGCACACACAAACACATCCTCCAACCACACACACCCATATTTTGCTCCATTGCGGTTTATTTCACACCTCAAACATTTAGTAAACAATTAAAAATTACAGGTAGTAATACAATAAACTACTAACTCTTTTACGCTACATCCACACCTACACTGGTATTTTTTAAAACGCAGCTGTTTCGTCCACACGTAAACAGCGTTTTGAATCACCGAAAACTGATATTTTTTAAAACTCCTTTTTTGCGTTTAGGTGTGGACAAGGAATACAGAGTTCATCACGCAACGTCAAAGGTATATGCCTTTTTTCACGTCATGCTGTGCGCCACGTTATTGTTTACGTGAGATGAATTGCAGAATGGCAGATAGAGACAAAATACTGTTACTGTTAATCTGACCATCTTCAGTTTTTACAAGCTTACATATACACATGCAGTTACTGTCCCTCCATTTACAAAAGCAAAGGCACAACGGTGTGATTATTTTACGTGTAGTTGTTTTTTTCCTGTGTAATAATATTCAACATTGCTATCAATACATTTTTCAAAAAATGCCTCTCTGTGCAAAATGGGTTTAAAAACATAAACAACTGTGGGATGCTGTTTGTCCGTGATTTGAACCGAGGGAACTGTAACTTTACTGTATAAAGAGCTAACATCTCCAAAATGTCAGCAGTAGTTAGTCATTACAACAAGTGTTTGTGAACTAAAAATCAAGAATGTAGGATACTGTTTGTTTGATTTGAACAGCCCAGCGCATGCTCCCGACACAGGGAAAACCAATTATGCAGGGGAGACCTACCTTGGCACTTGTGCAGGTGAAACCAACGGGCAGATATGCTTCACCGTATTTTCTAGTCTTTGGCTTAGAATGAAGTTGGTTTAGAAACATATTCAGCGATGCTTCATGTCCTGCTTTGCGTTTGTGTGGGCGCCCCGTGCTAGCAGTGTCCAAGCGTTTTGTCCCCCCCTTTTCATACCGCGCCCCCCCTGCAATGGCTCTGCCCACACTTTGGGAAGGTCTGTGCTAACATAGCTGTGTCGCTAGCGATCACGTAGCACATCAACTTCCTGCTAACTTCTAACTCCGTTAAATGTAATGGGCTCTGTTTTCATGGATGCCTGGATTTTAAACATCGTAGTTACACCTGGTAAAGCAGCAACGCTGATCGTTTTATTAAAGATGGAAGAATTTAGACAGTTTTTAACTCTAAGTGATGTTCGTTTGACTTCGGGACCTTAAAGGACGGAGTTTAGGACCCAGATTACTCCCAGATTCACGAGCACCTTAGTCCGACAAATACGGCAATAACGACGGCCCGCTTGCATGTTCTACAAAAAAATGTGCTTTGTTGTGTATCTGACGGACAAACACCAAACCAGTTAAGTTGCACCATTTTTACAAACTAATTCTGGTTCATCCGTTTCACTCAACAATCTGCTTTCCCCATTCTCATTCTCCGTTACCGCCATGCTTTTTCGGCACTGCGCATGTGCGTTTTACCCATATTCTATCGCGATATTTCATTTTCTTATCGTTGCCTAGCATTGTACCGATATTACTGTGAACGGTATAATATGGCCCAGCCCTACAAACCATACACATATGCTTTCAATTGTGTAATTTAAGTGATCTAGGTAGCTCTGTTTTGGAAGTTCAGTTAACTCTAGGAATGTGTTTTGAGTTTGTACGTGCTTTGGAATTTGTACGTGCTTTTTGGAGTTTGTACGTGTTTTGTCTCTAGGGGCCACCACATATATTTATATATAAACATATATAAATAAAACCACTTTTTTTTTTTTACATTAGTAATTCCTTTTGTGCATAATTTTATATTATTGTTAATAATAAATTAATTAAAGCAACAAAACAACCTGAAGAGCCGGAAATCCCATCACTAGTGCTTACTGACCTTGAACTGATTTTATGTGCTACATGGCACTGAAAAATCTGTCAAAAAATGTTTTAGTACGACTTTGGCAAACTACGAAGCCGCACCTCTTGATGGATTGTCGGATTATTACAGCTACCGTAGTCAGGAGCCTCGCAGAGTAATCTGGGTCCAAAACTCCGTCCGCTTCAGGTCCCAAAGTCAAACGAACCCTGCAACATTACTGAGAGTTAAAAACTGTCTAAATTCTTTCATCTCTAATAAAATGACCAGTGTTGGTGCTTTACCAGGTGTAACAATTAAATTTAAAATCCAGGCATCCATGAAAACAGAATTTATTAAATTTAACGGCGTTAGAAGTTAGCAGGAAGTTAGCTTGCTAGTTTCCACCTAAACATCATATAGCATGTTCTGACTGAGAGATTTCTGAAAAATTAAAACATACAGCTCTGCTATCACCTCCAACATAAATGAAGACAGAAAATTAAGCAGCAGGGACTTTTGTAGGGATGCTGAAGTTGGACTAGCCGGTATATAATGGTGTGCTACGTGATCGCTAGCGACACAACTATGTTAGCATAACATAAACACAGTGAAGCTGGAGGATGAATGCTAACTTTTTCCCACTCGATAAAAGTTATCGTGAGGGTTCCCAATGGTTAGAGACAAATGCAATGGCAGGATGCTGTAAACGGACCAAACTTAAGTCAGGAGAACAACTGAGATAATCCATCCACAATACGAGGTTAATCATTAATATACTGCAACAACATGGGAATAGAGCAGCTGCCAGAGAATTCAACATTAATGAATCAAGGGTACGGAAGTGGAGGAAGCAAGAAGAAGTTGAGTAAAGTTTGACTTTTCTGTTTCAATTAATTTCCATTTTGTTTCAATTAATGCGCCTTATAATCCAGTGAACCTTATGTTCAACAGTGCGCCTTATAATCCAGTGAACCTTATGGTCTGAAAAATACGGTAAACGTTATACACTGCAGATCTGAAAGAAGATATGAGCTGACATTTTATGGTGTTGCGTTATGTCTGCACAAATACCTAAGATGCTGCAAATCAGCTCATTTTTTTTAAAAAAAGTCTTGATTGCCTTCATGCAATTTTGACTGTAAAATTTGGGATAGTTGGGGTGTTAAATTTCTGGCAATGAGAGAGGAAAATGTTAGAGTGAGAAAACTGATTGCTCAAAGATGTACCAACAATGCTACAACTTTGGCCCTGTCCTTTAATTCTTCAGTTCTTATCTTGTGTTTAGCACTGAGTCCTTCTCTGCTATTCATGCTAGTATTTATAATATGTGAATCTTAAAAGCTGTAATATCAACTTTAATAAAAGGCTGCAATCTCACTGTGGAAAAGAAGGGACAAGCGGCATGTTCACATGGATAAATCATTTGCTCTATATGAGTCGAAGTCTTCAGGACCTCACACAATTCCCAATTTTAACTGACAAGATCATCCTTACAGAAAACAATATTGATTCTTCTTCCTTCTCCTCTCATTTAACTTAACCGCCACACTGTTTTCAGAGGGGTAACACACATAAAATGTGAGCGTACAATATATTATTTATGTTTTTCTTAGAACATGACTTGCTCCCTCATTGGATGTGCTCATTTTTTGAGCTTGGCCGTTAAGTACTGAAATGACCTGACTGCATCCATAGTGTCCTTTTAACACCAAAAAAAGATTTTGTGCTGCAGGTCACTGTTAAATATCATGATGACAGCTTTGACCACTTATTTTGTCTTTAGACCACACCAGTTAAGCTAATTCCACATATGTTATTCCTGTCTTGAAAAGAAAAAAAAAGTGTCCCAGAGAGTTCCTATAGTACTACATCTCTTCATAGAGATAATGTAGTGAATGAATAGTGAATTCATTCAAGCTTTTGGAATTTTGTGGGTCATGATTAATTTAATCTTGCCGTCAACAGATACAGAAGACTTGATGTGATCTTTCCAGCTTTGGCTTTGCATCAATTTTCAGTTTGCTGGACCATCTGCCACCCCATCATCACATTTTTAATTTGCCCTTCACTGTTAATTTATTTATTCATGATATTGAATGTTATCAGTGAGCATATGGCCCGAATGTTACTATTACATCTACATGGATTTGCAACAAGCAGAGTCATTAAGGCACTGACTTGAAAATCTTGTCATTCTGCTAAAAGAGAAATATCTGACGACCAAAACGTTGTTTTTTTTCTTCGTTTTTTTCTTTACACTATACTACATTCCTTCATGTCAATTGAGGTCGCCACACGCTAAAGGAGACATGTGTTTGCTCAGTTGTAAGAGGTCACTGCTATGTTGCTAATGACAGTACGGCTTGTGTGTGAGTGATTAGGTAGAACTGATATAGCTTACTCATCTATATGATGCTGAGGCAACGTTACTTACCTCCACTTCTCTAAAGCTTTTCTGCATAATGTCACTAAAAGGGATTAGGTAGCATAGATATTGTTTTCCTAATGAGAATAGGTAGGTTTAATGTGGTTATTCTGACTTCCTACTGCTCCATATATTCAAACAACAAATCTATTTTTCTATTTTTATCATTTTAAATAATATATTTTAATATTATTATTACTATTTTGTTCATATGGGGGTATGTGCAACACAAATTCCTGAAAGGTGAATAAGTTATTTTAATGATATTTGTGCATTCAAAATGTCATAGTGAAAAAGCCTACATAAGTGTAGAGTCGGTTATATAACGATGTCTACTTACCTTCTTCAACCTCTACATTGTCTACATTGCAGATCCACCACTGGCATTAGTATTGCCAGATAAATGTAACTGTTTGGTTCTCCTGCACCTGCTTTCTAAATACATTGCTTTGCAATGTTAAAATACTATAACAGAGTAGTTCAGTGGCATACTGGTAACTTTAGAATATGTAACAGCTATCATTGCAAATAAATCAGTAATGTATTTAAACAATGGACAGAATTCTGCACATGTAATTACACTGTAAAATCTAATTAGTTCACAGAACTCAAAAAAATCATGCAAACTCAAAAAAATTGAGTAAAGTTTTACTTAAGATAATGAAGTTAGGGCAACTTACCCATTTTGAGTACACTGTACAGCCTCATTAGTTCCCAGAACTCAAAAAATTTGAATAAAGTTCACTTAAGATAATGAAGTTAGGGCAACTTACTCATTTTAAGTACACTGTACAACCTCATTAGTTCCCAGAACTCAAAAAAAAAAATGCAAACTCGTTGCCTCAAAAAAATCGAGTAAAGCTTACTTAAGATGACTGTTAGGACAACTTTTCATTGCAAGTATGCAGTATTAAGAATAACTTGATATTTTGACTGTACAATACTAATTGTTTAGCTACTGACAAACATTTCAAGTTCAACTAAATGAAAAAACAATTTGTGGTAACCTGAATATGATTAAAAATAATTAACAACACTTTTTGTAATGATGTTAAAATGAGCCCAACTTTTATTTTCAAATGCAAAAAGGTATAACAGCCACCATACTGGATACTGTTCTGCTGAACAACAAACAATTATATTGCCATCACTGTTATATTCTTACAGTGAAACAAAGTCTCAGATTTAATTATTCTGAAAATAAGTTTAGGCCTACCACAAGTTTGTTTTGTACTTACATTACTTATATAATCAAAATAAAATATATTTATTGTTCTGTCACAAATGCAGTCTCTGATTTAAACAACACATTTGTTTTTCATTCCAACACAGGAGCTGGAATGTTGTAATATTTTAAGGATGGCTTGTTTTCAGTCCAGGCATTACTGCCTGAATGACTATCATGGATCGAGGTGATCCAAATGTAAGTGCAGAAGAAAGTCTTTAACTTCCCTTAAGTACAGTGGCAGTGGATGTGGGTTGGAGATGCAATGAGCTTGAACCTGCAGGCGACCATCTTCACTGACCACACCATCTGTGACAGAGGACTCATCTCTCCTGGTGTCCTCCAAGCAAACAATCAATCATTTTTGGAACATGAACTTAATTGCTTTCTTAAAACATTTGTTTCTCCATTTGGTATAGAACAGACTCCAATTTAGACAATCTCAGGCTCCCTCCCCACCAGAGAGGTGACATTCAATGTCCCACTTGTCAGTCTGGATAGCCCTGACCACCACCCAACACACAATAATGTCATGAAAGCATCATTTTAAAAAGGGCTATGCAAACATGGCCAATAACTTTCATTCTAATGATCTGCGAAATGATTTGGGCACAAAACAAATTTTGCTGTTAGAAAACTTGCAGACTTCACTATATAAAGTGTAGACCCTCTAAACTAAGTTTGGGGGGTGTGACCTTTCAAGAAATGCAGACCAAACTGTTGTTGTTTGTTTACTTACACAGCATGTCTTGTAGAATTAACTGGAGTCACCAGCAACATCATAGTGCTGACTGACCTAAAGTATGATTAAAGTTCAGCCTGATTAATATAAATGTCACTGACAATTGCTAATATATTGGAAAACCAAAATACTTACAACAGCAGGAGTGCTGGACCCGAGCCTCAAAGACAGTAAGAAGCAAGCAGAGGGAGAAAAAACATAACATTTTTTAGAAGCTGATTTGATCCTTAATGGCTGTGCAATCATTATAACTTACAACACAGAAGGTCAATGTAGACCCCATACAACCAAATTAGACTAACACATATAGTATTAAAAATATCATCTACTACTGTGTCTGAATGTGTGGTGTTGGCACTGTCAGTTTAGCCCTAAAGAGATATGTGTTTAAAAAAAAGACCACCTAATTTAACTATAATTATAACATGCTTGTTAAAAGTTAACTTCCAATATATAAAGTTTCTAATAAGCAAAATGACCAGATCTAACATATGGCAGGGTTTATATGTAACATAATGTTTCTTATGATTCAACTGTGGAATTTAACTTAATTCTTTAGAAGGACAAGCTACATTACTTTATTCTCAAGTATAAAGCCAACCTAGACTTTAACCATTTAACCCTTTAAAGCCGGTCAGAGCGGGCACGCTCTGTTTTGCGCAACTATTTTTAAATCCCGGTAGCTCTGCAACCACGTAAGCTAGCGCAATTTTTTTGCATATGAAACCGGAGGAGTTGTACTTACATCTTATGCCATCAGCTTGTCCTCGGTCACAGTTTCCTTCCACATATAGCTTTGCAAAAACTGCATAAAAAGCACTTGCAGCAACAAAAACATAATATTCCAGAAACAAGCTTTGCCGATCTGATCAGCTGTTTGTAACACTTCCTATGTCCATCAGCGCGAACTATCGCACGTCCGCCATGACCTGCCCGAAACCGGAAGTGACGTCATTTTCGCGGAAATGTAGTTTTTTACCATCAAGGCCTCATGAGCTTATACTGGTGTTTTTAAAAGTTATGTTTGACTTTATGACTTTCTGCGTCGTTTCTGGGATGCTTAGGACTCATATTGCACTGCTGGAAATAGTTTATTTTGATGCATATGCTGCTTTTTTGCAAATTTGCACTATAATATTTATTTTCGTTTTTCCTGCAGTATATAAAAATTGGTGTATTTCAAAAATAAAACTTTGAAGACACTCAAAATAAATTTCCTGTGGTGGGAAACTATTTTGTGCAACTTTTTTGTATTTACAGTTTTGAGGGATAAGCCTCTTAAATTTCTCTAACTAGAAATATATGTTAAAAAAACAAAAACGATTTTCAATTTTTTTGTAGTTTATTGCACTTTTTTGCAATTTATGTAATTACTATGCACTTAATGCATGCATATTATTAAAATTTAGGCTATAATGGTTGTATTGATGTATAGCAACTTGAAATGCTCCCAAAAATGGCTCCACAGCATGTAAAAATATAATATCAGCTCAGGCAGAATTGGTTCTATGGTAGGTCTTAAAGGGTTAACAGGCCACTAATCTGGATTAGCTTTCACAACAAAACTTGTTTTTAAACACATTTTTAACAAAATAAATACTATTGTTGTTATGATTATTATTATTATTTAAAATGTAATTAAACAGAAAAGTCTGTAAATATAAAAGCAGCTTGGTTATGTTGTTAAAGAAAGGCTAGATTTGACATTAATAGATGTCACAGATGTTCAAAAGCTGCCACAAAGCATTAAAAAAAATAGACATCTCCGAAAACGTCGGAGCATTTTTGCAAATATGTGATGTCTTGATAAATCGAGCAGATATTTGAACTTTACACAGCCACATTCTCGCCTGAAAATATCTTAAAAGTTTATTTTGTGACCCAGAGAAAGTAAATATTTAAATGTTTTTTTAGCTGCGCTCCTCCACCATTGCTGCATTTACAAGTACACACAAGTACGCATACACAGGCTCCAACAACCACGGCCGACAAATGCGATCCTCCTTTTCCCCAGATTACCCATTCTGGGTCACAAAATAAGCTTCACTTCCAAACCGTTTGTCATTGAGGTAGATGCTTCAGAGAGTCAGGTTTGACGGAAGTAACGGACAAGGTAAGCGACTCATGCTGTAACTGACGTCAGACGCCGGAGATTTTGGCGGAAAATTAAAGCAAATGGTAGTTTAGAATTGAACAAATTCCTTTAAGCTTCAGTATTACCAAATACACTTATCAATTGTCTTATAACTAACAATATTTGTCTGAATCATCTCCAACACCCTGGAGAACAACGGGGAGAGTTTAGAGGCTCTCCAAGATTATATCGATCAGTGCTTCCAGGATCTCGTAATGAAGAAGGCCCATAGTGCATCTTCCTCGGCCAAATCTGAGACGCCCTCGTCGAAAAGATGTCGCCCGGCAGATTTCCCCGGCACAACATCGCCAGCTGGCAAAGATATCGCCGACATACTGGAGCCAATCGACAAGCGATTGTCCAGTTTCAATGCGAGGCTGTCCTTGGTGGAGATTCTTCACCGGGAATTTAAATCCTTGCGATAATCCCTGGAAGTCAGCCAGCAGCAGGTGGAAACGCTCGCTGCTGAAAATGCCACGCTAAGGGAGTCGGTAAAATGTCTCACAGAAAATGTTACCCAGCTCAATAGAGAAAATAAAAAAATAAAAGAGAAAGTTATTGATCTACAAGCTCGTGGCATGTGTGATAATCTTGTATTTTCTGGTGTTCCAGAAGCCGCTGGAGAAGACGCGGAGACTACAGTGAAAAGCTTCATCAAAACCCACCTGAAGCTGCCGGAAGACACGGTGAAGAACATCGCCTTTGATAGAGTGCATCGCATCGGCCCCATGCGGGCAGCGGCCGGGAGACCACGTCCTATTGTGGCCAAATTCGGCCACTTCAAAGAAAAGGAACAGGTGAAAAGTTGCGGCAGGGAATTAAAAGGAACAGACTTCAGCGTGAACGACCAGTTCCCAAAAGAGATCCTGGAACGACGCAGGGTCCTCTTCCCAATCCGACGCGGCTTCATCCAGAAGAGCTCTCGCGCTGTCATCGCTGTGGACCGGCTCTATGTGGATGGACAGCTTAACATTAGCTTCTGTTCTATGGGAAGCAGGGAAAGCTGTGATGAGAGGTAAAATAATTTCTTTCTCATCACATAAAAAGAAAGACGAAAACAAAAATATTCAGAAATTAGAAAAAACCATAAAATCCCTAGAAGAAGCCTACGCGTCCCACCAAGATCAGGAAACATTGAACAAAATACGCAAAACAAAACTAGAATTAAATGAGATAAACAAAATTATTAGTACAAAGACTACGCTTACAAAATTATGAACATGGTAATAAATCCGGTCAATTTCTAGCAAACCAGCTAAAAATAAATAAAGAAAAAACAACTATATGTGCTGTTCAAGCTTCATCTGGGAACACAGTATATGACCCGAAACAAATAAACAACATTTTCAGAGATTTCTATAAAACGTTGTATTCACCACAAGTAAACCCGTCTAAAAAGGAAATTGATCAGTTTTTGGACAACATAACTCTTCCAAAATTACTAGAAACTCAATCAATGGCACTGGATTCACCACTGACCCCAGGTGAACTCCAGGAAGCCCTGATAAGTATGCCCAATAATAAGGCTCCAGGTCCAGACGGCTTTCCTGCAGAATTCTACAAAGAATTCTGGACGATTCTAGCACCAGTTTTTTACAGAACATTGTTGGAAATCAAAGAAAAGGGCAGACTTCCATCAAATATGAATTCTGCAAACATTAATCTCCTGCTAAAACCAGGCAAAGACCCTGTATATCCCTCAAGCTATCGTCCAATATCCCTTATAAATAGACCTTAAAATAATCTGCAAAGCTCTCTCAAAGAGATTAGAGAAAATAACCCCCCTCTTAATTCATCCTGACCAAACTGGTTTCATAAAATTAGACAGAATTCAGTAATTAAGGGCATTTAAATCAGCCTTTATGCGGATGATGTGTTACTTTTTCTCCAAAACTCACAAACCAATATCTCGGGGGTGATTGAATTGATAAACTCTTTTGCAAGAATTTCAGATTACTCAATTAATTGGTCAAAATCTACAGTCCTTCCGATTAATTGCTCCTTCTATAATTCTACTTCTACACCACTGCGATCAGGATATATAAAATATTTAGGTATTAATGTTTCTCCCAAGCTTGCAGATCTAACTAAATTAAACCATATCCCACTTTTAAAGAAGGTAGAAGGCGATCTGGCTAGGTGGAAATGTCTACCCATATCACTCATGGGAAAGGTTGCCACTATAAAAATGATGGTCTTACCAAAAATAAATTATTTATTCTCAATGATCCCAACTAAACCGCCACAAGATTGGTTCAGAGCTCTAGATTCATATATGTCCAAATTCCTTTGGAAAAATAAACCCCCAAATATAAGCTTAAAAACACTACAAAAGACCAAGGATAAAGAAGGATTAGAACTACCTAACTTTCAGCACTACTTCTTGGCCAACAAGCTTCAGTTTATCTCAGGATGGCTAAAACATACCCTCTTAGACGACCCTTGGCTAGATGTAGAACAAGCACTTTGCAATAATCTAGAGATTTCAGACCTACCATTTATCAGCTCAAATATCCAACGACATGAATGCTTCAAAAGCATCAGCATCAGCTCTTCTCTGACAGCATGGTGGGAGTTTCTAAAATTGACGGAGTCTTCATTAATCTCATGCAAACGTACACCTATCTGGAACAACCCTGACATATTACAAAACAATAATATGATAAACTTTCCAGATTGGAGTGGTAAAGGAATCAAATACTTAGAACATATATTAGAAGGAACAGAATTTATTCCATTTGACAGACTAGTTACACAATATGGGATCAACAAGAGAAGATTTTTAGAATATCAACAAATTAAATCCATAGTAAAAAAGAGACTTAAACCGGGTCAAGTTGAACTACAAACACCAAGTGTGGTACAATTTCTAACTCTTAAAACCCCCAAATTACTCTCCAAAATATACGGAATGCTTTCTAAAACAGATTAATCAATATCACTTCCTATTGCAAAATGGGAAGCGGATTTATCAGTTAACTTAGACCAAAACTTCTGGTCTCAGATATGCTTAAAAACCTTTCATTTAATTAGAAATCCCAGCCTTTAATTAATTCGATACAAAATACTACATAGAGTGCACTATACAGGTTGTTCAAGATGGGCTTTACGTCTACCAACAACTGCTCACACTGCCAAACCAATTCACCGGACAATTATATCCACGCTCTTTGGTTCTGTCCACCAGTTCAGAAGTTTTGGCGCGAGTGTCTGAATTGTAACATTCCAACTTCCCCTGTAGTGTGTGTGTTGGGCAGCTTAGATAATGCCACTACAGAAAAGAATATAGCCAATATGGTTTTCACTGCCCTATGCATAGCCAAGAAGACAGTCCTCATGAACTGGAAAAATAAAAATAATCTTAATTCTAACCAATATAGAAATTATCTATTAGATTACATTAGTCTTGATACAACCTCTGCCACCACATCAGATCAATTGCTCTGGGCTCCGTTGATCAGCTCCATCACCTAGTGGGGGTGGGGGGGCATAGTTTGGTTCCACCTTTGCTGTTGTAATTGGTGTGGGGGTAGGGACAGGCTTGGGGCGTCGGGGGACTCCCCAGGAGCATCTTCCTTGGAGGGCTCAATCAGGGGTTGCGGTCATGGCCTATTAAGGGCTCTGTTGGCTCTTAGGTGATGGTTTCCTCGTGGCTGCGTGCGGCGGGGCTAGGGGAAAGTCTGTGCTGACGGACGTGGGTTACTGACCTGGTAGTCTGGCTGCCCCTGGGTGGGTCCGGGACGGGCGTGAGGTTCTGGGGGTGCTCCGTCTCTGGGCTGGGGCCCTGGCTGGGCCTTGGGGGCTTGGGTCCTGGTAGGTGTGTTACCGGGGTTGTGGGCGGGTGGGTGTATGGGGGCCCAGCCCTGGCGCAGGGTTCCGCAAGCTCATCAGGCTCTTCAACTGGTGGGGGAGGCTGTTACATCTTGCAGGAGGTCTCCTCTCTTCAGGAACTAACTCTGCAGGAGGGGGAGATATAGGAGAGGTGGAGGAAGATCTCAGCCTGGGCGTCTATTGTCTTGTGTAGTCTGGAAGATGAGTGGGATGACGAGGTGGGTGCAATTTTCTCTGTGGTGGGGTTGGGTGGGCTGTCCTGGGCTCTGTGGGGCCGGGCGGCGCTGCTGCACTAGGCCCCGGTCCAGATGGGCCCCCTTTCCCTGGCGGGTTGCAGAGTATGGGGGTGCCTACTGGGGTCAGCGGGGGAGCTGGCCCCAGGGGAGGGGTCACTTGCCCCTCCCTTCCTTCCCTCCCCTCTCTCCAGCTGCCTCCCTCTTCCCGCTCCACCACAATCACCCACACATGCAGGGCCTTGGGGTAAAGGTGTGTCACCAGGGTGCAGGGGAGGCATCCCCGCCCCTGTCCCCTTCTGGCTTCCTGTGCCTCAATTTTATCCCACAACTTAGACATTCACATTACTCACACTCTCATTACACATACATATAGGATCTTGGGGGTGGGCACGCTACACGGTTTCCAAAAGACCATCAGGGTGTACAACCTCACCCCTGGTGTCGTTGCCCACCTCCCAATTTTAAATACATGTAGACATTGAGGGCTATCAGGAGGGGCTATGCGCTTACCTGCTGCTCTCTGGCAGGTAGCTCCATGCCCTCCTGGGTTTTAAATGCACCTTAGAACACACATGCATCAACACTACATATGAGCGGGCGGAGGGAGGTTTGGAGTCTTCTCACACCCCCATTCTCTGCAGCCTGCTGGAGCGAGGGGGCAGGGAGGAGAAGTTGGCCGTCCAATTGGGGTCTGGAATGTGGGGCCTCCCTGCTGCTGCCGAGCCAGGGCAGTCTGCTTCTCTCCACCCCGGGAAAAGGGTAACACTACCTGGGTCTTGGTGCAAGGGTACCTAGACCTGGGGCTTAGAGTACGCTTGGGGAGTGTGATTGTGTGTACAGTGTCTCTTTATGTCTGTCTCCACGTTGGGTGAGTGTTGAGTAATTGCATATGAGAGCATGAAGGTGGGAATGGTTGTCTGTATCTGTGTGTGCCTGTATGTCTGTGTCTATATGTCAGGTCGGGTTTAAGACGCCACCTCTCTAGGGACATCTCAGGCCCTCCAAGGTATGGAGGCCTATCTCCCCCCACCACTTCCCCTGCCAGTGGCAGACGCCCACAGACATCGGTGCATTGGTGGTTCTTTGTGTCTGGGGATGGGCGTCCGGGTACCCACTGGCTCACTCCTTGGTGGCTGCTTGTCGGGGCCTGGAGCCTGGGGCTCGCTCAGGCCACTTCGGGGGTGGGGTGCCCTCGGCCTCTTGGCCTGGGGCTCGGTCACTCTGGCACAGCTGGCTGCCGGCGGAGCTCACGGGCACGTCACTGCAACCCCCCGTGGCCTCTGCTCCGCGGATACTGAGTGACTCCTCATCTGGGGCTCTCCTCAGCTCTTTCTGGGATAGTGGCGCGGCTGCCCCTCTGTTGGTCTTCCTTGGTCTCTTGTGTTCTGAGGGCCTCTGGATGTCTGGAGTCTTGATCTCCTCCATACCTGCTTCATACCCTGGAGGACGGGGCTGTGGCTCCCCACACCCTCTAGCAGATCATTACATGAAGGAACCTTTTAAATACAAGCGCGCTCATGCTCACAGGTGTACACACAGGGACTCACACACACAAACTACACCCTTTTTGGCTCCTACCTCAAAGCACACTGTGCGCTGTCGATCTTACGTGTTGCACAATAATGTTTAATATTTAGTATTTACTAAATACTTTCTCAACAGGTGATCCAGGTGATTGATATGTATTTTTTGTCTGCTTATTTTGTTGGTTTTTGTTTTTTGCCCTTTATCCCCATCCCTCTTCCCTGCTGTTTTTCTTTCCCTCTTTCTTTCTCCCCTTTCTTTTCCCCAGTCAAGTCTGTCCCGTATTTAGCAAGTAAAAATAAAATAAAATAAACAATAAAAGGTGAATCAAATAGACCATTACGGCAAGGCTGGGATGGTCCATTTGGTAAAGTAAATCCGTTGGGCATTTTTCTTCGCCTTTAGACAATAATTCTGATGGCAAAAGAGCCAAATGGGACAGGCAAAAAAAAAAAAAAAAGATGCGAGCCGCAAGTAGGGGTGACAAGGGCTGCGAGATTGAGACGCAGGCATTAGAGCCTCTTAATGTGTGTTTTGTTTGTGTTTCCACTGGCATGGAATTACTAAAAATAGAGAGACTTAATATATGAAACTAGAGATGGCACGATACCACTTTTGAATGTCCGATACGATTCCGATATCATAAATTTGGATATCTGCCGATACCGATATGAATCTGATACCGCGTATTTTGTAATCAATAGAACTGTTTTTTGGGGCGATCGTGGCTCAAGAGTTGGGAGTTCGCCTTGTAATCGGAAGGTTGCCGGTTCGAGCCCCAGCTTGGACAGTCTCAGTCGTTGTGTCCTTGGGCAAGACACTTCACCTACCGCCTACTGGTGTTGGCCAGAAGGGCCGATGGCGCGATATGGCAGCCTCGCTTCTGTCAGTCTGCTCCAGGGCAGCTGTGGCTACAACTGTAGCTTGCCTCCACCAGTGTGTGACTGGGTGTGTAAAGCGCTTTGGGGTCCCTAGGGGGGGCTAGTAAAAGCGCTATACAAATACAGGCAATTTACCATTCATAAATATCTTGCTGCATTTTGTATAATTTCATACTCAAGTTTTAAAAAACAAGAGAGAGCTATTCTGTTATACCTGTATGCAAAAAATACACTCCACCCAAAACATTTTATAGTTCAGGAACACTGATCAATTTAATAAATTTAAACCGACACCATCCTCCCTAATCTGGTATTTTAAAGAGTACTTAGTGGAAATATTAAGCAACCTAACTAACAGGGTTGCCAACTCCCAGTAAAAATTAGGGAACCACCCCCCGCCCTTAATTGATGTAATCAACTTTAATTTAATGCAATGTAAAACAAATGCACAGAAATCAATTGTTTTTCTACAATATTTAAATAGATTCAACATCTTTCTTCAACAGAATTGCAGACTGCACAGATGGTACCTTCCCAAAGGAAAAAGTACTATAGCTTACTAGGGTATATTAGACTTATTAGTTACTATATACAATAATGGATTTCTATACATTTAATCAGGTGACCACTTTTGTTGTAAGATTCAGATAATTATTTCTTCAAAGTTTTTAAATGACATAACAAAGAAAAATATTTCTTTGTGCCCCCCTTTCCCTGTTAATGCCCAACCTGGCAAAACTTTGCTAGACCCACCCCTGCACAGTTACCAGCTGTCAGCTACACAGAAAAGGACCCTGGTTTCATTTGTCTCTCAGAAACAGTTTGATAGGTTTGTAGCTTAAACCTATTCGCTGGAACGTTGAAGACAATATAATTACACAGCAAGCAAGACACGAAGTAGGCAAAGTTCTTCATGTTTCTCGTGCACGGGAGAGAACCGGACAAACGCCGTTCCTTCGCTTGACCCCAGTTGCTCCCGTCCGCTCCCCCGTAACACTGCTCTTTTATTGAGGTTACATGAATATGTATAGGTTCATTAACATATGACGTATACATACACACAAAGAGTACCTTGCCTTTGTGTGTGTGTGTGTGTGTGTGTGTGTGGGGGGGGTCAGAGTGTGACCCCATAAAGACTTCCCTAAACCTGCTGGTCTGGAAGTCCAGCAGTTCATCTAAACAAAAGGCATTTAGCCTAAAACAGATATAGCCACGTTTATCCTACCATAAAACAATAAGAGAAGGTACGACCTCTCCCATGCTCCCAGAGTGCTCTCTGATGCACACAAAGTTTGCAGACTATCAAGGATCAAACCTCTACCAATCTACAACTAATTATAAAACTCTAAGCATATATAAGTAGATATTTCTAAGCATAAATGACAATCAAAACCTAACATTCCCCCCTTTTTGACCTTTATGCTAGAAAAGTTCCCAGTTATGATCACCTCATGTCTGACAGTTTCAATGCAAACATTTTTATACACAGCATATGTCAATCACCCTAAATTACTGTAAAAGTACACAGTTTGACAAATGTATTAGCAGTTATCCCATTCCTCATTGATCTCATCCAATGGCAAACTGCATCCTACGAGCAAACAAATGAATTGTTAATTTAATAGTTAAAATAAGAAAGTAACATTTTCAAAAACATTCCAGCTTGGTGGTGCTTCCTCCAGGCGTGCAAATCACATGTCTCTCTGCAGAGTGGTTTAAGTTCTGCAGGGTGTCATAAATGTCTCTTCCAGTTGTTTCCATCATTGTCCATAGGACCAGAGTCCAAATGTATGTAGAATAAGCATTCAAACATACCAGTTGGTTTTGCTGTTTGTCAACATGGGTCTCAGCTATCTCCAAAGCTGCAGACCTCTTCAGCACTCTAGTTTTATGGCCTCTACCAACCCCCATCACCTCACTTCAGGCCTTCGTCCTGCGAGGGGGATACTTATGACTCCTCCATTGTCCATGCTCTGCAGAAAAACCCCTCTGTGGAAAGGGTGCTGGGTCCAGTTATCTTACTGCTGTTATGATCCTATGATGTTCATAGGAAACTGCTGTCATCACCACCATAGCTTCTGGTTCCTGTGCTTTTCACAGAATCACGATGCCATCCTTAGACTCCCTCTGCGCTGTCGATGGAGCTTGGTACGCTCCCCTCATCCTTCAGGTGCCCGTCCGTTGTCCACAATCTCCTCTGTTGGCCTCTGGAAAGCCCCCTTGGCACAGATCTCATTCCAACGCAGTTTCGTGGTCCTTGCTGTGGCTCCAAAGTCTGATCTCATGATGGGCTCCAACCAGCTCGACCTTTGACCTCAACCACTGCCTGGGCTGTCAGCTATGCCTGGAAAGGTTCTTGTTTCTCACTGGGCCTCTGAAGATTTCTCAGGAGATCCCTTTCAGTAATACTCTGACTGCTGCACCTATATTTCCTTGCTAGGAGGAAAAACTTCTATTTGGAGAGCATGTCAACAATCATCAAACCACATTCTTTAGTTCAGTGAACTTCTCTTATAGGCCATCAAAGCCTCATCTGAACATGGATGCACCACTTGCACAAGTTTAATACCTGTAAATGAACGGTTAATCACACAAATCACTGCAACAATCATAAAAAACATTGAAAACATTGTGTTTCATGTTAATCCTGGACCCCTCCTCTTGACGCATGGACACTCCCATGAGTCAACTCATCAAAACCAGATTCCTATCTTAAGGAAAAAGGTTAGCTAGATCACGTCCCAGGCAACATCAGGGCGTCTCCTCCTCTGGAGCAGCACCACCCTGGACCTATAATCCTGCAATAAAAGATGTTAGTGTGTTTTGCATATTAAGTTTGCTTAAAAACTGGCTCCGCCAGGAGCCTGCATACACACCATCATGGCCTGAAAAACAAGATCTGGAAGTGAAATCAAACTTCACGCTTATAAACAATTATATCATAAGAGTAATAAAGCATTCAACATCAGCAAGACAAGTGTCATGTGCAGGTTTTTCTCAAATCAGTAAACTACAATTATTTCCATAATTCGCCTCAGACATGGGTCATCCCATGTACTCAGTCAACATTAATGTAATCGGTGACTTCTCTTAAGCAAAGTCACTCCACTCATATATTACTAGGAGCTCAATAGTGGCCAGCTAATGAGCCCCATATTCAACTATTCCATAAACACTGCATCTCTTATTTGTTTTTCTCATGTCACTTGTCCGCTTCTGCTGAATCCTCTACATGTACTCTTAGAAAAACAAACATTAGCAATACACATTGACCATCCCGGTAGTCAGGCGCAGGTCGACAGGTTCCAGAGGTGCCATAAAAAGACCATAAAGTTAGCCATCCATAGCTGTGGAAAGAATGTTATTCACATCATCAAAGTAACCTTCACATTTTCCCAAAAACACAGTGTAACAGCATCACCACTCATAACCTATAAACACAGTTTCTTCACACATAAACCCAGAAATCCTGTAGTAGAAAAACATCATTAAGTTGTGTCCTGCTGTAAATCACATGATCAAATCACATGATTAACCATCTGCTGTAAAAAGAAATGTAAATGTTAGCGCTGCGCGGGTGTATACACTCTATATCACAGTAATCTCTGTGAGCAACACAAGCCCATGAATAACACACCCCTGGTAGATTCACAAACACAGAAAGTGGCATTTAAAAGGTTAAATCGTCATGCAACCTCGGATGTTGCTGTCATCTTTCTGCTCCTGTAAAAAGAAACACACATAGATTCATCTACACCTTTGTCAGGTGGGGGTTAACTTCGCACAGTGATGTCAGTCAGTCTGTCAGCTTCTGTCAGCTTTTACCAGTCAGTTTTTTCTCTTTCACTCATTCATTCATACATTCATTCATTCTTTCTTTGCTGATAGTGGAAACCATCATCGCATTTGATCTCCACCCTCAGCAAAATGATGTTATTTCAAAAGAAAAAGAAGAACTTTAGATCGGATTACCTGGCTGAATCCTTTTTAGGCAGGGACTCTCATTTTCTAATTGTCCCAAATAAGTGACTTTCTCCTGAGCCCATTTTAATGTGGAGAAACTCACTTGTAACAATTTTCTCGACGACGTGTAGCACTTTTAATTCCCGACATGCAGATCTGCTTAAACAGAGATTATCGAACAAAACTTTCAGTGCAATGTGAAAGTATCAAAATAAAAAGGCCTTGTTAAGTCATGACACAAGCTCCTCATCTCAGGAGGGTAAATCATACCATTAGCATGATTTATCATACCATCATACTAATTGGCAGGCTCAACTTCACAACAAAAGAAAAATCATCAGTTAGATTCACTCCAAACCAACCATCAGCTGCACAACACACAACATAAGCCTAATGTCTTATTAGCTATGAGTTTAATCTCCAGGTCTGTGCTCTTCACTCATTTAGGCCACACACCCATTTTATTCAGTTTTCCTTTTTCCCTTCATCATAAAACATGTGACATGTTGTCATGCACTTCACAAAAGAA
This sequence comes from Perissodus microlepis, assembly GCF_051167445.1. Lineage (NCBI taxonomy): Eukaryota > Metazoa > Chordata > Actinopteri > Cichliformes > Cichlidae > Perissodus > Perissodus microlepis. The sequence continues at coordinate 21,273,864 of NC_140462.1, forward strand.
GTTTGTTCTGACGTATTCAGAGTTGTGTATTTAGGTACAGGATTCACTCGCACATCAAAACAGGAAACTCAGTGTTTTAGAGTCTCCACTCAACACACAACAAACTCCAACACATCCCATTCACTCGTACTAGAATTCAGTCACCTTTCCTTAATCTAAGAACGATCAACTAATTTGCATATCAGCTATTAACCCACTAAGTTGACAGGACAACAGAAATGCATGTTCAAAATGTTATCACAAAAATAGAATTTCCCTCATACAGTAAATTACTTGTGCTGCATCAATCAAGCAGGAAGCATCTTCCAATTTACTATATCAACAACTAAATTTATTGTCTGATCACTGGTTGGTCAAACCAGAATCTTTTTTTCCCACAAAAATCAAACTGTTGTCCTGCAACCTAGAGAGTTAATTGTCAGCATTTGATAAATTCAGTATTTGATAACAAGTGTCTGTTAAATTCACACTATTTTAACACTGATGAGAGATAACAAGCTGATCTTCATTGCATGTGTGTTTGTGTTATTAGGCAGGTTGAATCAATGTCTGTGGAGCTGCATATCCAGCAGAGCATGTTCTTAAAGCTGCCTTTCCTACAGACTTCTCTGCTATTATTTGATCATTTCTTAACTAATGTGCTATGAGTCCACTGGTCTTTGCATCACACGAGGTGACTTGGACAAGAAGATAGACAGACTCACATGCTCAAGATGTTGCCTAATCTTCATGAGCTCTCTTGTGTTTGTGTTAGTAGGGTTAATGCATGTTCTGCTTGTGTGTGTGATTTTGTATATGTTTCTTTTTTGCAGTGTTTCAGACTCCTTCTCAATTTTCCAACTTAAGCAGTCAGTTTTCTTTTCCCCTGGTTTGCTAACCCAAATTTTGATTTCCCCGTTAAACAACAAAATTCCTATGTGTTCTCACCACTCCTCTCACTCTGTTGTCCTCTCCCACTTCAACAGTCCAATAGCAGGCAGTTCTCCTTCAGCTTTGTCCTGTGTTCCACTGTCCCTTCTTGCCATTTTACTCCAAAGGTGGCAAATGTCAAACTCCAACAGTCTCCTCAGTTCTCCTCAAATGTTCTTGTCACATGCACAGTGAAGTTGCAGCTTGTTGGAAACACAGTGCCATTCATCCAATCAGGCAGGATGATGGGTTTGCTCTTCTTCTCTGATGCTGTTTGTCCACACTGCTGCTGCTTGCTGGGACACTTTGCTCAGGACTTTGCTGCTGTCTCTTTATCTGCCATGTTATTGCTCTTTGGAGCTGCATTCCTTGTCTTCAGGGAGGAGTGAGAGCTCGCTTGTGAGGTTGAGGGACACATGGAGCTGTAAATAAGTCAGCCAAAAACTTGGCCTGAACGTTTCCAATGATGTTAAACTATAACTTTCTTCCGACCGCTGCATGTGGAAAATTGATTCAGGTCTGCTTTTCATCTGAAAGTGACAAACTAAGACATTGTCATCATTATTATCACTGCTTAATCAACACACATCTCTCTTTCACTGTTTTTGTGAACAGTCCTTTCTTAAAAGCAGAAAATGAGATTGTAGTTGTTCTTGGCTGATCAACACAAAACCTTTTTCGTATGATTATTTTTCATCTACAATGTAAATTTTGTCTCTTTTGTACTTTTTTTTTCCTTTACAGTAGCTGGTGACCTGCAGAATCACCGCTCTCACAATCAGAGGCAATTACTTTTACACAGCGCACAAAACACTGTGACGTCAGACACATTCACACTCACTTTTTTCATCTGCGTAAATAGATCATATGGCTGATGATATGTGCCATGGTGATCCATAAATATGAACACAAGTTTATTTAATTATTTTTCAACCCAACAAAACAAATAACAAAAACATGATGCTGATGCTATAAACACTCTACACACATGAGTCAAGATGCAGAAAAACTGCTGCGCATCTGAAAGAAGAAGCTGAACTCACGGAAACACTGCACACTCCAGTTATCAGAGTTATCATAGTTCTGTTTCCCTCTCTTTGAGTTCTCAGACAGCTCTCGATCTGATAATGTGTAGCTTGCTCATCATCTCAGAAGAGACCACAACACAACCTCACACAGTGGTTGCGTGCTTTGCCCCACAGTGGCAAAGACTTGCACTTTCATATTCAATTCAGCTTCTCCATCATGTAGTTTTCAGCTGTTTCATACAGGGTTCAGCATATTAGTTGTTTTCACAGGTGTGCTCTATATCTCAACAATGGCTCATAATAAGACGACAGTCTTTCACACAGGTCAAGTGCCTCTATGCACATCATTAGTTTAAATATTTACCTATATCACTTCACCTCATATGTCATTGTACTGAATTTGAGCAACCCTAAGCTTAATGCAGATCACTTTTAACAATTATCCACCTCAATTAGATCTATGGTCTGGAGCACAGGCTGTTGTCGATCAGGGCAAGCTAAAGAATAAACATTTTGTGTCAGCAAGGGGTGGGGGAAAGCCATTCACCAGAGCATATCTTAAGTGCTGCTGATGTGGGCTGGCCTTCTCCACATGCTCTTCAAGGCTGGTGTGTTTTCTGAAAACTTCTAACATTTGAATCTCTTCCATTTATAATCCTGCGATTAACCGCACGGCTCAGGTCCGCGTGAACCCGCGCAGCTAAGGAGCCGTCGCTCTCTTTTATTTAAATACTTTGCGCTGCCAGGAGCAAAGTCCAGCATAAACGTCTGTCACCCTCTGACGCACTCTTGGTTGCTTAGGAACCCATGATAACAACAACCGGTGTCACAGACCACGTGTTCTGCTCCACACTCACTCACACAAACACAAACACCACGAACAACAACAAAGAATAGGCCTATTGTCCAGCACAATCTGGACCCCGCGGAACTTCTCAATGCCCCACAAAGCGGCGGACCCCACAAAGCGGTCTACATTTCGCCCCAATAAGACGGCGAACCAAAAAAGTTCGAACTGCGCAACTCTGCGACTTAATGCTTCTGTACAAAAAACCCCCACTGAGCGGCTTTGTACATCGCCCCACTAAGACGGCGAATTTTAGCCCCACTAAGCGGCCACGGACAACTCCCCACTGAGCGGCGAAGACGTACAGACGGCGAATTTTAGCCCCACTAAGCGGCCACGGACAACGCCCCACTGAGCGGCGAAGACGTACAGTTATAGAGTTGGACTCTAAACTTACTCGGTGTTGCTTAGCGTGTAGTATAGCCTCGAATCCCGCCGATCGTCATTCATCAAGGAGAGAAAACAGACAGCTAATCCACTGGCCCGATGACGAATTCTCACGTCTCGGGACTTTACTACAGGAACTTCCTGGCTGACGTCAGTCTTTCAGCGTGTCTCTTCTCCCCTCGGTGAATATCGACTCCAGGGCTCCGGCTCTTGAAGGACAATTAATGATAGGTTTGTAGCTTAAACCTATTCGCTGGAACGTTGAAGACAATATAATTACACAGCAAGCAAGACATGAAGTAGGCAAAGTCTTCATGTTTCTTGTGCACGGGAGAGAACCGGACAAACGCCGTTCCTTCGCTTGACCCCAGTTGCTCCCGTCCGCTCCCCCGTAACACTGCTCTTTTATTGAGGTTACATGAATATGCATAAGTTCATTAACATATGACGTATACATACACACAAAGAGTACCTTGCCTTTGTGTGTGTGTGTGTCTGTGTGTGTGTGTGTGTGTGTGTGGTGGTGGGGGGGGGGTCAGAGTGTGACCCCATAAAGACTTCCCTAAACCTGCTGGTCTGGAAGTCCAGCAGTTCATCTAAACAAAAGGCATTTAGCCTAAAACAGATATAGCCACGTTTATCCTACCATAAAACAATAAGAGAAGGTACGACCTCTCCCATGCTCCCAGAGTGCTCTCTGATGCACACGAAGTTTGCAGACTATCAAGGATCAAACCTCTACCAATCTACAACTAATTATAAAACTCTAAGCATATATAAGTAGATATTTCTAAGCATAAATGACAATCAACAATACAAAACCTAACACGGTTCATAACTTCCCTTCAACTCATTCATGTCACCTACAAGGTAAACCTGTTTCTCCATCACCTGCTCAGCTCTGATGATTCAGTAAGGACATCTCCTGGTTTCATCTTCATGTTTCCCTCTCACCACATATCCAAACCGATATCATGACCAGCAAACATCAGCTGATACTAGAAAGTAATATTAAATACATTCTAACAACAGCTTATCACGCTTAAACGTGCTGCTGCTGTTTATCTGCTGGTCTCCTCTTTCTAGCGCAAAATGGGCGATAAACAAACAAGAAAGACGGGACTTGCGGCAGAAAAGCCGATCAGCTGATCATTGATCAGTTTCATGTTTGAAGTAATAACAGGAGAGGGAGGGGGAGCGAATGAGAGAAGTAGATGCAACTGCGCAGCAAAGACAGAATAACTCCAGCTTTGTGTCTATTTTTTAATTCTAGCTGAAGTACGGGACAAATTGCTTCCTTTTCACCACAATATGGAACTCCGATGGCCAGTCCAGCTGTGGCTCAACATATCAGTTGTTAAGCTTAATGTGGAAATACTACGCAAACATTCAGGGATGAACTTACACACTTACTTTACTTCTCTGGGATAGTTTTCGCCGAGATGAAATGCCACGGTTAGGAAGCATGTAGCGAGGCTCCAAATGCTCCAACAGACCACCGACAGGTCTCGCAAACAACAGCCGCTCTATCACGTGACACATACTGCTCTGATGCGCCGATCTGGGTTACGCCAAGTAGCGCATTTTGTGAGGTGATTTTGTGGTACTTCGGATCGAATTACATTTTTTATTTCTCTCCTATATCCGATCCAGTAATTTAGGTCAGTATTGGACCGATACCGATACGTAATATCGGATCGGTCCATCTCTATATGAAACAGGAAAATACAACCATGTAATCCATTTATTTCAACAAAGTAACTGTATTCTGAATATCACCTTTTTAAACGGTAACTGTAACGGAATAGAGTTACTCAGATTTTGTATTTTAAATACGTAACCCCGGTACATGTATTCCGTTACTACCCAACACTGCTCATAAAATAAAATGAAAACAAAAAAAAATTAGCAAATATTTTAGATGTCCTCTATGAAAAAAATCAACAAATTTATAACTTTTTTTTATCATTTGGAAATAATTTCTGCAGAAAAATCCTCAAAGGTGAATCCGCGAATACTGAATAGAGAATATGCATGGGCCAGTGTACCTAAAAGAGACACGGTCCTAAAAAAAAGAGGGAAAAAACACACCTTTCATTTTGGTGGAAAAATGTTGATCAGTCAAAAAAATTATATGTCATTCTTTTGTTTAGGAAGATGGGGAAGTTTTGCGAGTGACGGCAGCAAGAGAGAGCGAGCAAGCCAAAGAAAGAGAGAGAGAGAGTTTTTGAGATGTGGGAGATTTGTGATGTTTGGATTTTATAGTTATTTTATGCAGAAGACCTGATTGGTCTGTAAATAGTTTGAAATGGTTATATAAAAAACACCTGATGCATTGGCTGCATTTTTAGGTAAATAGTTGCATATAACTTTGTTAATTAACCAATCATACCCTGGACCCCAGAGGATTAATTGTGAAATCTCAGGAAATGCTATGTTTAATGAATTTTGAAATAGAAAATTGAAAGTTGTTACTATAGTATGGAGAGGATGTTAGTAATTTAGAAGAGTCACAGTGCACTAGAGCCTATACATCGCAGCCCGCTAAAGTTCATCAGCATGAAGGCGGGCATGCAGCCTAGCTGCATCACCAGCAGCAAGTACACATACAGATAAAAATGAAGGAATTGGAGAAATTAATAGAAAATCATTGTATACAGAGTCAAGCGCATTGTTAACCTCCATATATCACCTTGGTTTGACAAAATCCCTTGCTTCTTACGCCTCCTGTTTACACTTCCTCTCTTTGGCTGAGGGGGATTGTGGGTGTTGTATTGAAATATTGACTTGTAATATTCCCACTGGTCCTGGCTGCACTGACTCCTTGTCAAAAGTATTAAATGTCACACACTTCAGCTGCCCACACAAGTGCACGAACACAGATGTGGTACACACACACACACACACACCTACTCACGCACACACACACATACAGGTTTGCAATGTCGAATACACTCACAGTCAGACACATGGACAGGAATAGCACTGCTTACAGGTGCGCTCATTCAGCTGAATAGTCAGACTAATGCCTACACACACACATACATACATGCACTCATTAATGCAAAAGAGACATACAGACAGACAGACATGCTATGAACAACACAGCCCTCTAGAACCTCTCAGGGATCCTAGCTACATTTCAGTATCCATAAATTGTACCGAGCCTGTTTGTTTAATTTATGTTTTTTAAATTATGTAATAGCCTACCAACACCATCCTGTGCAGTCCCCTAAAATCCCAAATGTACATTACTTGACATGGATGGTGCTATAAACTAAATTAATTAATTTAAAAAAAATACAGCAAAATGCAGACACCTTGGATACATGTCATTGTTTTTGACACTAGCTCTTCTCTGTGGTTGGCTCATAGAACAACAACAGGACAAGCAAGAGTAGCCCACAGACTTGGTTGTACAGCATATTTTTTGCACTGCCTCCATCTGACAGCAGACTCTGGCTGTGTCTGAATTCAGGGGAAGGATGCTTAAAATGGCATATTTGGATGCAATGAAGTCACAGTGACGTGACGAAGGCTGTCCGAATTCAAAGAGCACTCAAAATGTGGTGACAAATGCGTCCTACCTCTCCGCGAATCTGAGGGTTAGTCGTGTCCGAATTCAGGGGAAGGATGCGCCAATGCCATATTTGGAAGCAATGACGTCACGGCAAGGCGATGAAGGCTGTCCGAATTCAAAGAGTGCTCAAAATGTGGCGACAAATGCGTTCTACTTTGCCCTGAATTCTAAGGATGGGTCCGATGTATCCTTCGTGTCCTACTATATCCCAGGATTCATTGCGGGTCATAGAGGAGATTTGTTTCTGATAACGATGGTGGTCGAAGCAGGAGAGGAAAACACTTTCAAATGAAAGTATATGAAAATCTGGTTGTACAAAAGTTAAACTGTTATAGCGGTCGTGTTGTTAAGCTTTGGGCATCTACATAGACATGTTTCTTTTATTTAAAATAACCGTAAACCAGCTTGTATCGTGGGTCCCACGGTTTTTCATGTATTGCCGCTTACATACAGCTAATTTTGATTTTTTCGAATTGGTGATATAATTTATTAAAACGAGGAGAAAACGATCACCTCTTCACTGGGGTGAAGAATTGGGCCGCTACGGCGTGGATGTACAAGAGTAAATCAATGTACACATCATATGCATATGAGTACGGTCCTATTAACCGTCATGCTGTACAGCAGCGGTCCCCAACCTTTTTTGCGCCACAGACCGGTTTATGTCGGACACGGAGCCTTTAAGGTATCGCGGATGAATACAACCACATAAAATGATCCGACCAAGACAAAAAACTGTGGTATTTTGCAAATATAATAATAAACGTGAATGTACTGTGTAATTGTGTAACTTTATTAGCAGCGTCCTCCTGAAAATGCACCAACATTGACAGTAACATCCTCCTCTCTGCCGCTTAATGCGCTCTGGTCGCTATGGTAACGTGTAAATATTTCTTTCAAAATAAGACACACAGCTACAACAAGGGAAAGACCCAGGGAAACAGAGTTTACGATAAAACCCCTGAAAACTATAAATTTCAACTCTCATGGCCCGGTACCAAACGACTCACAGACCGCTGCTGTACAGAACCTCTGATGTCCAGACGGTATTCCTCTGGTGTTCTGCTGTGAAAACGTTTGGGTTTAGGGATTAACATAGTTGCCATGGTTTCCTTTCTTCTCTTATTTGTTGTGTGTGATCAGGACAATTCTGGAGAAGATGGGCCTGCAGGGGAAAGTCACCCCCTTGCAGGCCAGAAGACATGAGATAACTTTAAAAAATACAAAGTACGTATGTGTGTTATCAAGAAGATAATTCTTAAAAACACAAGTTAATAAATGTGCAATTACTAAGAGTTGTTGTGGTGTTTTTATTTGCTTGCTGTCATTTTTGATTTCCTCTGCCTTTAGGATTTCAAGTATCCAGGCTCAGGAGAGGGGGTCAATGGGAAGCCCACTGCTGCTACTTGGCCCTGGTTTGCCCTCATGGATGAGGTGATAGGACAGATGCCTTCCATTAAGCCTCCTGTCCTAATGTCCTTTCTCCCTGAGGACACTCCAGGGCCAAGCACAGCAGTGGGTGACCAAAACGACAGCGATGACAAAGCGGCTCAGCCACCTACGACAGGGAGAAAGAGGAAAAGAGACAGGGATGATGAGCTACCAGACCTCATCACAGAGGACATGAGGCAGCAAAGAGAGGCTGAGGAGAGGAGAGCAGGGAGAGGATCGACAGACTGTTTTCACTTCTAGAAAGATTAGTTCCAAAATGAGTTATGTATTGAGAAATTTATTTATTTGAATATATTTGTTACATTGTTATATGTGTTGCATTAGTTTAAAGTTTTTATGTTATTAATAAATTGATTCAAACAAACAGTAATTGTCACTGAACTAAATTTGATTTACAGGCATTTTTAACATGTATGAACATGACGCTAACTTTGAACAATATTACTTGGATATTTATTTGATAGCAATAAAGTAAATAACAATAACAATTAAACAAGAATATTTCAAATACACAGTATGTAAAGATGAAAAAACAATATTTACAGTTGTTCACAGAGGATTAACCTGAGTGACCTGTTCCTGGACGGTTTCTTTTACAACTGTAATAGATTACAGGAAGTCTCTGGCAGTGTTGCTGAAGATCAGACATGGATGGGGTGTTGCAACTGAGACCTGCGGTTTGTCTTTTCTGGTTGGTGAGTGGAAAATCACACAGGGTGGTCTGCAAAGAGAGCTTTAGGATGCTTCCTCCCACTGTCCACTGCATCGTCCATCCACAGGGTTTGCAGGGCTGGCTCACTCGTGGCTGCCACACCACTAAGATGTTTTCAGAAATATGCAAGCAGAAGATGGTGGATGCTATATTATTAGTATAATACTTGTAACTCTGTAGCAGACAACAGTTTGATAAAGATTAGATTCTATACGTTTCAAATATATTTAGTTTATATATTTTATATGATACAGTACATGTGTAAGAATGATCGATGTTGTGCCAAAAAACGATCGTCTGCCAAAAACTGATTTCCGGTTTTTGCCCTAAACTGATTGCTCATATTTAACCTGCTATAAATAACTTGTTGGTCTATAATACGTGAAACATATGTCAAATGTTTCCCCCATTAATGATATCAAGTCGCCTTGAGCCACCAGCAACATTCCTGTAACAAGGTAGAAGCTGCAATCAGTTTTTGGCAGTGACTTTTATATATCCTTTATTTATCCAGTTCACAAACAATCTTGTTGACATTAGAAATTTATTTTTTAAGAGTAATCTGGTCAAGAGGACAGCAGACAGCACAACAAATATATCAAGTGTACCTACATTATAACCAGAGTTATAAAGATACTTGAACAACAGGTAATTATTGTATATAGAAAACCCCTTTGTAAACCATGTTCACCGAAGTCTATTTACCAACAAACATAAAGAAATTACACATATTGCACACGGAAACCAGTTTTGGCAGGCGAACACTTTTTGGCACAACGCTGGCAATAATTCAATTATCCGTGTAATTAGCTAAGTAGATTAAAGGAAATTATTTTTCCTGGATATGATTGTCTCTGATGAGCCTAAGGTACAAAACGTGCGGGCGACGACGATAAGGTTTTTCTAGCTCCTCGAGAAATAAAATTGTCCACACAACGGAGCGACATTTCTGGGTCCATTTTAAAGTTTTCGCGCTGTGGCGCTAGTGACCGGAAAAACACGCAAGTAAGGGCGGAGTTGAAGACTAGGAGGCTGTCCACAGCCCATCTGTTATGTTGGATACTCATTGTTTGTTCAATAAAGTTTCTATGGAGCAAAAAAAGGGGGCTGTCCACAGCCGCTCACTTCCTGACTACCCGTCCGTCTAAGGACACTACCTTGTGACGTAGGTAGGTAGTGTCCTTATGAGCATCCTTCCCCTTAATTCGGACACAGCCACTCTCTGCAGGTAGACAGGCAGTCCGTAGCTGTCCAAGCACTGCCAACACACTAGCACAACACCCGCCTGTGTTTGTGTGTCTGTGTGTGTCTGTGTGTGTAACATGAACCTCGCCCTGAGCGTTTTTTCCAAGAGGCCTTAACTGTTCCCTCCTTGGAGAGAAAGACCCTTAAACATCCCTATCTGATATTGGCTATTGATTTAGCCTCTCACAAACAGCATACACACACATGCACACACACTCACTCTTTCTCTCTCTTGCTCACACTCCAGTGCTGGCATGTCAACAGACTCCAGCAGCTTCACTGGGCAAAAGACAGCACATTCTCTGCAACTAAAAGGCAACTAATTAGGAGGGAAATTAGATGGAGATCCAATGATACAATCCAAATAGAGTACAGCTGAGTGGCACAGAATAGAAAATAGGAAGTAGAAGAGTTCATGAAGCACTTCCTTGTTCTCTCTCCCCCCAAACCTGAGCTTAATGTAGGCAGGATCATATTGAACATTTGGAAAAAAAAACATGAAAAGTCTTGAAACATGGCTGCTTATTAGGAGCAAATAAGATGGAGGTATGCTTTGATGAACTGTAAATGGAGCTCAGCTGAGGTGTGTGTGTGGCAAACACAGACTCAGAAACTCTGTTCTCAGCTCTTTTTGCTATTTGTCATCATTACCCTTCCTCTCCCCCAAACTCATCACAATCAGTGCACATCCTGGGTGATGGGATTGTTTCCAAACGGAGCGAAAACACCTCATCTTAGTGTAAATAGGCTAGAAATGAATAGAAGGTCTGCCTGTAAAATATCACTGCAGATGAATTCAGTCCAATTTACAGCAATGTGAAGTGTATGTAAATTGAGATAAAGTAAACTGCAGACTAATCAGATGCCTGTGGAATAGTGGAGGGTAGGTGAGACTGAAACAAGAGAAACTGCATGTAGAGTTTAATGTTTATACTTGAGGTGCTAAGTTACAAAACAGACTTTTGGACTCTGAAATATTGTATATATAGCAATAATGACAACAAGCTGTATGTCAGTTACAAGACAAACAGGAATTCTGGAGTCAGCTGGATAAAGTGGTAGACTGTCCCCAAGGTAGAGAGATGGGCGATTGGAGCAGACTTCAGTGGACATGCAGGTGAAGGGAACAGAGGTAATGACGAGGTCTTGGCTAGGTATGGTGTGAAAGAGAGAAATGCAGAAGGACAAATGATGGTGGGATTTGCAAAAAGAATAAAATTGACTGTGTTGTACTTTAGGAAGGAGGAACATAGAAAGTTAGAGGAAGGTGCATATGTAACCCATGGTTATTGTATTGCCAATTGTATTCTATTTTTATTCTAATTCTAAGTGTTACTGTTTTGTTTAGTGTTGAGTTTTGTTTGTTTTGTGTGTGGTGACTTTCTTTCACTGCATCCGCCTGCACGGAGCTAGATGAGCAAAGCTGTGTGGAGATTCAGTCCTGTAACTCATTGCGCTACGGAATTAATGTTTTCTTTGAAGAATATCCTGGTGAGTCTCACAGTTGCAGATTACTTTGTGATTCACAGTCCAGTTTCTGAGTATAAAACCAGTCAGGATACTATGTTTGTCGGAAATGTGATGTTTGTCATAGAACCTGCTAATGATTCCTTAGCTATGTTAGCCTGTGGAAAGTATGCTAGCATTCCCACATGTGCTCCCTGGGCTAATGCACTTACATGTGAAGTTTTAGCTAACACACCACGTGAGACAGTTTTCATGCTTCATGATTTGCAGTGAAATGTATTTCTGTTATTGATAAATTGTTATTGGCCAATAACAATGCCATCTAAGGACTGGATGCAGTGGAGGTGCCTAGAAAGAAAAAAAAAAATTCTTCTTTGGCTCTCGGAGGAGGTGGACGCACTTTTTCTCCTCTCCCTTATCTTCCCTGCTTATGTCCTTGTCTAGTCTCGTGGGTTTTTTTGTATTTTCCCTGGAACATTCTCTCACAGTCTGTTCTCTAAAACCTAAAAGAGGAATTATGGATTGGATCAACTGGTCCCTAAATGCAATTGACACCCCTTTCTCAATGAGAAGTTTGGGCTTGGGTGAGCCTGAGTGCTGAAGATATCTACCTATTCGGAACCATGGTAACAGGGTTCTGGCTGATCGGAGCTGGCTTGGCCCTGACTTATCGAAGAATTAAGAAAGCGGAACCGGCTGTTCAAACCCCCACAAGGCTGCCCGCTGGGATTGGAATGATGGGAGAGGCGTGAGTTTCTCAAAATGGGCTCATTGAGTCAGCACGGATAAGATCTTGGAGAGGCTACGACTGCTGTGAATACTCAGAATAAGATCTCTGACTGCAGACTGGATACATCTCGGAAGGGCTAGCCTGGAATAACATCTCTGGGCGCAAATTGGATGTCATCTCGGGGAGGCACACTGCCGTGAGTTCTCAGGAATTGGCTCCTTGAGCACAAGAAATGACAACATCACAGAACGCAAGTATGGCGAAGCTCGCGGCTCTCCAACGGGAGATTGAGAGACCAGTGTTGGACTGTAGAACTGCTTTGAAATTCATATGAGCTGTTCGCACTAAAGTAAAAAATACCATCACTTATGCGGATACCACTTTGGCGCCAGCTGCAAAGCCGGAGCTGAACAAAACACCCTGATAACGACTGTGTTTAGTCTGTTCCTTCCCATTCCATGCAAGGCCACCTGGGTTGGCTGGAAGACTGTTTACTTAGCCTGGCAGGGCGAAGGACACTGTCTCAGCTGAACTATGGACACGCACACACATACATATACTGATACTGATAAGCACTCACTGACGCATCACCCTCCCTACCCCGGATCCAACGCCACCTCCAACGCTTACCTCCCCTCTGATGTGGACATTGGGTCAGTTGGAGGCGCAGTTGAAAGACTGCGCCTCCAACGCCACCTCCAATGCTTACCTCCCCTCTGATGTGGACATTGGGTCAGTTGGAGGCGCAGTTGAAAGACTGCAGCGGTCCCAGATCAGATGTACACACTGGAACTCTTTCCCATGTTGCTGTCTGTGTTTATTGTGCTATGGTGTGTTGATATCTGTGCATTCCTGTATTATCCTTCTGTGTTACATATTTCGATGTTTTTTTTTTCCTTGCTACCTAGCCTGACCTGTCTCCCCAATGTGATGTTTGTGTATTGTATGTACGGTCGGCAAGGTCTGTCATCTTGGTTGTGGGCAAAAGACCTGCAACTGACAAATAAAGGCTATCTCATCTCATCATCTCAAAGGACGCTCGCAATCTGAAGGCCACCTATTTCCTGGGAACGTGGTAGGATGCAACGATTTGCAATTTTTTTAAGGATTAACGTTCTGAGATCTCAGGACGCTTTATGTTGTTACTTTTTTCCTTTTTTGGGTCAGATCTGATTCCACTTAACACAAAAAACTGTTGCATCTAAAAGCAAAACTGTGACTAAAGACAATCCAAATAACTTGAACACTTACTAAGAACACTGAATACGAAGTGCACTGAACTGAATGGACAGCCTACCTAATACAGGGAGTGCAGAATTATTAGGCAAATGAGTATTTTGTCCACATCATCCTCTTCATGCATGTTGTCTTACTCCAAGCTGTATAGGCTCGAAAGCCTACTACCAATTAAGCATATTAGGTGATGTGCATCTCTGTAATGAGAAGGGGTGTGGTCTAATGACATCAACACCCTATATCAGGTGTGCATAATTATTAGGCAACGTCCTTTCCTTTGGCAAAATGGGTCAAAAGAAGGACTTGACAGGCTCAGAAAAGTCAAAAATAGTGAGATATCTTGCAGAGGGATGCAGCAGTCTCAAAATTGCAAAGCTTCTGAAGCGTGATCATCGAACAATCAAGCGTTTCATTCAAAACAGTCAACAGGGTCGCAAGAAGCGTGTGGAAAAACCAAGGCGCAAAATAACTGCCTATGAACTGAGAAAAGTCAAGCGTGCAGCTGCCAAGATGCCACTTGCCACCAGTTTGGCCATATTTCAGAGCTGCAACATCACTGGAGTGCCCAAAAGCACAAGGTGTGCAATACTCAGAGACATGGCCAAGGTAAGAAAGGCTGAAAGACGACCACCACTGAACAAGACACACAAGCTGAAACGTCAAGACTGGGCCAAGAAATATCTCAAGACTGGTTTTTCTAAGGTTTTATGGACTGATGAAATGAGAGTGAGTCTTGATGGGCCAGATGGATGGGCCCGTGGCTGGATTGGTAAAGGGCAGAGAGCTCCAGTCCGACTCAGACGCCAGCAAGGTGGAGGTGGAGTACTGGTTTGGGCTGGTATCATCAAAGATGAGCTTGTGGGGCCTTTTCGGGTTGAGGATGGAGTCAAGCTCAACTCCCAGTCCTACTGCCAGTTTCTGGAAGACACCTTCTTCAAGCAGTGGTACAGGAAGAAGTCTGCATCCTTCAAGAAAAACATGATTTTCATGCAGGACAATGCTCCATCACACACGTCCAAGTACTCCACAGCGTGGCTGGCAAGAAAGGGTATAAAAGAAGAAAAACTAATGACACGGCCACCTTGTTCACCTTATCTGAACCCCATTGAGAACCTGTGGTCCATCATCAAATGTGAGATTTACAAGGAGGGAAAACAGTACACCTCTCTGAACAGTGTCTGGGAGGCTGTGGTTGCTGCTGCACGCAATGTTGATGGTGAACAGATCAAAACACTGACAGAATCCATGGATGGCAGGCTTTTGAGTGTCCTTGCAAAGAAAGGTGGCTATATTGGTCGCTGATTTCTTTTTGTTTTGTTTTTGAATGTCAGAAATGTATATTTGTGAATGTGGAGATGTTATATTGGTTTCACTGGTAAAAATAAATAATTGAAATGGGTATATATTTGTTTTTTGTTAAGTTGCCTAATAATTATGCACAGTAATAGTCACCTGCACACACAGATATCCCCCTAAAATAGCTAAAACTAAAAACAAACTAAAAACTACTTCCAAAAACATTCAGCTTTGATATTATTGAGTTTTTTGGGTTCATTGAGAACATGGTTGTTGTTAAATAATAAAATTATTCCTCAAAAATACAACTTGCCTAATAATTCTGCACTGCCTGTACATTTATGGACACTTGAAGTGATATTTTGGACATTGTTGAAGATTACATGTTGAAATGATTTAAATGTTTTGTTCATGTCTATGTTTTGGACCACTTAAATGTTGAATACACTCAAGTCACTTTTTCCTTTAAGTAGTTGTAAGTGTCTCATTCTGAGTGGGTTTTTTTTCCTTCTTTAAGTTGAGTTACCACTGCCAGTTTCCTTACGATCCTAACTGAACCCAACAAGAGCAGATTCTGAAATATTGTTTTTTTTTTTACTTTGGATGACAGATTAGTGTGGATTTGACTGATTTTTGACTACTCAGTTAAAAAGGGTGACACATACAGATGAACTATATCTTATGAAGCTACATTCTGAAAGAGATGTAGCTAGGTAGCATCATATGGCAGTCTGTGGGACATCAAGAAAAGGAAAGTGAAGACAGAGACGAGGAGTAAATAGTGGAAGGAAGCATGTTGCACAGAGTTCAGGATGAAGTTGAGACAGGACGACAGGAGGAGTTACCAGATGACTGAGAAAGTACAGATGAAGAGGTGAGGAAAACTGCCAAGAACATACCTGATGTTTTTCTGGCCAGAAGAAAGAAGACAAAGAGACTTGATGGTGGAATGTGGAAATACAGGAAAGTATTCAAAGGAAGAGGTTGGCAAACAAAAAGGGAGGGATAGTCAGGAAGATGAAAAAAAAGTTGAATGCGAGGCTGACAAGAAAGAAGAGCATATTCATCTACCGTCTAGACAAAGACAATGAGCTGTAAAGGATGTGCAGCAGAATAGGATGATTAAGGATTGAGATGGAAAGAGAGAGTGTTGAAAAAATGGAAGGTGTACTTTGAGCAAAGGTGGCAAAAGTACAGACTTTCTTTACTTAAGTAGAAGTTCAGATACCTGTGTTGCTGTGCCCATTCAGCTGAATAATCAGACTAATGCCTACATACACACCTACAAAACAATGAATAAAACACTCGGGGATCCTACCTACATTTCATTCATCCCTAATAATATTATAATTAGAATTAATGTACTTAGCTTGAATCTGTTATGTAGGACACATGGAATTAGGGCTGGGCGATATGACCCAAAATTCATATCTCGTAATTCATATCTAGCTGTAATGCTCCGACAATCCATCAAGCGGTGCGGCTTCGTAGCTTACCAAAGTCGTACTAAAACATTTTTGACAGATTGCTGAGTGCTGTGTACCACATAAAATCGGTTCGCGGTCAGTAAGCACAACCAGAACTCATACATAAGGCGCACTGTAGATTTTTGAGAACATGAAAGGATTTTAGTGTAAGGTTATAGTCCGAAAAATACGGTATATAAGTTTTGTAAGGTGGTTTGTTTTGGGGCAGGAGGCTGGAGACTTGGGATACAGCATTTTCACACACACTCTTCATTTTGCACTTTATGGCGCTGTTGTAAATGGTGAAAATACTAGTAGTGCTAGCTGCACGGCATCAACTCATTAACGGAGATTTGCCGTGTTAATGCAGTTATGGCGTTAACGTCATTTTAACGAGAATAACGCTGCAGCACTAAAATAGTAATCTCCAAATGTTTTCTTTTACCGACCAGCTCCTCTTTGATAACTGCCATGTCCATCTTGTCATTGCCTGCAGGTGAAGCCTGCAGGGGGAGTTGTGTTTAGTGAAGGAGAGACGCGAGGCAGAATAACGTTGCGTAGAAACAAATGTGGACGAAAGAGAGGTAAACTTGCGGTTCCACAAGTATAATTATAACGCAACATAGACTATCTCGATATAAAAGATATTGTTACATCTCATATCTGGTATAAAAATATATCGATATATTTAAAAACTCGATATATCGCTCTGTCCTACATGGAATAAAAAAGATTTTAAACAAATATCTTCTGGGTCCCTATGCTGAGCCACTACACAGATCTTAGGGTTCCCCCACCTGCTAAACCCCACTGTAACCCTTGACTGTTCTCATTTTACTGTTTAGGTGTGGAGGCAAAGTTACCCTCTACAGTGTAGGCCACAGAAAATAGTTAATCAGTAACTCTAAACTGCCCATAGGTGTGAATGTGAGTGCGAATGTTTGTCCCTGCGACAGACTGTCGACACATCAAATATGTGATTAAAAAATGTGACATTACAATAAAGATTAAAGTAATCTTTAAATTTGCAGTTTATCAAACATCAGTGTGCAGTCCTTGCATTTAAATCTAACCTGTCTTCATCCTCTCCTGTCTTTCTTATCTTTCTCCATCTCTGAGTGAAGTTAGCTCTCATTTGTTTCTCTCGTTGTGAAATACAGCAGCTGGACCTAGCAACACACTGTGCAACAAACTGCACACAAACAGTTTGTGTGTTTGCTGGTGTTTGTTGAGCTGATAGAAACATTTAATTTGAAATTTTCTGCCACTGAAAAGGTCACTCCCCTCACGCTTCCTCCTCTTCCTTAGTACTAGCTAGATTCAGAAGTACCACAACAACACCTGCACTCCTTCCGCCCACTTTAGCAAGTCCGTTCAGTCGTTTTTGGTGGTAACCAAGGCTCGTCTTGAGAATTGTACTCACATAGTTTTTGCTTGTGTTTAATTCCCCTGTGCCCAGGTCTCTGTCTGGCTCGCTGGAAACTCTACCTGCCTGTCCACCTGCCTGCCCTGCCCACTGGATCACTCTCAACGTAACTACACCTCTCTAGATTCTCTTGCAGACGCTCCCCCCCCCCAAGCTCCGCAACCTGGCTCAGACAGTAAGATACATAGTTCTGTCTCATTTCTCACCACTGCTTCCTCACAGTTAAGTAATTGTTTTCTCTTCTGTTGCAGTTTCCCATGGTCCTGATCTCAGCTTCTCTCGGCACTCACCTTCTTATTAGCTCCCGTTACCTCTGGCCTGAGTTTTGTCAAGGGACACATTTAGAAATGCATATGAGTGATACAGTTAGCCCACCATAAACTGTAGAAGAAACTGTGCAAATCTGTATCATGTACTTCAAGGGAAGTACCCCTGAAGTAAAAAGTTCAACATGAAAAATAAACACTTCTTAAAGCATTTTTGTGTTTGTGCAATTTTAGTTTAATTACAGCGACACTCGAGTTGCATAGCATTTTAGGTTTGTTCCACACAATAACCCAGCATGGCCTTACCGGAATTTCTTGTATTGACGATCTGCAGTTTGTGGGTTGCATTGGTATTTTAAGCAATTCCTCAAAGCTTGTTTGTTAAGTAGGTAAAGAAATGATCTACTTGCATATGTTCTTTCACTGCCAGAAATCTCAACCTTGGATTTATAATTGAGTGAACTGAAAGCATTAATATATTATTATTTAACTTTACTCAAAGCACTTTACAGCATTGGCTATATTCCCCACCACGCATTAATATTAACATAGCTCTAATTCCTCTCTTTGCACCTAGGAACCTCACCCGAGAGAGACAAATTGAGGATGTAAGGATGAGACACAAAGAGAGAGTGTCAAGGCAAAAGGCATTTAACAATGGAGGCATTCTTGCTTCATGACATTTTAAAGTGATGTTAAATCAGATCAAATTTGATCTGTGTGTTGTCATCACTTTAAGATGAGCAAAACAGTCAAAATTTACACGCATACAATTACTCAGCATGCAACTGGTCAATCAGAAATAAATGGAACAATTGATGAATGCAAAAAGTATTCTTATATGTAGAGTTTTTTTTCCACCATGATGTGTTTCACTTATAAGGCCTTGGTAAGCTTCTTTCCTCTTTGCTCCACTGTTCTTTAGAAGCATTAAAGATCTGAGATGTCATTGATGATGGTGCACTGGCCTTATTTTTCCAAGTAACCTATATTTGACAACAGCATAATAAATCTAGAAATTCTGTTTTTGATGTGCCACCCCAATATTTTTAGTGGCCCCCATATGGCCACCCCTATGAAAACATTCTGGAGGCGCCCCTGGATTTGCACAAAGTAATAACTAATAGCTGCTGTACAGCAAGACTATTAACATCACATTCATCTATGGATGAATATAACTATCCTTTCCCGGCCCCTTGAGTGGCCAAAAACATTATATTAACTCCAATAAATTTTAATGTTTAGCTGAAGTTGACAAAGTGAATGCAGTTTGGTCCTCCAGGTGTTACAGCAGTTGACTCCATGCAAATAATGACTGCACTGACTGCAGAGATGGTAAATGGACTGGTTCTCATATAGCGCTTTTCTAGTGTTGCTGTTGTTTTAGTGTTGCTGTCACTGATTAAGCTACAGTACATCTGGACTGTTAATGCTTTCTTTACTTGGACAACCCTAATGTCATGAAAGACAGTGTCACATTTATTCAGTGATTGATGCTCTGCCTGGGGTAGAAAATAACAGACTTCTACAAAATCAAACGTTTAAACATAGCTAAATAAATGTTTCCAGATGCTCTTAAAATGATTTTAAACCATAAATAAAATGGAATTGAACTGAATTGCCTGTCTTGCTTGACCTGTCGGAACAGCACTGGTTGCAGAAACTTCCACGTAAGTTGATAAAAAGTAGTCATTCTGAGTAGTCGTTACTATTTTAAGAGTGCAATATTAAAGTATTCGGTACAGTTTTCATAATGTAACTAAAAACTTAAGTGCAAGTAAACTGTACTATAAACATTGATTGCTAGTACAAAATAAGTTCCTATTCCACTGTACTTGTTTACATACTTTCTTTTTAAGGTAACTAATTAGAATGTACAGTGCAGTCATTCCTTCTCCAGTTATTGTGTTTCTCATGTGATAAATGCACAAACTGTAACCAGTGAAGCAAAACTGCTTTACTCAAGTTCTGTCCTGGGGGCTTGGGGATGATAGGTCAATATGTGTTCACAGTCCACTTCCTTATATGACCTATAACAAGATGTCTATTATATCACAGTCATAATCACAATTTCATAAGACAAACACATCCCTTACTAATCAAAGTCTACAGTTTGATAGCTTGGTGCAACAATATTTCGTGTCTTTCTGCAGGAATACCAGGAGATTCCATAGATCGTGTTACAGTCTTATGCACCAAATGTATATACATGGATTGGATCTTGCAAAAAAGCAAAAAAGTACTAAAAACAAAACAAAAATTCAGTCATAGAAGATGCAGGGAGAAGAATGACTCTACATGAATCAGGAACAGGAACATTATGCAATGAAGAAAATGGTCTAAACAAGTGAATGAATCAGTCAGTGGATAATAGTAACTTGCTGCTTCCTAGAAGTTATCGTAAGAAGGAGAAAAAAAAGACTTAAGTAGGGTTAGGGGGGATATGCATTCATACTTTCATCCATTTGCTATACATACAGCCCACAACAATAAAATAACTATCGACTGCTCTGTTCTTATAAAATGATGCAGTTCTATGGAGCTGGAGGTTCATGTAGAGGAAATTAGTTTAGCATTTTACTTTGGTTTCAATGTAATAGGCTTTTATTGGTTTATTGTGAGTTTTAAATGTGTTTTCATTGTAAATCTGGGCTCCAAACTTCATTTGAGAAGCGTACATGGCTATAAGTTGTCAGAGAAGGAAAGTTAAAACCCCTTTTCTTATTATTTTAACTATCCTTCCTGCTGACCTTCCTCCTTCCCTTCCTTCCATGTGTTCATTACAAACGCATAATTAATCTGAAATGTATTTGCCAGTGGTCCTTGTCAGCCTCAGCCATAATTCTATTAAAGATGTTCCTTATGAAAATGGGTTTAGCAGTGATAAGGAAATTATATAATGTTTCAAATGTTTCTTTTTCAATTTTTATTTGACTCTTTAAATCCTGCTGATTTAACTGTAACCCAATCCTCAGGCTGAAGTGCCAGTGTTAATGAATCCTGTGACGCATCCCTCTACTGATCATCTGTTTCTTTCCTTCATCATTTCTTCTTAACCGTTAACTGATTCACTAATTTCATCTCTCACTTTTTCTTTGTTTTCTTCTCTATCTTGCTCTTTCTTTTTCCTTGCTGTTATTTTTTTTTACAACTGTGGTACCTGTTGTTGTCCTTCATTTTTCTTTAATAAGATTAATTACCATTTCATTCCTCTGTCTCCCTACTGTCACTTCTTATTTTGCATCCTCTGTGTTCTCTTCATGTCGTAAATCACTACTATTAGTCTTAGCTGTTCTTTTTCTTTCCACGCTAATGCTCTTTTTCTTTCCTTTTTGTCCTCTATCCCTCATTTTAAATAAATTGGGTCTGCTCTGCAGAGGATATACTGTGATGCTGCACACTACAGTTTCTGTTAAAAGTTTGTTTATCTGGGTGTTCCAAACAAGGTGGAAATTATATGAAAAGCTATAAAGTAAATGCCAAATTTCTTTAGCATGTGGCTAAAATAGAACCCTACCTGAATCCTCTGGTAGACCTGGAGGTGACCCGGAGGATTTTGAAGGTCCTTTCTTTGCCCACCATAGTTTTGTTGCCTAGATCTCATTAACGCATGAGTCCTCTGGTTGATAGTCTTGGGAATTGATTAAGAAGCTATTTGTAATCTGTATGGATAACAATCCATTGCATTTTATATGTTTTAGAGGCATGTTTCAGATTTCTGTGGCTTACGACACCAACTGTCTGCCATCTATAATCCAGTTTTGAGATCCCTTCCAAGATGCCTTAACGCCACGTCACATCCTGGGCCATTTGGAAATCACATGATAGGGTGGGGCTAGGTTCCACAATGAGTTCAAACCTTGGATGATTGTGACCTACATGCGTTTTAAATCTGGCACTCTCCACCATTTGACCTTAGAATTGAAGAAGCTTCTCAGATTAGAGGTGAAACGTTTTCAAGCAACTTAAAGAAGTCCAGATGCTTTTCTTTCCAAGCTCCTTAGACTACGATGACCTGGATGACTGAGAACCTTCACAGACTCAGTGGTTAAACTATTTTGAAATATATGCCATTAATCCTGAGAAGCCTAAAACTATCAGACTATGTAATATTTGGCTTTTGAAAATTTCTCTCCCAAATCCTCAGTGTAGAAAAGCACCTTTTTCTTCAAAACTTGGGCTTGGGTTAATAAATGATGGCTTATACCTAATCGGGTTAATTACATATGAAAATATACAAAACTAAAGTACCAGTTGTAAGGGGCTTAACCTTTTTGCAACCATCTGCTGGTAGTGACCTATTTATTTAGCCTTAAGGATTAGCCTTACATCTAACCCAGTGTTTCCCAACCTTTTGGAGCCAAGGCACATATTTCCCATTACAAAAATTACACGGCACACCACCAAACAAAAATGTCACAAAAAACACATCAGGTCAGACTGACTATTTTTTTTCCCCAAATATTTACCTATCGATATTATGCGCTGCATTGTCTCACTCGCAGCATGGCTATGTAATTTCTTCTTCTTCTACTTCCAATTTACTGGCAGCTGGCAACCCATTTAACTGGAGCAAGAAGTTGTACTGCCCTCTAGTGGAAGGAAATGTAATTGTTCTGCCCGTTACTCACGCTGGTCGCTTAGAGTAGCGGCCCACATCCTTTTTTGCGTCACGGACCGGTTTACGTCCAACAATATTTTCACGGCCTTTAAGGTGTCACGGATAAATACAACAAAATAAAACCAGTACTGGTACCAAAAAGAAGATGATTTTATGTCCAACAATATTTTCACGGCCTTTAAGGTGTCACGGATAAATACAACAAAATAAAACCAGTACTGGTACCAAAAAGAAGATGATTTATTCATAACACACGGGAAAAGACCCAGGGAAACAGAGTTAAAAGCAATTAAAAAAGTAACGCTAAAAACCCTGAAAACCATGAATTTCTCACCCGAGTCTCAAATGACCGATACCGGTCCGTGGCCCGGGTGTTGGGGATCGCTGGCTTAGAGTACCAATCAGGTGAAACCAAATAATCTTCCACGGCACAGTGGTTAGGAAACACTGATCTAACCCAACATATGATTTTGGGGTTATTTTTTGCTTATTTGAAACACCCATAGAAAATATTTAAAGTAGAGGAATTGTTAAGCAGAATAAAGGTCAAAATGCATTTCAAATTTGACTAGAAAGATATGGTCGAGTTTCTCAAACTATGCATGTTTAATAGGTGGCTACAATGCAGCCTAACCCTGCCATTACCCTGAAGTGGTCCACTGTTGGATGTTAAGAGCTTAAAAGGGGTTCTCCACCAGACTTCCAGATTAAAAATTGCAGAAGAACAGGGGAAAAAAAGAAAGACTGCAGGATGGAGTGCAATCCCCTAGCACTATCTACACATAAATTACAGAACACGGCTACTGACAATGTGTTTCCTGCACTGTATCTGATGGATGTACAGCAGTGTATAAACACAAGTGATTAGGAGTCACTCGTGGGTTACTTGTTAGGCAAATGGGTTCAGTCAAGTTCAGTGCAAAGCAAGTTGGGTTAATTTACATCATTACAATAAGAAAAGGTCAGATACAAATTTTTTCATTGCCATGTAAACACAGTTCCAACAAACAGCCAACAACAAGAGTAAGAGCAGATCTAAAGTGGTTCATATTAAATAAAAAGATGTGACTCAATTAGAGAAAATTAATTCTGAATGACTGAATCGGCCTCAGGGTGGGCTTGATTTGTTGTCCCTTCCTCTCTCTCTGTTGCTATTGAATGATTTGTTTTTTAAACTTATCCTGCCCACCTCCCTTTTCTTCTCTTTCAATCTGTCTCTCATACCTGTTGGTTATAAAGAAGTCATACACAACCACTTCTATCTCATCTACTTTTATGTGTGACGAGACACATATACAGGGTGGGCCATTTATATGGATACAAAGTAATAACATGGGAATGGTTGGTGATATTAAAGTCCTGTTTGTGGCGCATAAGTATATGTGAGGGGGCAAACTCCTCAAGATGGGCGGTGACCATGGTGGCCATTTAGAAGTCGGCCATCTTGGATACAACTTTTGTTTTTTCAATAGGAAGAGGGCCATGTGACACATCAAACTTATCGGTAATGTCACAAGAAACACAATGGTGTGCTTGGTTTCAATGTAACTTTATTCTTTCATGAGTTATTTACAAGTTTCTCTTTGTTCACAGCCATTGACATGTCGGAGAGGTTAACACGTGAGGAGCGGATCGAAATTGTGTTGATATCTGGTGAACGCAGTAACCGGGTCATTGCAGCAGATTTCAATGCTACAAGACCACCCATCTCCCATGTTACAGTTAGCAAAGTGCTTGCTAAGTTTTGTGAAACTGGTTCAGTGTTGGATTTGCCAAAATGTGGACGCAAGAAAACTGTCACTAATGAAGAAACATCAGTGGCTGTCCTAGCTTCATTCAGCAAGAGCCCACAGCGTAGCACTCGCCGCATGTCACTGGAGAGTGGCATTAGTCAAACATCCCTTCGGCGGATATTAGCTACTTACAAATGGCACCCTTACAAACTCCAGCTATGCAGCATCTCAACGAGGATGACCCAGAATTTGCAGAATGGGCAAAACAAAAATTGGAACGGGACCCTCAGTTCACGCAGAAGATTTTGTTCAGTGATGAGGCAAACTTTTATGTGAATGGTGAAGTTAACGAAGAAAACCACCGCTATTGGTCTGACACTAACACACATTGGATGGATCCCTCCAAGACTGTTGGAACAACAAAAGTGATGGTTCGGTGTGGTATATGGGGTACAACGATAGTGGGTCCATTCTTCATCAATGGAAACCTCAAGGCCACTGGATATTTGAAATTGCTACATGATGATGTGTTTCCCTCTTTATGCACTGAAGCTGGCAGGTTCCCTGAGTTTTTTTAGCAAGATGGTGCACCACCACATTATGGGTGCCAGGTCCGAGCATTCCTAGATGAACAGTTTCCTGGAAAGTGGATTTCGTGCCAGTTGAATGGGCCCCAAGGTCTCCCGATCTGACCCCCTTAGACTTTTATCTTTGGGGTCATCTGAAGGCAATTGTCTATGGTGTGAAGATACGAGATGTGCAGCACCTGAAACTACGGATACTGGATGCCTGTGCTGGCATTTCTCCTGCGGTGTTGCTATCAGTGTGTGAAGAGTGGGAGAAGAGGGTTGCATTGACAATCCAACACAATGGGCAGCACATTGAACACATTTTATAAGTGGTCAGAAACTTGTAAATAATTCATGAAAGAATAAAGTTACGTTGAAACCAAGCACACCATTGTGTTTCTTGTGACATTACCGATAAGTTTGATGTGTCACATGGCCCTCTTCCTATTGAAAAAACAAAAGTTGTATCCAAGATGGCTGACTTCTAAATGGCCACCATGGTCACCACCCAACTTGAGGAGTTTGCCCCCTCACATATACTAATGTGCCACAAACAGGACTTTAATATCACCAACCATTCTCATGTTATTACGGTGTATCCATATAAATGGCCCACCCTGTATAATCCACCCAACTACCCAGAACCATGAGTCTAAACACACTATAGTACACACATTCATTCCTACACACACATTAATAGGTCTCCTTTTTAGCAAAACCCAGTCCAATCGGCCTATTGAACCAAGTGTATTGATTCTCTCCTCTGCATTGCCTTTTACTCCTCCTTATTCCGGGCCTCCACCACTCTGCTCTGTGCTGTTTTTTTCCAGCCTCTCTATGTCTTAACCAGTCTATATTCTCCCCAGCATGTTGCTGTCTGAGCGTAATTGATTCACCTCTTCACATCCTCCTGTCACAGGAAATATCTGTCTGTCTAGGTTCTTTTTGACCGTGATGGAAACTCAAGATTGAAAGGGAACCTAATCCCAAAAACAGCTTAAGAAGCCAAACTAAAAATCCAGGAAAAGCATGTATTACTTCCAGTGATCCAGTGAGACTACTCCATCCAGATGAAACCACTCATTGCTTAACCCTCTTAATCCTTTACACTAAACTTATGTTATCTGAATATTTGTGTTTTGGCTTTTAAAATTTATTCTACAAAATATACCTTACATTTTTAGAAAAAAAAATGTAAGTTTTATATCTATCTATAGAGTTATTTCAGATGGTTAAATCTAGGGGTGGGTTTTAATAATCGATTCATCGATTAAAATCGATTCTGGCTTGGATAACGTGATATCGATTCATTAAAATCCTGAATCGATTTTTTAATATGAATGTATTTTGCCCGAAATTCCAGAATCTCAGGTGAAACATCACAAAATTTTGACAACCACCAAACAGCTAAAACAGTAAATGAGAGCAGGTACACGGATTCTGCACAAAGACGTAAACACAAAGCGCAGACCCGCAGATCAGAATCAGTGAGATGTCGCCTTTCTCACCCGACGGCACGGACATGGTCGGGGCTGAAAGCCGACAGCTCGCTGATTCTGATGTTTCGGCGGGTCCGCGCTTTGTGTTTATGCCCTTTTTGTGCTGATTCTAAAGCTGTTAGTTTGATCTCTCTCCAAACAATATTGACCGAACCAGCAGCAAAAGAAGATCCAAACTAAGCTTCACATAAACATCGTCATGATTTCCCTCTTACTTTTGCTGTTTTGCTTCCACCACGATATAATCACACTTCATGCACAGCTCTCTCTCTCTCTCTCTCTCTGTATACTTCAAGAACAGTTTCCCGTCTATCCCCGAAATCTGTTTTCTGCATTATTTGCTTGGTTGTTACGCACAAGACTACAGTTATTTACAGCGCTATCGGCTGATGTTTTTTTTTTCCTTTTACTTCCTTCCGAAAAGAAAACCTAATTTCTGCTGTTCAATAGGCTTCTGAACAAATTTAAACTTTTTAAAATTATGCAAAATGCAAAACGCTTAGCTGCGTCTCTAATAAAACCGTTGTAACTTCAGAGGTAATGTTCATATGCTGGTTAATGGTTTTCTTTCGTTTTTGATGTACTGCAGAATATTTTTATAAAATCCCAGGCCAGGAAAATCACCTTCATGTTGTTCTGTGTTTTATCTTCAGCTACTTTGACACAAAGGCATCTGCTGTGATGCTTACACCTTTGATAAAGTCTCGAAAGTGTCAGCTTCCTTTTTATAGATACAAAAATATGTAAATGTACTGATCTGAATTATATTATTTCTGACTGAGGCAAAATTTCCCAGATTCAAATCCAATTGAATCTAATCGTGGATCGAATTGATTCAGGACCTTGTGAATCGGAATCGAATCGATTCTAGAAATCAGTGACGATACCCAGCCCTAGTTAAATCTTATATGAGTTAGCAAAGATCAGGAGCTGCCATGTGCAAAGGTTAGTTGTAATGAAGACAGATTTGTTTTTAAATGTGAAACAGTAGTATGAAAGTCTCATTTCTTTGGAGCTTTCAGCATCAAGTGATCTAGAAGAGGAGTTTCTTTGATAAATGCAGAAGCAGTCAAACATAGTAAAACTGTAGCAAAACAGTAGCAATAGATCCCAAAGAATACAAAATAAGATTCAGGTTTTAATAAATTGAAATATTCTTTGGATCTGCACATATTTCTGTTTTTTACACTGTAAATTCTGGTTTACAGTGTACTCAAAACAAGTTAGATAAGACAGTAGTCTTGTAGCAACAATGGATTTTTCAGAGTAGCTCACAACAAACATTACTGAGCATTAACTCTGCAGCTGACAGTCATTGCTATGTTTTTGCATGGAGTTTACCTGCTGTAACATTTGGAGTACCAAATTGTATTTACTGATTCAACTTCAGCAAAGCAGAAAAAACAAGATTCAAATTTGTGACTTTTCATTTTTAATCCAAACAAACTAAATTTTGAAGGGGCCAGGATAAAGATAGCTAGTTTTTATGTCCAAAAAGAAGCCTCAGCGCATTCATCGAGTAAAGTTTGACCTATTAAGAGGCTGTGTAGCAACGATTAGCTAAGTCAGTTAGCATTAGTGTCAGGGACAGTGAGGTACAAATTTAAACATTTAATACAAGTTTGATAACTTACCTTATTGTTCTTTAAAAAAGAAAATCAGTCTCCAAAAATGTTCAAAATCCAAGCACTCTGTTTGTCTTTACTCTGTATGCTGCACTGACTGACACAATCTTCGGACATGACCAGAGAATACTGAGTGCTTTTCAAATGTACCTCCGCACAAGGAGGAGATGAGAGGAGCTGTGCGCTGAGAACTGAAACAAACGTATACTAGTATTCTTAACCCTCTGGGGTCGAGAGACGTGCCAGCGCATCAAAATCACATGACCGATTTAAGACGACACAGCTACAAGATGCAGCGACTCAGAGTCTCCATTTTAACTTGGGTAGAAAGTGTGGACTTCAAACTATATACCAGTTTTTGAATTGTGTCGATAGGCCACGTAAAACCAGAGTTATGATAAAAAAATACAGGCTATGTTTTTTTCTGAATAAAACAGTGGGAAGAACAGTAAAAACTGCGTTTTCTACAGACAGCGCTAGCAAACACTCTCTGCTTGTGAGTGAAAAAAAGAAAAAGCACCCCTTCCCTATTGGTGTTAAAGTTTACCATGTCAGCCAATCAAAAAAATGATATGGCAACATGTGGCACTTGGTTGTTTAGGGAGATGGGGAAGTTTTAGGAGTGACACCAGGGAAGGAAAGCGGGCGAGCGAAAGAAAGAGAGAGAGAGCGAGTTTTCATATGTGAGACATTAGTGACGTTTAGTGTGTTTGCAGGCTATAGTTAGTGTGTTGTGTAGTTATTGTCTTGTATTGTGTGTCAGTTATACTGCTGAATGTCACATTTGCTCCAAAAAAGCCATCAAAGGCAGATTCCAGTGTAAACGCTGTTCCCACATGGAAAACTGGATTGATGATACACCTCCTGTTGTCAGACCTGCAGGGTTTAGGCCTGTGCTGTTCTCCTCTGTCTTATACTGAACACAAACTATTTTTTGGACTGGCACAAATAATTTGTGTGCCTTCTTATTTGATGCAGAACACCTGATTGTTCTGTAAATAGATTTAATTTATTATTAAATTATTATTATATAAAAAATGCCAGAGGCCTTGGCTGCATTTTTAGGTAAATAGTACCATATAACTTTTGTATTTGCATTTCAAGTTATGAAAATGATTCGTTAAACATGTTTGTGGGTTTTACAGTAAAAAAATATAACTTTTTTCTACTCGGATTTTGAATTTTTTGTCTGAATTTAGATCAATTGTGCTAATATAGTATGCCAAAATGAAAAAATTCAGATATTTGAGGTTGTGTTGAAAATAATGATACCAAACAAGGCAAGATAAACAGTTTTTAAAGGTGAAATATAGAGGTAAAATCAAAAGTAGTCAAAAATTATACCCTGGACCCCCAGAGGGTTAAACGATGTTACGCCGGACGTCCACTTTGTTGAAACTACAATGTGCAGAAGATGGACTACAAAATGCACATCTTACTTCATCACAATGTGTTCTAACCCTGCTGTTTTATGCAGGTCATTAAAAAAAGAACAGCCTGCGAAAATATCCCTCCATTAGAGTGCAAAACCTTTCCTTTGAAAGCTGCTAGGTTTACCGAAGAGGCACATATTTGATTCATCGTATCTAATTACCAAATATGTCCCTGTCCGGTTTCAATAGGTGTGTGTTTTATGAAGGGATGCCAAATGCTATAATTTTTCTGCAAAGCTAATTTACCTACGGGTATAAATAAAGTAACCTTGAACCTTGCTCAAACACAAACATCTATCCTTCTTCTATTTCGCAGACTCAACACAGTTTGGTTCACTGCTTCCTCCTACTGGTGAAATGTCATTGCTTCCTTTGTTGTTACTGAATTACCTTGAGTTGTCTTTCCTCAAAAACAACTAATAAACTGTTCTTTTCAAAACAGTAAAAAATTTAACTGGAAAAGAAAAACAATCAACCCATTTTTTCATAGGGTCATTTATGAGTTAAAATCTGGTGTTTTTTTTTTTTTTTTTTTTTTTTTACTCTCACAGTGCAGGCACGATCCAATATAACTTGTCAAACAACTTCTGACATCTAATACCAAAGCATTTTGGATCAAAGCAGTATCGCTTGCATCCCTGAAAAAGATACAACCAGGTTCAGCACCTCTGATATCCAATCCTGTAGACTGATAGGGGAAAGTACAAGAACCTTGATTAGAGTAATGCAGCATGTAGGAGCTAGAATGACTCGAAACGAAATGAGTCTCCTATCTCGTGCCACAACCTTTTCATCTCCAGAAAAGCAGCATCCAGTATACCAGTGTCCGTTATTTAGTCACTGGTATCTTTCCATATGTTTCTGTGTATCTTATTTAACACATCATCTTGTCCACTGAACTCTTACTGTCACCTCTAAAGTCAAATGTAAATTTTAAGAATGATTTTTTCCCCCCACAGGATCCTGTTAGAATACAATCAGCTAACACACCACAGACAAACAGAGACCTGAGACTGCAGAGGAACACAATCTGCCTCACTGCTTCAAACACTTCTGACATTCAACCCTTTACACAGACAAGCTGAACATTTTTTTTTATCAATCTAGAAATCAGCTGCTGCAGTCAGTGTCATATACACAACATCACTGCCTGAAGACACTCAGAACAAAGAGCAGCTGATAAAACCCACTGTCGAATACAACTCTGTCATACCCCTCTGACT
Organism: Perissodus microlepis; assembly: GCF_051167445.1. Classification (NCBI taxonomy): domain Eukaryota; kingdom Metazoa; phylum Chordata; class Actinopteri; order Cichliformes; family Cichlidae; genus Perissodus; species Perissodus microlepis. The sequence goes on from NC_140462.1 coordinate 21,304,614, forward strand.
AGGTGAGGGAGTGTTTTTTTGTGTCGTTTAGCACAACACACGAGAAACCATATACCTACCACGAATATATCCAGGGTAGGTACAGTATAAAGTCCTTAAACAACAGAAATACCATTTTAGTGTAAACAAGCTCTCCAGGTAGCTCTGAATGTCATTTAAAATCGTGCGATAAAGTCAAAAAAAGCAAAAACAAACCCAGCTTTTCTTGTCTAAATTTGGACACACAGGTCCATAAATACAGCGATTTGTTACTGCAGGGTCAGAAAAAGGGTCAAACAGCTCCCCCGACAAATTCTACATTTACAGAGTTACTTGTTTACACATACAACAGTTGCATGGCCATGTGCCTTTTTTGTAGCTTGCTCTACTGTCTTAACCTTCTTAGGTGTAAAATTGTAGTGACTTTGTCACAAGGGGTTTTGGTAAATGGACTGATTCTTAGCACTCAAAGCACTTTATACAACATGCCTCATTCACCCATTCTTACAAACACTTTTTTCTGTGCTTTCTGTCTAGCATTCACACTGCAATTGATGCCCAAGGATATTTGGCATGCACACCGGAGCAGCCAGGGATTGAACCACCAGCTTTCCGATTAGTAGATGACCTGCTCTACCTCCTCAGCAACAGCCAGGCAGTTACTAAATTTACAATAAAGAATAAAATAAAACAAAGCAAACAAACAAAAGAAAAATATTTGGTACTACCAGTGCTGCCCCTCAGTCGCCTAGTAGATGGATCTATTGTATAAATCTGAAAATCCTCAGTGACTTCAACCTCTTTGAGGTTTTTATTAAAGTCCAATATATAAAGTTTACACCCCCAACAAACAAGGCATGTGATATTCTTCTCATTACATATAAACTACTGTTAGTATTAAAACCAACTTAAGATGATCAGTAACCATTAAAACACACTAAGCCAGACAGCTGTTAACATGGCTGTGTACTCACTGCCTTTAAAACACTGCAAATCAATAATCTAATCAAGGGCAATCATGACTCCATTAGGATTTAATCAGGCTCTGTAATTACATGTGAACAAGGTAATTACACTTTGATAACATGTAACCACCTCAGTGGGCTGTGCCTTGCATTCAGAGCATGTCTCCCTCCTGCTTGGTTAACTGCGATGCCTCTGCTCTTGGCTGTTTTACTGAAGAATGCTCAGCACACTGCAGTTCCCTCTCGAAATTACAAAAGCAGGCTTGAGTCTGCTAACATTGAATATACAAGTGCCTGTTTAAGTTGCTAAGACTGAGCAATGTTAATGCTTTCTAAAGTAGTTAGTCTTGAGCACACATGTCACATTGCTTGCTTGAAGAAGTTCTTTTTCAAAACTGTTCACATTCACTACATACACACACCAGATGGCAGTCATTAAAAAAAGTCAGACAGGTCCTTCCACTGAATAAGAACGTATTTTAGGTTGATAAAGGTAATTTAGTCTTCCAGTTAACAGAGTGTTAGAGCATTTTAAATCTGTTGCTGACATTCCCAGATGACTGGATTACATGTGAATCTACTCACTTAAAAACAAAGTAACTGAGAAAAAATGAAGCAAAGACTGAGACCCCCTGAGTTAAGACAGAGCAACATTTAAGTGGCTTTCATGGAAGTGTTTTCTAAGACCGAGACTTGAACCGCAACAATAGTGTGCCTTTCAGATCTGAGCTGATTGAACCTGTTTGAAATGTTAAATGAGACCTGAGGCCGGATATGAAGTGGTTTCATTTTTACCCGACTTCAACATGCTGACTCAGTTTATCAAGCTGAACTAACAGATCTTCTACTGCTCACTGTGTCAATGGCATTTACTTTATTGATAATTCTTAACATCCATCCCATTTTAGTTTTTTTTCCATTGGACTCAAAGTAAAAATATCATATTGACAGTAGATAACAGAAAATGTTTTTTTAAAAAGTGCTTCCTGTATGTGTTCAGACAAGTCTTCCTGTCTGACCACACTTTGTACTTAGGTTACCGGGAGTTAAAGGATTACCTTTGCTGAATATTTTTAGGAATATGATACAAAACACGTGGAATAATAACACTTATGTTATGTTTTACTTGGGCAAAACTGCAGTTGGGGTAAGTCATCAATGATAACCCAGGTCTCTAACACTGCAATTGAAAGATGCAACTTATGAACTTATTTTTATTAAATTGTCCTCCAAAGTTTTCACAAACTGACACACCGCAAAAACTATTCACATTTTTTTACTAGAGATCCCTTTTCACCTTCCTCTACAACAGAAAAATATGGTATGGTTTGGGTTTGGGTCAAAACCAGTGATGATTTTGGCCTCTTCTGTCCCCTGATTGTAAATTCTTAGGAGAACAATTTTTTTTAAAAACCCACAAATGTTATAATCTGATCACACGCAGTTTGATTTAGGAGTACTTAGATCTCATAAGGTTATTGTTTCAAATTTATTTAAGATAAATGGAAACCTATTAATACAATTTGACAAGTTTGACACATGCATGTTAGCACAGATCAATATGACCAGAAAAACACTATCAAATATATGAAGCAGCTTAATGCATCCCCTGCATGGCAAGGAATCTATCTATTCTATTGCTACATTAAGCTACAAAATTCTCACCTGATGTTACAAACTCCATAAGCTACAAATGTGTACCCCCTGTTTGTGGGGTACATTAAGTGTACCTCAGAAGGTGCAAGACCAGTGGCAAGCCTTTGTACCTCAACAGGTAGAAAAGTATTAAAGTGTGAAACAGAAACAAACCCTATGTAATGTGCTCACAAGCAAATCACAAAAATGCCCTGATTTCACATAAGTCCATGAGAAGCAGCAGAAAAGTGGCACAGCAATCTTCCTGCCATCTGTGTCTCATCTGTAGTCCCAACTGAGGCACCTCTGAGCAGAGCTGGATCTATACTTCAGCTACAAATGCTTCAGGCTCAGCACTAATGTCGCTCTTTTACACATTTTAAGATGGAAGAGATTAAATAAATCACCTCCCCACTATCCACCTCACCTAAATATGACTCCCCGGTAACTTCAGAGCTCGAGGCATTGGGGAGGGCGACATTAAAAAAAAAACAAGAAGTGAAACGATGGTACTGTAACTCAAATTAAGGCACAAATCTGTGAATGACAAATGACAGCAGAGGATAACGTGAACACTATTGAGTACAAGTAAAGTGGAATGGCTAAACAGACTGATGGAGAAGGGCTAAACACACACACACACACACGTGTGCACACACAGATACAGAAAAGTCCCACTGAAATGCCTATTATAAATCAACTCAAAGCAGCAGCCCTTATGCTTCAAAGTCATCTCTGAATCGCTTATCCACTCATTGAGCCGCACTATAGGAATACCAATTTATAGTCTTCTATCATATCACTGAAAGAGACAAGGGGACAGAGTGAGGTGAGGGGCGAGAGAGGCAGACAGACAGAGAGTGAGAGGCAGGGAGAGCGAGAGTGAGAATTTCAAATACCTGTTTATACATTTGAATTGCACAGAAACAGAAAAAAAAATTACTGATGTTCACTCCTGGCATATATGAATATATGAATACACTCTCTCTCTCTGTGTCTCACACACTGACACACACACACACACACACAGTAGTCCCAGAGCTGCAAGATAAGAGGGGAGAGTGTTCTGGGGAGAAAGCTTCCTCATTGGTGTGCAAGGCTGCACATGTTCCAACCCTCCTTTCTATCCCCTCTGTGTGTGTGTGTGTGTGTGTGTGTGCGTGTGTGTGTGTGTTCTTGTCTGCGTGCTAGCATTCCCTCTCTTTCCTTCACAGCTACTAAAAAGACACAGAGGACCTATTGTGCCCAAGGAAGGAAAATCACTCCATTTTCAGAAAAGGAGAGGAATGAACAGCACTCCCTCTCTCTCCCTCTCTCTCCCTCTCTCTTGCTTCTCCCCTCCCATTCACGCGGCAGCTGAAATGGTGAAGCTTGTTAAAAAGGAAGCCCGCATGACAGCATTCACAGGTTTGCTTACCGCAGCATTCCCCTACCCTCTCGCACGCCGTGCGCCTTTGCACCAGAAACCGTGGATGAAAGCAACTCGATACGCTGTCTCAAAAAAGAAAAGTTAAGGGGCCATGAGTGAGAGAGGGAGGAAGAAGAAAGAGAGGGGAACGGGTAGAGAAAATGTGAGGATTTGGAGTAAATGAGGTGTTTCAGTGGGAATAGCAGAACAACATTAAAAAGAGAGAGCTTTGTTTTATTATTATTACCTGTTCAGGGTTGCAGTGTGTTTGCTCAGGAACTGGCTGCAAACCATATTATTTCAAAACACTGCCTACTGAGAGAAAGTCAGGCTCCTGCCTGCTAATACTAGTTTACAAAAATAATACGGGAACTTTGCATTCCAATGGTCCAGTGATGTAAGTAGCTCAACTCTCATTGGACAAATAGATAATTATGGCCAGTTGATGTAGTTCTCGTGTGTGAGTGTGTGAATGTTGAGTAAAAGGCACTTGTGTGAATGAGGCCTGAAATAAGAAAGTGCTTTGAGCGCTCAAATAAAGTAGAAAAGCACTATTTATGTACCAGTTCATTTACTTTTGCTGGGATAAATGTTGAACTATGATGATCTTGTTCTTTAGCCCAGGTATATTAACTCATATAGTAAATGACCATTTTTGGTTTTCATATCATTATTTTGAAAGTTCAGTCACTGGTAACAAGCCAACCCAGGACTTTCTTGTCATTTTCCCAACTGGCAGGTTTATTGACCAGATTGCTGTTGTGGTAGTCCTAGATTTTATGCAGCTGTTTCTCCAATCAGTCTCTTTTTCTGCATCTGGATGAACTCAAACTCCACCAGCTTATGTTGATGGTGAACATCACGGTTATGCTCTGGAGGTTCAGGAGAGGACCAGGAGGGCCGAACCTGCAGGTCTGTGTGCGTCTGAGCAGAGCACTAATGTTCTGATAAAACTACTGTTGAAAGCTGCAGCCAGCTGATATTTGATTCATGGTCACATGTTTGAGTCCATTTGTGTAGCTACAAAGAGAATTGTTGTAAGAATTCATCTTATGCAGAGGTTATAAAGACGCCTTACATCATTCAAAAGTCAACAGCACAGACATGTGGAACTGGTGCCATGCGAGGGCCAACAACTGATTAGTGAACAAAAAAGAAAGTGACATAGGTTCACCATAAAAATGAAGACATCAAGCATACAAGATTAAAAAAAAAAATCAAGCAAAAAAAGAAAGTCCATAGTTCTGTCATTGCACGACTGGGAGATGTGGTAAAAAGATCTGAAAATCTGCTTTCCATTTGAAAGGTGTTTTTTTCTAAACTATAGTTTCTCATATGATTCAGTGCAACCAGATCATCTTGTAGCAAACCACAAAAGCACATGTAGCCGTACATATGCAATATGCACAGCTCGCCCAATGCCTTTAAGCTTAAGCAGACGTATTTTAGAGCAAGGATTTCTAGCTGAATTAAAACAGACAAAAAAAGAACACTGGAAAATACAACCGTTTCAATGAAATGGAGTAAAAACGTACTCATCTCCTTGGCGTGAGACTCTCTGCAGGTCCCAGCCATCAGATTGGAACGAGGCCCTGTTACCGACAACATTTCAGCACCCTGGACAGCAACACAATAGCCTGGAGTTATCCAGCAGAGGCAGGAAAACAAGGACAAAAGACAGAGGAGGAGGTGAAGGAGGGCAGCAAGCCAGGGACATACAAAAGGAAGAAGTGAGGGAAAAGAAGAATTCGGCTGCTGGGAGGCCATTCACACAGAATACAAAGAGCCAATGTCAACTTGGGTAGGACTTGAAGGGCAGAAAACAGAATTAGCATTAGAGTGGCCTGCAGAGTTCATCCATGTCGCACGCCAGGGAACGAGAGGAGGACGGGCCAAAAAGTGTAGAGGGGGATGACACAAACAGCAGTCATTTTCCAACAGCAGCTTGCTGTCATGGAAAATCAGACCTCTTAATGCTGTGCAGCACATTTTCTTTTACTGCTCCTCGAAATGGTACCCCCACCCTGAGAACAATTCTACTCAATGCAAAGTTCACAAAGTAGCCAAAGAGAACCCAAATAGCTGGCATTACATGTGGAGAAATGCTGTCAGCTCTCTGCATACTGCAGCCTGCCCTCTATTTCAAGTTTCCTTTTACTGCTTACTCACAAGGGGCTACCTACTACTTCTAATTGCAACATTAACGACAGTTCTTCTCTCCTGCAAGATTAAAATGCTCAAGAAGGAGCAGTTGTTAAAAGAAAAAGCCACATTCTCTATTTACATACCTCCCTCAAGTCCAGCTGGTTTCTTTTCTGACAGTACAAGCAGCACTTAAGAGATATTTGGACAAACCCTTGACCCTGCTGAAGAAAAAACTGAACCTTGTAGTGACCCACACTGGGGATGGATTTTCAAGGAAGTGTTGAATGGCTAAGTTAGCCACAAAGAAGCTCCCACCTTGCAAAAGGTTCTTGAAAATAACTTAAAAAGGCAGCTTTGCCAGACAACTACAAAACACTGACATCTGGTTAAACTCTTAACATCCACATGATTGCTGGTGACCTGTTGAGACCTGGAGCTGGTTTACATTGACTTCTTTATGTGCAAGTTTCACCTATTTGCAATACCCAGAAAGAAATTTCCTGACACAAGATGTATAAGGTCAAAATGTATGTAAGAGACTCAGAAGATAATGTCTTCTAAACTGCCAAGAATGCAGTCCAACCCTAACTCTACCCCTGTGATTTGCCAGCCACCAGGTGATGTTATGAGGCTATAAAGTGAAAGGTGAAAAGATGTTTAGAAAAAGAAGTCATCAAGTATATTGAGTCACAAAGGAAAACAGAGGTTGTCTTCTTCTGCCACATTGCTACAAATCCTGTCCACCAAGCCCTCGAAGTGCATGGATGTTGATTTTAGGGATAAATCTAGTCGTGACCTCTAAAGAAGCATTCCTTTATGTCTAAATTTGGTTGAAAATCTTTTCTGCACATTAGAAATAATTAAATAAAGTCTAAAGTTGGTTCAAAACTGAGAGATACGTGCATCACATGTTGGTGTTTCAAAAATACGAGCATGCGTCTCCAAACTAACATCATTAATATATATATTGAGTGAGACGGTCTCAAGCAAATTTTACCATGAAATAGAAAGAATCATTTATATGTAGATATATATAATATTTTTTTAAAGCACCCATTAGTACTGGTTTGTACATGATGAGTAGCTGTATGATGATTGCCATCTCAAAGACAAACGAAGGTTGATCAAATGCTGCATTTGTTTGCTCTACAAACACAGAAAATATAGCTAGGTATGATCTAAAAGTCTAAACCATCATGTCTGTAGAAAATTTAACCCAGTTTTCCCCTGCTCTAAAATCTGCCTGGTGTGCAGTACATGGTTAATTTGACTATCCACTATTTCTTTTTCAAGCTTTAATCTACAGATAACTTCCCCATAGACACAATTCAAGGTTGAAAGAATTGATCCAAGCTTTGTTTTACAATGACGACTTTTCCCATTTCACTTTTCAACCATATTCAGTTCTTCAGCCCTCTGATATCAAGGTTATAATCCTGACCCTTTCAGTCAGGATTATAGTCTGACAACCTTAGACACGATTAGCCAGTTTTCCACTTCAGTACATCTGCAAGACAGCCAGCAAACCCAAACCCAGACCCAGAGCACTAAGAAACACATGCAGATCTTTGGGCTAAATCTGGTCAGACAGTCAAGATAAATAAAAAAATGTTATGGGGTCACTTGGACATGACTCGCCAACACCTCTGTAAACTCCCTGGACAAGCAAATGATGACTGAGCAGAAGCCGACATTCACTGACATCTGCTGCTTGGTAGGAATGCAGCAAATATCTTTCAGCTGCAGGAGAAAAGGGAAAAAAAAGAAAAAAGAAATCTCGTCAATCATTAGAGGGCCCATCACATTTCATTACAGACAGAGTGAGTGAGAGAGGAGGAGGAGGAGCTGCAGGCAGGCTCTATTTTCATTTTCTCTGGCTGTAACCACACACACACACACACACACACACACACACACACACACACACACACACAGCAGTCGGCACAGCGTAACGCCACATCCAAAAATAATCATGCACAGTGGAAACAAAATTCACTCCCAGCTCAGGATCTTGACAAAGTGCTTCAGTGAAAATTTAATTGCGCTGCTTTGCCGCACTGTATTGCTCCCCTATAGCATACAATGTTGTCTAGAAGTTGTACAGCTCCAAAGACACATAGCAAAATAATATGGTCTTCCCTGGCAGGAACCAACATATAACTTCACACCCAGTTTCGAGTTCATTTTTTTTCTTTTTTTTCTTTTGAAACGGACAAATAAATCTTCTATTTTACATAAAGATTTCTTTAAAATACAGCACTTTGAAAAAGAAAAAAGGACATTTCCAGTTTGCAGAGAGCATCGTTGCTAAAATAGTTGAGTGCAAAGGCACTTTCTGGGATAAGTATCGTATGATTTCGCCATTTGTCGGGTGTTGAAAAGGTTTTCTTTGATGGTTTTAACACTCACCATTTATCTGTGTAGGCTAAATATGTACAGGAATGTCAATCCTCTTCTACAAAGAATAACTCTTTTTGTCTTTGTCACTGGGAAAATAAAATACAGTTTTTGTACACAGTCCTGCCCATTTTGGATACCTGCTGTCATCAAAGTCTTTTTCTTTTTTTTAGAATTTCCTTTTTCCAAAAATGAAGAAATAATTTATACCTTCCAGAAGAAAAAAATAGACCTGCATAATAATATACTTCTTATATTTCTTTTATACATCTTGGAAAGAAAAAAGAGAGAGAAGAAAAGCAAGAGAGAGAGAAAAAAAGATCATCAGAGGCTTCTGTTCACTTCCAGTCTGTCATGTAGGATTGAACACAGATAGATAAGATAGATATATAGAGAGGGCTATTATTACAGTAACAGCGTGATTATTACGAATGCGGCCGTTGTCACTATCTTACAGTTGGCTCATGGCAGTCTGTTTCTCCAGAACCTCCAGGTAGTCGGGTTCTGCTTTTAGCTTCCCAGGGAGCAGGAGTGGGTGCTCGTTTTTAGAAGGGTGTTCGGGCCCAAAGTATTTCCTCGGGGTGCCATACAACACAGTTTTGTTCACCCTGTCCTGGTTGCTGATGTGCCTCCGTGCTGTGGCAGCCTCATAGGGGGGCACGATGCAAGGTCTCTTAGGCAGAGTGCAAAAGTTGTAGGTGAATGGAGGGATGCCTGCCGTTGTGGGGAGCTCTTTGTTGGGCCTTTCCCCTAAGTTCTGATACAACATCTCAGGAGGCTCCGGGGTGACCAAGCCACATGACGTTGGAGATTTATCCATAAAATCCACTGTGCTGATGGTGTAGGCCCCTGGGCTGCGGTGGAGGATGTCATCCTTCTTTGTGTCCAGAGGCCCAAAGCTGAGCTCCTTCAGGTTGCGGTAATAAGCCACCTGTTCACCATCCTTCTGCATGTAAATGGGGTTTTGGCACATGGAGCCCACGGGCGGGGGAATGTAGTTATAAACGTGGCTTTCAGAGCTTTTGTCTTGGGTTGGTTCAGGAGCGTAGGAGCCATACTGCACTTGGAAAGAGTTGAGATCTAAGTTGTTAGCACCTGTGGGGATGTGTTCGACCCCTTTGCGCCGTTTTAGAACAAAAACAAAGAGGCCAGCGCCAAAGCAGACCGACAAGATGAAAACCACAAGGAGCCCAAGTATGAGGACTGAAAGGGGGACCTCGGGGTGTAACTCAGGGGTGTGGAGGCGGGATTCAGTGGGGCTGACTGAGCTGAAAGAAGAAGACGGGGAAGAAGAGGGAGAAGAAGAAGAGGAAGAGGGGGTGGGGGCTTCAGTGCGAGGGCTGATTAATGTGGGAGCTTTCGTAGGGGGTGCCTGCTGCAGTGGGGGCACCTCGCTGGGCTCAGGGCAGATGGCCTCATTGCGAAGGGAGCGCAGTAGGCGCCCCGCATGCTTCGAGGGGGAATCACAGGTGATTTCATTAACCACCACACTGGTACTGGACAGCTCCATCCAGTTTTTGAGGGCGACAATGTCACAGGTGCAGTCCCAGGGATTCTCCTGCAGGTCGATCTGAATGAATGCAGACAGCTGGTCTAGAACACCGCGAACCGGAAGGTAGGAGAAATGATTATTCCGCAGGTTGAGTCTTGTTAGCATGGTGCCCCCGAACACGTTGTCAGGGAGGGATCGCAGCAGGTTGTTGTTGAGAAACAGCAGCTGAAGGTTGTGAAGTGAGTTAAATGTTTGTGGTAAAATTTCCTTGATTATGTTATATTCCAAGTAGAGATACTGGAGAGACTGCAGACCAGCAAAGAGAGACTGAGAGAGTGATTCAATATAATTCCCATTCAGATATAACCGTCTGAGGTTTGTGAGATTCTCAAAAGCGCCTTCTTGAATCACTGCTATCCTGTTATTCCCTAAATGCAGCAGCTCCAGCGAGCTGTACTCAGTCAGATCAGTTCTGTAAATCATTTGTAAATAGTTACCAGTGAGGTGGAGTTTCTTTGGGTAGGAGGGCTTGGGGTGAAGCTCAGTAATGTTGTGTAACTTCCGCTCTTGGCAATTGATGTTCAGTCCACTCTCTGGGTTTTGTGACGTGCAAACGCACACACTGGGACACAGCATGGGCACAGGGGAGCGTGTTTGGTAAACCATTATGGGCCCAAAGACGTGTTTGTCCTTTGAGAGGCGAGGGGTGGGTCTGTAGCGCATTTTGGGAGGGCGAGAAGCTTTTGGGGCTCGGGTGGGGGTGTTAATACCAGGGTGGTAGGTCGGGGCCAGGGCTCCTGGAAAATGAGAGTCGGAGGCAGGGTGAACACGCTCCCCTGCGTTCCTGCGGGGGCACAGATCCTGCTTTATGAGCTGTGTGATGTCTTTGCCGTGCAGCCTGAATGGCGTCTCACACACTATGTCCCCCACAAACACAGAGATGGTGTCCAGCCAGGATTTGAGGGGGATTAGATCACAGGTGCAGTTCCACGGGTTCTCCTCTAGCTGAATCTCCATGATGCCACCTATGTGCTCCAGCACCCCCGCAAAGGGCAGCATCTTCAGTCGGTTACCACGTAAATCCAAATGCGTGAGGAGCACAAAGCGGAAGATATTAGGAGGCAGAGACAACAGCAGGTTGTCGTTGAGGATCAACACTTTGAGCTTGTTCAGCTTACTGAAAGCGCCGGGCTCGATGGCACTGATATAATTATAATCTGCCTGTAAATACTCCAAACTCTCCAATCCTGTAAACGTGTCCTCTTTAATCACCTCCAAGTTATTGTTGTTCAAGTGGAGCCGCTTCAGGAAGCGGAGCCCGTTAAAAGCGCCCGGTCGGATCTCCTGCAAGCCGTTATTTCCCAGATGCAGCGAGGTGACATTGCCGTAATTGACGAACTCATTTGCGCTGAGCCGTGACAGGAAGTTTCCGTTCAGAAAAAGCTGGGAGATTTTATTGGGAGGCGCCTGAAACTGGCTGACGGTGGTAAATCCTTTATTCTCGCAGTTGATGTTCAGGATGTTCTCTCGCTCTTCGCAGACGCAGCGCGTCTTGCAGATATCTTTGGAGGCTGAAGTTTTGCGGCTCTCCGTTTCGGACGGTGACAGGCTGGTGACCGTGAGGACGCTCAGCAAGAGGACGCCGCTCAGCATTTTTACAGCCAGGAAAGGTCGCTGAAATATAGATCCAGCATTTAAGTTTGCTGCACGAGCCTGGGATGGAAGATATGGGGGTGGGGAAAAAAAGCAAAAAAACTGGGAGTGAGTCCTCACTGTAGGGAGAGAGGGGAGAAAAAAGGAGGTAGAGGCGCTCACACGGACACAAACACGCGCTCATACAAGCTCAGAGGAGCGCGGGGGGAAAAGGCGCACCGCCGTTATTTGGTATAAAAAATGGGACCGTGACGCACAGGGGATGCGCAAATCTTTCCATTGACCTTCACGATGATTTCCAAAAACTGTTTTAAATCCCTCACAAATGTAATCTATCCTTGACAAGCAAAAGACACAAACCACCGCGAATCGCCGGGATCCTGCTTGTTGGATGAACTTGGCACATTGTCAGAGGCAGAGAAAAAAAAGCCGCTTACTGCAACCCTCTTTTTCCTTTAAGAGAGCTCCGATTTATTCAGCGGCTTCACGCAGGTCAGCAGCAGCTGCAGCCAAATATTCACAGGGAGACAGTGGCCGCGAAACGCTGCCTCGTTTCCACTCCACGCAGAAGAGGCGCTCCATTATAGTCCAGGCAGGAAAAAGCACTTAAAAAAAAGATCCAGAAAAATTGCGCAAAGACGCACCATGACGCACGACTGGCCGTCCTTATAACCTTCTTTCTTTTTCTTCGTTTTCCCTTTTAGAGAAAAGAGGAGGGCAAAAGTGAGTTCGCAGAAAGAAAACAGGAGAAAAAGCAGCGCTGTGATTGAAAGAGAAGTACAGGAGAGAAATATTCCCGGAGCTGAGACATAACTACAGCCTGTGCTGTCCTCCTCCTCCGCTCCGCACACTGAGAGCAGCACTGAGCGTCTGCTTCTGCTGCTGCCCGACTGCGTTCGTGTGTGTTTGAGAGAGAGAGGAAGGAGCCCATGGGGCCGTTACGTCACCTACACAGTCAACACACACACACACGGGCTGAGAAGGAACCAGCAGCCCGCAAAACGATACGTCTTTTTTATTGACTCCGACCGCATAGCAAACTTATCTTTTCCCAAAGTGAATGCGAATTCTACTCCTGTCTCTGCAAACAAGGAGAAAGTTTTAGCTAGAAATAAGTGATGCTATAAGTTTATCAGTGTGTGTGTGTGGTTTTAGAAATGGAAGTTGGGGGGGTCTGCTCTCTAAAGTTTAAAATTACTTTTCAAAGTAAGTTCAGACTGGAAGCTGTTACACAATATCACTTAAAAGCCACAATTGTAACAATTTAAAGTGCATTCAGCGCGTTCTTACCCGCACTGCAGAAAATACAAATGCAATGACGGTGTATACCGGCAAAACGTGCAAAAAGTGTAAATGCAGTAATACAGAAACTGAATTACAGAAATCATTTTGTCTATCACGAGAAGATGCGTTTGTAGCTTTCTTTTTTGAATATATGTATATGTTACCCATGACACCACTAGGAGGCAGGAAAGGCCTCTTTACAATCTCCATGTGTCTCATGATTTTCTCACTGTTACTTTTCTTTTGTCATATGTCGCTTTCATGTTCACACACTCCTTTACTGTACAGAGATGCTATTAATGTCAGGAAGAAGTAAACTCAGATAAAAATTGAAATTATTCTAATTAACAGAGCCCATTAGAGATTAATATAAAACATTTAAAGGAACAATTTTTAATCAGAGTACAGCGTCAAGCAAGTGAAACTTCTGGGATATTGATCTGTTCAGTTATATCATAGTTATATATCAGTTTCAGTTGCTTTGGTGTTAATGAAATTAACACCAATTAACATAAAATAAACTTAATGAACAACTGCCAAAACAGGAATTCTTTTACAGGTGGGGACCACTGCCGTTCTTTATTCCCCTTCTTGTCTGACTGTTTTTTTGTTTTTTTTTAAACTCTGGGAGTGCTGAACATGGCCATAGAATGTCCTTAACCCATCAGCAGGACCTTTGTCTGCTCCTTTGTTTCATTTTTGTTCATCCTGTTCCTGTTGGCACAGACTTCCCGAGACCCTAGGTCTCCCAGTGGGCCCTGTACTCACTGCCTGGCATTGTGGAGTCTGACTGGCATTTGCCATAGAATACCTGAATTGGCAGATCCACCACTGGAGTCCTGTGCTTTTCATACATGAGAGCAGGTTTACCCTGAGCACATGTGACAGATGTGAAATGTTTTCGAAAAGCCATGGAGAAGGTTATGCTGCCTTTAATATCATGCACCATGTCTGGTTTCGTGGTTGGTCAGGGATGGTCTGGGGAGGCATATCCATGAAGGGATGCACAGACCTCTACAGGCAACAGCATCCTGATTGTTATTAGGTATCAGGATGAAATCCTTAGACTCACTGTCAGACCATTGCTGGTGCAGTGAGTTCTGGGTTCTTCCTGACGCACACCAATTTCGGGATTCATGTGACAAGAGTATTCAGACAATTCCTGGAGGATGTAGGAGTTGATAGCACTAATTGGCACCCATGCTCGACTGACTTAAATCCATCAGAACACCCCTGGGACATTATGTTTCCGTCTATCCAATGTCGCCAGGTTGTACCTCAGACTGTCCAGACTGTGATGCCTTGGTCCAGATCTGGAAGGAAATCTCACCATCTGTTGGCTTATTCGGATCATGCACTGTTGTCAGGCATGCACAGAAGCATGTTGGGGCCATACAAACTACTTAGTTTTATTTCTACATAATGATGTGACATCCTTTTGTTCCTAACACATTACAAAGTCACATCAGTATAGATTCCAGTAGGATTTTTCCCCATTGAGATCTGATGTGTTTTCAAAGTGTTCCTTTAATTATGCTAAACAGTGTAGTAGTACATTATATGCACCCATATGTTGCTCTATTTTTTTCACTCATCAAGTAGTTGTGAAGTCCAGTAACATAAAACTTACTCCCCCAAATCCTTCAAGCACTTTCATGTTAGAAAAACTAGCTTATGCCTTTCAGGCTAAAATGGCTTTTCACTGGAGCTTTACGCTCTGCCGTACCAGCATTGTACCGTTTGCAGAGTGTACTTATTTGTACTCCTGTGGTTTGTTCCTTAATGGAGATCAGTCTGGAACTTCTGGTGAGAAATCTTTACTTCAGTGTTTTGTACTTTCATTTATACAGTGCTTAAGACTACAAGACATATTTTTAGCATACATTCATAGAGCACTTTATTTACTTCACATCTGTGGTTAAAGTAGAATGATCAGTTAAGCTAACATGCATATGTTTGGCACGCACAAGAAGAACATGCAAACTCTACACACAAAGGCCCAGCTGAGATTTTTGCTATCGGGCAACAGTCCACCACTGTGAAAATAATTTGCCTTTTAAAGAAAGATGCAAAATTAGGTACAAGTTTTGGATTTTATGCAAATATACTTTTTTAGCAGTAGTCAACCTGAGGTCCAAGCAGCTCGAGCTGATTGCTTTTGTTGTCGCTGTCTTTGTGTTTTGAAACCAAAGGGTGGATCTGTCTGAGAACCCGACAAACATGTCACCATCATAGAATAGCAATATGTCAGTCACAAGGTAGACTTTGAAGCTATGTCCATCTTTCATATGCATTTCATCTGAAAGATTGAAAATATTAGGTGGACAGGATAGTTAACATTGGATTAAACCCAGTCAGTTTTTGTTTTGTTTTTTGCTTAAAATTTTCTTTCTTTCACACAAAAAAATTTAATCTTCTTTTGATTTGAACCTAAATAGAGAAGGCCATCTTTAGATGACCTCAGGTTAAAGGTGCATAATTGGTACTCCTGTATAGAACTTGGAGCAACACCATGGCATGACTGATATGTGATTTGTGAAGGGTTATCTAACTCATTCCTGTGAAAGTAGAATCAGGAAGGGAGTGATGTGGGAGCTGTGGTGAAGCCTGCAGGCAGCATTCTCAGCTGGTGCAGTGGCCTTACTGCAGCCTGCCTGAGGACTGTGACAGCAGGCCAGGCGTGAAGACACAAAGGTGAGGATGATTTTCTCCATGTCTGAGTCTGACAGGACTGGTCCAGCTCTGGTTATGTTCCATGAATTGGAAAAAAAAAGAGCATCGGCTGTAAAGACAGCTGCTGTAGAAGCGGTAGGCTATTTCACAAGTATATTTTTAAAGTTAATCCTCACTGAGACCCACCTGCAATCTAAATATATCACCTAATAGCATCAGTGAGGAAAATGATGATAGAGAGTGATGCACATAATGATGACTGTGAGCCAGCCTTTTCTTTGTTTATTTTTTACTGAGAATGATAGCCACCTCACATTTCGGCTATGATTGATGGGGTGAAGGAGTGCTGGGTAGAAAAGCCTGCAGGTTTCACCATGAGACCAGGTGGGTATATATTGTCAGTGCTTCTCCACAGCACATTTGTCAACTCAATCACAGGCCACTGAAGACAACTGTACCCGAAGCGTGAATGTGTGGGTGTGTTGGAGAGAGAAAACGAAAGCAAAGGGCAAAGCAGGGTAAACTATGGTAACACTAGTGAGCCTGCAGAAATCTTTGTGAATGGGCAAATAATAAACCTAAATAGGAATATTATGGGTCTAGTTTCATCAGCATTTCAAATTGTAGAATTAATTTGATGAAATCACTGCAATTAATTTAATCAGGTGAGACTTAAAGAGCAATTAAATTGTTTTTAACCCAGTATGCCCATCAATAAAAAGCTAAACAATATCGAAGCAGTTCTTACATCAGGATGTAATTTCTTCTGCCTTAATCGCCACCTTACCATGATGGCGGGGTTTGTGTGCCCTTATGATCCAAGGAGCTGTATTGTCAGGGGCAATTTGGACTTGATAGGGTCTCCCTGCTATTTGTCTGACCTGTTTGAGATGTCAGACAGATAGCATTTTGGAAAGCACCCATGAACAGAAAGCAAACAAGGGATAAAGTTATCCTGCTGAGAGGGGGACTCAAGGGGAAAACCAGGTGGCCAGACATTAGTACATGGGCCCCAGCCGGGAGCAGCTTGAATTAATAACTTGGGCCCACCACCCAGTGCTATAGGGGTTGGGTGCCAGTAGACACAGACCCTGGTGATCCAATTGCTAACTGTCAAGGTTGTCTTTAGGGTGCGAGTTTGAGAGATCCTGGCTAAATATAGTTGAAATCGCAATGCACAGCTTGAGATCTGAAACCAATCTTCTGGTGAGGGGCAAAAACTGGAGCTGACCTGGAGGAAAGGCATTGGGTATACTTGTATCCCCTTGCACATTGGTCACAATGAAGCTGAAGGTGAATGAAGTTCAGTAAGGTTGCATGGATGTGATGCACCACCCAAAATGTTGTCAATAGGGGGTCAGGAACCCCACATGCAAATAGGGGACTCCTCCAGTAGCAACTCAGACAACAATCACTTTATTAAATAGTGGTGGTGGAAAAAAGCATTCATATTTTTGTGCTCTCGATAAAAAAAGAGAAACAATAGTTAGCACTGGACATTGGGATGACTGGTTCCATAAATCATCTTCTGAACATTTACCCAGGAGTCTAGGGTTCATGCACAGTGTGGAACTTTGGAGTTTTTTTGAGTTTTATTTTCAGTTGATGTGTGGTTAGTTATAGGCACTTTATTACTATACTTGTAAAAGGATCATTTTTTTTTTGTAATACTACATTAATTTATTTAAAAAACTGCAAAACACACCTATGCGGGTTACTTATTGCCCATTACCAATTAGGACCCTACTGGTAGGGTCACTTTTCCTAATCTGAAGCATACTTGATTGATGTCATCTGATAATACCCATTTAATGGACTATTAACATTCAAAGCAACTGTCTGATTGAGGACAGCTGTCAGCATCTCAAGATAGCTGCTTTGAAGCTGAGACTGTCAAAGCTGAGGGGTAGGCAGACTATAATTAAAGGATTATCCTGTATACAGTGACCATTTCCAACTGAACCCTAATATTAAATGCTCTATACCACACTGTAATTGGAAGGGAACGCTTTCCAGGATTCTTTCAATCAGTGGTGTTTTATCAGGCTGAACTGCCACTTCTGAAACATTTAGATTCATCTGATCATACTCAACAGAGTGCAAGCTTTGTAACGTTCTAAGGCACATTGCGGTCATGGTTCCAGACATATATCTAAGATGGTTAAATCTGCTTTTCTTGCATGTATGTGGGTGGTCAAAAGGATATTAAAATGACCCTTTGCACTTGTTATATAAGGAGAACCAGTGTTCATCGACCTGCAGTTCTGGATGTTTAGGCTATTCCTTCTGTTCCAATCTTTTTGTCACTTCTACTTTCCCATGATGCCACTCATTCTGCCATCATCATTTTGATTCAGTTCTCTTCTTGGCCGCCTTATCTGATACTCTCTGATACTAGTTCCTCAATACTTAATGCTTTTTTGGCTTTCTCCCCTTTAGTATCTAATTCTTATAACCTTTCCAGGACCACTTTATCCACATAAAGTCTTTTCACAGTCTTTGTTTACCATCTACTCCAGAATTACCACAACCAGAGTCCTGTCCAATCTCTGACCATTATTGGGGAAACTAACAAACTAAATAATATATTACTTAAGCTCTACAACACTATATATTTATCAGTCTCTCTTTATTGAAATAACATTTACACTCATTTCAGAGAAAATAAAGTACCTCCATAATGGTAATAAATAAACAACCTCACAATGCCTGTCTGTCTATTTTTGTGCAACTACTGTGCAGCAATAGTTTCGTTTTAGTTTTCTAAACCAGGCAGTGTGTTGTACTTTAAATTCATAAAATCTGAGCACAGGTTAAGTGAATGCACTGGTATTTCTCTCCATACCTGGCAAAAACAGATTTCTGGTCACTGAGATACTCAAATCAGAGCTAATTCACGGTCTGTATAGCTGCTGTTCCAAATAGATTGCGTGGATGAACATGAACAGTTTGTGTTGCTACCAGGCCTTAAGAGTAATGCAGATTATGTGCAACAGGGCTACAAAAATACCTAAATCGTCATTGCCTTAGTCTAGGTAGAGAGTTTTCATGTTTTTGCTGTTTGCCTCAGAGTAAACATACCTATATTAAGTCCTCACAGTCGGTGTGGTGTTAGGGCACAACAAAAAGTAATTTCAAGCAGAGGAAATGTTGAAATGGATGAGATGAGAAATGGGAGTGAGGGAGTTGTCTGATGTGGTAGAGAAACAGACGGATGAAAATGATTTCTTGAGCAGACAGACTGAAGGATCGCTGTTTTAATGGTTTTGACATATGCCTGTGAATGTGGTGCTGTGCGGGGGTTTACTCTGTGATTGTCACAGGTTTCAGAAATGTATCAAAAGAATGACTACTAAAAGAGAAGGACTCTACCATACCAAAAAACCCAAAACAAAAAAACCCCATATTTTTCTCTAAACAACTGTTACGTCTAAAGCGTTAAGAACGTTGTCCAATTGAAATAGTTACACATTCTTGACTTTACTTGGGAAATTTTAGTTTTGATGGACTGCTGATGCAGAATATTGGTAATAAATAGGGGTCGACTTAAAAAATCAATTTTCCAATTAAAATGGATTTTAGCTTGAATAAAGCGATATCGATTCATTATATCCTGATACCTCTCCTTGAATCGCTACCTTATCGTGGTGGAGGGGTTTGTGTGTCCCAGGGATCCCAGGGGCTATGTTGTCTGGGGGCTTTTGCCCCCTGGTAGGGTCTCCCATGGCAAATTGGTCCTGGGTGAGGGACCAGACAAAGAGCGATTCAGAAGACCCTTATGAAAAGAATATCGAGGGAACAGTTTACCCTGCCCGGGATAGGGTTACCGGGGCCCCGCCCTGGAGCCAGGCCCGGGGAGGGTGCCCGAGGGCGAGCGTCTGGTGGCCGGGCCTTAGTCCATGGGGCCCGGCCGGGCACAGCCCGAAGAGGAGACATGGGCCCATCCTCCCACAGGCCCACCACCCGCAGGAGGCGCCATAGGGGTCGGGTGCATTGTGTGCCGGGTGGCGGCCAGGAGCGGAGGCCCTGGCGGACTGACCCCCGGCTGCCAAGACTGGCAATAGGGACATGGAATGTCACCTCCCTGGTGGGGAAGGAGCCTGAGTTAGTGCGTGAGGTTGAGAGGTACCGGCTAGATATAGTCGGGCTCACCTCTACGCATGGCTTGGGCTCTGGAACCAGTCTCCTGGAGAGGGGCTGGACTCTGTCTCAGTCTGGAGTTGCCCCTGGTGAGAGGCGGCGGGCTGGGGTGGGTATTCTAATATCCCCTCGGCTTGCTGCCGGTACGTTGGGGTTTTTCCCGGCGGATGAGAGGGTTTGTTCCCTGCGCCTTAGGGTCGGGGAACGGGTCCTGACTGTCATCTGCGCTTATGTGCCGAGTGGCAGTTCGGAGTACCCAGCCTTCTTAGAGTCCCTGGGGGGGGTGCTGGAAGGTGCTCCACCTGGAGACTCTGTTGTCCTGCTGGGAGACTTCAATGCTCACGTGGGTAACGACAGCGAGACCTGGAGGGGCGTGATTGGGAGGAACGGCCTCCCTGATCTGAACCCGAGCGGTGCTTTGTTATTGGACTTCTGTGCTAATCACAGTTTGGCCATAACGAACACCCTGTTCGAACATAAGAGTGTCCATAAGTGCACGTGGCACCAGGATGCTCTAGGCCGTAGGTCGATGATCGATTTAGTAATCGTATCACCAGACCTGCGACCATATGTTCTGGACACTCGGGTAAAGAGAGGGGCTGAGCTGTCAACCGATCACCACCTGGTGGTGAGTTGGATCAGGTGGCGGGGGAGGACGCTGGACAGACCTGGTGCACCTAAACACGTAGTGAGGGTGTGCTGGGAATGTCTAGCAGAGGCCCCAGTCCGCGAGATCTTCAACGCACACCTCCGGCAGAGTTTCAACAGCATTCCGAGGGAGACTGGGGACATTGAGTCCGAATGGACCATGTTCAGCGTCTCCATTGCCGAAGCTGCTGCATTGAACTGCAGCCGCAAGGTGGTTGGTGCCTGCCGTGGTGGTAATCCCCGAACCAAATGGTGGACACCAGAGGTGAAGGGAGCCACCAGGCTGAAGAGGGAGTCCTATCGGGCTTGGTTAGCCTGTGGGACTCCGGAGGCAGCTGACGGGTATCGACAGGCCAAGCGGAATGCGGCTCGGGCAGTGGCCGAAGCAAAAACACGGGTGTGGGAGGAGTTCGGAGAGGCCGTGGAAAAAGACTTTCGGACTGCCTCGAAGAGATTCTGGCAAACCGTCAGGCGTCTCAGGAGGGGAAAGCGGTGCTCTACCTGCACTGTGTATAGTGCTGGTGGAGCGCTGCTGACGTCGACTGAGAAAATTGTCAGGCGGTGGAAGGAATACTTCGAGGACCTCCTTAATCCCACTGACACGTCTTCCGAGGAGGAAGCAGAGTCTGGGGATGAGGGGAACGACCCGCCAATTTCCGGGGGTGAGGTCACTGAGGCAGTTAAACAACTCCTTGGTGGCAGAGCCCCTGGTGTTGATGAGGTCCGCCCCGAGTTCCTGAAGGCTCTGGACGTTGTAGGGCTGTCCTGGTTGACACGCCTCTGCAATGTTGCGTGGAGATCAGGGGCAGTACCTGTGGACTGGCAGACCGGGGTGGTGGTCCCCATCTTTAAGAAGGGGGACCGGAGGGTGTGTTCCAACTACAGGGGGATCACACTCCTCAGCCTCCCTGGGAAAGTCTATGCCAGGGTGCTGGAAAGGAGAGTTCGTCCACTAGTCGAACCTCGGATACAGGAGGAACAATGCGGTTTTCATCCTGGTCGCGGAACACTGGACCAGCTCTTTATCCTCTCGAGGATACTCGAGGGTGCATGGGAGTTTGCCCAACCAGTCTACATGTGTTTTGTGGACTTGGAGAAGGCATTCGACCGTGTCCCTCGGGGTGTCCTGTGGGAGGTGTTGCGGGGGTATGGGGTGTCTGGCCCATTGCTACGGGCCATTCGATCCCTATACAACCGTTGTAAGAGCTTGGTTCGCATTGCCGGCAATAAGTCGGACTCGTTCCCGGTGGGTGATGGGCTCCGCCAGGGCTGCCCTTTGTCTCCGGTTCTGTTCATAATTTTTATGGACAGGATTTCTAGGCGCAGCCAAGTGGCGGAGGGCTTTCACTTTGGTGGCCTCAGAATCTCATCTCTGAGTTTTGCGGATGATGTGGTTCTGTTGGCTTCATCGGGTGAGGGCCTCCAGCTCGCACTGGAACGGTTCGCAGCCGAGTGTGAAGCAGCGGGAATGAGGATCAGCACCTCCAAATCTGAGGCCATGGTTCTCAGCCGGAAAAGGGTGGAGTGCCCACTCCGGGTCGGGGATGAGTTCCTGCCCCAAGTGGAGGAGTTCAAGTATCTCGGGGTCTTGTTCGCGAGTGATGGGAGAAGGGAGCCGGAGATCGACAGACGGATTGGGGCTGCAGCTGCAGTAATGCGGACGCTGCACCGGTCCGTCGTGGTGAAGATGGAGCTGAGTGTAAAAGCAAAGCTCTCAATTTACCGGTCGATCTACGTCCCTACCCTCACCTATGGCCACGAGCTGTGGGTAGTGACCGAAAGAACGAGATCGCGGATACAAGCGGCAGAAATGAGCTTCCTCCGAAGGGTGGCTGGCCTCTCCCTTAGAGATAGGGTGAGAAGTTCGGCCATCCGGGAGGGGCTCAGAGTAGAGCCGCTGCTGCTCCACATCGAAAGGAGCCAGCTGAGGTGGTTCGGGCATCTGACAAGGATGCCCCCTGGGCGCCTCCTGGGTGAGGTGTTCCGGGCATGTCCCACCGGGAGGAGGCCCCGGGGCAGACCCAGGACACGCTGGAGGGATTATATCTCTCGGCTGGCCTGGGAGCGCCTTGGTGTTCCCCCGGATAAGCTGGAGGAGGTGGCTGGGGAGAGGGAGGTCTGGGCCTCTTTGCTTAGGCTGCTGCCCCCGCGACCCGGCCTCGGATAAAGCGGATGAAGATGGATGGATGGATATCCTGATACAATATATTTTGCCCAAAAAGTCAGAGTGTCAGGTTAAAGCTCGCAAAGCTATTTCAACAACCACCAAACAGTTAAAACAGTAAATGAGAGCAGGTAAATGGATTCTGCGCAAAGATGTAAAAACAAAGCGCAAATCGTTCACTCGTCGGCACGTACATGGACAGGCTTGCCATTTTGCTTCCACCACGATAAAATCACACTTCCTGCGCAGCTCTCTCTCGCTCTCAGTGTACTTCAAGAAGAGTTTCCCATCTCTTTTTAATGACCGCCGATGAGAAAGTCTCATTTCTGCAAGAAATTTTAAACTTTTTAAACGACGCCAAATTGCAAAACACTGTGTCTCTAATCAAACCTCTGTAACTTTGCTCTGCTTCACTTCAGCAGCATCAGGTAATGTTCATATGTTGGTTCATGGTTTGATACTGCAAAATATTTTTAAGGCAGTTATCTGCTATAAAAAGCCAGGCCAGGTGTTTTATCCTCAGTTACTTTGACACAAAGGCATCTGCTGTAATACTTACACCTCTGATGAAGTCTCACGAGTGTCAGCTTTGTTGTTATACATAGATATATAGAAATATGGATACGTACTGATAAATGATCAGAATATGATATTTTTGATTGTTGGAGTCACAATTGAATCGAATCGGGACCTTGTCAATCATAACTGAATCGGTTACAGAAATCAAAATCGATACCCAGCCCTAGTTATAAAGTGGACCTGTTGTGTTAATTTTCAGCTCTGTATTTTTGTTCCTGGACTCTAGAGTAGCTTTGCATGACTCACAGTTTAAAATAAGCTGCTTTAGGCCCCTTCTCCCTTTTCCACTCTCTTATCATTGGCTGGTCTCTAAAAACAGAAGCTTTGGTCAGCAGGTGGATGGGACTTCTGCGCAACGAGCCAAAATGGTTTAGCTGACCTTAATGATACCCACTATCACATACAGAGCAAAATGTGGAAATGAGATGCCTGAGCTTTTGGCTCACATACATTGCTTGCACAAATGCTGACCTGATTATTAGAAACTTTGGCCATATTAACATCTGTACTCAAACGTATATAGGACGGAATAATAGGTTCATTTTCAACTTATTCTCATTTTTGACTTAATATATATAGACATACACTTTAAATTGAAACACAATGCGATTGAAAAATGAATGCTATGGAAAACTGAAAAAATGTAAAATAGCATGCAATGACCCCAGGTGAACATGCTGTTGGTGAGCACTTGAAAATGTACATTATAAACAGTGGGTAGGAAGAGCCCCATCCACCATTCCCTGCTGTAGTCAGGTTGGAGAGATGAGGTCAGAGTCTGAGCACCAAATATTAATACTTTACATCAATGCTGTAAAAGCCTGCACTCACACTGCGCATTCTGGGTCTGAGTGGATTTCACTTCCTCTTTTTTGTCCTATATTTGAATCAATTGCTCTTCTTTCTCTTTCAATTCAATTCAATTCAATTTTATTTATATAGCGCCAAATCACAACAAAAGTCGCCTCAAAGCGCTTCATAGATACAGAGAAAAACCCAACAATCAGATGACCAGGGCTGGACTGGGACAAAAAATCAGCCTGGGCATTTTGACTAGAGACCAGCCCACCAGGTATTATAGGAAAAACCATAAAGCCTTTGAATGAAAACAAACGCTGTTGTCACAGTGATGTACACTGTCTTGTTGGTATATATGTATCAATCTAATAAACTTAAACCTACACCATCCTCCCTATTCTGGTATTCTAAACAGTACCCGAAAGTAGACTGCTTGGTCGAGTTAACCTCCTGAACTATCTAGAACACATGGTGAAAACCTGAAATTAAGACAGAGAAGACTAGAGGTGAGACATGATCATTACGGATTACTGATGACAGATTTAGATATATTTTCATAAACCATTCATTTGCCACATCAATAAACAGCATGGCAGGGCAAAATATTTTTTTCTAACATGGCAACCTTTAAAAAGTGAAAGGAGAGAAAGACAGGTGAGAAAGAATAAAACTTAATTGACTTTTTGATGGCATTTTACACACAGTACTGGTACAGTATCTAGAAAATGTGGGAAAATACTGGCATCATATAAAGTACTTCTGAAGAAATTATGTTGGGACCCTTGAAAAAATTACTATGTACAAGAAAAGTATGTAAGAAAGAAAGTATTTCTTTGTGCCCCCCTTTCCGTGTTAATGCCCAACCTGGCCCCCTGGCAAAACTTTGCACAGTTACCAGCTGTCAGCTACTTAGAAAAGGATCCTGGTGTTATTTGTCTCTCAGAAACAGTTCATAACTTCCCTTCACCTCATTCATGTCACCTAAAAGGTAAACCTGTATCTTCATCACCTGTTCAGCTCTGATGATCCAGTAAGGACATCTCCTGATTTCATCTTCATGTTTCCCTCTCACCAGATAACCAAACCGATATCATGACCAGCAGGTTTTACAGCTGTGGCTCCAGCAAACATCAGCTGATACTAGAAATTAATATTAAATAATCTTCTAACAAGAGCTGATCAAGCTTAAATGTGCTGCTGTTGTTTAACGCAACATCCGGCGGTTTCTTCTTTCTGGCGCAAAGTGGGCGATAAACAAACAAGAGAGAAAAGCCAATCAGCTGATCATTGATCAGTTCCATGATTGAAGTAAGAAACAGGAGAGGGAGGGGGGAGAATGAGAGAAGAAGAGGCAGCTGTGCAGCAAAGACACAGAATAACTCCAGCTTTGTGTCTTTTTCATTCTAGCTGAAGTACGGGACAAACTGTGTTCCTTTTCATTTCAATACGAAATGCGCAATATTTTCTCTGAATACCAGATGATTCCTTTTTTTACGGGACGGTTGGAAACTCTAATAACTAACCTCACAAATAAAATAAGATAAAACAAGTTCAACATCAATAATATCATGGCACCCACCCAGCAGTATATAAACTCCGTCATGCTAGCTAGTACGCAGTACGAGTTATTGTAACTGACTGTAAAAAGTCAGCACAACGAAAATAAACTCCACCTAAACTTGGTTTATATCTGACCCAGATAGACTGCAGGTCATAACTTCTTACCTGAAGTTCAGCTCACCGCCTCGGGTCTCTGCTCCTCCTGCCTTTCCGTCATCCACCTGCCAGCGTGTTGCATCTGCTGGCCTCCACCACTTGCTAATGTTACTGAATCTGTGGAAGCTCCGCAATAGCCACCACCAAACAACTGAGTTATTTTTACACATCTCCCAGCATCTGGCCAATCCACCACCTTTCAGTGTTTATACCGTTACGGGAAAAAAATGAAAAAAAAAAACAAAACCCATCGGCCCATAAAAACGAAAAATCACCATCAGCCCACCGGGCAAATGCCCAGTATGCCCGATGGCCAGTCCAGCTATGCATATGACCACCTATGAGTTCTGGCTTTGCGGAGGGCTTTCTTATAAAGCAACAAACTATTTCTCCAGGCTAAATCATGATATTTTAAATTTGTGACACGCCATTTCCTCTCCAGCTTACGAGTCATCTGCTTTAGGGTACGTGTTTGAGAATTATACCACGGAGTCAGGTACTTCTGATTTGAGACCTTATTTTTCACAGGAGCTACAGTATCCAGAGTCGTATGTAGTGAGGAGGTAAAATTATTAACAAGATAATCGACCTCTGTTGGAGTAGCGTTCAGATAGCTGCTTTGCTCTATGTTGGTACAGGGCATTGAAGATGATAACAGAGGGTGGATTATATTCTTAAACTTAGTTACAGCACTTTCAGAAAGACATCTACTTTGATAAAGTCTACTCTCCACCGCTGTGTAATCAATTATTGTAAATGTAAATGTTATCAGGAAATGGTCAGACAGGAGAGGGTTTTCAGGAAACACTGTTAAATGTTCAGTTTCTATGCCATATGTTAAAACAAGATCTAGAGTGTGATTAAAGTGGTGGGTGGGTTCTTTTACATTTTGAGAGAAGCCAATTGAGTCTAATAACAGATTAAATGCCAAGTTGAGGCTGTCATTTTTAGCATCTACATCGATGTTAAAATCACCCACAATAATTATTTTATCTGAGCTGAGAACTAAATCAGATAAAAAGTCTGAGAAATCAGACAGAAACTCTGTGTAAGGCCAAGGTGGACGATAGATGATAACAAGTAAGACTGGTTTCTGAGTTTTACAGCTGGGGTGGACAAGGCTAAGCATCAGGCTTTCAAATGAATTAAAAGTCTGTCTTGGTCTTTCGTTAATTAATAAGCTGGTGTGAAAAATTGCTGCCACACCGCCCCCTCGGCCTGTGCTTCGAGATTTCTGGTAGTTAGAATGACTCGGGGGTGTTGATTCATTTAAACTAACATAATCATCCTGCTGCAACCAGTTTTCTGTAAGGCAGAGTAAATCGATTTGTTGATCAATTATTAAGTCATGTAGAGACTTGGAGGAGAGAGACCTAATATTTAATAATCCACATTTCACTGTTCTACTCTTTGGTTCAGATGTGGATACTGTATTGTTCTTTCTTTGTGATTGTTTATGTTTAAGTTGTTTATTGCTGGTTTTTAGTTAGTTTTTTGTGTTTTTGGGAGCTGACACAGTCTCTATGGAGATGTTTTTTTTTTTGGGGGGGGGGGGGGGGGGGGGGGGGAGGAGAGAAGCTGCAGAGAGGCGTGTAAGACTGCAACTCTGCTTCATGGTCCCAACTCTGGATAGTCATATTTTGGGGGGTTTAATAAATTTGTCCATATTTTTAGAAATGAGAGCTGCTCCATCCAAAGTGGGATGGATGCCGTCTCTCCTAACAAGACCAGGTTTCCTCCAGAAGGTTTGCCAATTATCTATGAAGCCCACATCGTTTCTGGGACACCACTCAGACAGCCATCAATTTAAGGAGAACATGCGGTCACTCCTGGTCTGATTGGGGAGGGGACCAGAGAAAACTACAGAGTCCGACATTGTTTTGGCAAAGTTGCACACCGATTCAATATTGACTTTAGTGACCTCCGATTGGCGTAATCGGTCATCAGTCATCCACCGCAACAAGTTGAGGGTGAAAGGAAAGAGAGCAGAGAAAGGATATAGGAGCCACAGTAATCACAGTAATAAATACAGTAATCTTGAAATGAGATGAGTTAAGGAAAAACATTCAGTGATATCACACAGAGCAAAACTCCCACTCAGACAGCCAGCTGTTTAAAGAGCACATGCGGCTAAACATGTCACTACTCATCTGATTGGGGGTTAGGGTCAGAGAAAACCACCGTGACTCACTGAATGGTTTAATGGAAATTATGTGAATCATATGCTGTGGGTTTCAAAGTCACCTGTTCCGTTAAACTGAAAACATATGAGATACTTGTGATGTAATGTCTCTCCAGTAATAAAAACTGAAGCACCAGTAAAAACTGAACATATCCATAATCATAAAAAAACACCTTGTGTTTTTCTTCTTCTGTTTTTTAAATCCATAATTTAATTATTGAAGAGATATATTGTGTTTTGAATTTGTTGTACAATTCAATGCATTTAAATTGAAACTGCTACTCCTGCTCACCCATTGAAAAAGCTTGTAATTGTCTGCCTAAGCTGTAGTTTCAGCAGTGCTCCCGCATGATGCGAGAGCTAATAAATTGTAACGAGACAGAGTACTGTGGTGACAGAATCATATTTTTCTTTTGGTCCCAGGCTGAATTTCATTTGGATCCCTGGCTAGAAGCAGTTTAAGAGCCCTTGTGTTGAGTGATACTTTAGCTTGATAAAATTCTGAGTGATTTTTTTCTGACTTTCATAACACATTTGTGAAAGGACATGTTGGACCATCTAGCTGTAAAACTGCACTTTGGTTCTTAAGCTTAATTCATTATTGCCGGAAAATGTTCAAGATGAGAGCAGCGGCACGCTCCGTGTGTGTGCTTAGAAAACAGACGCGCACAAAGCTAATACAATTTGTAGTGTTTTCACACAGGTGGGAAAATGAAATGTCCAAATCCAAAAAACAAAGGAAATAAAGAGTGGAGATAGAAATGGTGAGGACAGAGAAAGAAGTCGACGTGAAAGCAGATCTTTTGTAATAAAACGTTGAATAATAAATAGTTACAACAGCTCCTTTTCTAATTAAACATCACACGGGTGTACAATAGAGAAACTCTAAAGTGATTCTCATTAATATTATTTATATATTGTAAACTTATGTCGTTATATAAGTAACTGCTGAAATGTAAAGCTCTGGGAGTCATTTAATCCCCCCCAGAGGAGATATTCTCAAGGGATCGTTAAATGGTTCCTTTAAAACCGTACCCATACTTATAATCCTAATGATCCATGTCATTATTTGGATGGTTTAAAATACTTAATTTGGTTAGTTAACCATTGCAACAAAAAAGTCAATTTCCTAAATCCTTTAATTTTGAAAAGACTATACTGGGCTTCACAAATGTATGAGTGAGAAAGAAATATAATGGAGTCTGTTCCAGGGAACCACAAGATCACCTCACATTTATCACCTCACATATGTAAAACCTGGTGAAAACTACAGTGTCTGATTTTGAGCTGTCCTAGATGAGAAGTATAGACAGGTTAGAGACCCCATGCAATCACTAGTCACTAGGGAAAAATGTGTAACCGGTTGAGTGGAATGGTTGAGAAACTGTAAAGAGTGAGATGCAAACCAGCTTCAGAGTGAAATGTGCACATTTTGAAATGTTTTGATTTCAGTGATAAGGTACAGCTTTTAATTTGAATGGTCTCCATTTCTGGTTCGTGTTGCACATCACTGAAGTCACTATGTGGTTATTGAGTGCAGACAAGTCAGCATCTTACATGCAAAAAACAGGCATTCTTACCAATAAGCTAGAGATGTTGCAAGAAGAAGACTTATAAGAGGGTTTTGGTGCAGCAGGCTCATTGTCATTAGTTTCACACACAACGTCCAGGAACTGCTCGCCAAGTGGTCTGCAAGCGCACATTTCTCCCTTATGACCAGTGTCGCGCTGACCTAGTAGGTGTGGCTGTTACTCCTCTCTTCCTCCTCCTGCCCACTACCTGCTCTGTGCTGCTGCTTGCGCATGGCTGCTGATTAGACCTTGTGTGCAATCTATAACTAAGCGTGGCCTGGTGCGCGCCGCTCCGCCAGGTGAGCTGAATTAGAGCAATCAAGGGCAGGCATGGCTAGTAGACCTTAAAATGCATGCAGCAGTCATTTGACCCGGGTGCGACATACTGAGAGGACAGCAAACAAGGCACAATCCACGTTCCACTGTGAGGAAGACTTTGAGCTAGATGGGCTATCGGTAAGCTCTTGGACTCATATTTGCTGTTTATATGTTCGGGAACTATGGAAGCTCAATTGTGGAAATGTATTTATGCTTTGGGAAATAGTTACTGCATTTAAGTTTAAAAAATTATATTGATATTAAAATGAATGTTTAAGTTTGAATAAATTGTTTATGTAGATAGTGTTTCCCACATATTTATGTTAATTAATACTAAAAATAGTTACCCCAAATCCTTGGTAAATCTTAAAACTAGTGTAAATATGTTTGGTTTAATTTAAGGAAAATAATTCTTTGTAAAAGAAAATCCTTGGTTAAAGTCTCTAAACTTTAAAATGTATACTTTAAAAATGTAATTGTTTATAAAAAGTGAAAAATGCAAGGTAGACACATTTCGTGTATTTAAGAACCAGTTTATTTCATCTTCGTTGTTTGAAATTACTCAGCTCTGTGATTAAAAACCAATGAATGTAAAACTGACTTAAACTGGGTTAAATGATAGTTTAGACAAAAGTATTTAGCTTTAGCTATGTTAAATGGCTTTACTGAAGTGTATATATTTTTGTTATTTCATTTCTATTCTGTATAATGCATTTAATTTATCTGAATGATTAATGAAATGTTCTTTATTTTTTGTGTTGAAAGGTTTTTCACCTATCTATATCTATCCATCTACTTACCAGCTATCAAACTAGCTGGTCAAAATAAAGTGAGTGAAATTCAAAGTCTGGTCTTTTTCAAGTGTGGGCACCTCACAAAGACAGAGAACACTTGACAGTGAAAAACCGCCCTGGCCAGTAGAGAAACCGGCCTTGACCAGTGAAGACTCCACAAAAGCTCACCACAAAGATGGAGAAGACTCCACCTGGGGGCCTGGAGGAAATCGCAACTTGCCTTTTGCCTGTCCAATCAATAACCACGAAAGCAGTATGGCTGAGTCCAAGTCACTCGAAGAGCTGAAAATAGAGCGAACCACTGCAAAAAGACTGTTTTCCAGACTCACCAACCATATAATAAGGACCCACATGGATATGTCTGTAGAGGAGCTGCAGGATTCCTTCAAGAGACTCACAGCAGAGGGCTCCAAAGTGATTGACGTGAATGAGGAGCTTGAGGCCGCCTACATCACGCAGGGTGAAGCAGAGGGCACACCGGAGCTGATGGGCCAACAGAGAGCAGACGTCGAGAAAACGGAGAAAGAATGTGAGCAGAAGTTGAAGGAGGTGAAGCACCTGATCAGAGATACACTGTGGACATCATATGGTGAAAAAGAACTGACCCTTGCTCTAAAATCAGCAGAAATAGTGTGTGAGAACGTCACATCCACTCAGCCTGATACACCCCTGGAGGCATATGATTTTATGCTCCACCATCTAGAAGAACTGGTGAAGAAAGCTAAGCAGGCACACCAGACATGGAACCGCTGGGCTCCACCTGCTGAGAGGCGAGATTGTGATCGTTGACTAATGGAGCACGAGATCTGCCTTCCAAAGCTGGTGTCAGGGAAGGCAGCCCTGATCAAAGCAGAGAGACTTAAAAGAGATACCGACCAAGCAGTTGTCACAGTCCGCAACACGGCCCCGGTCGCAGCCATAAAATTGAAAGCCACAGCTTTACCAAAGTTCACTGGCAGCCAGCGTGAGTTCTACAGATGGCGGAAGGAATGGGAGGCTCTGCAAAAGCAAGGTGAACCAACCAGGTCCGTGGAAGTAAAGAAATTCCAACTTCTCGATAGCCTCGATGATAAAGTGGCCAAAGATCTGCGCCTGTCCACATACACCTCGGCCGATGAGATCTTCAGAGTCCTTGAGAACCGCTATGGAAATCAAGCCACCATCGCCATTGAAATCATTGAGGAGCTTCAAGCTATCCCTCCTGTCCGTAGCAACCAGCCTAGAAGAATTATAGAGCTTATCCACTCAGTTGAAAAGGCCCTCTATGATTTGAATGAGCTGGATAAAGCAAATGCCATAAAGAACCTATTGGTAATAAAGTCTATTGAAAGCAAGCTGCCTGAGTCTCTAAAGAAAGACTGGCTTACCCACGCTGCTGATCCAAAGAATGCTGTGACTCATCAGAACCGGTTTGACAAGCTGCTCGCATACCTCCAATCTCAAGAGTCCATCTACGAGCAGTTAGACCAGCTGAGAGACATCGACCCTGCCAAGGACAGAACAAAGTTCCCAATAAAGTACGCCCGTACAAAGTCAGTTAAATCCAGTACTGATCCAGCAGGCTGCATCGTCTGTGGGGACCCGAAGCACAAGAGAAAGCTCTACATCTGCAGACGGTTTAGAACCAACACAAAGTTACAGGAGAAAAAAGATGCAGTGCGGCAACTTGGAGCCTGCAAGAGATGCCTCGAGATCCACGACGAACCTTGCAGAAAGACGACTTACCTGTGTGGAAATCCAGAGTGCAAAGACCAGCATCATTACCTTCTTTGTCCCTTGCCACGACCCTTGTCACAAAGGCCCAAGTCTGGTCCGGCGAGAGCTGAGGGGAGGAGGTATACAGAGGTTCAAGAAGAGTTCATCTCTAAACTATCGCCAGAGCTAGCGCAGCAGTGTCGGAAAGCTTTCTGCAACGTCTCCTCACGAGCCTTCAACTCCATGGCAGCAGAGAGAGGTCTACTGGAGGAGACTGGTCTAAAAGAGTACCCTGTGACCCTGATGCTCCTTGACGTCATCGCCAATGATGGGCAGAGAATTGGGACACTAATTGATCTAGCATCTGACACAAACTACATAACCCATAAAGCTGCAAGTAAGCTCAACCTTCGCAGTGAAGACGTCATGCTTGTCATCCAGGGTATCGGAGGTATGAAGGTGTCTGTGGCAACCAAGCGCTACCTTCTCAAGATCCGTGTTAACACCTCGAGAGGAACTTTAAAGCCTCACCAGTTAGTCTGCTATGGTCTTGACAAGATTGCTGAAGTGGAAAGACATGTTCCACCTCAGAAGCTACAGAAGATCTTCCCTGACATCCCTCTTGAAGACCTCATCAGACCCAGAGAGATCCAGCTTCTAATCAGCCATAAAGAAGGCCAGCTGGTGCCCCAAAAGATCCGTTCCATCGGTGACCTGGTTCTCTGGGACGGTCCACTTGGCAAGACAATTGGGGGCACACATCCAGACCTCTTTGAGGAAGTCACTTTGATGGCCCACACCTCCAAGACTCACTTCGCAAGATCAATGAGAGCTGCTGCATTCAAGTACCAAGAGTTCACTAAAGACCTAGCTTCCTGTCAGCATCCTGATCACCCTGAGACTCTATCCACCACAGCTACCAGCAGCAGAGACTTTCTGAAGTGGTGGAGGTGGGAAAGCATCGGAGCCGCTTGCCAGCCGAGATGTGGAGGGTGTCGTTGTGGGAGCTGCCAGCCAGGTGGTAAAGAAATGACGCTTGCAGAAGAGAGGGAGATGGAGATCGTGAGAAATGGCCTGACTTATTCAACTGGAGATGCCCACAGCAGTGAACCGCATTGGCATGCCAAATACCCATGGGTGGAAGATCCAGCAACCTTGCCAAATAACAGGAAAGCTGTAGAAGCAACATTCATCAGAACCGAGACGAAGCTATCGAAAGAACCTGAATGGAAGACGGCCTATGCTGCACAAGTTCATGAGATGGTAAACCGCAGAGCTGCAGTGAAGCTGTCCAAAGAAGTCCTGCAGAGTTGGAATGGGCCAGTATGGTATATAAGCCACCTCATCGCGCCAAATCCACACTCGGTCTCTACCCCAGTGAGGTTGGTGTGGAACAGCAGCCAGAAGTACAGAGGCCTCAGCCTGAATGACATCCTCATCAAAGGTCCTGATGTCCTGAACCCGATAAGAGCTGTCCTGCTGAGGTTCCGAGCTGGTGTCTACGCCGCCCTTGGTGACATCCGCAAGATGTACAACTCCGTCTGGCTGGAAGATCGAGAGGTCCACTTGCACAGATTCTTGTGGCGTGACACAGAAGATGCAGACATAGAAGACTATGCCATAACAAGAGTCAACATTGGAGACAAACCTGCTGGTTGCATAGCCCAAGTCGCCATGAGAGAAACTGCAAACCTACCTTCATTCAGTCACTTCAAAGAAGAGAAACGTGTGCTGGAAGAAGATGCTTATGTCGATGACATTCTGACATCACACAATGACCTCGACCATCTGAGACGCCTAACAGCCAACATCGAGCACATCCTGAGAGCTGGAGGATTCTACATGAAGCCTTGGGTCTACTCCAGTCAAAGTGGGAGGGAGGAGTCAAAGAAAGAGTTGCCTCGATCAGAGCCAAAGACTATGATCCTGCCGAACCAGCTGACAGAAGATGACAACAAAGCCCTTGGCCTTGGCTACACCATCAATGATGACAAGCTTCATGTCATGGTTGCAGTGAACTTCTCAAAGAAAAGGAGGAAAATGCGCCTTGGTCAAGACCTGCTCAGAGAAGAAGTCAGAGGGCAAACACCTGATCCACTCACCAGGCGAGAACTGCTAAGCCAAGTCTCCGGCCTATATGACCCACTCGGTCTTGTGACTCCCGTCAAACAAAAGGGTGCCATCCTGGTAAGGAGAGCTTTCCAAGAAGCAAAAGTAAAGCACTGCCTCGAAGACACATGGGACGCAGCCTTGTCTGAAGGTCTCCGAGAAGACGCCATAAAGCTCCTGGAAGAGTATGCTGACCTGAAGAAACTGCATTTCACTAGAGCCCTGACTCCACCAGATCCCTGTGCGGACCCCAGTGCCATCACGTTCTCTGATGGCAGTGAACATGCATATGGCGCAGTGATGTACCTTCGCTGGAGCTGCAGCCATAGTGTCATTGTGAGACTAGTAGAGTCCAAAGCCAAACTGACGCCTCTCAACCACAAAGGCGATCCTGTTAAAGCAGAGATGTGTGGCGCAGTCTTTGCTGCCCGTCTGAAGACCTACTTCCACAGACACTGCAGAATCCAGGTCAAAAAATGGTACCACCTCGTCGATAGCCAGACCGTCTTGGGTGCAATCCAGCGTGAGAGCTACGGTTTCCAGACCTTCTTCGCAAACCGCGTTGGTGAAATCCAGAGTAGCACTGATGTCCAAGATTGGTGGTGGATTCCCGGGTCAGCAAACATTGCAGACATTCTCACCAGAGGGGCCAGTCCAAATGCCCTAACCGAGGACTCCGAGTGGCAGTCGGGTCCAAAGTTTCTCCAACTTCCTGAAAATGAGTGGCTGAAGAAATCCGCCGGAGAAGTTGCTGCCCAAGCTCGAGAAAAGGTCACAAAGCTACAGAAAAAGACTTTTGTTGCGGTCCTTACCAGAGTCCACATCAAGGCAGCTCAGGACTCAGCACACGTAGAGTCGAGAAGACCACCAGGAGTAGCAACCCAACAGCTAATCGACGAAAGGCGATTCAGCAACCTGAGAAGGCTGATTGGAACCATGGCGTGGGTCTGGAGGGTTGCCAAAAAGTTCATGAGATCCAAGACCAGAGACCAAGAAAAGTGGGAGGTAGTACCATCTTCGGGTGTCCTTACAGTCAGCGAAAGACGAGATGCTTTTCGAGACCTTTGCCAAGCAGCACAAGAGGGCGTCAACTTCCCAAGCACCACAACAGACAGACTAGTCGTTTACAGAGACCAAACAAGTGGACTTCTAGTTTGTGGTGGCAGAATCCAGACCTTCAGAAAAGACCGCAAAGCCGTTCCCCTTCTACCATTCCAAGCCTGGTTATCCACCCTCCTTGCCAGAGAAGCACACAGCGAGGGACATGACGGAGTGGCAGGAACCTTACTGCGGATGAGAATGAAGGCTTGGGTTGTCAGAGGAAGAATTATTGCCCAAAAGGTCGTTGACCAGTGCATCATCTGCAAGAAGGCAAAGGCAAGAACCTGTAAGCAAGTAATGGGAGACTTACCTGAAGAGAGGTCAAATCCTGCTGCACCATTCGCATTCACATCTGTCGACCTGTTTGGACCCTATCATGTGAGGGATGATGTCAAGAGAAGAGTGACCATGAAAGTTTGGGGAGTTGTGTTTTGCTGTATGGCAAGCCGAGCCATTCATGTCGAACTAGCGAGCACACTATCAACAGAGAGCTTCCTGCTTGCCTACCAGAGGTTCACTTCTGTCCGAGGCCATCCCCGAAAAATCAGGTCAGATCCTGGCACAAACTTTGTCGGCGCCAAGCCTGTATTAGAAGAAATGTATGCTTACCTGAGACAACAAAACAAGGAGTTGCTTGAAGAATACTCTGCCAAAAATGAGACCACCTGGGCATGGAAGATTCTTCCTGCTGACTCACCTCACCAAAATGGGGCCGCCGAAGCTGCTGTCAGAGTTACCAAGAGAGCCCTTCATACTCTTGGCAATACAGAGGCTCTTACCTTCAATGAGTTCCTGACAGCACTCCAGCTAGCTGCCAACCTTGCAAATGAGAGACCCATTGATGCCAGAATTCAGAGCCGAGAAGATCGCATTGACTACATCACGCCGAATAATCTGTTGCTTGGTCGAGCCACACAAAGTGGGGACTTCAAGACTATCGACTTCACAAATTATCCTTTCAAAAGGCTGAAGGAAATACAAACCATGGTCAACAACTTCTGGAGGTCCTGGAGCCAACTCGCTGGACCAAACCTGTTCATCCGCAGTAAGTGGCATACTGCAGAGAGAAACATTGCTGTTGGAGACATAGTTTGGCTCTGCGACCAAAATGCCCTTAGAGGGCAATTCAGACTCGCAAAAGTCATCAGCGTGAATCCTGATTCCAAAGGGATCGTTCGAGATGTGCATGTGAGGGTCTCTCCAAGTTCCAGCATTGCAATCAAGAGTCCAAAATCTGCTACCACAAGTCCTGAGCTGGGCACCATTTTACATCGGGACATCCGGCGTCTTGTGGTCCTTTTACCGGTGGAAGATCAAGCAAGGGACCAGCCCACCTGAGTGCGATCTTTCCAGGCAGTGCTGAGCAAAGATCGAGTGGGAGGTGTCGCGCTGACCTAGTAGGTGTGGCTGTTACTCCTCTCTTCCTCCTCCTGCCCACTACCTGCTCTGTGCTGCTGCTTGCGCATGGCTGCTGATTAGACCTTGTGTGCAATCTATAACTAAGCGTGGCCTGGTGCGCGCCGCTCCGCCAGGTGAGCTGAATTAGAGCAATCAAGGGCAGGCATGGCTAGTAGACCTTAAAATGCATGCAGCAGCCATTTGACCCGGGTGCGACATACTGAGAGGACAGCAAACAAGGCACAATCCACGTTCCACTGTGAGGAAGACTTTGAGCTAGACGGGCTATCGGTAAGCTCTTGGACTCATATTTGCTGTTTATATGTTCGGGAACTATGGAAGCTCAATTGTGGAAATGTATTTATGCTTTGGGAAATAGTTACTGCATTTAAGTTTAAAAAATTATATTGATATTAAAATGAATGTTTAAGTTTGAATAAATTGTTTATGTAGATAGTGTTTCCCACATATTTATGTTAATTAATACTAAAAATAGTTACCCCAAATCCTTGGTAAATCTTAAAACTAGTGTAAATATGTTTGGTTTAATTTAAGGAAAATAATTCTTTGTAAAAGAAAATCCTTGGTTAAAGTCTCTAAACTTTAAAATGTATACTTTAAAAATGTAATTGTTTATAAAAAGTGAAAAATGCAAGGTAGACACATTTCGTGTATTTAAGAACCAGTTTATTTCATCTTCGTTGTTTGAAATTACTCAGCTCTGTGATTAAAAACCAATGAATGTAAAACTGACTTAAACTGGGTTAAATGATAGTTTAGACAAAAGTATTTAGCTTTAGCTATGTTAAATGGCTTTACTGAAGTGTATATATTTTTGTTATTTCATTTCTATTCTGTATAATGCATTTAATTTATCTGAATGATTAATGAAATGTTCTTTATTTTTTGTGTTGAAAGGTTTTTCACCTATCTATATCTATCCATCTACTTACCAGCTATCAAACTAGCTGGTCAAAATAAAGTGAGTGAAATTCAAAGTCTGGTCTTTTTCAAGTGTGGGCACCTCACAAAGACAGAACACTTGACAACCAGAACCTACGCACATATCTCCAACTGCTCTCTAGGCCTGTGTGACTGATGCTAAACTGTCAACACAACATTTTTCCATTGTGCATTGTGGGTTTCTGTTCAGAAGAAACCAGTTTCACTGGTCCGGCCAAATTTAGATCAAAGTGGGCTGGATGTGGTCCAGTATGTAAAATGAGTTTGACATCCCTGTCTTAAATGATCTGGAACAAAGGGAAATTTGCCTCATCATCTGACTCTGTCGCTAAAAAGTTTAAATGGTTTTTAATGCTTCACTTAAGTTGATAGCAAGGGATATAAAGTATTTGTGTCACTGAAGTGATTTTCACCTGGCACTGATGCTAGAGCTGTAGCAGCTTGCAACGGATATTTTTCATTTTCATTAAAGAAATATGGAAATATTTTTAAAGATGAATAGTTGTATTGAAGTGTTTTTTATTCCACTAAACAACAACAACAAAAGAAAACTACTGTTCATAGTGGCAGAAATCTTGGTGCTGGTTTTTTTTTCCACATTGCTGACTGGTTCATATGAGATCAGCCTTTTCAGATGTGTCTGAATGATTGCAGATAAAATAGGTAGAAAAATGTGTTTACAGAGGAGAGCTATTTGAAGGGAATGCATTTCAGTTTTATTGAAGCTTGACTCAATAAGATAATTTCAGCCTGCAAGTCGGTGAAGTACACATAAAAGTACTGACAGAGAACTTTATTTAAAAATATATAGGAAGACATATAGTTCTGTCTGTGTTAGTCCAGACTAATGGCATCTCTTCTCAGTCTGGGCATTAAAGAATGCTTTAATGCCCAGACTGAGCAGACTGCAAATCTAATCCTTGAGAGTCATTGTAGATGGGTGGCTATGCTTACTGGCTTTTCAGTGTCAATTTATCAGTCTACACTATTGTGGCACAATGTGTTGATGCATCAGTGTCCCCACCAGCCCACATCCAGCAAACACAAGGTCAAATGTGTGTTTTTCCTTCTTTGCTGTGTCACGTTAGGCTGAAGAGGTGCAGCAGGGAGGGGGACATGTGATTATGTGTGGTAGGTGAGGCACAGCTGGCAATAAATGACCTTTATTCATGTCTGGTTTCATATGTTTGCTCAGATCAGAAGGATACGCGATACATGAAGGATGTGCAAAAGTGAATATAATGTGAACACCTACTCACACAAAACGCTGTCTGGCATCGGAGCTGTTTGTAGATGATTTAAGCTGTAAGACAGCACCTGCAGGAGGACATCCTTCACTGAATATTTCTTATTGAAATCTGCAGTCATGAATCATCTTTATCTTGGAGAGTTTGAGAGTTCTAGTCCCAGCTGTGCAGCATCCAAAGAATTTCAACAATAACCGAAAACACAAGCAAAATATTTCTGAACTGATGGTGAGCTCTGAGAAACAAATTTTTTTTTTGTTAGCAGCTTTAGTTAAAAGGTTATAGACAGTGCATGATGTATTGTAATTGACTGATTGATTGATTCTATGTGCTACAGGCACACAACCAGTCAGCAGGAGCTAGAATTCTGGGTGGGTTGTAGGCGACTTACTTCACTCAGTGTCATGCAAGTTTTATATAAAATAATATATAAAATATATAAATATATGATTTGTCTGGATTCTCCATCCATTAAAGTGAAACTACCATGAGAGTAAAAACTGAACAAAACATACAAATTCAACAGGGGATGAAATAATCATTTCCCTCACTGTACATATAGAGTAGTAAATGAGCTCCAGACTCAGCTTCTTACTGAACGCACTGCTGTTTGCAGTCTCTGATTGTAGGCTCATAGTTTCGTAAGTTTCTTCTTCATCCAAGAATGAAGACCAGCCTTCCTTTTACTTGGCATCATATCATTATTAATGGTATTTTACATTTCTATTGTTTTTTTCTTGTGATTATTTGTAGCTTTCATTCATTTTGTTGTACAGAGCTTTAGGCTAGTACTTTCCCAGGTTATTTCATGGATATGAAATAAGAAAAATGTCAAAAATCTTCATGATGTTCTCAAGAAAATATCACAACTAATCCAGATAACCTTCTGCATCTTCATTGTCCCAAATCATGTACGATGTGGAGAGAAATTTCAGCCTTGGCAGTAGCTAATTCTTTTTTTCTGTACAAAAAGAGCTCCAGTTTATTAATCCAGGGCTCCGTTGATTACAAGCACCTTCAGCAAAAAAACAAAGTTTCTTCCAATCAGCTGAGCTAAAACGTTTCCCACTGACACCCAAAATTACAGCATCTATGTAGCTCATTTTCCTAACCAAGCCATCCACCCCCCAAAGAGTGAAATTTTGTGATGTAATTAACAAATTTGAATAGAATGGCAAAGATGTTTTTTCCACAGAAATATTGTACAAGGGAGATTTTATATTATGTTATTTTTTTTCCAGCCAAGGCCTTTGTACCAGATCCCACCCCAGATTTGATATAAGTGTATGTCCATGTATGTCATGTCATGTTGTAAGATCTCTAAAACAAAAAAAATAAAATACATTTTTAATAGTTTTCTGACTCTACTCATGGCATGAGTGGAAGAGAAAAGATGGTTGTATACATGTAGATGATGAGTGAGGGTGTTAATAAAATTATATGGTGAATGCTCTGCAGACACCAACAAATACTTGTTTGATGTATATGCTAATTCTGATAATCTTGTTATGTATTACCACCCTTTGCCAAATACAGGCATACTTTGATTAACTGCTGCATGTGGGGTGACAGTGCTAAATTTGTTGGCCAAACATTTTACAGCATTCCCCCTCAACCCTTAATATCACAGCTCTGATCTTTGCATTGCTCTGAGAAACATTCTGTCACAACATATTTTGTTCACACCTGCATGCATTTAGAGTAAAAGTTAAAATGAGAAAATATATGAGGAGACACACTTTTCGTTAAGTCTTTTAGACACATTCTTGCCAACTGTACAAATGGAAATTCTATGGAAAGAGAGATGACAAGTAATGAAAGCTGTAACATGTTTAACTTGCATTGAGTCATCACCGAAATGCAAGATCAGATAAAAACAATGAAGCTCCAAAAGAACACTGTTGATTTTATTTTACTTGTCATTACAATATAAACAGGAAATAAAAGCAAACCTTTAAAATAGTAAAGGTGGAGATTATGGATTTATTAGCTGGGACTGTTAGTGCAATCATACCTTGGAACAAAATAACTGGGAAAGTACTGGCCCAATACGAAACTGTGAAAGAATAACAGTGGCTATTAATAAATTTTCACCTGACCTTTTGTCTAATACTGATGGCTACTTTCCTTCCAAACTCATGCTGTGTCTCAAACTGTGTATTTCCATACTTGCACTTGCTATTTTGAGCCCATAAGTGTGAGAACACTATGAAGAACTTAGTCTACAATTACTTAGAAGTTGTACTCTGGTGTTTGCATCCCTTTAACCTGCAAATCACGACCTGCAAAACTAGTAGTTCTATTCAGCTCTAAACTATTGGACCTGATCTGAGATGAAGCCATGGAAAACCTACCCAATGCCACGATTTGTAAATTGAGTTTATTAAAAAAGGCCCTGACACAGCCAGGCATGACTAAATAGACTAAGTGAGCCAGCAGCAAGCAGTATGTTGTGCCCATCCATCAACAAGCAGCTGCAGTCAAGCAGAAATATAATGATGTACTAAAATGAATGTAATAATACAAACTGAAGTCAAAAATAATTCATTTATACGTACAAAAAATAGAACAAATAAACATTTTAGGAGGTGAAAATGAGAGTAAGAAAAAAACATTCTGTGTCAAACTAGGCAATAGATCAACCACATTTTACAGTCAGTAAAACTGTAACGCAATTTACATAATAAAGAATCTCATTCAAACAAAATATATAACATATTACGGCTATTGTTTGATTCCACTTGGATCCACATGGGCTTTAGCCACACTGTCAAACAGGCCTGTGGCAGTGCCTGACCCAGTTAAAATGTGTAAACTCTGTGCTTCACATATTTGGACCCTAGAGTGCATCTACAGTCATGTGAAAAACAATTTCATAGGCAGTAGATGCAGTCATATGAAACACTATGTACATCCATAGAAATGAAGATGGAAAGTAGCTGCCAGGTGCTATGCACTTGATTAACTGATCATCGGCAAGTGTGACCATCTCCAGAAAAGAGGTTTTGGCAGTTTGCTGGAGCATTTATGCGTGTGTTAACACAATGCCACAATCTTTCCAGGAGTGGATGTCACAGCATATTCACCCTACAGCCCGACTACACAATGCTCTACGGGCCTTGTTTAGCTACCATGTT
Organism: Perissodus microlepis; assembly: GCF_051167445.1. Lineage (NCBI taxonomy): Eukaryota > Metazoa > Chordata > Actinopteri > Cichliformes > Cichlidae > Perissodus > Perissodus microlepis. The sequence continues at coordinate 21,346,805 of NC_140462.1, forward strand.
AAGTAGCATGTTAAATTCATGACAGTAAAATTAGGAAAAGACAGAACAAGCACAACTTGTTGACGTGCTGTCAGGAGAAAGGGTCTTCTCTCTACAAAGAACACAGCAGCACGTGTCTTAAATCACTTTTTTCCCTCTTCAGAGTGGGATTTTATATTCCTGATGGAAACTTGGTTTCGACCCAGTGTGTTTTCTTCTTTTTCAGAACTTCCTTCACCTGAAAATAACACAATTTTTTTAGGGGGACAGATCAGACTAAAGTGAAGATGTTTGGCTATAATACACAGTGTCACATTTCATGAAACATCTCATACCAACTTCAGGCACAGTGATAGAGAGACTATGACTTGGTCTGATTTTTTAACCTCACAGCCAGGGCATCTTCAAGTCATTGAGTTGACCATAAATTTCTCTCTGTACCAAAGTATTCCAGGGTGACGAGGCATGGGGCAACTGTTATTGTGATTTGGCGCTAGATAAATACAACTAAATTGAAGTAAGTAAATGTAAGGCCATCTGTTTGTTTGTTTGTTTTTTCAGTTGCTGTGCGTTTGACCTCACAGAGAGTGGCTGAAAAAGAAAAGAATCGAGGTGTCGCAATCGCTCACTTAAAGTCCAGACCTTAAGAATGTCTGCAAACTTAAACAAATAATTCCTACAAATAATGTGAGAGACTGGAAGTGATTAAGTAACTGTTTTATGAGGCTGCTGTATTGATTAGAAACCAAGTCTCTTTCAGGCCACACAGTCTAAGCAGAAGTTCTTATTCTTTTCACATATCTGTGGGTTTGCCTGCAATTATTTTGATGTAAAGACCTGTGGAATATTTAGACTTCAAAATTCAATTATATATGCTATTGGCCATTTATTGAATATCTTTTGTGCATTACGAAAGAAAAAAAAAGGATGCCTTGCCTAACTTCTGAGTGTGAATTTTACCCTTGCATCCAATTCCAGTGAGCTTTCAAAAGGCACAGAAAAAAATAATTCTTCTGATATGAAGTCTAAGCTAAGTCTAAGGAGAATGGGAAACACACATAATATAAAATACATAATGCAAATGTCCTAAAACGTCTCGATAAAACTCATACAGTATAACTGATTGTGTACTTTGAAGGCACACTGGTGTTATGGTAGATTCTTGATTTGCTGAAAACATTTGCATTAATCATTCTTCTGTGAAAGAGTAATTGTCCTTTATTCATCAGTCTAAAGTTAATGCAATTTTCCCTTTAGGTTTGGAGGCTTTGGACCTCCCCTGACATGCCAGCACTGCAGGTGAAATACCAGTGTCCAAATAAATCTGTCCCATCCATCATATATTGACTTTGTGGTTCACATTAAAGACTGAGTCCTGCATTTTAAGAAGGCTGCTGTATTGATTAGAAACCAAGTCTCTTTCAGGCCACACATACTATTTTGCTGTAGTATTCTTGTTTGTGAGAAACTGGCAGCAGCCTGCTGTTGACGTTTTACTGAAGCGCAAAGTGGTTTAAACCATCAATAAGTGTGCAGCGTCTTATTTTTACCCTTGTAGTATTCAGAGGTCAATTTGCTGGCTTCTAGAGAGTTCAGGAAGGAAAATATTTTGGTCCTCTTTGACGTTTCCATTTCTATCTAAGATGGCAGCAGTGTGGACAACAAGCCTTCTGTCTCAGTTTCTCTTCCTATTGTTTGTTGTTATTTTTCCTCTTTTATGTTGTCCTAATGGCTCTGCTCTATTTTCCATGATTGCCAAACACTAAACCAGGTAAACTGAGAAACAAGAAACAAGCCAGGGAGTCTTACTCAGCTATTGGGAGATAGACCTGTCTGCCTGAAGCTGGGGATACACGATTTTTGGCCCATTTTGAGATGATTTTTCAGTTGTGCAACTGTTTTGGGGATCGGCCTGAGTTTCACCTTAATCGTGTGTTGTGCATCGTGTAGTATACATGGGGTAATGAGAAGTGATTAACACCTCATGACCAGCTCCCGATCAGCAATTGTCGCATGAAAATCAAACCTGTTTGAAATCCTGGTCACCCCTCGTGAGGATATCGCACTGTTGAAGCAGTGGCACGAGCCGATTTAACGCAGCCTCTCACACTGTGCACTGGCAAACACAGAAATGGAAGTGACAAAGGCAGAGTAGCACGGCAGTGCAGCGTGTGATCTGGACACAAGCGATGGAGGCCCAAATTGTAGAACTTTGGCAAGCTCATCCGAGCCTTTTCGATGTGGCCTCCCAAAATGATCACGACCGCAACAACCGTGAAAAGAGTTGGATGGACGTTGCTGCTTGATTGCAGCTGTCTGGTCAATGTTTTTCATTAGCAATTTAGCAAAGTTGATGGTGGTGTGTGTGTCTGTGTGAGTGAAAGACAGAGAGGGAGAGCGAGAGACAGATTTTGTGTTATAACCTTCATGTTATGGACTCACAATGTGAGCACTCAGGTCGCATCAGAGCATCAGGCCATAGTGTGAGACCCTGCATCGTGACCTATGAACTTCTAACCCCTGTGATTCAGTCGTTCAGTTTGAGCAGGAGCTGAATAACGCGACTGAAAAAATTGCAGAGTGAATGCCCAGATTAAGCTTGGTACCACTCACATTTCTCTGTACGAGACACTCAAAAAGACGAGGAAAATAAGATGGAATCCTGATATGCGTCAAGACTTACCTTAAATCTGTTGGCCTGACTGATTGTCATACCACTACCATCTTGCCATCTTTCTCTACTCTCCAGCATTTAGACGTCATCACTGGGTCCCACCTGCTGGCCCTCCTGTTCTTTTGTACCTGCTGGCCGGGTCTGTAACCTGTTTGGCACTGGATGCAGTCCTACAGAGCTGGCATGAATCATGTTTGTAGCATGATCATCCTTTGGACGGCGCTGTTGAATACCAGAGCATGATCAGAATGCCCCCTTGTCCATTTTTGAATTGATCTGAAGATTATTTTACCTGCTTTTGAAGTTTTAAATGGTATGTCACCCAGCTATTTAGTGACTTGAATAAGTTAATCATCAGTCACCAAAATAAGTAACTCTGGTTTAAACTTTATTTTCTTGGTTTAAAAACTGGAAACATAAAACACTATGAATGTAATTATCTATCCTACAGACAATGAATCATCAATCCTGCCTGTCCCGCAACTGTGTAATCATCTGCAATATTTGTACATGCGGGTGCAGAAAACACAACAACAATAACCACATTCTCAATACAGAAGAATATGACTATGAAGAGTTATCAGTATCAAAATTTCCATTACTTAATTTAAAAAAATAAATATGTTTACATGAACTCATAGGAATAACTCTGGCAGCTGGTGGAAATCCAACCAACATACTGGACACTCCAAATCCTCAAATACATTCACTCCAATTTAACACAAAATGCCATTGGATATAAAGAAATAAAGTTAACCAAGAAGTTCAACTTATCTAACCCCATATCACCCCAAAAAGCATTCTTTGTTTGCCAAAAGCACAGAGGGGATTGGGCGTTTGCAGTTTTACTACAGTTCACCGGTCGCAGCAGATGGCCGCCCCTCCCTGAGCCTGGTTCTGCCGGAGGTTTCTTCCTGTTAAAAGGGAGTTTTTCCTTCCCACTGTCACCAAAGTGCTTGGTCATAGGGGGTGATTGTTGGGTTTTTCTCTGTATCTAGGAAGCGCCTTGAGGCGACTTTTGTTGTGATTTTGTATTTACCCCATCTATGGGTTCATCTTGTTTGTTGTAACCTAATTTCTAAGGCAAGTCGGTCAACATTTTTGTCTTTAAATATGCTATAGAAATAAAATTTTGACATTTTCATTTGCATTGCTAAAAAATACTGTCTACAATCATCATTAAAAAAGATGGAATAGCAAGAAGAAACAATTCTATAACCTATACATCTATACTTACACTAACATTCAGGTTCTATTATTCTTACAGATGACACATTTCTTCTGCTTGTGTGACTCAGTGGTTATAATAGCTACCTCCCAATGCAAAGGTCCAGTTCAAAGGCCACTCAAATTAACATTACAGTTGAGTCATACTGGTGGCCCAGGGGTTTAAGTTCTAGTTCCAGTTGGCTGGGGGTATTGTTTTTCACATCATTCCCTCACTCATCTCCCCTCATTTCCTCACTGTTTTGTGTTTTCACTATCTAATAAGGGCAGAAATTCTCCCCAGCTGGAGATTAATGGACATTAGTGTCTAGCGAGTATTTCCAGCAGGAAGGAAATGTATATGAGTCATACATACATCTACAATGGCTCTCTGTTGTGTATTTAATACTTTTTGGACAGCTGTGGTTCAAACAAAGGGGTTCTTACCAAGTAAACTTTGGTATGTGTCTCATCTTATAAGGATTTTTCTTTTCAGTCATTTGAAATATGTTTACCTTCCTAGTATTGCATAGGTCACCCTCTCTCAACCAAAACATTGATTTCTGGGGGTAAGCTGGACTTTCAGAAAATAAGCACATTATTGTATCTTAAGAGGTATGATGGCTTGTCACTGTGGTGATAAGCTTTCAGTTACTGCCATTGTACCCTTGACATAGGTGCCTATTTATACCTTTTCGGTTTGTTCCTTACAGAAACCAGTTTTACACTGCTGGTGACACTTTGGCACCTTTTTTGTTAAGGCGTCAGTAATTGGAGTATTTCAATAAAGTGAAAAACTATTGTTATTATTATTATTATTATTATTATTTTAGAATAGTATTTAGTATCCTTGGTATCCATGCTGAGTCTATTTCATATCTGTACCTTAACTTAGTACCACTAATTTATTTACAAATGTAGTTATGTGATCGTTTTTTCGTTATACCTCTATTTATGGGTAATCAAATCATTGAAAAACCTTGGGCACACTCAATACCAGACATTACAACTTTCCTGTGTTAGGATATCATGTTGTACTTTGTCTTTCTCTAGCCATTACACAGACATTGAAAATGACTGTGGTTTACAACAAGCTGAAACTAGCCAGATGGCACATGCGCCATACTGGGCCAATTGTATAAGACAAAATAGTCATGTTCCCAAATACATCAAGAAAAGCTGTATAAGAACGATACATTTAAACACAGAACTTCAGTGACACTTCTCTCTGAGGGTAAAGCCAACCTGCAGCATCTGTAGCATCTGCTGGGCCTCTCATTACATTTACTGTCAAGCCTCTCTTGAGCTGCTTCACTGTAATAACTCTCACATCCCATGGCAATCTGTGTGAAATAGGGCTTGACAGAAGTGTGTATGTGTGTGTCTGTGTGTTGCCTTGAGGGAAAAATTCAATTCCAACATTGCAGAGAGATGAGGGTGAGGGGATGGGGCGGGGTTAGTGAACTTACCCTTTATTAGCCTCTGAAACAGTCTGTGTGTTTAGGACTAACTTTCCATTTGAGGTTTATGCGCCAGTTCTTTTTGCACCCACAATGCTTTTTCCCAGCAGAAAGTAATTTGTGGGCTCTTGTGATTATGCTGGCTGGTATCAGTGAGAAATTGTGAGACATGCTCACACACGTATATGTTAACTACACTATATCTTCAGTGGTAGTTGTAGTGGAGTCTGAGGCTGGTGGCAGCTCACTTATCAAATAACAGCTTTGATTACGATGGTATATGTCTGTGTGTCTTTCTGTCACCTATATCCTCAGCTGTAGGGGGGGATCTCTAGGATTGTTCTATAGCTATAGTGATAAATTGCGACCAGTATGTGAGAGTGTATGTGTCTTGGGTCTATAACTTGTGGGGTCTTGGGGATACTTCCATAGCGAGTTGATATATAGTCTGTAGGGGGTGGCCAATAGGAAAAGTGCTGAGGTTCACAGTGTCTGTATGTGAGCATTTGAAAGAGCAATATCCCAGTAGGGAGCAGTCACCATGAGTGATGGACAGAAACCCTTGGTTACATCAATCTGCTTTACTTACTCGCACCCCCCCCCCCCCCCTCCACCACCACCACCACCACCACCACTTGTGCATGTGCTCGCACACACACACATACACAGACACATAGAGAGGCTCTGTCTTACATCTGTTACTTCCAGATTCTGTTCTCTTCTCTTGCTGCAACACACATGGGATAAGCAGTTCCTGGCCTCTATTCTCTTGACTATTGAGGTAAATGTGATGCGATGATGAAGCAATACACTCTCAGCCTCTCCTTTTCTCATGTTGGGCTCTTGAACTAAACAGGCCATGAGGACAGGAGCAGAGGGAACACAAAGCCCTTAAGTACCAGAGGGAACAGAGTCGACTGAAAATACTAAAGCTTTATTCTTCAGGGCGATACATCCATTTTGTTTCGGTTATAACTAGTGCATTGTCCAGTTAGTTTCTGTTTATTTGGGGAATAGTGGTAAATAGTGAATGCTGGCTCTGACAGAGTGAAATTGCTTGCAAAGAGGGTGTTACAGCAAAATCTTTCCTGCGTGGTCACTGGAAGATTGTGTAGGTCGCCTGCACTTTGAAAAGAAGATACTTGCAAAGATTCGTCATTTACTTGTGCAGTTGTGGCAAAACTGCAGAAAGTACAACGCAACTTAGAAATGTAGACCATTTGCCTTCAAAGCAAAACAGTGCCTTTTGAAACATTGTGGCTTACGGAGCCCCGCAGGGGACATGGGAGAAAAAAAAATTAAGACGGACTTTTGCGAGATCTCGCAAAACTTTTGCGAGATCTCGCAAAACAAACTCGGGATCTTGCAAAACTTTTGCGAGATCTCACAAAACAAACTCGGGATCTCGCAAAACAAACTTGGGATCTCGCAAAACTTTTGCGAGCTCTCGCAAAACAAACTCGGGATCTCGCAAAACTTTTACGAGATCTCGCAAAAGTTTTAGCCGCATTCTTCCCGTTAGCTTCGAGCTAACGGGTGGTCGAGACCTACTACAGCCGGGAGGAACACCGCTTTCCTGGCACATCGTGCCTCGACCTCCCGGTCGGCTTCGAGCCGGCGTCCGAAGAATGCGGCTAAAACTTTTGCGAGATCTCGCAAAAGTTTTGCGAGAGCTTGCAAAAGTTTTGCGAGATCCCAAGTTTGTTTTGCGAGAGCTCGCAAAAGTTTTGTGAGATCCCGAGTTAGTTTTGCGAGATCTCGCAAAACTTTTGCGAGATCCCGAGTTAGTTTTGCGAGATCTCGCAAAAGTCCGTCTTAATTTTTTTTTCTCCCATGTCCCCTGCGGGGCTCCGTAGTGGCTTCAGTGCTAAGGCTGAAGGTGAAGTTTTTCTGTTTCCAGTTTGGGTTTCTTGGTGTAGTACCCTCTTTGGTTGGGAAGCGGTTGCTGGACATTGATGGTGAAATTGGTTTCCAGTCAATATGTTTTTCTCATATTGACAGAAGGTTGCTAGGCCTAGAGCCAACTGGTCTCTATTGTGTAACTGAGGTCTAAGATAGTTACCATTGCACCAAAATATTAGGTACTGAAAAAATATAATAGCATCAGTCCAACCCATCTTAACCCTATTTTTTCACAAGACTTTGATAACACAATATAATAACTTAATGATATTGTATTCCTAACATTATAAATGTTTTTGAAAAATGACGTAACATCATCTGTGTGTGTTACTGGTGTGTGAGAGAAGTGTGTGTGAAAGTACATCAGGCTGCCGTATAGAAGCTACAGAGAGTCTCTTACTGAAAAGACAAGAAGAAAACAGACTGGAAAGTAAAAACTAACCATGACAGTACTGGTGTTGGACGTTATCATTTACATATTTTTAACATCTCATCAATTTGTTATATTTAAATGATCATTATTACCAATATACACAACAAATTTAGAGTTTATGTTCCCAGAAAGGATAGAGACAGAGGGAACTGTTAAGTTTAGTCTATTAATGCAAACAGACTATAACTTTAATCAAAATCTTACTAAAGACATTTTAACAAAAACTGAGCATCATTACCTTCATGAAGATAGGGAGTCCATTCTTGTCCCAGTGTATCAAATATTGCACTCTGTCAGCTACTGCTGGGTTTACAGAGGTAGGTACAAGTCGTCTTTTGGCACTGCTGGCTTGATATTGGACAGCAAGAGACAACAACCCAGTAAAGTCCACATAAAAGTGTAGGAGTCATGGCAGTCACAAGTTTGATGGGCTGAAGACAAACACTAATGTACGTTTTTTTTTCTTTCTGTTTTTTAATTCATTTACTGCTTAGTTAGAATTAATAACCAAAACCTACCTGGTTAGGTTCAGGAGAAGATTGAGTTTTAATTAAAATACGAACCTTTATTGCATTAACTACACTACATGGCCATAAACTAGCTTAAATGTGATATAGGGTCCTTTAGAAGAGTTCACCAATACAGTTTTGGGTTATTGCCATAACTTTGTGAATCCCTATAATTTGTTTGATGCCTCTTGAAACTGCTGTGAATTTACAAAAAGTCTTAATCAAAAGGAAATGTATATTTCCCTCTATATCTGCACTCATTAATTTACAAGTTCTCTGGTTCTCTAATTAACAAGGCTGGATTGGTTCTAGATGCACAAATAAAATGACTAATGTGAGTACACAATGACATAAAATGTAAAACTAATATTATCCAGAAATTATCCAGAAGCAGGAAAAAAGCAACAACAAAGATAACAAGGAAGAAAATGCTCTAATATCTAAGAAAATGAAATTCTCATGGATTTTATGAATCTCATACTAAGCTGATTTGTTTGAGCTATCAGATATTTGAACTTATTTTCCCATCTGAAATTATTTTAGATGCATCTCATCAAGTCCCAGATTCACATAATGAGAAAAACAACTGCGACAAGAGGAACATGGAGTCCTGTAATAGATAGTACCCTATGGCCAGCACTGTTCCCTAAACTCAAGATCATGGAGTCGATCTGTAATAATATGAAGAGACATAAGACACTGAGGCAGCTGAAACTCTAGATGTGTCATCCATGTCCTGTTAAATTATATAAAGCCACACTGCTCACATTACCAGGGGTATGACAGGCAAAAATAAACATTTATGGTTTAAAAAATGTAGCAATTTAACTAAAGCACACCGTATGGGTAAGAAAATATTACTTTACATGAAATGAGTCATCACATCAATAACTTATTAGACATTGATGGTAAGCATTAAACAATATCTAGACCTTTCTTTTTTTCATATCTTTTGTGTTGTTATTCTAATGTACAAACTCTTTTAAATGATACACCATATGTACAAATTACATGTATATCAATGTAATTAATTTGAAATTTGGTGTACTTGCGCACAGACCTCATCAGGCACTGTGAAATACCCTATTTGCAGACATTGTCTAACAAACCACTTCAACCAGCCTCCAAAGACACCTCTGGTCAGCCCAGCTGTTCGCTTCCATCTGTACACCCTGAGCAAGTTATGCAGGCGCAAGCTCTACAAGTGTTGACAGCAGACGGAGCACTGCTAAAGCAATATCCAGTGCTGCTAAAGCTACAGATAATCCTTCAACATCACTTGCTCCTGCTGAGAGATCGAGATGTTACACCCAGCGTGAGGCAGAGTCAACAGGAAACAAAAGAAATTCAATGAGGAATCAGCAAATAATATATTCAGTCACAACCTCTGCCGTGAGAGCAACTAAATCCGACATAATGAAAGTATCAAGTATGGGAAAAGGACAAAGATGCAAAAAATAGTTTACACAATTACAGTAGGTAGATACTGATCCAGCTCCTTCTATTAAATGAGCTCTAAGGTGTTGGGTTGCAAAAAGCACACAACAGAATTCATAGCTTAAATTAATTTGCAGTGCCTGGCTGAGGGGCAAGAGAAGACAAGGGGGGTCCAACTAGCATAACATATCTAATACAGTATCTAGAGTATGTATTTTAAGGAAAACAACTGTTCTTCAGCATCACTTTCATGTTCTTTCCCAAAAACCAGACTCTCCTACACGCTGTTCTCATTTATAAAGTGCTTTTACAGACCTGAACATTACAGTTAACAGAGGATTATCCCATTTGAGTGCAGCTAGCCAAACAACAAAGAACCAATTACTGCTAAAGAGACAGGCAGTGAAAGTGGATATCCTTGGCTTTAACATAAAACTCATTGTTGCAGTCAGGGGCAACGCAAAAGGGACCCCCTTAAAGTGATTTTTAGTTTTAGTATCCTTATTTCTCCCTGAGTTATTGGTTCATTCACTAGTTAGCAAAAATAAACATAATAACCACACACACACACACACACACACACACACAAACACACGCACACACACACACACACACACACACACACAAACACACACACACACACACACACACATGCATAACACAAGTTAGGAAAAGTATTATTGTGTATTTCTGGTTCTGTTGAGCTTGGAAGGTTATATGAGGTAATAAGCCTTTGTGTAAACCCAGTGGTGCCTTTTACATTCCAACAGCCATCAGGTTGCCTGAAGAAACCCATCCCTGTTTCTGCAATTTTTCACACTCAGCATAAAAATGAAGAGCAGTGCAGGTTTTTCTTTCCTCCGTGTTCAAGCTGACAAAGCACTGCAACTCAAAGTAATCTTAAGCTGATTAATAAACACACCCATACGTGGAAAATCATGAGTGATTAGAAGGAACTAGTTTCATTTATATTTCCCTTTCTCTCTGAATATTTGAATACAGTTTCAATCAAGAGATTCAAGTTTTATTTAAAAAAGAGCAAAAAAGATTTCCGAATGCCCTGCACACAAATTATTTATTTGCCCCTTATTCCCTATAAAATTAATCTTTCTGTGATTACTTTCTTGTTTATTGGCTTCCCTGCAGTGTATAAATGAGAAAATTACATGCACATTTTCTTCATCACAAGATTATATTTTTCTTTTGACAGGGGTAAGTTTTTATGGATAAACATCACTAATATGCAGATTTTATGGAAATGGCACTCAGAACGATGCATGTTTATTCATTTACACCTTCAATTCCTTTTTTTAACCGTTTTGCACTTATCAACCTTTTACAAAGAGGCTATAAGCCTGTAAAAGGGATTTAATGTGAGATGGTGTATGGTGTAAACAAAGATCTGAAAAAGGGAAAGGAGAGCAAAAGACTAAGGGTTGAAATATGAGAGAGTTACACAGGCACAGCCACTGAGAAACTGATAAAAGGTAAATTCATTGGATAATTGTGATCACGGTTTTGGGTTGAGTGTATTCTGGTTTTCTCAGGAGAAGCAGCTTTTGACAGGTATACAAACCCAACACTGGAGTATTTCAGCATTAAAATCTTGCTAACATTAAAAACAAAACAAAACAAGAATAGAAAAACAACTTTAATGAGTACCGTATTTTTCGCATTATAAGGTGCACTTAAAATCCTTTAATTTTCTTAAAAATCGACAGTGCGACTTATAAACTGGTGCACCTTATGTATGAATTCTGGTAGTGCTTACTGAACTCGAACCGATTTTATGTGGTACACAGCGCTCAAAAATCTGTCAAAAAATGTTTTAGTATGACTTTGGTAAGCTACAAAGCCACACCGCTTGATGGATTGTTGGAGCATTACGGCTACCGTAATCAGGAGCCTCGTGGCGTAATCTGGGTCCAAAATCCCGTCCGCTTCAGGTCTCAAAGTCAAACGAACCCTGCAACATCACTGAGAGTTAAAAACTGTCTAAATTCTTTCATCTTTAATAAAGCTTTACCTGGTAAAGCAGCAGGTGTAACAATTAAGTGTAACATCCAGGCATCCATGAAAACAGAATTTATTAAATTTAACAGAGTTAGAAGTTAGCAGGAAGTTAGCTTGCTAGTTTCCACCTAAACATGATATATGTTACACACTGAAGGACGACAGGGTTCATTCAGGTGCACATGAAGATTTATTGCGCTGAAACACAGCAAAACAATTCAGTGTTACTGGCGGCTTCCATTGTAATAACTGTCCTGCGTTACTTTTGTAGCATTACGTGTAATGGCCCCGTATTAATCAGCCCTTAACACACAGAGAAAATGACCAGTAAACAATAGACAACATAACATGTACTGGCTGGTCTATTTCTTATAACTTTAACTGAAACCAGCTAACAGTTTCCTTTCACATTACTGATGTAACAACACGGTTACAGAGATTAATGCAGGAGGCTAACATGACTTAGCTAGCGCACAAACATTACTAGCATTACCCACAGATAACGTGAAGCAACTCCCTTATTCGCTCACATTAAACACCATATAAACAAGAATTACACTCCAAACATGTTAAATAAGCATCAACTTTACATAAATGTATGTAGTGCTCGTATATTGCTCTCACCTGAAACACAGCAAAACAATTCAGTGTTACTGGCGGCTTCCATTGTAATAACTGGCCTGCGTTACTTTTGTGAAGGATTATTTTGCCAGTTACCCGTTTGGCTGAGCAGCCACTGCCACCTACTGGCGAAACTAAATATCGCCCTAACATCACATCAGGTGGGAGCAAATGAGCTTTTCGCTCTGTGTTATGATACAAATTATTGTCACAACAAATAGCATAAAAAAGATGATGGGGGGGTGGGCACGAACACATAAGGAACACATCTGAGACTTGTTCTTAATGCTCAAAATACTCAGGGTGCCACATCATCATGTTCATCATGTTCTGACTGAGAGATTTCTGAAAAATTAAAAGGTACAGCTCTGCTATCACTCTCTACATAAATGAAGACAGAAAACTAAAAAGCAGTGACTTTTGTAGGGTTACTGAAGTTGGACTAGCTGGTATATAATGATGTGCTACATGATCGCTAGCGACACAGCTATGTTAGCATAACATAAATATAGTGAAGCTGGAGGATGAATGCTAACTTTTTTCTACTCGATAAAAGTTAACGTGAGGGTTCCAGATGGTTAGGGGCAAATGCAATCACATGGCAGGATGCTGTAAATGGACCAAACTTCAGTCAGGAGAACAACTGAGATAATCCATCCATAATACGAGGTTAGTCATTAATATACTGCAACAACATGGGAATAGAGCAGCTGCCAGAGAATTCAACATTAATGAATCAATGGTACGGAAGTGGAGGAAGCAAGAAGAATGAGTTGAGTAAAGTTTGACTTATCTGACTGTTTTTTTTTTTTTGCTTAATGCACCGTATAATTCGGTGCACTTTATGGTCCTAAAAGTACGGTAAGTTTTTTTTTTATAGATCAATAATTTACCTTCAGTGGATGTGATGAAAGATAGATTCAATATTAGTGTAAAATTGCACATCTGTAAACAACAACAGGAGTAAAATTATGTTTTGATATAAAATTATCTACAGTAGCATAACAGTTTGAGGTCTATGTTTAAGCTTATTTTTCTGACATTCCTATTGCATACCTTGAGCACAATTTGCGAGATTTTACAAGGATAAGACAGGGGTCATCAAAAAAGTATTTTAATCTTTTGAGGTATAAATCATCATTGGTAAGGACCCCAGCCTATTTTTCTAATGTAAATATTACGGTGTTCCACAGGGTTCGGTGCCAGGACCAATTCTGTTTACACTATACATGCTCCCCCTAGGCAGCATCATTAGAAGACATAGCATACATTTTCACTGCTATGCAGATGACACCCAGCTCTATCTGTCCATTAAGCCAGATAACACACACCAATTAGTTAAACTGCAGGAATGTCTTAAAGACATAAAGACCTGGCAGCTAACTTTCTGCTTTGTAATTCAGATAAAACTGAGGTTATTGTACTCGGCCCTGAAAATCTTAGAAATATGGTATCTAACCAGATTCATACTCTGGATGGCATTACCTTGGCCTCCAGTAACGCTGTGAGGAACCTTGGTGTGATTTTTGACCAGGATATGTCCTTCAACGCACATATTAAACAAATATGTAAGACTGCTTTCTTCCATTTGCGCAACATCTCTAAAGTTAGAAATATCCTGTCTCAGAGTGACGCTGAAAAACTAGTTCATGCATTTATTACTTACAGGCTGGACTACAGCAATTCATTATTATCAGGATGTCCAAAAAACTTGCTGAAAAGCCTTCAGTTAATTCAAAATGCTGCAGCAAGAGTACTGTCAGGGACTAGAAAGAGATAGCATATTTCTCCTGTTTTGGCTTCCCTTCATTGGCTTCCTGTTAAATCCAGAATTGAATTCAAAATCCTGCTCCTCACATACAAGGTCTTAAATAATCAGGCCCCATCTTATCTTAATGACCTTGTAGTACCATATCACCCTATTAGAGCACTTCGCTCTCGCACTCCAGGCTTAGTTGTTGTTCCTAGAGTATTTAAAAGTAGAATGGGAGGCAGAGCCTTCAGTTTTCAGGCCCCTCTTCTGTGGAACCAGCTGGACCAGGTGACCCTGAATCCTCTCTTAGTTATGCTGCAATAGACGTAGGCTGCTGGGGGATTCCCATGATGCATTGAGTTTTTCCTTTCCAGTCACCTTTCTCACTCACTATGTGTTGGTAGACCTCTCTGCATTGAATCATATCTGTTATTAACCTCTGTCTCTCTTCCACAGCATGTCTTTGACCTGTCTTCCTTCTCTCACCCCAACCGGTCGCAGCAGATGGCCGCCCCTCCCTGAGCCTGGTTCTGCCGGAGGTTTCTTCCTGTTAGAAGGGAGTTTTTCCTTCCCACTGTCGCCAAAGTGCTTGCTCATAGGGTTGTTGGGCTTTTCTCTGTATCTACTGTACAATATAAAGCGCCTTGTGGCGACTTTTGTTGTGATTTGGCGCTATATAAATAAAATTGAATTGAATTGAATTGAATACTTTATTCTATGTATTTACCCCATCTATGGGTTCATCTTGTTTGTTGTAACCTAATTTCTAAGGCAAGTCGGTCAACATTTTTGTCTTTAAATATGCTATAGAAATAAAATTTTGACATTTTCATTTGCATTGCTAAAAAATACTGTCTACAATCATCATTAAAAAAGATGGATAAGCAAGAAGAAACAATTCTATAACCTACACATCTATACTTACACTAACATTCAGGTTCTATTATTCTTACAGAAAATAGAAATTGAATTGAACTAGAAAAATTTGCATTTCCTGCAAAAATGCAGTGTGGATGCTTTAAAGCTGAAGCTGTCTGCAAAAACTAGCTGAAAAAGCTGAAAAGTTGCAGAAATTGTAAAAACTTTGCAGAAGCAAAGGAACTTTGCTAAAATGGAAAAACTTAGAAGAACTGCAATATCTTAGAGGAAACATAATACTTGGCAGAAATACAATAGCATCGCAGAACTTAGCAGAAATATTGTAACTTACCAGAAACATGATAACTTCTCAAAAATTCAAGAATTTAGGAGAAATAGTATAAGATAACAGAAAGAATATATTTAGCCAAAAATACTTAAAAATTACGGAAACACTATGATTTAGAAAAATAGTACAACAGAGCAGAAATACTGTGATTTACCAGAGACACTGTGATGAACTATGAATATTGTAACTTTAAATTAATACTATGTTTTAGCACAAATACTATAATTTGACAGAAATACTATCATTTGACAGAAATACTATGTTTCAGCACAAATACTCTGGTTTAGCACAAATATTATAACATAGCAGAAATACAATTATATAGCAGAAATGCTATATTTAGAAAGAAAAATATAATATAGTAGAAATAGTATGATTTAGCAGAAATACTTACAATATAGCATAATAACAATGATTTAGAACAAATACTATGATTGAGCAGAATGGTAATAACTTAAGTGAAAATACTGGAAAAGTAAAATGACAAGCTGAAAAAAAACCAGAACATGGTTAAGCTCCCTCAAAACTAATTATTGTTCACCTGTGGAAAAAAAGAAATGCAAATACATTTGAAAAAAAAAAAAGAAAAACCAATAGATAAACACAAAATCAAATATGGATACAGAAATGTACAGCGAGAGACACACACACAGGGTCTATGCCAGTCAACCATTCTGAATATATTATATTTTTATCCAACAATGAGATGCTGCCCTAAAGAGGGTCTTTTTCTCTCTCTCTCTCACACACACACACACACACACACACACACACACACACACACACACACACACACACAGCAGCAGCAAGTGAACAGGGGCTGTTAAAGCTGTGAGCTCCTGAATTTGAATCCACCAATCAGAGAGGTTATGTACTTTTTTCCTGCCAAATCTGGTGCACCAAGTGCAGGGTTTTACACACGCAGCACAGAGAAACAGGATTTTTGCAGTTTTTTTCTCATATTGAGGTTTTGTTCAGAAGAGATGGGGGAATCGTCAGGTGTTGTCTATTTAAAATAAAAATGTGAATTTTTAGAGATATATGACATGGATGACTGGTTGGCTTACAAGCCGTGAAGGCCCCAATATGCAAATTTGAATGCCTCAGCCCTCAGATATGATTGGCTGGCTGGGAATTCGTGCAGGCCCTGATTTGTAAATTTGAATGTCTCAGACCTCACAGAGGATTGGCTGCCTGGGGACCTGGCAGTAATATATGGAAATAGTATGATTAAGCATAAATACTACATTTAGTAGAAATACTATGTTTTAGCACAAATACTATAAAAAGCAGAAATACTATAATTTAGCAGAAATACTATATTAAGCACAAATCCTATAAAAAGCAGAAATACTGTATTAGGCACAAATCCTATAAAAAGCAGAAATGCTGTACTATGATTTGGTAGAAAAACTATAATTATTAGAAATACTATATTTGGTAGAAATACTATGTTTTGGCAGAAATACTATATTTACCTCAAATCCTATAAAATAGCAGAAATAGTATGATTTAGCAGAAATACTGTATTTAGCACAAGTACCGAAAAGTAGCAGAAATACTATGATTTAGCAGAATAGTAATAACTTACAAAATTACAAATATGGACGCATATTGAAACACAAATGCACAGAGGGACACACAAACACAGGCTCTAATCCAGTCAACCAGTCTAACTATATTCAATTTAAATCCTACAATGAGGTGCTGCCAAATACGGGTAGGGTTCTCCCTCTCTCACTAAACACACACACACACACACACACAGAAAGAAAGAGAAGCAAGTTTGTAGGTCGGTCAAGCAGCCTGGGAGCTGCTAAATTTGAATCCACCAATCAGAGAGGCTGTGTACTTTTTCCCGCCAAAACAGGTGCAGCAGTTTTTACACACATGCAGCAGAGAGACAGGATTTTTGCAGTCTATTTCTCATAGTGAGGACTACCCTCAAACAAATGACCATAATTTCCTAACCGTAGGGGCTAGAACGGTCATTCTTACACCGTTTTGTTCAGAAGAGATGGGGGAATCTTCAAGTGTTGACAATTTATCATTAAAATATGAATTATTAAAGATATTTGACTTCTAATGCACCATAACTGAGTAGAGGCGAAGCAAAAACTGCCTTGACCTGCCCTCAAACAACGCTTTCTAACTAAATCTATTTTTTGCCCCTCCCTTTCTTCCCTCCCCATCCTCAGCTGCCTCCCTATTCCCGCACTACCACACCCACCCACACACGCAGGGCTTGGGGTGCAGGTATGTCACCAGGGTGCAGGGGAGGCACTCCCCCTCTGTCCCCATCTGGCCGCCTGTGCCTCAATTTTATTCTGCAACCTAGACATCCACATTACTCACACTCTCACATAACACATACATATAGGGCCTTGGGGGTGGGCACGTTTTACAGCATCCAGAGGATGGTCGTTGTACTCCAACCCACCTCTGGCGCTGGTGCCCTACCCTCAATTTTAAATGCATTTAGACACTGAGGGTTTTCGGGAGGAGCCGTGCTGCTCTCTGAGAGGAAGCTAGTACCATGCTCTCCTGAGTTTTAAATGCACTTTAGAACAGCACACAACAACATTACATATGAGCGGGCGTAGGGAGGTTTGAGGTCTTCACTCACCCCGGTTCTGTTAGCCGTCAGGGCTGGGGGGCTGGGAGGAGGTGCTGGCCGTCAGACTGGGGTCTGGGATGCGGGGCCTCCCTGCTACTGCAGATAAGGAGGTGGTCCGCTTGCCTCCACCCCAGAGAGAAGGGTTACATCTCCTGGGTCTAGGTGCGGCTTGCCCCTCTGGGGGCGGGGGTACCTGGACCTGGGATATAGAGTATGTTTGGGGAGTGCGACTGTCTTTGCAGTGTCTATTTGTGTCTGTCTACACGTTGGGTGAGTGCCGAGTATTTGGTTGTGCATATGGGGGTGGGAATGCACGTCTGTGTCCGCGTGTGCCTGTTTGTCTGTGTCTATATGTCAGGTTGGGTCTTAGACTCAACCTCTCTGGGTACATCTCAGGCCCTCTAAAGTACGGAGGCCTATCTCCCCTCACCACACTCCCTGCCGGTGGCTGATGCCCTCAGACGTTGGTGTGTTGGTGGTCCTTGTCGTCTGGGGCTGGGCGCTCATGCATGTACCGGCTCACTCCTGGTGGCCGATTGGCGGGGCCGGGCGCCTGTGGCCCGGCTGGGCTCCTTCCGGGGGGTGGGATGCCCTCAGGCCTCTGGCCTCTGGGCCTGAAGCTCGGTCCTCTCTGGCACAGCTGGCTGCCGGCGGAGCCCGCGGGCACGCCACTGCAACCCCCTCTGGCCTCTGCTCCGTAGCTGCGGGGTGACCTCTCGTTTGGGGCTCTATTCAGCTCTTCCCAGGAGGGTGGCACGGTTCCCCCCCCCCTTTGGTGGTCCTCCTCGGGTCCTTGTACTCTGGGGCCTCTGGATATCTGGGGCCTGGATCTCCTCCATACCTGCTTCATACCCTGGTGGACGGGGCTATGGCTCCCCACACTCCCTAGCAGATCGTTACATGGAGAAATCTTTGGAATACAAGCATGCTGATCCACACAGGTATGCACACAGGTGTACACACGGGTGTTCACACCTTTCTTGGCTGCTGCCTCAAAGCACATTGTGCGCTGTCTATCTTGCGTGCTGCACAATATCATTTATTATTTAGTATCTACTGTTATCTACTGCTAGCTAGTTTATTGTGATGGTGCTGTTTTTATTATGTTGCTCTTTGTTGTTTGCTTTCTCTTCTGTTTTTTTTCTCCATACAGGTGATCCAGGCGTTTTGTTTGTTTGTTTTTTCCTTTCTTCCCCCCCTTCTCACCGTCTCTTCTCCCCTTTGGTTTGCTTTCTCTCCCTCTCTTTCTTTCATTCTTTCTCCCTGTCCTATCCCCCAGTCACGTCTGTCCCGTTTGTAGCAACCGAAAATAAAATAACTACATAATTATAATAAAGGTCAATCAAATGGACCAATATGGCAAGGCCATGATGATCCACTTGGTAAAATAAATCCGCTTGGCATCTTTCTTGGCCTTAAGACAACAATTCTGATGGCTAAAGATCCAAACGGGACACAAAAAAAAAAAAAAAAAAAAAAAAAAAAAGATATTTGACTTCTAATGCACCATAACTGAGTAGAGGCGAAGCAAAAACTGCCTTGACTTCCCCTCAAACAACGCTTTGTAACTCTAAATCTATTTGGAGTATCGATATCATTCTTTCACCGTAAGAGACAGCAGGCTTTGGTGAACAGTCATGGAAATTTTCAGGTCTCTCTGGAAAACCATCAAAAAGATATGACGAGAGAAAAAAGTGGTTCATTTCCAGAGTTTGAAATCTGAAGAAATCTGAGCGAAGAACAAATTTCCAACCCTCAAACAAACGTAATTCATGGCCAAATGGTAATGGGTGAGAAAAAAAATCTTACATTGTGAGCGTTAGGAGTGTCTGAAGATATATTGGCACAAGCCTCATGTCTTAACTTCGCTTCGTTAAGGAGATATGACAATTTGAAAATGCCTCTCATTAGAGAAATCCAGTGGTGATTTTGAACAAACTCTCCATTGACTTTCTATGGAGAGTTTTGAGACTTTGTGTTGGTCTGAGGAGATTTGCCAAAATTCTATAAATCCCACAACAATGATAGTGACATTTTCTGAAAGCCAGAAAAAATACCTACGTTTTGATGTATAATTTGTGGAAGTTGAGTGGAAATTGAGCGAGTAGCAAGAAGTTGTTCAGACATGAAGAGAAAATTCAGAATGGACGAGTGCTCACTCTGAGTTAATTGCATAGCAACCATAGCAACGCATGTATTTTCTGAAAAATCACAATTTTGCAACTGAAGACTTAAAGAGAGATAAGATGAAAACGGTAGAAGATCTGAAAAAGCTGAATCATACAGGAATAGCCCAATAATTTGAGAACATTTTAAAGTTTGAATGGAGTTTCTAGGTGAAAGTATGAGGAAGTAGTTAAGTTTCAAAAACAAGCAAGTTTTAGCAGAATTGTGGAAGTTTCCCATTCATTTCAATGGGACAAATTAAAGGAAAAAAGCTTAATATTTTAAAAAGTATAATAGTAATAAACACCAAAAGATATAGCCGGCATTAGCAGAAAGAGCAGAACAGTTTAGAGTTTGAACGGAGAAAATCGGCTGAAAACTGAGGGAGTAGTTAAGGTGCAAAAAATGTACGGAAGCAACAGGAACTAGAAAAATTTGCATTTCCTGCGAAAATGCTGTGTGGATGCCTTAACGCTGAAGATGTCTGCTGAAAAAAGCTGAGAAAGTTGAAAAAAAAAACCCAAAAAAACATTGCCCTGAGCAGGATTCAAACCTGGCCCATCTGGTTTCTAGACAGCTACTCATCTCACTGCGCCAAACTCTTTCTCACAACGAAGAGGTGGAGAGACTGACAATTGTGCTGAAATGAGCAGAAGCTGCAGAGAATTGTGGTGATAAGAGGTGAAAAGGCTAAAACTTTGCAGAAAAGAGGTGAATCAGCAGAATTTCTGATGAAAAGAGGTAAGGAAGCAAAAAGATGCGCTGAAAAGAGATGAATCAGCAGAATTTCTGTTCAAAAGAGTTTTTTTCTGAAAACAGCTGAGATTTGTGGTAATAAGAGGTGAAAAGGCTGAAAATTTTTCAGAAGAGGTGAATAAGCAGAATCTGGGCAGAAAAGAGGTGAAAATTCTGAGAATTTTGCTGAAAAGAGTTCAATCAGCAGAATTTCTGCTGAAAAGAGTTCAATCAGCAGAATTTCTGCTGAAAAGAGGTGAATGAGCAGAATTCTGCTGAAGAGTTTTTTCTGAAAACAGCAGAAAAAACTGAAAATTTTGCTGAAAAGAGTTCAATCAGCAGAATTTCTGCTGAAAAGAGTTCAATCAGCAGAATTTCTGCTGAAAAGAGGTGAATGAGCAGAATTCTGCTGAAAAGAGGTTTTTGCTGAAAACGGCTGAAAAAGCTTGGAGAGACTGACAATTCTGCTAAAATGAGCAGAAGCTGCTGAGAATTATTATGAAAAGAGGTGAAAAGGCTGAAAAATTTTGCAGCAGAGGTGAATAAGCAGAATTTGGGCTGAAAAGAGGTGAAAATTCTGCTCTTTCTGCTGAAAAGAGTTCAATCAGCAGAATTTCTGCTGAAAAGAGGTGAATGAGCAGAATTCTGCTGAAAAGAGCAGAAGCTGCTGAGAATTATGCTGATAAGAGGTGAAATGGTTGAAGATTTGGCAGAAAAGAGGTAAATCAGCAGAATTTCACCTCATACTCATCTCACTGAGCCAAACCGGTTCTCATATAACTGAAAAAAGGTGAAAAAGCTGAAAATTCTTATTAAAAACAGCAGAAGAGGCTGAGAAAACACTGAACTTTCTGGTGAAAAGAGGCAGAACAACCTGATTCTGCTCAATTTCAGTCCACCAATCAGAGGTACTGCTTCTGTCTGCTTCATCAGGCTGTGTACTTGTATGTATTTCTGCCATGGAGCGTTAACAAGAATCTGAGGTCCATATTAGAAAAGCTGCCAAAATCATAAAATGTTGCCGAATTCGAATAAATTATCAATATGAATTACAGGTCTGTGATAGTGTATCTATTTGTAGTGAAAAAAACATGTGGGCCAAGGTGGAATTGAACCCATGAACTTTGGTCTGAAGATCCGTTTCATTACCCATTGCGCCACTGGCAAAGAGAGCGGGCGCCTGGAAAACAGGGTGATGAGCAGTCAGAATTAGATCGCGGTGAGAGGCAAAAATCGCCGTTTTTTGGAGTTACAAAACGTCGTGTAACTCAAAAACTAGGTGGCATAGAAGCATAATTCTTGCACTGAGCAGAAAGAGCTGAACAGTTTAGAGTTTGAACTGAGAAAATCGGCTAAAAACTGAGGGAGTAGTTAAGGTGCAAAAAACGTACGGAAGCGACAAGAATAAAGGATAAAGAACTAGAAAAACTAGAAAAATTTGCATTTCCTGCGAAAATGCAGTGTGGATGCTTTAAAGCTGAAGCTGTCTGCAAAAACTAGCTGAAAAGGCTGAAAAGTTGCAGAAATTGTAAAAACTTTGCAGAAGCAAAGGAACTTTGCTAAAATGTAATAACTCAGCAGAACTTAGCAGAAATATTGTAACTTACCAGAAACCTGATAACTTCTCAAAAATACAAGAATTTAGGAGAAATAGTATAAGATAACAGAAAGAATATATTTAGCCAAAAATACTTAAACATTACAGAAACACTATGATTTAGAAAAATAGTACAACATAGCAGAAATACTGTGATTTACCAGAGACACTGTGATGAACTATGAATATTGTAATTTTAAATTAATACTATGCTTTAGCACAAATACTATAATTTGACAGAAATACTATCATTTGGCAGAAATACTATGTTTCAGCACAAATACTCTGGTTTAGCACAAATATTATAACATAGCAGAAATACAATTATGTAGCAGAAATGCTATATTTAGAAAGAAAAATATAATATAGTAGAAATAGTATGATTTAGCAGAAATACTACAATATAGCATAATAACAATGATTTAGAACAAATACTATGATTGAGCAGAATAGTAATAAGTTAAGTGAAAATACTGGAAAAGTAAGATGACAAGCTGGAAAAAAAAACGGAACATGGTTAAGTTCCCTCAAAACTAATTGTTGTTCACCTGTGAAAAAAAATAAAGAAATAAAAATAAATTTAAAAAACAAGAAGGAACAGCCAACAGATACACACAAAATCAAATATGTATACACAAATGCACAGAGAGAGACACACACGGAGGGTCTATGCCAGTCAACCAGTCTGAATATATTATATTTTTTTCCAACAATGAGATGCTGCCCTAAAGAGGGTCTCTCTCTCTCTCTCTCTCTCATGCACACACACACACACACACACACACACACACACACAGGGAGAGAGAAGCACGTTTCTACGTCAGTCAAGCAGCCTGGGAGCTGCTAAATTTGTATCCACCAATCAGAGAGGTTGTGTACTTTTTCCCGCCAAAACAGGTGCACACACGCAGCACAGAGACAGGATTTTTGTAGTCTATTTCTCATAGTGAGGATTCCCCTCAAACAAATGACCATAATTTCCTAACTGTATTGGTCAGAACGGTCATTCTTACACCGTTTTGTTCAGAAGAGATGGGGGAATCGTCAAGTGTTGACAATTTATCATTAAAATATGAATTTTTAGAGATATATGACATCAATGACTTGTTGGCTTAGAAGCCACGAAGGCCCCAATATGCAAATTTGAATGCCTCAGCCCACATATATGATTGGCTGGCTGGGAAGCCGTCCAGGCCCTGATATGTAAATTTGAATGTCTCAGTCCTCACAGAGGACTGGCTGCCTGGGGACCTGGCAGAAATATATAGAAATACTATGATTAAGCATAAATACTACATTTAGCAGAAATACTATATTAAGCACAAATCCTATAAAAAGCAGAAATACTATATTAAGCAATATAAATATCCTATAAAAATCCTATAAAAAGCAAAAATACTGTACTATGATTTGGTAGAAAAACTAATTAATCAGAAATACTATATTTAGCACAAATCTTATAAAACAGCAGAAATGCTATGATTTAGCACAATAGTAATAACTTAAACAGAAAAATTGGAAAAGCAAAATGGACAGCTGAAAAAATGCTGAACATGCTAAGGGTCCCTCAAATATACTTGTTAAATGAAAAAAATCGGCAAAAAAAAATATAACAGCCACACAATCACAAATATGGACACATATGGAAACACACATGCACAGAGAGAGACACACACACAAGATCCAATTCAGTCAAGCAGTCTAAATATATTGAATTTGAATCTTACAATGAGATCATCCCATAAAAAGGCTCTCTCTCTCTCTCTCTCTCTCTCTGTCACACAAACACACACACAAGATCCAATTCAGTCAACCAGTCTAAATGTATTGAATTTGAATCTTACAATGAGATCATCCCATAAAAAGGCTCTCTCTCTCTCTCTCTCTCTCTGTCGCACACACACACACACACACACACACACACACACACACACACACACACACACTCACTCACACACACACAGGGTGAGAGAAATAAGTTTCTAGCTCAGTCAAGCAGCCTGGGAGCTGCTGAATTTGAATCCACCAATCAGAGAGCCTGTGCACTTTTTCCCGCCAAAACAGGTGCACGCAGCACAGAGAGACACAGGATTTTTGCAGTCTATTTCTCATAATGACGACTCCCCTCAAGCAAATGACCATAATTTCCTAACCGTAGGGGCTAGAACGGTCATTCTTACACCGTTTTGTTCAGAAGAGATGGGGGAATCTTAAAGTGTTGACAATTTATCATTAAAATATGAATTTTTAGAGATATATGACATGTATGACTTATTGGCTTAGAAGCCACGAATTCTCCAATATGCAAATTTGAATGCCTCAGCCCACATATATGATTGGCTGGCTGGGAAGCCGTGCAGGCCCTGATTTGTGGATTTGAATTCCTCAGCCCTCAGATATGATTGGCTGGCTTAGAAGCCATGAAGGCCCCAATATGCAAATTTGAATGCCTCAGCCCACATATATGATTGGTTGGTTGGGAAGCTATGCAGGCCCTGATATGAAAATTTGAATATTACAGTCCTCACAGAGGAATGATTCCCTGGGGACCTGGCAGAAATATATAGAAATACTATGATTACCCAGAAATACTACATTTACTAGAAATACTATGTTTTAGCACAAATACTATAAAATGGCAGAAATACTATATTAAGCAATAATCCTATAAAAAGCAGAAATATTGTACAATGATTTGGTAGAAAAAACTATAATTAATCAGAAATACTATATTTGGCAGAAATACTATGTTTTAGCAGAAATATTATATTTAGCACAAGTCTTATAAAATAGCAGAAATAGTATGATTTAGGAGAAATACTAAAAAGCAGCAGAAATGCTATGATTTAGCACAATAGTAATAACTTAAATAGAAAAATTGGAAAAGCAAAATGGACAGCTGAAAAATTGCTGACCATGCAAAAAAAATCGGCAAAAAAAAAAAAATATAACAGCCACACAATCACAAATATGGACACATATGGAAACACACATGCACAGAGAGACACACACACAAGATCCAATTCAGTCAACCAGTCTGAATATATTGAATTTGAATCTTACAATGAGATCATCCCATTAAAAGGCTTTCTCTCTCTCTGTCACACACACACACACACACACACACACTCACACACACACACACACACACACACAGGGTGAGAGAAGTAAGTTTCTAGCTCAGTCAAGCAGCCTGGGAGCTGCTGAATTTGAATCCACCAATCAGAGAGCCTGTGCACTTTTTCCCGCCAAAACAGGTGCATGCAGCACAGAGAGACACAGGATTTTTGCAGTCTATTTCTCATAATGACGACTCCCCTCAAACAAATGACCATAATTTCCTAACCGTAGGGGCTAGAACGGTCATTCTTACACTGTTTTGTTCAGAAGAGATGGGGGAATCTTAAAGTGTTGACAATTTATCATTAAAATATGAATTATTAAAGATATTTGACTTCTAATGCACCATAACTGAGTAGAGGCGAAGCAAAAACTGCCTTGACCTGCCCTCAAACAACGCTTTCTAACTCTAAATCTATTTGGAGTATCGATATCATTCTTTCACCGTAAGAGACAGCAGGCTTTGGTGAACAGTCATGGAAATTTTCAGGTCTCTGTGGAAATCCAAAAAAAAGATATGACGAGAGAAAAAAAAGTGGTTCATTTCCAGAGTTTGAAATCTGAAGAAATCTGAGCGAAGGACGAATTTCCTACCCTCAAACAAGTCTAACTCATCTCAGAACGGTAATAGGTGAGAAAAAAATTCTTGAATTGTGAGCGTCAGGAGTGTCTGAAGATATACTGGGACAAGCCTCATGTTTTAACTTTGCTTCGTTAAGGAGATATGACGATTCGAATATGCCTCTCATTACAGAAATCAAGCGGTGATTTTGAAAAAGCTCTCCATTGACTTTCTATGGAGAGTTTTGAGACTTTGTGTTGGTCTGGGGAGATTTGCCAAAATTCTCTAAATCCCACAACAATGATGGTGACATTTTCTGAAAGCCAGCAAAAATACCTACGTTTTGATGTATAATTTGTGGAAGTTGTTCGGACATGAAGAGAAGACTGCGAAACCTAGAGTGGCACACTGGAAGCCAAGTGCATAGCAACCATAACAACGCATGTATTTTGTGAAAAATCACAATTTTGCAACTCAAAACTTTAAGAGGGATAAAAGTAAAACGGTAAAAGATTTGAAAAAGCTGATTTATACCTGAATAGCCCAATAATTTGAGAACATTTTAAAGTTTGAATGGTTGTTCTAGGTGAAAATATGAGGAAGTAGTTAAGTTTCAAAAACAAGCAAATTTTAGCAGAATTGCAGAAGTTTCCCATTCATTTCAAATTAAAGGAAAAAAGCTTAATATTTTAAAAAGTATAATAGTGAAAAATACCAAAAGATATAGCCATCGTTAGCAGAAATAGCAGAATAGTTTAAAATTTGAACGGTGAAAATAGCAGAAAAATTGTGGAAGTAGTCTATACATACACAGATTCAGAATGAAGAGAAATACACACATGAACACATGTGCACTCGTTGATTGAGTGAGAAATGACACACACACACACACACACACACACACACACACACACACACACAGGAATGCTGATTCACTGAGAAGTGATCCACATACATATACATGCACACGCTTGTGCAATGAAGAGTGATGCACACACACACACGCTGATGCAATGAAGAATGCTTTGCTTATGCTGATATGCAAAATGCTGCACACAAACATCCCAATACATAATTTTTATGAGGAGCCATTGATTACCATTGATTACTTAGAATGTGTTATATGTCACCCAGAGAGCATTTATGTAGAGTTAAGGAATAAGGTCTAAAACGGTTTGGTTATGAAAACAATGTCTGTGCGTGATGTCTGTTTATGGCTCAAGGCCTTGACTGAATTCTTTGCTGTGCTTCACACAGCCCTGATGAGGAACAGTGGCACAGAGTGATAATGATGAATTAATAGGGTAAGTTTTAGGCATTTTCTGTGATTGAGATTTAATCCAAGGAGGAACAAAAGGTGTTACGGCACCTGAGGTTCTCATTCCCACACAATATTGTCCCAGGAGAAGCAAAAATTTCCTGTGAATTTCTGGTTGATTTTTGGGTTTTGCTTAGCGCTAGCTTGATTTTATCAGTGAGCTTTGGGTTGTGTTCTTTCTCTAAGAGAGAGAGAGATGGTTTTTATGCTTGGACATGTCTGCAACGGGCCCTAGTTTGTGTTAATTTTAGTAGTATTTTGTTGGTTACGTCTGTTTTCGTTTTTGTTACAGTGCACTGAAGGAAAAAAAAAAAAAAAACATCTGAGAGGTGTGATACACCGGTGGTGATATTTTGTGAGTTCATGATTTAACAATCAGCTCTTTAAACCAGGCCTGAAAGATTGAGATTTAAAGCGCTATAAAATATTATTACTGTAAACAGTTGCAAAGTGTACTTCTCCATGATTGTAATTGGCTTGAGAGAAATTCACTTATAGGGGACACTGATCACATGAGAAGTCCTGAGTCTAAAAGGATTGCAGCGAGCCAATCCGGTCCAAAAAAACCCCCCAAAAAAACAAGGAATTGTTTTCCTTTTAAAATGATGATGTCATCTTGCTGGTGATGGATGCTCGAATAGGTTGCGCGTGAGACTCCATTATCAGCAATATCTGGTATAAATGTGTGTGAATGAATGCATGTGACTGGACTGTGATGGACGGACTAAAAGTTTTGACTGACTGAGACAATGACTGCACCAACTCTAGGATTAGTAAATGCCAACAAACAATTCACCTAGCCGGCAAGAGAAGGGTGGATGCTTCGCTTTGTTTTGTTTTGTTTTTGCAGGAGCAGGACGATAAGAGAGACTGAAGAGGAGAATTTCGGATGCTTTTTGAGATATGATGTCACTAACCTTTTCTTTTAAGTTTCTAGCTCCAGTGAATTGACACATGGGAGTGTGTCAAAAAAGGGGGAAGTGGAAGTTGAGTTTGAACATTAAACCATGGGTATATGAAAATTTCCATGAGTTTATTGGTGTGTTTAATAATTTAGCTATGGTAAAACTTAAGCTTATAATGTGGTAGACTTAGAAATGGTTCATTAATTTTTGATTTCTTTTACACACACATAGACTATGATTAGAATAGGTCCTGAACATAATATTTTGAACCAAATTTGAATCATTAGAAGAACAATGGATAACAATATTAGATTATCAAGGCTAGGGAGAGAGGTGTTTTGGTTTTCTGCTTTGCAGAGAAAGGAACAGACACCAGACGAGGTCATGGAGAGATGAGGATCCTTCACAGCAGAGACAGATGTAGGGACTGCCGAGACAGCAACTGGGGTCAAGTGTCATGACGTCTGGGCTCCTTGAGAAGATGGATCCCATAAACACAGCAATAACCATGAAGGGGTTGGCGAAAACCAGGAACACCGGATCAACGAGGTTCGAGAGGCTCTTGGGCAAGAGGGACACGTTCCTGTTCCTTTTTCTGGGGAATACACGGGATACACAGGACCCGAGAATACACAGATCGTTGTTTGACATCGGGGCAGAATAATCCCCTGATCTGTGCAACGATTAAAGGGTTGTCTAACCCCGGAGGTCGAAGAAAGAAGCTGAGAATCACCCAACTGGAAGATACTGGTAGCTGCAGCAATAAAAATAAAGGTTAAAAGCTCCTTAGACAGAGGTTCTAGTCTAAGTACATTTGAAAGGTATAAGGGGGCATCAAAATGGGGGTGGGAAACTGGAGCACCAAAATAAAGCTGTGGGAGAACTGGGGAGTGATGGAAGTGTCATCTGTACTTTGTTGTTGTAATCATAGTTTTTCTTGAATCTGAACTGCACAAACACAGAGGTCATCCCACATATGGTCCACCCGTTAAAGGGGGACGGAGGGCCTGAGGACCAAGGAGACGTGGACATTGCAACACTAGAGTGTATGTTGTAAGTGATCTCTTTGAGAAAAGAGATCAAAGGGGGAATTGTGAGATTATTCTGCTATCATATGTTATCTTATATTTGTAGTTAAAGTAGTTGAATTATGATAACAGCTGTAGGACATATATTATCCTTTAGTTTAGATGGTGTGCTGTGTATGTAGCTTAGTTTCCATTATACTTTTGGGTTAAAAGAACATAATCATTTTTGTAGTTCATTAGATAAGTGTGCATCACTCTGTATCCTTGATCTGCTGTGAATGTGTTACACTGTTTTCTTGACATGCTTTATTGTTGAATCATAAAAAGAAGGTTGTAGGCAGGAGACTTAGTGTCTAGGGCAGAAGAGATAAACCACATTCCATACCCCCACCTTACAGAGAGCAGAAAGACAGGGAGCCGAGGTCATAACTTAGGCGCCGTAACAGAGAAAGAATGTGAATGTTTAGGCTTTTACGACTAGGTGGGGGCCGCTAGGAGCTATAAGAGGCTGTGTAACCCGTCACCATTTTGAGACTCGCTGTGACCCTCTTCAGGCAGGTCTCCCCATCATGATGGTTCTAATGCTCATAAGTGTTGAATTGTATGGAAATAAATGATTGTTGATTGAGCATTTATACACCGAGTATTGTCCTTCCTTCAGCCCAAAGATTAAAAGAACTGGGAGATTTCAACAACTTGGTGCCGTGACCCGGATCTTTGGTGTGCTGAGGAGGTGCAGATTTGGCCTGTGGTGAGATCGTGGGGCGAGGCGAACAGAGGACCGGTCCAAATATAAAAAGGTAAGCACAGCCTGTTGTATTATAAATACCAAATGTGCATATTGGGCTTTATTGTGTGGATGCCCTCAAGGGCATCCACACATAAAGAAAGGATAAAGATCAAAGAGAAACAGGAACTCAATAGTGTGGATGCCCTATGAGGGCATCCACACAATAAAGGATAAAGAATAAAGAGAAACAGGAAAGCATAAAGATTAAAGAGAAACAGGAACTCAATAGTGTGGATGCCTATTCAGGCATCCACACAAATAAAGAGAAACAGGAACTCAATAGTGTGGATGCCTTAAAGCATCCACACAATTAAATAAATTGTGTAAGTAAGCAGTTTTTGATGCATCACAATTAGACTGATTATTTTTATCATGTGACCTCAGAGGGTTATTATCCACCAGATTGGCAACCCTTTAAGGGTTTTGTTTTAGTCACATATTAAATACGTAAATTTGCAGAAAGTTTAAGTAGAAGAAATTTTAGCGTTCATTTAAAGTACTGTTGAAGCATGTGCCTCTAAGCTAGATTACTCACCCTCCCATGTGGATGTGAACGTTTGATAAAGTTAGAATAACAATCCCTGATCAGCTGTTACTGAACACACAGTAACCTCCACAGTGTGATTCCTGGAATTACTTTTTCTTTAGATGGCATTTAAAGTCAGATGATGATGATCATACTCTTTACTACTGCTTTCCAGGTTTGATTACATGATGTTTAAAGAACTGCAGTAGAGGGAAGCTATTATACCAAGCGTTGAGTACCTTGCAGCTTTGCAGCTTGGATGTTGTGTTTTAAGTCATCGGGAACATCAGCTGGCACCAGTACACAGTGCAGCAGTATGAGTTTGATTTTATATTAAATTCATCTTTCTCCCCAGGGTGCTAGCGGCATCACTACAGCCTCCTGCTGCCTAGTATCAAACAGGGAGGTACAGGGAGTGCAGAATTATTAGGCAAATGAGTATTTTGTCCACATCATCCTCTTCATGCATGTTGTCTTACTCCAAGCTGTATAGGCTCGAAAGCCTACTACCAATTAAGCATATTAGGTGATGTGCATCTCTGTAATGAGAAGGGGTGTGGTCTAATGACATCAACACCCTATATCAGGTGTGCATAATTATTAGGCAACGTCCTTTCCTTTGGCAAAATGGGTCAAAAGAAGGACTTGACAGGCTCAGAAAAGTCAAAAATAGTGAGATATCTTGCAGAGGGATGCAGCAGTCTCAAAATTGCAAAGCTTCTGAAGCGTGATCATTGAACAATCAAGCGTTTCATTCAAAATAGTCAACAGGGTCGCAAGAAGCGTGTGGAAAAACCAAGGCGCAAAATAACTGCCCATGAACTGAGAAAAGTCAAGCGTGCAGCTGCCAAGATGCCACTTGCCACCAGTTTGGCCATATTTCAGAGCTGCAACATCACTGGAGTGCCCAAAAGCACAAGGTGTGCAATACTCAGAGACATGGCCAAGGTAAGAAAGGCTGAAAGACGACCACCACTGAACAAGACACACAAGCTGAAACGTCAAGACTGGGCCAAGAAATATCTCAAGACTGATTTTTCTAAGGTTTTATGGACTGATGAAATGAGAGTGAGTCTTGATGGGCCAGATGGATGGGCCCGTGGCTGGATTGGTAAAGGGCAGAGAGCTCCAGTCCGACTCAGACGCCAGCAAGGTGGAGGTGGAGTACTGGTTTGGGCTGGTATCATCAAAGATGAGCTTGTGGGGCCTTTTCGGGTTGAGGATGGAGTCAAGCTCAACTCCCAGTCCTACTGCCAGTTTCTGGAAGACACCTTCTTCAAGCAGTGGTACAGGAAGAAGTCTGCATCCTTCAAGAAAAACATGATTTTCATGCAGGACAATGCTCCATCACACGCGTCCAAGTACTCCACAGCGTGGGTGGCAAGAAAGGGTATAAAAGAAGAAATGGCCTCCTTGTTCACCTGATCTGAACCCCATTGAGAACCTGTGGTCCATCATCAAATGTGAGATTTACAAGGAGGGAAAACAGTACACCTCTCTGAACAGTGTCGGGGAGGCTGTGGTTGCTGCTGCACGCAATGTTGATGGTGAACAGATCAAAACACTGACAGAATCCATGGACGGCAGGCTTTTGAGTGTCCTTGCAAAGAAAGGTGGCTATATTGGTCGCTGATTAGTTTTTGTTTTGTTTTTGAATGTCAGAAATGTATATTTGTGAATGTGGAGATGTTATATTGGTTTCACTGGTACAAATAAATAATTGAAATGGGTATATATTTGTTTTTTGTTAAGTTGCCTAATAATTATGCACAGTAATAGTCACCTGCACACACAGATATCCCCCTAAAATAGCTAAAACTAAAAACAAACTAAAAACTACTTCCAAAAACATTCAGCTTTGATATTAATGAGTTTTTTGGGTTCATTGAGAACATGGTTGTTGTTCAATAATAAAATGATTCTTCAAAAATACAACTTGCCTAATAATTCTGCACTCCCTATATGTTACATGGAAATAACATTTTGTTCCAGCCTGCCCATTCTGTCATGGCTTGTTTTTGAAAATGTACCAATAATAGTGATGTTAATGGTTATACCAGTGTGACTAAATTGAATCATGGAACAGACTTCCCAGACAAGACTAGCATTAGATTTCAAGTAATATGAAACTGTGGAACTTCCGTCCAGAGCTGTGTTTGAACTGCACAGTTGGGCCTAGAAGCCTACACATTATACAGGATAAATGAAAAAAATACACAATCTCAAAATTGAGACACAATGTGAAATGCAAAATGTAAAAACAGAATACAGTGATTAGCAAAAATCTACAAATCCAAATTTTATTCACCGTAGTACACAGAAAGCACACCAAATATTTGAAGTGAGAAAACATACAATTTTAAGAAACAGCACCTTTTTTAATTTAATTGCAGTAACACCTCTCAGAAAAGTTGGGACAGGGCCATGTTTGCCACTGTGCGGCACCCAATCATCTAACAACAGTCCATAAGGTTCTGGGAACTGACTACAGTAGCTGTTAGACATGATGCATCAGTTCAATGGCCAATAAGAAAGGCAAGCAGGAGCACAAATGTATGTTTCAGTTTGTGAGGACAAATTGAAACATACTAAAAAATTAATACTTGTCTTTTATTATGTACTGATGCACTGCTTTCACCTTTCTGCACCTAATAAGTTTTAATTATTACTTCTTTAGTGATCACCTAAATATCAAATACTTTACCATTAGCTGACAATGAGAAGCAGTGGAGAACTATCTTTTTTTTAAAAAAGTAAAATAAAACAAGATGAAAACTGTTACAGTGGCAAAGGCCAGGGCATGGAAATGGACCCAAATTCAGATGCTGGTAGGTTTTCAACAAGACTTTATTTACAGAACACAAGACAAAACGCTTTAGTTCAGGAAACATGAGACGAGAATCAAAACATGAGTTGGAAGCAGTCATAGCTCGTGGTCACTGAAACACAGTGAGAGAAATGTCAGTGGAATGCTGAGTGAGGTGACAGGAGGTAAGGCAAATGACAAGCTTTCCAGTGGCTTACTTTCTTGCATGTAGAGTGTGATGTGAGGGTGAGGATCCAGAAGGGGTGAGCCTGGAATGTGAATCCAGCCAGAGTGATCTGGTGATCCAGTGTGGTTATGGCAGGAGAGCAGGCAGATACAGCAGTGGAAACACAGCATGCACCAGTGGTGTGAGTGTCCCAGCACTGACCAGCGTCCAGGTAAGCAAGGTTGCTGCCAGGTTGGAGGAATGGAGATCTGTGAGAAACTAGAACACAAGGCGACACAAGATAAGCAAAACAGGAACTTGATGTATTCTCTAAACTTGATGGCCAAGCACTAACGTGGGTTAGCAGATGACATGGTGAAGACTAGTTGTGTGCATTGGCCTTAAAGTTTGATCAGCCGTTAGATCATCACCAGGTGTGGACAGCAGGTGCAATGATAAGGACTCCCCCCAGAGGTGGAGTCCATGGCACTGTGAATAAACACCACTCACCCAGACCATGACAGAAAACTCCTCACCACATAAAACTTCATTGTTGGTAAATTGTATATAAATTACCAAAAGTAAAAGTAATTTTTCTGTTGTATAAATTAATGTAACCATTGCACATATTTAAGGCTGAGCTTATATTTTGTTTTATCTATAGTAATGTATCATATTCATATAAAATTTCTAGTGGCTATCTTATAT
The DNA here is from genome assembly GCF_051167445.1 of Perissodus microlepis. Lineage (NCBI taxonomy): Eukaryota > Metazoa > Chordata > Actinopteri > Cichliformes > Cichlidae > Perissodus > Perissodus microlepis. Next base: position 21,381,043 of record NC_140462.1, read on the forward strand.
GGACCACATATCTCTATGAGCTCAAAAACATAGGATTACATCTTTATTTTTTAAGTATATTAAAATAAGTAACAAAATCACAGATGAGTTATAAGACTCCATCACAATGTAACATACTCAACTGTCAATATTTGCAGGAGGGTTAAAAACATTCACGGAAAATTCTGGAGTTTTTCATTTCAAAACACTAATGGAGTATGCGTCTGGAGCCAATGGTATAAGTAAGCCAAAACTACACAATATACTAAATCTACTATCCATTCTCTTCCACCTATCCTTTTCAGGGGGCAGGAGCCTATCTCAGCTGTCTTAGGGTGAGAGGCAGGTTACACCCTGCACAGGTCACCAGTCTGTCACAGGGCTAACACATAGACACAGACAGCCATTCGCACTCACATTCACACCTATGGGCAAATTAGAGTTTCCATTTAACCTGGATTGTGGGAGGAAGCCAGAGTACCCGGGGAGAACCAACGCAAACACCACACAGAAAGACCCCACCTGATGGTGGAATTGAACTCAGGATCTTAGGTGTGAGACACAATTGCTAACCACGGTGCCACCCAAACTAAATTAAAGTTGCATGTGGAATTTTTTTTAGTTAACTAAATAAAAAATGAAAAATAGACTTTTCAGAAAAGTTTTAAGTAACTGAAATGGTTTTATACGGTGGCCCCTAGAGACAAAGCACGTACAAACTCCAAAACACATGCAAACTCCAAAACACTTGCAAACTCCAAAACACATGCAAACTCCAAAACACATGCAAACTCCAAAACACTTGCAAACTCCAAAACACTTGCAAAATCCAAAACACTTGCAAACTCCAAAACACTTGCAAAATCCAAAACACATGCAAATTCCAAAACACAACGGAAGTGCTCCAGGACGCTAGGGGCAGTGTTGAGCTCGATTTGCAAAATAAACGGCAAGTTTGTCTGTATGGGACGGTCTAGTCTCCGTCGCACTTCCCAGGTTGCCTAGCAACCATGATACTAACCGCTGGAAACGTGTCATACAACTTTGTTTGACAGAAATGAAGGAGAACATATTTTGTTCATTTGTTTGTTTGTTTCTACAAGAGCTTTGTGTGATTTGATAAGTATCTGAGGCTGAGACCACAGGACAGTAAAACATGATTTTTGGGCTTCATTTCTGTACTGAACAGTCATTTAAGATTAGTTAGTAAATAACAATTAGCTAATGTTGTTCATGAGACTAAAGTCATATCACTTTGGTAATGTAAATATAATATGGCCAATATTATAGTTATTATATTAATCATTATTAGCTATTACAGCAGTGAACATGAACTCTGTGTCAAATACTGAGCCTCAGTACAGATTCAAGTTGCAGTTATTTATATGTCTTATCACCTTAAATCTTCACTCAAAGACAAGTATCTTTGACAGTGCATATATAGGTGTATCATATATAAGAGACAAATGTTGTTCCTTCAGTATGTTGGCATTACTAAATTTGGCTCATTGCTTACATATATTTATAAAAAGAAAATGTACAAGCTGTGATAACTGTTTCTGATAAAATGTAGAGTAGACTGATATATTGAATATTCCTTTATTGGGTGAGAAAATCATACCATGTCATAACTGCTTTAAGTCATACAGAATAGATATCAGAGCCTTAAACAGGCTGACTTCTGCTAAATGGGTCAAACTGGGCAGAAAGTATACAAACACATAACATCCTTATAGAATATGATGTAACACTATAGATCAACTTACCTCAGAATATATAAAGCATATAAACAATTACAGCAATATGATGCAACAAACACAGCAGTACTACTAATCCAAAATACTCAAAGCTTCATAGAACTGAAACAAACATTTATTTTTAGGTCCATTCTGCTGCTGATACATACTTTAGGTTTCTGAACATTAAAGTTGTTGCTGCCTTTCATAGTGTGTAACTTGAAGGCCTTGAGTACTTTCTCCCACACTGAAAACACTGGAATGATAAAATTATTTGAACATTACCTAATAAGACTGATTCAGGACAGACAATTAGTTATGTTAAACTTTTTTCTAGCAGTCCTTCACAAACAGGGAACAGTCTGTCTATTCTCTCCATCTGTCAGCTGCTGCTTGCTCTTCCTCCTCCTCTTCCTCACACACTGCTGAGTTTGTCCTGGTGGATCATCAGGGGTGCAAAGCCTCACAGATGATGTGCAGCAGTGGATCTCTCAGTCTGTCCTCACTCTGGACACTTGCTGTTGTCACACATGGAAATCAAATGTGTGATAAGCTGCAGGATTCAAACACAAGTGTAACTTATAAATACATGTTCATACTTTTATTACACAATCAGAGAGAAAGAAACAGAGAGAGAGTGCAGGACAGATAGACAGGTGACAGTCTCAGGTGTATACACTGCTACAAAACAGCACAAAAGAAGGAGGATTGTGTTATTACGAAACAAGAAGAGTTCCCAGATGGTACAGTGGACACATGTGTGTGACTCCTGTGATTAAAGCATCTTTCTTTCAGCTTAACGAGTGAACCGTCAGCTCGTTCAAACACACGTTAAAGTCCGTTTGGCTCGACACCACCGAACAGAGGCAGCAATATAACATAGCTAACATTAACAGTGCAGTGGATCCTGCTTGTGCCGTGATATTCAGGACTGCAAACCGAGCAGCATCACTGACTTTCAGCTTGTTGTGTTTGTGGATATATGACTGACTTTAATTATCCACAAAATCATCAGATTCTCTGTAAGATTAAAGTCAACTATTGAACGGCGAATATTTTGAAGTAAAGACTTTAAAACCAAGTTAGTACAAACATCGCTAATGTCACATAACTTTCCCGACATGTGGCCAACAGTAATGTTTTAATGTTCTTCATTATAAAAACATTTGCGCATAAATAAGTGACATAATATTCAGTACTTACTTATGAAAGTTTACTCTTCGGCGGCTCCACTTCCGCCGTTTTTTTCGGCAAAATTATCCACACCACTGCCGTGCTATGAAATCTGGGATATGTTGGGCCATGAAGGCTACACCGACCCATCCTTAAAATTCAGGGAAATTAAGGACGCATTTCAGGGCCGCATTTCGAGCAGCCTTTGAATTGGGACAGCCTTCGTCGTGTCGCTGTGACGTAATTGGCCTTAAAATGCGGCCTTTAAGGCTGCAGACCCTGAATTGGGATACAGCCCAAATCCGGTCATTGGTACTTCCTGGCTTGTGTAGTTACTAGGTAACAAAAGCTCAACACTGCCCCTAGCGCCCTGGAGCACTTCCGTTGTGTTTTGGAATTTGCATGTGTTTTGGGGTTTGCAAGTGTTTTGGAGTTTGCAAGTGTTTTGGAGTTTGCAAGTGTTTTGGAGTTTGCATGTGTTTTGGAGTTTGCATGTGTTTTGGAGTTTGCAAGTGTTTTGGAGTTTGCAAGTGTTTTTGAGTTTGTATGTGCTTTGTCTCTAGGGGCCACCGTTTAGGACAGTCTGGTAAGAATTGTGATAACGCACCTGATGAGGTTTTAATGGATGTGTTTATCAAGACTTTGGATGCCAAGAAGACTGAGAGTAAACTACTTTCAAAAGAGTCTGTTTTTTATGTTAAAACCTGTAGTGACTTTCCTAAATCTTACCTCTGGCATATGTTCTCCTGACAATAAAATACTAAAACTAACTAATTAGTAAACTATTAAGAAATAAACTAAAGCAAGATACTTTCAAGCAATGAAAAGTAAACTGAAACATGCAAGGCTAGCACTGGAAACTGAAACTAAAGTATATTAAAAACAAAAACTAAAAAAAAATAAATCTAAAAATAAAAACTAATAACAAAACAATAATAACTCTGGTAAGCTGACACCTCCATCTATCATCAAGTTTTTATTCACTGACATGCTAAAGAAGTTATAAAAAACTTTAGACACTGCACTTTAATTCCTGTAAATCACATGTTGGCCAAGTTGCTTAGTAAGAGGAAGCTCATGTGTTATGATCATTTTCATCACTTAATAGCACTGGTATCTTTTACAAACTTTGCTAAATGCTCTGTAACACAGCTGAAATGACATGCTAGTTGTTGACCCCAGCAAACATCTTTGTTGAAAGCTACAGGTTCTCTGTAACACTCAGTGTTAATTTATTTTTCTTTTCTCAACAGGTGATCCAGGTGATTGATAAGTATTTTTTTGTCTGCTTATTTAGTTGTTTTTTGTTTTTTTTAAATCCCCGTCCCTCTTCTCCGCTGTTTTTCCCCCTCTTCCTTTCTCCCTTTTCTCATTCAAGTCTGTCCCGTATCTAGCAAGTGAAAATAAAAAAAACAATAAAAGGTGAATCAAATAGACCATTACGGCAAGGCTGGGATGGTCAATTTGGTAAAGTAAATCCGTTGGGCATCTTTCTTCACCTTTAGACAATAATTCTGATGGCAAAAGAACCAAACGGGACAGGCAAAAAAACAAAAAAACAAAAAACCAAAAAAACACTCAGTGTTAATTCTCTAAACACTGAGTTTATACTTTTCCTCCATTCCCGTGTGGTGTATTTTGAAAATAACTTTCCATTTCAAGGCCTAAAGTTGAACTGCATCAAATTATTAAGTCTTTGCTTGGCTTGGACAGACAGAAAACCGAACATGTGTACCAAGTGATTTGATAGAATCACAGGTCTTTGAGTAGTGCAACAGGGACCAGAGGCAGATTAAATTCCCAGTTCATTCTCAACTGCAGGCCCTTGGCTAGCTGTGGGAAATCATTATAGTAAATTAACTGAGCAGCACAAAGTGCCATGGACAGATTAGACGGCTGTGTGTCTCAGAAGATTGTTAACATCCAATAATGTCCCTTTCAATTCATTTTGGATACTGAATAACTGATGAAGTGTGCAGTTAGTGTTCTTACCTTTCTTCGTGTTTCTCTGAGTTTTCATCACACATATTCAGTTCTTTGCTTTCTTTATTCAGAATACCTACAGCCAGACTGGCTCCATGATACAAAATGCATTAACAACACTTTGTATAGTCTGTGTTTTTCCTCCACCTTTAGCGTCCCAAAAGTTTAGATCATGCACACGAATGTCATGATAAGTTTGGCTTTTAATGATTTTTTTTAACTGTTTCTTCAGTGAGGTTGAAAAATAAGAATTGGGTGCAGAACTTTGGATTTATTTGGATTTTCTCTAATCCACAGAGGGTCAGAAGTTACATACACTCCAATATGCCATACATTTGAGCCCCCATGTATACCTTTGAACTTATTTTTGATTTTCTCTAATCTGCAAAACGTCAAAGTTCTGTACTCAATTCTGTTTCTTATTTATGCTCTATAACAATTCCACCCTGAACATTCATGTCTATGTTTACTGCATGTAAACTTGCAAGTCGGTTGACTGGAGACCATAGTCAGACCAGAGTCCTGTACCAGCACCGTTCTGACCAGCAAATTTGAATTGTGACTAAAATAAATTAGCTCTACTGTGTCTCATCCTACTCCCTTTTGAGCATAAACATTGTGTAGACATAGGGATATTAATGAAAATGTGATGTTTTTAAGTTTTTCTTTTCTCTTGTTATAGTTACATTTACATATTCAAAATAAAACTATTCTATCTCTACTGTGTATCCAGTTGTGTTGGCCATGCTGTTTAATTAAACTTTTATGGTATTACATTCTTTTAATAGGAATTGAATTTAGTTCGATTCAAGCAGGCACAAATTTCATGAGCGAGTTTTTGTCTGAGAGAACCTTTTTTGTTATGGTTGTCTTTTCTTCATTCTCTTCATTTAACTGTAACTTAAGAAAGCCTACTGTAAGCTTGGCCCCACAAACTCAAAGTGTCGCAGAAGTGTGCCATTTGTTGCATGTGCAATAGACCGATGGTCTGTACTCTATGTTAAATGTTCTGTAAACAAAATGTTTCTCTCATGGTTATATGGTCTGGAGTATAGAGACAAAACAAGCGTGTGTAGTGAAGCAAGGACTTTGTGCTGTTGTGTGCAATATGTCAGGCATGTGAGGAAGGAAGGTGCCGGCTGTAATTTCACACCTGTAGACCAAAGACAGGTGGCAGGCTGACAAATAGCGTCTGACAGTCAAACACAACTTATAGCTGTGTACAGCTGATGGATACTAACTGTGTACTGAGACCTTTTCTCCAAGTGGGTCTGCTGTGTTTGTGAAGTGTGTAAATACTGTATGTGAGCTTGACAGAAGTAATCTTTTAGTCTTGCTTGGCCCTTTTTACACTGCGCAACTGCTAGTAATATTTGCTTATGCAAACACTAAGTAGTGTCTTTTGCTTCTGTTTTGAGAGTTATTTTTAAGTAAGGACAGGTTGGAGTAATACAGATGAAAGAATTTTTAAAAAATGCATCATACGTGGAACAGTGGAGTAATGGCTAATGGCTAAGACTATTAACAGGAACTAAGCTGGATCAGACTGAGGCTGCACACACAACTCTTCTTGGTTTGCCTGCATGTTGAATGGCCCACTGGCATGCACTAGTCTTACTCTCACTAGTCTCACTACCCTCATATTCCTCTCTCACTCATATTCTTTGCACAAGCAGCAGCCTCAAGGGTTGGAAAATGTATGCAGAAGTGGTTAAAAAAACCCAGTGCGGCCATCTAAAATCAACTGCAAAAGCTGCCAACAAGTTGCCAAGCTTTCAAAAAATACAGATCATGTTATTTACAGTACATAAAAAAGTGCAAAAAAAACCCCAAAACACAAAGAAAGATTTTTGGAGTTTGTTAGAGCTTCAAGTTAAAGGCATGTCCATTCAGTAACACCAATGGCTCGCTGCTAGACCTCCATTCTGTCAATTTGTGTCACTATATTGGATCTGATGTTGGTGCCTTTTGGGGCATTTGAGGTCCTCAAGAGGTCCTTTCATAAATTTCCTATCCCCATAAAATAAAGAACATGTTCTTCTTTGTTTTTTATTTGTCAGATTTAACATTAAAACACTATCATATAAACAATTTTTTAGAGTTTACTCCTATAAATACATAACATTTTCATAGAGTAAAAACATGAAAGTAAAAACTGAAGATGCCCTGTCAACATTTTACTAATGTTTTTATTTATTTGTTTATCAAAATGACAGTTTTGGGGATGACCCCTGGGCAAAGTTAGCAGCACCATATATCATGGCTCAAGAGTTGGCAGTTCGTCTAATCGGAAGGTTGCCGGTTCGAGCCCCGGCTCGGACAGTCTCGGTCGTTGTGTCCTTGGGCAAGACACTTCAACCGTTGCCTACTGTGGTGGTGGTCAGAGGGCCCGGTGGCGCCAGTGTCCGGCAGCCTCGCCTTTGTCAGTGCGCCCCAGGGCGGCTGTGGCTACAATGTAGCTTGCCATCACCAGTGTGTGAATGTGTGTGTGAATGGGTGGATGACTGAACATGTAAAGCGCTTTGGAGTCCTTAGGGACTAAAAGCGCTATACAAATACAGGCCATTTACAGGCCATATATAGCTCTATTGATGCATCCATATCTCACATATTAGACCAGTCTAGCTGGACTCACCTGGACTTACCTTTGGGTTCAAGTCAATTCAGAGGTAAACTGTAACATAGTTGAAGTAAAGTGTTGTTTGCCAAATTTAGGGTTGCTAACATTAGCCATCGTAAGCCTGCAATATAACCTTTTCATGCATTAGAGAACTTCCAAAAGAGGTTTCTTTATACTGTTCTGCTTGGTCTAGTTGAGAGAGTCAAGATGTCATTGGTGTGCACCTTTTACACACACCAGTGTTTGGGCTAGGCTAAAAGAGGTCCTAAAGATACCACTGGACTGAAGGCATAAAATTAATATTGATTTTCAACAGCTCTTACAGGAAAAAGAAATGGCCACATATTCCAAAAAGCTGAAGTATTCCCTTAAAGAAAGAGTGATAGAAGGGGACAGGAGGTCAGAGAACATTTTGGGGAGAGATAAAAAAAAAAAGGACGGTGATGTGGCTAGATTAACAGGTTTAGAGACAGAAAAAGAGAGAAAGAGGATTGTCAGTAATGGAAAAGAGTGATACCAGCAAAGAAGGTATCTGTACACTTTGCCTTGAGAAAGTAATCGATTTCAGGCTTCTGGCTCTTTTGTTGCCCCTCAGACTGAATGACTGGCTCTGAAATAACTCCATATTGTGGAAAGAAGTGGATAAAAAAGGAAAAAAAATAGAGCTCCAAAAACACTATAAACACCAAAACAGATGCAACAAAAGAAAAGAAAAAAAGACAGTAATGGAGAAATATGGATAGGGAGGGCATTTTATTTCTAAAGTTAAGGGAAGAATAAGTGGTACAAAAAATAAGAAGCCTTCAGACTGTATGAGGGACAACATCCAGACTAATACTTCCTGTAAGTTTAAACTTAATCTCCACTTAACTTAGCACTTTCTTAAATTAGAAATATACTTCCACAATGATGCATTTAGAATAGGTGTTAGTTCAGCACTTGCAAGCATGACCTACTGCTTCTAAAACCTCTCATTAGCCTCATGCTGTCAGTTTAAACCAGTGTAGGTCTCTGAAAGTTGCCTTTTTTTGCAACAGCGCTACAGATGAGTAGCATAGAGGGATAGTCACAGTACAATACCCAAAATAGCCACAGGCCAACATAGACACTTGTCTCTGTAACTTATAGCACTTGCTACAAAGATCCTCTCTATCTGAAAGATCATCGGTTATGTAATAGTCCCATAGTCTCAGTCTCATTACACACTGTAAATATGAGTGGAACCATACACTGAAAAAAACAAAAACAAATACGGCAGAAAAAAAAATCAAGTTTTCTGTCTTCCTTGCTTAAATCATTCTGTATATAATGTGAAAAGGAGATAAAATATCACACTGTCAAACTCCATTACTCACACAAAAAACAGGCAAAGTGAATCTTTTCATTTTACTCACATTATCTCGTGTAAATACCAGAAAACTGAGATTCTCATAAGAAATCCAAGATGTGCTCTTTGAAACTTTTTTTAATTAATTAAAGAGGTAAGTGACGGAAGTGACGGGGAAAGGTAAGCGACCCATGTTGTAGGTGACGTCAGACGCCGGAGATTTGGCGGAGAAAAAAAAAAGCGAATGGTAGCATAGAATTTAATAAAGTTTCTTTAAACTTCAGTATTGCCAAATAATCTAACCAACTGTCATATAACTAACAACATCTGTCCTATCATCTCTAACACCCTGGAGGACAACGAGGAGAGTTTAGATGCTCTCCAAGAATACATCGACCGGTGCTTCGAAGATTTAGTAATGAAGAAGGCCCAGAGCGCGTCTTCCCCGGCCAAAGCTGAGACGCCGTCATCTAAAAGTTATCGCCTGGCAGACTCCCCCGGCACAACATCGCCTGCCGGCAAAGATATCGTCGTCATCCTGGAGTCAATCGATAAGCGATTGTCCAGTTTTGATGCAAGGCTGTCCCTGGTGGAGATCTTACACCGGGAATTTAAATCTCTAAAAGAATCCCCGGAGTTCAGCCAGCGGCAGGTGGAAACACTTGCTGCTGAAAACGCCACGCTACGGGACTCGGTCAAATCTCTAACCGAAAATGTGACCCAATTAAACATAGAAAATAAAAAAATAAAAGAGACCGTTATAGATTTACAAGCCTGTAGCATGAGAGATAATCTGGTGTTTTCTGGTATTCCAGAGTCTGCCGGAGAGGACCCGGAAACGACCGTGAGAAGCTTCATTAAAATCCACCTGAAGCTGCTGGAGGACACGGTAAAAAACATAGGGTTCGAAAGAGTGCATCGCATCGGGGCTCTGAAGACAGGAAGCGGGAGACCACGTCCTATTGTAGCCAAATTCGGCCACTTCAAGCAGAAGGAGCAGGTGAAGAGTCACGGCAGAGAGCTGAAAGGAACGGATTTCAGCGTGAACGATCAGTTCCCCAGAGAGATCCTGGAACGACGCAGGGTCCTCTTCCCAGTCCGACGTAGTTTTATCCAGAAAGGCTCCCGGGCTGTCATCGCCGTGGACCGGCTCTACGTGGACGGACAGCTCTACCGCGACCCTGGCACCACTCCATGGCTGTATTGACCGCACACCAGATAAGAATCCGCTACACTATTCTCTTCACTCACACTCTCATGTATTAACTTTTGCTTAACTATGTAATTCAGTTTGCTAATTTAGTATAACGTCACCGTCACTCTCCACCAATGCTTTAATTGGAATGTTTCCGTTTTTATTTCTTTTTCCCTCTCTCTCTCTTGTCGCTCACCTTGCTCTTTGGTTTATTTGCTTCTCTTTTCTATCACTATGTCGATCACCTGTTTCCCTATCCCTGTCTATTTTTACATGCTTACTCTGCACGATCACGCACACACATGCGTTTAAAGGCAACACATTTACAACAGCCACACAGCGCACACAGATATAGGACACACGCACACATTTGCTCATATTAGTTATTATGCACACACATAGTCAGACCTATGGAGCTTCTCGCCGCGCATTTTCTTCTCTTTACTTAAAAAAAAAAAAAAAAAAAAGATGTGTTTCCATTTTCCTCACCCGTCTAAGCGAGACACACAGCATACATCATTAGCCACAAACACACAACTATGGGCATGCTAAGATTTGTCACATGGAATGTGCATGGAGCTGGCTCTAGGGAAAAAAGGTTAAAAATACTTAACCAACTTAAAAAATTACAGGCAGACGTTGTTTTATTACAAGAAACCCACATGCCTGTCACAGGTTTGAATAAACTTAAAACACCTGAGTTTCCTAATGTGTTCTCAGCTTGTTATAATTCTAGACAAAGAGGAGTATCAATTCTAATACATAAAAATATTAATTTCACAGTACTCGATACAGTTATAGATCCAGAGGGCAGATTCCTAATCGTCAAACTATCTATATTTAACCAAAAGCTAGGTATTGTAAGTATATATGGTCCAAATGTTGATGACCCCCCATTCTTCCACGGTTTTTTTTAGTACACTCTCCGAACACCTAGATTGCACAATTGTTCTTGGGGGAGACCTCAACCTGGGACTAAATGAAGAAATGGACAGGCTCAATACAGCAGGAACTCAGCGTAACTGGCAATCCACAAATATAATCAAACAGTATATGAGCGACTTTGGTCTTTGCGATGCATGGCGCTCCCTTCACCCCAACAGTAAGGAATATTCTTTCTTCTCACATGTCCATCACTCCTACTCTCGTCTGGATTATTTTCTGGTCAGCAGCTCACTGCTGAGTAACATTACAGACACTGAGATTCATCCTATAGCTGTCAGCGATCATGCTCCTGTATCTTTAACACTAATACAGATGAATAATACTACACCAAGAAAAAACTGGAGATTTAATACATCACTGCTCAAAGACGAAGAGTTTATCAAATACTTTAAGAAAGAATGGACTCTATATTTAGGCTTTAATGACATTCCTGGAACATCAGCATCTGTCCTCTGGGAAGCAGGGAAAGCCGTGATGAGAGGTAAAATAATCTCTTTCTCATCACATAAGAAGAAAGAAGAAAACAAAAAAAATCAGGAACTAGAGAAAAACATCAAATCGTTAGAAAAAGCCTATGTGTCACACCAAGATCAAGAAATATTAAACAAAATACGCAAGACAAAACTAGAATTAAATGAAATTATTAATAAAAAGACTAAATTCTTAGTAGAAAGACTTCGCCTGCAAAATTATGAACACGGTAACAAATCCGGACAATTTCTTGCTAACCAGTTAAAAATCAATAAAGAAAAAACAACTATATGTGCTGTTAAAGATTTTTCTGGGAATACAATATATGATCCTAAAAAAATAAACAAAATTTTTAGGGATTTCTATGAAACTTTATATACACCACAAATAAACCCATCTAAAAACGAAATTGATCAATTTCTCGACAACATAACTCTTCCAAAATTATTAGACACCCAAGCAATGGCACTGGATTCGCCACTGACGCCAGGTGAACTCCGGGAAGCTCTGATAAGTATGCCCAATAATAAGGCTCCAGGTCCAGACGGTTTTCCAACAGATTTTTACAAAGAATTCTGGATAATTCTGGCACCAGTTTTTCACAGGATGTTGCAGGAAATCAAAGAAAATGGTAGACTACCACCAAATATGAACTCTGCAAATATCAGTCTCTTACAAAAACCAGGCAAAGACCCTGTATTTCCTTCAAGCTATCGTCCAATATCCCTTATTAATGTAGACCTTAAAATAATCTGCAAAGCTCTCTCAAAGAGATTAGAGAAAATAACCCCCCTTTTAATTCATCCTGACAAAACTGGTTTTATAAAAGGTAGGCACTCATCAACAAATACACATAGATTACTTAATTTAATAGACTACTCATGCAGTAAAAACATTGAAACCATAATATTTTCTTTAGATGCAGAAAAAGCATTTGACAGAGTTAACTGGAAATTTCTATTTGCAACTTTACAGAAAGTTGGTTTTGGACCCTCTTTCATAAACTGGTTAAAAATATTATATAACTCCCCAACAGCTTGTGTCAGAACAAATGACCAAACATCCTCCAGCTTCTCTCTTCTGAGGGGCACCAGACAGGGATGCCCACTCTCCCCTTCACTGTTTGCAATTTTTATTGAGCCACTAGCAGCAGCAATTAGACAGGCTACAACAATTAAGGGCATAAAATGTAAGAATATAGAACATAAAATCAGCCTTTATGCAGATGATGTGTTACTTTTTCTCCAAAACTCACAAACCAATATCTCTGGGGTAATTGCATTGATAAATTCTTTCTCAAGTGTCTCAGATTATTCAATTAACTGGTCGAAATCAACAGTTCTTCCGATTAATTGCTCCTTCCATAATTCTTCTCCTTCCACACTGCAATGTGGAAATATAAAATATTTAGGTATTAATGTCTCTCCTAAACTTTCAGAATTAACTAAATTAAACCACATCCCACTTTTAAAGACAATAGAAGGTGACCTGGCTAGATGGAAATCTTTACCCATATCACTCATGGGAAGGGTCGCCGCTATAAAAATGATGGTCTTGCCAAAAATAAACTATTTTCAATGATCCCAAATAAGCCATCACAAGATTGGTTCAGATCTCTAGACTCGTATATTTCTAAATTCCTTTGGAAAGATAAACCCCCACGTATCAGCTTAAAAACACTACAAAGGACCAAGGATAAAGGAGGATTAGATCTGCCTAACTTTAATCACTATTTTTTAGCCAACAGGCTTCAGTTCATCTCTAGATGGTTTAAACACACCCTCTTAGATGAACCTTGGATAGATGTAGAACAGGCACTATGTAATAACCTAGAAATTTCATACCTACCATTTATCAGCTCAAGCATCAAACGACATGAATGCTTTAAAAGCATCAATATTAACTCTTCTCTGACAGCATGGTGGGAGTTTCTAAAAATGACAGAGTCTTCATTAATCCCATGCAAACGTACACCTATCTGGAACAATCCGGACATATTACAAAACAATAATATGATAAACTTTCCAGATTGGAGTTGCAAAGGAATTAAATACTTGGAACATATATTGGAAGGAACAGACTTTATTTCGTTTGACAGACTAGTTTCACAATATGGGATCAACAAGAAACAATTTTTGGAATATCAACAAATTAAATCCATAGTAAAAAAGAAATTTAATCCCAGTGAAGCTGAATTACAAACACCACCAAGTGTGGTACAATTTTTTAGTCTAAAACCCCCCAAATTATTGTCTAAAATATACAGAACACTTTCTAAAATAGATGAATCAATATCCCTTCCTATTGCAAAATGGGAAGCAGATTTATCAATCAACTTAGACCCAAACCTTTGGTCTCAGATATGCTTAAAAACCTTTCAATGGATCAGAAATCCCAGTTTGCAATTAATACAATACAAAATATTACACAGAGTGCACTATACTGGTCATAGGATGTTCAAGATGGGCTATACGCCTTCCAACAACTGCTCACACTGCACAGCAAATACACCGGACAATTACATCCACGCTCTTTGGTTCTGTCCACCAGTTCAGAAATTTTGGTGTGAGATATGTGAAGACTTATCAAAGTGTCTGCAATGTAACATTCCAGCCTCCCCTTTAGTATGCTTGCTGGGCAACTTGGATGAGGTCACTGCAGAAATAAACACAGCCCACGTTGTTTTTACAGCCCTATGCATTGCCAAGAAAATGGTCCTCATTAACTGGAAAAATAAAAATAATCTTAATTCTAACCAATATAAAAACCATCTAATAGATCACATTAGTCTTGATACAACCTCTGCCATCACATTTGATCAATCCCTTTGGGCTCCTTTGATCGGCTTCATCACCTAGTGGGGGTGGGGGTCATGGTTTGGGCCTGCCTTTGCTATTGTGGTTGATATGGGGGTAGGGACGGCCTTAGGGCATCTGGGGAGTCCCTAGGGACGTTTCCCTAGAGGGCCTAACCTGGGGGATGTGGCCATGACCTGGTTAGGAGCTCTGGGGGCTCTTAGATTGTGTCTTCCTTGTGGCTGCGTACAGCGGAGATGGGGGAGGGTCTGTGCTGGTGGACGTTGGTTACTGGCCTGGTAGCCTGGCTGCCCCTGGGAGGGTCTGGGGCAGGCGTGGAGGCTTGGGGGGTCTGGGGGTGCTCCGCCCCCCGGTCTGGGGTGCTGGCCGGGCCTTGGGGGCTTGGGTCCTGGCTGTTGTGTCGCCGGAGCAGTGGGCGGGTGGGTGCAGGGGGGCTCAGCCCCAGTGCAGGGGACCTCTGGTGCATCGGCCCAACTAGGGGGCTCTCTAACTGGTGGGGAGGTTGTTATATCTTTGCAGGTGGTCTCCTCACTACAGGAGCTCACTCTGCAGGTGGGGGGAGAGATATAGGAGAGGTGGAGAATGAACTCAACCTGGGTGTCTATTGTCTTGTGTAGTTTGGGAGATGATTGGATGATGGGGTGGGTGCAGTTTTCTCTGGGGTGGAGTCGGGTGGGCTGCCCCGGACTCTGTGGGGCTCGGCGGTGCTGCTGCTGCGGGCCCCGGTCCGGATGGGCCTGGGCCCCCTTGCCCTGGTGGGTTCCAGAGTGTGGGGGTGCCTACTGGGGTCAGCGGGGGAGCTGGCCCCAGGGAGGGGCCGCTTGCCCCTCCCTTTCTTCCCTCCCCATCCTCAGCTGCCTCCCTATTCCCGCTCTACCACACCCACCCACACACGCAGGGCTTGGGGTGCAGGGGAGGCACTCCCCCTCTGTCCCCTTCTGGCCGCCTGTGCCTCAATTTTATTCTGCAACCTAGACTTCCACATTACTCACACTCTAACATAACACATACATATAGGGCCTTGGGGGTGGGCATGTTTTACAGTATCCAGAGGATGGTCGGTGTACTCCAACCCACCTCTGGCGCTGGTGCCCTACCCTCAATTTTAAATGCATTTAGACACTAAGTGTTTTCGGGAGGACCGTGCTGCTCTCTGAGAGGAAGCAAGTACCAAGCTCTCCTGAGTTTTAAATGCACTTTAGAACAGCACACAGCA
The DNA here is from genome assembly GCF_051167445.1 of Perissodus microlepis. Classification (NCBI taxonomy): domain Eukaryota; kingdom Metazoa; phylum Chordata; class Actinopteri; order Cichliformes; family Cichlidae; genus Perissodus; species Perissodus microlepis. Next base: position 21,396,504 of record NC_140462.1, read on the forward strand.
ACACTACATATGAGCGGGCGTAGGGAGGTTTGAGGTTCTCACTCACCCCGGTTCTGTTAGCCGTCAGGGCTGGGGGGCTGGGAGGAGGTGCTGGCCGTCAGACTGGGGTCTGGGATGCGGGGCCTCCCTGCTACTGCAGATGAGGAGGTGGTCCGCTTGCCTCCACCCCAGAGAGAAGGGTTACATCTCCTGGGTCTAGGTGCGGCTTGCCCCTCTGAGGGCGGGGGTACCTGGACCTGGGATATAGAGTATGTTTGGGGAGTGCGACTGTCTGTGCAGTGTCTATTTGTGTCTGTCTACACGTTGGGTGAGTGCCGAGTATTTGGTTGTGCATATGGGGTGGGAATGCACGTTTGTGTCTGCGTGTGCCTGTTCGTCTGTGTCTATATGTCAGGTTGGGTCTTAGACTCAACCTCTCTGGGTACATCCCAGGCCCTCTAAAGTACGGAGGCCTATCTCCCCTCACCACACTCCCTGCCGGTGGCTGATGCCCTCAGACGTTGGTGTGTTGGTGGTCCTTGTCGTCTGGGGCTGGGCGCTCATGCATGTACCGGCTCACTCCTGGTGGCCGATTGGCGGGGCCGGGCGCCTGTGGCCCGGCTGGGCTCCTTCCGGGGGGTGGGATGCCCTCAGGCCTCTGGCCTCTGGGCCTGAAGCTCGGTCCTCTCTGGCACAGCTGGCTGCCGGCGGAGCCCGCGGGCACGCCACTGCAACCCCCTCTGGCCTCTGCTCCGTAGCTGCGGGGTGACCTCTCGTTTGGGGCTCTACTTAGCTCTTCCCAGGAGGGTGGCACGGTTCCCCCCCCTTTGGTGGTCCTTCTCGGGTCCTTGTACTCTGGGGCCTCTGGATATCTGGGGCCTGGATCTCCTCCATACCTGCTTCATACCCTGGTGGATGGGGCTATGGCTCCCCACACTCCCTAGCAGATCGTTACATGGAGAAACCTTTGGAATACAAGCATGCTGATCCACACAGGTATGCACACAGGTGTACACACGGGTGTTCACAGACGCGGCCTACACCTTTCTTGGCTGCTGCCTCAAAGCACATTGTGCGCTGTCTATCTTCCGTGCTGCACAATATCGTTTAATATTTAGTATCTACTGTTATCTACTGCTAGCTAGTTTATTGTGATGGTGCTGTTTTTTTATTATGTTGCTCTTTGTTGTTTGCTTTCTCTTCTGTTTTTTTTTCTCCATACAGGTGATCCAGGTGTTTTGTTTGTTTTTTTTTCTTTCTTCCCACCTTTCTCACCGTCTCTTCTCCCCTTTGGTTTTCTTTCTCCCTGTCCTATCCCCCAGTCATGTCTGTCCCGTTTGTAGCAACCGAAAATAAAATAAATTCATAATTATAATAAAGGTCAATCAAATGGACCAATATGGCAAGGCCATGATGATCCACTTGGTAAAATAAATCCGCTTGGCATCTTTCTTGGCCTTAAGACAACAATTCTGATGGCTAAAGATCCAAACGGGACACAAAAAAAAAAAAAGAAACTTTTTTTAATTTATGCAAATCAAGCCTTTCAAAGGGTTGGTGGGATATATGAATCCTCATCAAATCATGAAATCTTTCTCATTATAATTAATATAAAATGTGTTATAAGGCAAAAGACCAAAACGCATTAGTGCCATCTTCACGTTTAAAGCCAACCAGAAGGTAGAGATAAAACAAAATTTCTAGGACTAGAGTATTGGAATATAGGCCTGTAATTCTCCAAATGTCTTTGTTAACAGCTTGGACTTAAATTTAGACTCTCATCAAATATATCAAATTGAGTCTGTTAAGCTTTATTTTGCAGGTATTTTGGCTGAATTATTTCCTTGTGTCCTTGGTAAATGGTAAATGGACTCGTTCTTATATAGCACTTTTTCTACTCTGAGCACTCTCAAAACGTTTTTACAGAACTTTCCGCAATCGTTCACACCCATTCATACCAGCACTTTTTTTCTATGCTCTTTCTATGTAAGTGCTGTTTTATCTACCACACACATTCATACTCAGATAAAAAGGGATGGGAATGAAGAACCTGTTCTTCTAGAGAACTGGATCCCAGTAGTCCTATTCCTTGGAATTCTTAGTCTGCCTGCCAATAATCCCGCTTAACGGTTCTTGCACTTTCGCTACAATTAGCTGATTTCAGTTCGCGTGTTGGAGGAAGAAAATAGTGGTGTTTCCAGCATGGATATGATCATTACTATTGCACTCTCATCCCTTTATTCAATAAAAATAAAAGAAAAGTGGAGACTGCTCCAGTTTAGAAACAACTGCATTATACTGTTAACACAAAGGGGCTCTTTGCAAGCACAGACAGCATGCTAACACTAAGCTAGCTAAGAACCCAGATTGATGTTAAAGCTGAGTAAATGCTGACGCCCCCCGCTCAGAGCCGTGATAAAGTGAGCCGTCATTTGCGATGCAGCCAACCTGTATTATAAACAACTATGTGGCTATCCCATCTTTCTTTTTTCTTTTACAGCTTTCACGTGTGATCTTCCATTACTCTCCCTGTGATACCAGCCTGTCTGTGTTACCTGCCTTGCAAAGCTAACTCGCAGAGCTTTAAGCCAGGCTGGAGGGTAAGACCCTGTGGAAATTCAAGACTCAGGCACACAGGAAGGTAAACGAAGATTACCACTACCTGGTCAGAACCCAGCTCTCAACAAGGCTGTCAGGGTGAAGAGCCAGTTTGCCAACAGTGACTCAGGCTCAGCATGGATGGCTAACAGCCAACATAATCACAGACTACAAGAAAAGAACCTTCCTAGAACACTGCTCCCTCCTTTAGATTTGTTAACAATCACAAAATACTCTTAGTGCCATTATGGAGCAAGAATTTAAGGAAAGATAGTAAGTGCAACATTTTAATAATGGCAATCTTGTTACAACTTCTTAGATATGCATTAATGTGAGACAGTAATACAATAATAATAATAATAATGATAATAAAGACTAGGTTAAAATCATGGATGTCAGCATGTTGCACTGACTCTTGCATTTCAGAAATTCTTACAGAGAGCTGTTTTGCCCACCACAACCAGTGTGCTGGTGTTTATTATTGCATTAGTGCTGTTACAGCTCTTTCTCCTGCTGATTACTGCCAGAGCTATTCTCTCTTATGTAGTCTCATGTGATTCTTTGGTAATCACCCCCTCCAGGCTTTAAGGATAGACCCCTGAGGTATTTTGAAAATGCTCTAACTCTCAGTGCTACAGACCCGCAGGGCTTCAGAGGTGAGGGTTAAAAAATGTATTATATTTCATTTTTTTAAAAAAATACTGACAAGACTTCAACAAGTGCTTAAATGTTTCTTCTCCATATTCAGTCAAAATTTCAAATGGTTATAAAGAGACATAAAATCAAATTCAGTTTCAACAACTGAGTCTTTTCATGTAACTTTATGCAGATTTATTCAGAGAGCAGAAAGGCATAGCTACAGAGCTCTAACTAATCTAATCTAATCTAATTACATCAACCCTAAGCGTTCCCTCCTTCACTACGTCCATGAACCTCTTCTGAGGTCTTCTTCTTTTCTAACTGCCTGGCAGCTCCATCCACTCTTACTCCTCTGAACATGTCCAAACCATTTCACCTTTTCCTCTCTAACTTTGTCTCCAAATTGCTCAGCCTGAGCTGTCCCGCTGATGTACTCATTTCTTATCCTGTCCCCCTCCAACTCCACCTGCTGTATTTTTGTCAGCGCCACTGTGTTTAAACCATACATCATAGCAGGTCTCAATACAGTTGTCAAGTCAAACTGGGTTAAAAAGATGTGAGGATCCAGAAGAAGATGAACAAACTGACAGACTGGAAAGCAGGTGATGTACAACCAGTGGAGACTGCTTTCCACCCAGAAGAAAGAAAAAAAAAAGAGCCATACGGCAACAGGAAGTTGGCATACACTGCTGAGAGAAGAGCTTTTTCCAAATTCAAGGTCTGTATCCTTGGAAGACTGCATTCATAGGCCTCTACTTTTCCTTTGTCTTCGGCCTGCAGTAGTGCTGTTTCCTCAACAGCACCAGAGTCAATCATCGTTAGCCAGACCCTGACCATCTTGTGATTTTGCTAAGATTTTGCACTGGACATTCTTCCAGGTGCAACACTCCACATTCATCTGGGTTAAAAATTCTTATTACAACTTTCAAATTTGTATAAATACGCTTTGAATGCTGTCTGAGCACACCTCAAGATTTCATGAATTAATTTACACAAAACTAATAAAATTCTAAATACTAAAGTAGCTATTGGAAGACTGTTTTTCACTAGGAACAGCATAGATATAAAATGTTTTGGCTTTGCAGCTCAAATTTATAGGTTTAGGAAAGAGTTTTACTTAATCCAGGAGTAGGTTATACAATCCCATTACACCTACTGAGAAGAGTAGCAGGCTGGATACACACAGTAAAACCTAACGGCTTTAATGGTGGTCTAAGTTTGAATCCGTTTTTATGGGACACTTTAAGGACTTTTCTCTGTTTCCTAAGCTTACACACACCCACACACTGTAACAAACAGATAGAAAGACAAGCTTACACTGTGATCTTTGGCCAAATAGACAGCCCAAGCCTTCTTCTTTCATATTGTGTGTATTTGAAAACTGCTGCTCCCTAACGAATGCCTTCAAAACACGTAGAATGACTGCATTGAAAGTCAGCATGGGTTCATGTATCATTATCTCCTGACTATTTGTATGCTGATAATTTTCTTTAACATGTCAGACACATTCTTATTGCTAAGAAATCACTTTGAGGTGACTGTTCTTGTGATTTGGCACTTTATTAATATATATATATATATATGTGTGTGTGTGTGTGTAAAAAATGTATATATGTATATATACATTTTTGAATATGGATATATCTCATGATCAAGTACAGCATGGGTTTTTTTTTCAATAATAGATAAATAGATAAATTCTGCTCCAAGCACCATTATAAAAGCAACCTGGCCAGTAAGTCTGTTAGTAATGAAATAGTGAGGCTACCAGAAGGTCTGGGGACATGTGAATAACAATCAATTAACTTTCAAAATAAAAATTGTGAAAAATTAAATGACTCACCAAATATACTTGGGTATGTGCTAATAAAGACTGCTGTGAAACTAGTTTTTGTCCCCTTCCTGATTTCCTATTTTCATTTTTTTCATGAAAAAAAAAAAAAATGAAAATAAGAAATCAGGAAGGGGATGATTGATGACACATCTTTTCATAATAGTAGACCAAGACCATGTTTGTCGGGCCACAGAATATTTCCTTGGGGCTCATTTACATATTTTTTTTAGCAAATGTGAGATGAGCATTTGTGTTGTTTTTGGTCAGCATTGGTTTTCTCCTTGGAGCTCTCTCATGGATGCTGTTTTTGCCCTGTCTCTTTCTTGTTGTTGAATCATGAACACTAACCTCTATTGAGGCAAGTGAAAACTACAATGCTTTAGCTGTTGTTCCTGGTCCTTTCCTCTCAAAAAAATGTGGAGAAACACTGAAACTACATTCCCAGTTAGAATACAACAAAAAACATTCAAAAGTAACTATCTAGGACATATCTATTTATTTTTTGGTTTTATTTATGCGACAGTTCGCACAGACACAAAGCACATGATAACAACTACAATGTTACCAACAATTAGACTCTCTGTGCCTCCATCTTGGTAAAAAACTTATTCACAAATCAAAGCTGTTTGATCAGTGTGATATATTCAAATTATAATACCAAACATGTGAATGCCAGTGTTTTTCTTCGTTTCACAATAATGCGATAATCTGATTACATTAGAAACTTTTTTCGCACAATGATCGGCTCAAAATGTAGAGAAATGGAAGACCTATAAGTTGCTTTGGCCAGTGACATATCCACACACTATATAGATAGATACGTTTTTGTGTCGTTCTGTGTTAACACTATTATGGACAGACCAGGATGTTTATTTCTTTCACTGTTAATTTTACAGTGAGTGACTTTATTATTAGGTTTTCCTTCCATCTTATCCTATTTTCTCTCAGTATTTTAACAAAACCTTGAGATAAACAAGGCACAGCCTCCTTCCCAGTCTCTGGAATAATAAATGCAAATTCTGCAATCCCCATTACCCAACTATCTCATGTTTTGTCTGAAACTTTACTCTTTCTTGATTACCTATGCCTCTTTTCCCTAAATAGCTGCTTTGTTTCTGAGTTGTTGTATATAGTAACCTTTTACATTCAGCTCTGTGATCTGAGTTGGTATTCTACACTTGTCTCTGTAGTCTGTCTCTCTGAGAGCTTAAGTTCCTCTTTCTACTCTATTGCCCAGTCTGTTTACAAAGAGAATGTATAGCATATGTTTTCATCTAGAGGCAGGACAAATTAAGTACTATCTAAGCCCAGCCATGCTTGGTTGCAGGGGGCAGAGGAGAAAAGTATGTGTGTGTCCTCGTGTGTGAATGAGAAGGAAGGAGTGTGTGTGTAAGGGAAGGTGATAAGAGTGGAGGGTGCAGTAAGAGCTGTCATGAAAAACAGAGACACTGGGAAGTGTGTATCTGTGTGCACTGAACAACAGGGTTCATTGCTTTAATAGATCCTGATAGTGAATTAAACATTTGGAAGCACTGAGTTGTTTATGCATGCAGGCTGAACTGCATGGGTCAGCAACCTCGGGCTCTAAATGATGATGTGAAGTCCCCTGTCCAGCTTCCCCAGCAAGTACAAAGTTTCTACCCAGAGTTGCAAGATGTGAATCGAACTGTGAGATTAAAGGTTTTTGCATTTGGCAGGAGAAACAGACATGGTGGTGGCAGCAAGTGAAAAAAGACGGATGCTGCTTATGTATTCTGTTGCAGCTCTCACATAATAAGAACCACTGCAGGGAGCTGATGGGGGCTTTGGTTTTTAAATTAAAAAAGTAATAGTAATAAAGCTTGCAATGCCATTTCCTCCTCTGAATTAGGATGTAAAATACAGTATAAATCTGTGAGGGTGGACTTTTTGAATTAAGGCTCCAATTAAGTTACGTAAGGTGGCATAAAAAGTAGGCCACAAAAACGAAGTTTGAATTAATAAGTAAAAGACTTCAGAGGTACTATGACAAACAGGTGTGTGTGTGTGTGTGTGTGTACTGTGATGATTGTATTATGGGAATTTCTTTAGGTTTGTGATTACATCTCACTTCTCCTTGAAGGCTTCTTCAGTTCTAAAATTGGTCATTACTGTCATAGGCTCATATGATGACACATATAGAGGGGTAGGGTTAACTCAGTAGGTAGAGTGTGATAGGATAGGTCGGGGGTTCGAATCCACAGTACTGTCCTTGCACGCTGCTACCCGTGCGCTGGATTAGTAGCTGCTTCACTGAGTGAATTAAATGCACAAGACTGAACAATTTCCTATAGGTTTAATGAAGTATGCTTTTTTTCATGTGTTATTAAATAGTGTCGTTGAGACTACTCTGGTACAGGACAAACATGAAATACCATGATGTGGCATCTTGTTGAAGCTGGACTACCTGTACAACCTGAATGCACTGCTTATATCATCTCCTCCAACCAGTACTGATAAAGTCACTAGGAGAATCAAAATCTACAAGAAAAAATTTGTCATGCATTAAGCAGAGAGCAATGGTCTTTGACTCCCAGCTTTATTGTTTCTTTTGTTAAACAGTGGACTTAAACTGTGTCTGTCAGCTGCACATGGAAGCATAACTTTCACATGTTCAACTATCCGGTCATCTTTAGGTGTTTGCAGCAGTGTAACTGCATTCTGGGTTCCCTTTATTTAAATGCTAGATTTTTTTCTCTGTTTTGTTTCTAAGAGTCATTGTGGACATTTGGCACAGAGAACTTTTATATGAATAACAAATTATTGAAAACAAGTTTTTTTGTCGTCAAGAATTTTGAATGAGGGGCAGTTGTTTTCTCTTGTGGTCTTTTTGTTAATTAAACACTGAGACACAGGAAATAAGACTGTTGTTTAAGAAATGTCGCTGTAAATTTTGCATTTTGTTGTTAGTAACTGTAACGGCGCTGTAACGATAGGAATAGTAATTAGTTAGATTATTCGTTACTGAAAAAAGTAACACCGTTAGTAACGCCGTTACTTGTAACACTGTTATTCCCATCACTGCTTTTAACCTTATATAATACTAGTAGTAATAATAATAATACATGTTCCTTCTACAGAAGTATACTTTAAACAGAAGTATATTTTGAATAGTGACTCTTCTATTCTTGATTTGCACAAACTTTACAGCAGACAAAGGCTCCAGATGATGAATCCTGAAAATGAACTAAATTTGACCCTGGTCTTCCGTAGCACTAAAGGATGACATTGAATAACAATGCTGACAGTGTTGTTGGAGAGATTGAAATGTGATATAAATAATCAGATTCTTTGGTTTTATCACCAAACCTTCAAAAATTATACCAGTTCTATATGCTGTAGACATACAAGTCACCATATGAAATCAGATGGAAGTCTGTGCAGTTGCAGTATAGTGTTGAAGCTAACCCAAGCTGCAAAGCACACCCTTATGTTTCTGGTATACTGTGCAATACAAAACTGCAGTTTTTGCCTTAGGCCCACCTACAAGTCCAAATATATCTTTAGCACCTCAAAAATTTCTTAAATTGTTTTTCAAGTTGTGTGGTTTACAATGTTACTAAAGTATCAGTTTGCTATGGCGTGGGCAGGTACACACCAGGGATATCAGGGATTTTAGGATAGATGCATTGAGAATTGATCCATGTCTGCCATCACACACTTTGCAAGCATGACATGTAGCTTTTTCTGTTCAAGTATTTCCACTTTCTCTCAGGGGTGCCTAAGTGTGAACATGCATGCAGTCTATTACAAAACTAATATTGGATTTTCTGCAGGAAAATCTTTCATAAGCCTGGTGCATTTAGAGGCAACTCTGTACACAGAGCACACTGTGGCTTTCTGAAATGTCCATGTGCAGTGACTTTAAAACAAATGAAAAAAATGCTTCCCCCCCCCATTCTTTTCAGTGACATCTGAAACTGATGGCATGTTGATGATTCTCATTTTTTTTTAAAGGGTGTGAATGCCAATGAGTGTCTGTGAAGTGGAGGAGTTCAAGTATGTTAGGGTCTTGTTCATGAGTGAGGGTACAGTGAAGTGTGAGATTAATAGGGTGATTGGCACACTGTCTGCAGTCCTGTAGACACTGACTCTGTATTGATCTGGTGTTCAGAGAGAGAGAAGCAATCTCATCTATGTTCTAGCCTTAGTCGTTCAGGAGGCCCTCGGGCTTCTCGATATTAGAATCAATGGAAATGGTTCATTACTAATGTATAACTCAACAGGTTTTCATATATAACATATAAATTAAATGTCTTTGCTTATTTTGAGCAGAAGAACTGTGAAAACAAATTTGGTTTTAAGTGAGCAGAACGGATAACCATAAAGGTGAAACTGTGGATTTAATGTTATCAATATTCTCATTCTAACCCTAGGGCCATATGCTGGGGCTAGTGAATGACTGAATAACACCAGATACGAGTGGCAGAAATTAGTTTCTTTCAAAGAGAGCATGCGGGTCCTGCGCAGTATCTTTGCTGTTCCTAGGACTGAGCTCTTCGAGAGAGAGAGATCTCGGATGTTGTTCCTGAATCTGCTGGAGTCACTCACCTAGCTTGGGGGTCACTGCACTGAGTGTTCCGATTACCACTGGGGTCACTGTTACCTTCACCCATCCACATCTTCTCGAGCTCTTCTCTGAGCCCTTGGTACTTCTCCAACTTCTTGTGTTCCTTCTTCCTCATGTTGCTGTCATTCGGTACCACTATGTCTATCACTACAGCTGTCTTCCTCTGCTTGTCCACCACTAGTATGTCCAGTTGTTACCCATCACCAGTCTGTGTCTGGAAGTCCCACAGGATCTTAGCTCAGTCACCCTCGACCACCCTAGGGGGCGTCTCCCATTTTGATCTCGAGATTTTCAGACCATCAATTCCTGGTGGGACTAGCTGTTTTTTAAAGAGTGACATAAAATGATTCATGTGTGACATCAACTGTAGTAGCACTGCAGGAAGATAGTTGTGTCTCACAATGAGAACCAACCTAAATACTATTGTTTCCTGTCCTAAACATAAATATCTGTAAATATACTTTAGTGGGAGAGATTTTTGTAACTTAAAGACTTGTGAAAATATAGTTATTGCAATGAGAAGCGTATAAAAGTTGCACTCACAAGCTCACATTTGTAGGCCATCAAAAGGTGAAGGAAAGAGGCTGAAACTAACAACTCTCCTAATTCTTTTACACGGGTGCCCAGCTTTGTCTCATTTGTTAGCGAGTGAATTTTTATACCCGTGTTAGGTTTCTCAGTGCAGGATATCTCTTTCTGTTTGGGATTTCAAGTGCTTTATTTAGTTGTCAGTCCACTGTTCACCTTATTTTGCATTCAAATTAATGAAAGTACTGTACTGTTTCTCATTTGGAGGCTTTTTCAAAGTGTCTGGTGAGGCTGAAAAAATAATCATGTCTCTTAAATATTCTGCCAGGTCTTACCTAATGTTTCATCAGCGTTTCCCTCCTATTTTGACAGTAATTTAACTCACTTGAAATACAATTTAAAAAGGGAGGGTTTGATGTGGGTTGGGAAAGAGGACGACTTGATTGCTTTTGATCCTGATTTGGAAAAAGATGGGATGGTGCATCAAGCCTTATGAGTAATGACAGCAGTGTTGATGTTGAAGTGCCTGGAGTGTTGAAACTAGTTGAAGTTTCATATCTTGTTCTTAGGCTGGTCTGGCTGCAAAGGTCCCTGGAGTTTTTTAGGGGAAATTCCCAATCATATTAAAATTAATAGGTTTGCCGATGTGAGGGCGAGGGAGCGACTGTGTGTGTGTCTGTTTTGGGTTAAGAGAGAATCAGAGAAAGAGGTTTGATTTTACCTCATCTCCTAGTGTGAAGCTGCTGCAGTGGGGTTTTTCCAGCCAAAATAGGTTAAAATGTTCTTTTTAGTAATTTCTGCAATACACTGACTAATGTGATGTGTGACAGCATTTGAATAAATATATTTAAAATTCATCACATTTAAAATGGTTGCATTGTAAAAGCTGGGAGTCAAATACATTGGCTCATCATAGTTTGTGAATCTTTGAGATATTTCTATTTTTTTGCATAAAGAGGACCTAAAACATCACTCCTAACACTAACCCTGATTACCACCAATAATGACCTCAGAGGGTGTAATTTAGATATTTCTGAAATCTGGGAAAAGAGTTTATGCTCATGATGCTGGAAAATGTTACACCCCATATTTTTTTTTATCCAGAGCTGTTCCTAAATAGCTATCTGATTGCCATTTAAAATAAATCTGGTCACTATTTCTATTTCTGATGTAATGCCTTGTTTTTTTTTTGTTTTTTTTTTTTTTTTTAAAAAGGGACATTATGCAAAAGGCACAGAGAACTTGGTTCTCATGCACAAAAACAGATCACTGAAATTTAAATTTCTCATCAATAATACATCAGTATAAGCTGAGCCTCAAGCACTTGACAGATTGATTTTTTTTGTTTTGTTTTTTTTGTTTTGTTTTTTGTATGTGTGCCTTTGTAATGTAGGTAACAGCCCAAATCCAAACCACAAGGTAACTGAAGGTTGCTACTTCAGCAGTAGCAGCAGAGCTTCCAGGCCTGTTAAACAGCATGGGGTTAATAAGCACTCCACAGCCACACGTTCCTCCACTGTCTGCATTTCTGCAAGGTGTCAAGTATGCTAATGTATTTTTTCTATTTGTCTAATGAAGGCAAGCAGCACACTTTGTGCACTGAAATTTTGTAGTTTGACTGCACAATGAACACCTTATTGGGATTGACATGTTATAAAATAATGCACTGAGGTTCTGTTAAGACCCCCAAATGCTGTGTAATTAGAAGATATTTGCATGAACTAAAAGGAAAACAATCTTTATAAAACTATAGACCAGATTCCTGTATTATTGTAGGGTCTATCTTACAATATAAAGCACCTTGAGGCAACTGTTGTAGTGATTTGGCGCTATATTAATGAAATTGAATTGAATTGAAACATTTTCCTTCTGTAAAATCACTTTTAGGATTTCTCAAGGTTACAAAATGTGAACATAATGAATCTTGCTCTGGCTGCATCACTTTCTGGCTCAAGTCTAATCACACAGGGCACTGACATATGATAGTGGAAGTCATAATGCACTAGCTTTGTCATTCATGTATATTATGCCATGAGAATTTATTGGTTTTGAATCTCATCCAGAATTACTGTAATTTGTAAAAAGTCAACATAGTTCTACATTACTATTTAACCTAAATAAGTTGTTGCATGTTTAAGGTATTCCATAACTGATTCTGTTTTCAGTTTCATAACCTGTCATTTGACTTTATATGCATGTTTTTGGACTGTGGAAAATAAGCCTGAATACCCAGACAAAACCTTAGCAGGTACAGGGATAATATGGAAACTCCACACAAAAAACCCCACAGGTACCTGTCGGCTTAGAACCCAGGGCCCTCTTGTTGTGAGGTCACAGTGATAAACCCTGCACCACCAAAAAAGTAGCCTGTGGAAAAATATGTCTTTGCTCCATGATCTGTGCCCCATGAGAGACTGAATTATGAATGAAGGAATGATTCATAAATAAATTCGCCAACATTGTGAAAAAAATTAAACCTTTTAATTCTACTGGGAAAAAATTGTTGAAGTTAGGGCCTCAATAAAAATGTTTGTCATATTATTTGTCTTTTTCGATTATTGTTTGGGAAGGGGAATTGGTGAAATAATGATACAGATGATTCGAGTTCTAATTACAACTTTTAATTTTAACCTCACTGCAGAGTATCTGTTGTCTGGATGCAATTTACCCTTTCCCAGTAAAGTCTCATGCTTAGAGTTGAAAGATGTGCTAGTTTTTGCTCACATATTTTGAAGCACCATCAAAAAGTTCAGATTCAAAAGTTCAAAATGCTGCTGTGTTATTACTCTCACCTAGCTTGTTAACTGGTAACCTTTACCACCTCTGCTGTGAGGAGGGGCAGGCAGAAATAGAGACTATAATGGTGCTGTATACACATAAGACTTTTATATGCCTTCTATTAGGGCTGTGAACACAATGTTGTTACTGTGAACCAGCATAAAACATGCTGTTATGCAGATAACAACTATACTGAAGAATATCTTGAAGCCTTGACTTTTGAGGGCAGCCTACAATTTTAAGGCCATATGTTAAACTCCCTTTTAAACAACTCTTTCAAAGTCTTTGTGTCCGTCAAGTCTTTCAAAGAAAGAAAATCTGGGGCTGCTAGAAATCCGCTTTTTGTGTGAGGAGAAAAATGAAGGAATAAAATAACTAAAACAATCAGCAAAAATTCAAGAATATTTCTTTCAGCTCTGAATACTCAGTCACCACTGAAGCTTACTCACCTGTAACTAATTAATTATATAATATCCATGAAATCAAATGTTTCAGTATGAAGAATGGCCTCAGTAATTCTGGTTCATGAAGTTCTTGTCATGGATTCAAACCAGTGTGATGACTTGAGTCCGAAGATGTTTTCCCTTGTAATACCCTCACCCACAAAAAAAAATAAATAAAGAAGAAAATGAATGGAAGAAGGTTTAAAGACACTGAAGGATCAGTGAGGTTTTTCTATAACAACATTCCTACCTTCTTTCTATCCCAACAATAACATTGTTGCAATAAAAATACAGCCTGATAGAGAACCAGATACTACAGAAAGGATCCAGTTCTGAAAGCAATTAATTCATTAATTTGGCATAGGGTAAGTGTGAAGGCTGACAGACACTGGGGGATCACTGGCAGCAGACTGTATTATTTAATTATCCAAGTGAGAGAGCAAAGATGCTTCTAAGACACTGAGGAGTTTATTATAAGTTTATTCTCCACCTCTCCTATACTCTCCCCCACCTGCAGAGTGGACTCCTGCAAGGATGGAACAAACTCCCTGTCAGTTGAAGAGCCCCCTAGTTAAGCAGATGCGCCAGAGGCCCCCTGCGCCAGGGCTGAGCCCCCGTGCACCCACCCGCCCACAACCTTGGCGACACACCAACAAGGACCGAAGCCCCCTAGGCCCAGCCAGAGCCCTAGCACGGAGGCGAAGCACCCCCGAACCCCAAGCCCCCACGCCTGCCCCGGATCCACTCAGGGGCAGCCAGGCTACCAGGCCAGTAACCTACGTCCGTCAGCACAGACCCTCTCCCAGGCCTGCTGCACGCAGCCACAAGGAGAACACCCTCTAAGAGCAACCAGAGCCACTAACCAGATTATGACCACAACCCCTGGGTTAAGCCCTCCAGGGATTCTCCAGACGCCCTAAGCCTGTCCCAACCTCCACATCAACCACAATGGCGAAGGCGGGACCAAACCACGACCCCCACCCCCGCTAGGTGATGGAGCCGATCAAAGGAGCCCAGAGGGATTGATCTAATGTGGAAGCAGAGGCTGTCTCGAGACTAATGTGATCTATTATATGGTTTCTATATTGGCTGGAATTAAGATTATTTTTATTTTTCCAGTTCATGAGGACCGATTACTTGGCAATGCATAGGGCAGTAAAAACCATGTGGACTGTATTAGTTTCTGTAGTGACATCATCCAATTTGCCCAGCAAGCACACTAAAGGGGAGGTTGGAATTTTACATTTCAGACACTTTGATAAGTCTTCACATATCCCGCGCCAAAACTTCTGCACTGGTGGACAGAACCAAAGAGCGTGGATGTAATTGTCTGGTGTATTGCCTTGACAGTGTGAGCAGTTGTTGGAAAATGTAAAGCCCATCTGGAACATCCGATGACCTGTATAGTGCACTTTATGTAGTATTTTTTATTGTTTTAATTGCAGACTGGGATTTCTAATCAATTTAAAGGTTTTTAAGCATATCTGAGACCAGAAGTTTTGGTCTAAGCCGACTGACAAATCTGCTTCCCACTTTGCAATAGGAAGGGATATTGATTCATCTATTTTAGAATGTGTTCTGTATATTTTAGACAATAATTTAGGGGATTTAAGAGTAAGAAAATGTACTGCGCTTGGTGGTGTTTGCAATTCAACTTGACTGAGGTTAAATTTCTTTTTTACTATGGATTTAATTTGTTGATATTCTAAAAATCTTTTCTTGTTGATCCCATATTTTATAACTAGTCTGTCAAATGGAATAAAGTCTGTTCCTTCAAATATATGTTCTAAGTATTTAATTCCTTTACAACTCCATTCTGGAAAATGAATCATATTATTGTTTTGTAATATGTCAGGGTTATTCCAGATAGGTTTGCATTGTCACGGCTGGGGCAGCAGTCGTGTTGTGGAATGAAAAGGACCCAAAATTCAGGCAGCTGACTGATGAAGAGTGTGACGTTTATTTACAAGTGGCAGTGGCAGAAACAGACAACGAAGCATGAGAAATACTAACGGAAACCTAAACTGGGAAAAACTAAAGAGCAAACTTGAAATCCTCAGGAAACGGGGTGAAAGGCAGAGAGACGCAGACCAAAACCAAACAAAAAACAAGCTCCGGTGATCCAAATGAATTGTCCAAAGCACAACACACACACACTGGAGTCCCTGAACAGGGTCCCAAAACATAGTTCAGGAGGCCGGCCCGGAGGCTGACAACTCAGGAGTCTAGAACAGTTCATCTCCGGGGGCCGACCATGTGGAAGGCAGTGGCGGCGACGTGGAAACAGTTCAGGCGGCCACCCATGCGGACGCCAATGGCGGCGACGGGGAAACAGTTCAGGCGGCCGACCGTGTGGACGGCAACAGCGGCGGTGACACAAGTCCGGAGGCCGGCCGCGCGGAAGGTAGCGGCGCCGTTCGGGAGGTCGGCCATAGTGGCGATGACGCCCAACAAGCGGCCTGGCAGATGACCGCCGATGTCGAGGCAGCAGTTTGGGTCCCAAAGGCTGCGTGGCCCCCGCAGCACCAGGCAAGGCAGAAGCTGGACCAGGCGAAGCTGAAGCTGGAGCTGGACCAGGCGAAGCTGACTCGGAGGCAGGACCAGACGAGGACGAAGCTGACTCAGAGGCAGGACCAGACGAGGACGAAGCTGACTCGGAGGCTGGACCAGGCGAGGATGAAGCCGGAGCTGGACCAGGCGACGTAATGGGTGAAGCTGAAGCCGGACCAGGCGACGGCGTGGGTGAAGCTGAAGCTGGACCAAATGACGCTGATGAGGAGACTGCTGCAGGCGACGCTGATGAAGCGGATGAGGAGGCTGCTGGAGGCGAGGATGACAGCTTGGAAGCTGTTGCAGGTGAGGATGAAGGCTCGGAGGCTGCTGCAGGCGAGGATGAAGACGAAGCTGAGGCTGGACCAGGTGACGGCGAAGACGAAGCTGCTGCTGCAGGCGTGGGTGAAGCTGCTGCTGCAGGCGGCAGCATAGGAGCTGCAGGTGGTGAAACAGGTGGTGGCTGAACGGTCTCCCCGGAACTGTCAGCAGACATGAGGATGTGCTGGCTGGGTCCTCCAAGACCCCCAGCTAACAAGGCAAGAAGCTGTACGGGCTCCTTGGGCCCTCCAGCTGACGAGGCAGGAGGCTGGACGGGCTCCTCGGGCCCTCCAGCAGAGGCAGGTGGCTGAACGGGCCCCCCAGACCCTCCAGCGAAGACAGGTGGCTGAACGGGCCCCTTGGACCCTCCAGCGGAGACAGGAAAGTGCTGGCCAGGCTCTCCAGAACCCCCAGCGGACACGAGGAAGGGCTGGCCGGGCTCTCCAGAACCCCCAGCGGACACGAGGAAGGGCTGGTCGGGCTCTCCAGAACCCCCAGCGGAAATAGTCACAGAACCAGCGGGCACAGGGGCCCCTGGTACACATAGGGCAGACTGCAGCTGCGCGGAGCACTGACCCTGCTCAGGCAGCGACAGCCGGGTGCGGTCCTCAGCTGGGTTCTTAGCCTCCAGGGGTCCAGAGTGGGCTGAGGGCTGAAACCCAGCCTCTGGGGAGGCCCTGGAGTGCGTCACAGTCTCTGAACTGGCCAGCTTTTGATGACTGATTACAATATTGTGTGGTTTGGCTCTCTGCTTAGAATGAACAGATGAAAAATAGTTCTTTTTGGGTTGGATTGACTTAACTTGTTGTACAGGAGGAGTAGGTGAAGATGACGGCTGAATAGGTGGCTGAGCTGAGGGCGACTGAAGTAAAGGTTGGGACAATAATGGTGGTGAAGTTGGAGACTGAGCTGATGATAAGGCTGATGATTCTTCTACCAACTGAGCTATTGACTGGGCTATGGATTGTAACATAGTTTGTAGTAAGTCTGGCTGTGGTAGTGACTGAGCTATGGGTAGTAAGGCGGAATGTGGTGGTAGTAACGGTTGTGGAGAGAGTGGAGTAGGTGTTGGAGTGGACGACTGGGCTACAGGCCGGGCGGCTAACTGAGCTGGTGGCCGGGCGGCTAACTGAGCGTCAGGCTGGGCAGCTAACTGAGCTTCAGGCTGGGCAGCTAACTGAGCTAACGGTCTCAGGAAAACACATTCTTATAAACGACAGTTGCAGGCGAGCCAGGGAAAACACCATTATCCTCATTGGCAGCACAGAAAACGGCCCCAGAATAAACAGTCACGAAGTCCAGAGAAACAGAAAGGGTGTCTTTTCCACTCACCACAGCCGGCAACTCAGAAGTCTCGGGGCCCGGCTGTGGCGATGGGCGTCGGCGGTGTGAACATCGCTTCCTTCTCGGGGATAGCTCCGACCGGCCGGGTAATCCCACATCCGGCGGGCCGGGCCGCAGATTCCCCGGCGGGCAGTGCAAAACATTCACCGCCGGGCTAGGTCGGGAAGCAGTAGCAGCTGGAGGGTGAAGGTGAAGTTCGTTAAGAATGAAATTCTGTGCGAGCGGGTGAAGAGAGTCCAGTAGCCAGGGGTGAGCAGAGATTAATTGCTGTAGCCTGGCTTCTACAGTGCGGTGAAATTCCTCTCCCTCACGTTCGAGCCACAGGTTAACCAACCTCGAAACAGAGTCAATTAATTCCTCCCGAAACTCCTGGGAAGGTGCGGATGCTGCTGGGTCCATGTTTGGTCGGCTCGTACTGTCACGGCTGGGGCAGCAGTCGTGTTGTGGAATGAAAAGGACCCAAAATGCAGGCAGCTGACTGATGAAGAGTGTGACGTTTATTTACAAGTGGCAGTGGCAGAAACAGACAACGAAGCATGAGAAATACTAACGGAAACCTAAACTGGGAAAAACTAAAGAGCAAACTTGAAATCCTCAGGAAACGGGGTGAAAGGCAGAGAGACGCAGACCAACGAATAGGACACCAAGAAACACAGAGAAACGCAGACGAGCCGACAACGAGCACAGACCGACACCCACTAAATATACATACACAAGGTAATCGGATAATCACACACAGGAGGGGAGAACAGCTGATCCTAATACACACGATGACTGGAGGACACAAGCTGAACACAATGACAACAGACACAGACCTTCAGAATAGAACAGGAAATCCAGAACACGAGCCTTCAAAGTAAAACAGGAAACACACAGACTGATTTACAACACAGGGAACATGAACAGAGCACCGAGGAAAGACACAGGTAGGGCTGATAACACACTAAACTTCAGGTTCAACCCTAAACTAATACAAAATCAGAATAAACCCAAGGCACAAAATGAACTTCAAGGAAACACAAAACGCTGGGTCAAAATGACCCAGGATCATGACATGCATGGGATTAATGAAGACTCTGTTATTTTTAGAAACTCCCACCATGCTGTCAGAGAAGAGCTGATGTTGATGCTTTTAAAGCATTCATGTCTTTTGATGTTTGAGCTGATAAATGGTGGGTCTGAAATCTCTAGATTATTGCATAGTGCCTGTTCAACATCTAGCCAGGGCTCATCTAAGAAAGTACGTTTTAACCATCCTGAGATGTACTGAAGCCCTTTGGCTAAGAAATATTGTTGAAAATTAGGCAGATCTAATCCTCCTTTATTTTTTATTTTAGTTTATCTTTCCAAAGGAATTTAGAAATATACGAATCCAGAGATCTGAACCTTGTGATGGTTTGTTCGGGATCATTAAAAATAAATAATTTATTTTTGGCAAGATCATCATTTTTATAGTCCCTTCCCATGAGCAGAGATGGGCAGTAACGCGTTACTGTAATCCGATTACTTTTTTCAAGTAACGAGTAAAGTAAGGGATTACTAGTGCAAAAACGGTAATTGGATTACCGTTACTTTCCCGTAGGAACGCTGCGTTACTGCGTTACTAAAACCGTGATTTTTTTGCGAGAATGTCTCATGACAGTGCCGTAAGCAAGTGCGACGTTCGTGAAAACAGCTGTGTGCAGAGCAACAATGGATAATATATCGAGTGCGGGAGAGAGTATGAGCGTGCAGCGTTTAAAGCGTGGAAGTACTGACCTTACTTTAAGTTTGATTCCATAAAAAGTGACAAAAACATTAGTGTCCGTTGTGCGTGGGAGGAAAACTTCTTTTTACAGCGAAAAAAACCCCTAAACTTCCAAGCAAATACCAAGTGCGCTACGACGTAATGGGAAATTCACAGAGAAACTCGCGGATTCTTCCACTGACCGCTGCGGCACACCTGCACCCAGTGTTGCCAACTCCTCAGTAAGGAAAATCGCTATTGGTTGTCCTAAAAGTCGCTAGAAGTCGCTAAATGACGTCATCGCCTAATTTGCATAATTGGTCATGCTAATCTAATTGTAACCTATGTTGTTGGAGAGAGAAATAACATCGTGGAAGAGACAAAGTGAGTAAAAAACGTCCTAAATGCATTTAGAGTTTATTTAGAACTACAAATTAAATTTCTTTTAGCAATTATTGTTTTTTTTAATGTCACAATTCCAACCCTGCTCCTTTACCCGGGCTTGGACCGGCAAAAGTGACCCGAAATAGGCACTCTGGTTGAGTTACTTTGTGTGTGTGTGTTTATAAGTAGTTTTAAACCTTGTGATCCACAAAACAGCATAAGAGTAAAAGAGTAAAAGAAGAACTGACTGCGTTACAGCACCCGCTGCTTGTTGAGAGTAAAAGCGATACGCGCTTTTTTAGAAAAAAAGTCGCTAAGGGATCTGAAAACTCGCTAAATATAACGACAAAGTCGCTAAGTTGGCAACACTGCCTCCGCCTACCCTACTCCTGCTTTACAGGTGAAAATAGAGCAAAAGGACCGCTAGTCTTTGACTTTATTTATTTTCTGCTGTGTTTTACTTGCATCTATTTGAAAGAGTGAGTGTAAACACACACAAAAAAAATTATTTTATGTGCTGGAATGTGCAGAAAATAGGTTTAAATATTAAACAAATTTCTTCCAGTCAGAGAATGTTGCATATAATTAAATTTTTGCTTGATGCATAAAGTTAAAAGATTAAAACTAATAAAACAAGTTTTAAAAAGGGACTTTTCCCATTTGAATACATTTTGTAGGATGGATTATGTAGAAAAAGTAGAATTGGGCTGAAAGATCTATCGCTTTATCACCTATTCAGGTTGTAAATCGTGTTTTTAAAAAGTAACTAAGTAACTAAGTAATTAATTACTTTTGAAAATCAGTAATCAGTAAAGTAACGGGATTACTTTTGGGGGAAGTAATCAGTAATTAGTTACTGATTACTTTTTTCAAGTAACTTGACCAACACTGCCCATGAGTGATATGGGTAGAGATTTCCATCTAGTCAGATCGCCTTGTGGTCGGGATGTGGTTTAATTTAGATAAGTCTGAAAGCTTAGGAGAGATGTTAATACCTAAATATTTAATATTTCCAGATTGTAGTGGGGTAGAAAAAGAATTATGGAAGGAGCAGTTAATTGGAAGAACTGTAGATTTTGACCAGTTAATTGAATAATCTGAAACCCTTGAAAACCAGTTTATTAGAGTAATTACCTCAGAAAGGTTGGTTTGTGAGTTTTGGAGAAAAAGTAACACATCCGCATAGAGACTGATTTTATGTTCTACGTTCTTACATTTTATTCCCTTAATTGTTGTAGCCTAGTCTAAATGCTGCTGCTAGAGGTTCGATAAAAATTGCAAACAGTGAGGGAGAGAGTGGGCATCCCTGTCTGGTGCCCCTCAGGAGACAGAAGCTGGAGGATGTTTGGTCATTTGTTCTGACACAAGCTGTTGGGGAATTATATAATATTCTTAGCCAGTTTATGAAAGTTTCCAAAACCAAATTTGTGTAAAGTTGCAAATAAAAATTTTCAGTTAACTCTGTCAAACGCTTTTTCTGCATCTAGAGATAATATTGTGGTTTCAATGTTTTTACTGTATGAGTAGTCTATTAAATTAAGTAATCTACGTGCGTTTGTTGATGAGTGCCTACCTTTTATGAAACCAGTTTTGTCAGGATGAATTAAAAAGGGGGTTATCTTCTCTAATCTTTTTGAGAGGGCTTTGCAGATTATTTTGAGGTCTGCATTTATAAGGGATATTGGACGATAGCTTGAGGGAAATAAAGGGTCTTTGCCTGGTTTTACCAGCAGACTAATGTTGGCAGAATTCATATTTGGTGGTAATCTGCCATTTTCCTTGATTTCCTGCAACATTCCGTGGAATACTGGTGCCAAAATTGTCCAGAATTCTTTGTAGAATTCTGCAGGGTAGCCGTCTGGACCTGGACCCTTATTATTGGGCATACTTATCAGGGCTTCCTGGAGTTCACCTGGCATCAGTGGCAAATCCAGTGCCATTGCTTGACTGTCTAGTAATTTTGGAAGAGTTACGTTGTCAAGAAACTGATCAATTTCATTTTTAGATGGGTTTATTTGTGGTGTATATAAAGTTTCATAGAAATCCCTAAAAATGTTGTTTATTCTTCCAGCACATATAGTTGTTTTTTCTTTATTGATTTTTAACTGGTTAGCTAGAAATCGATCTGATTTGTTACTGTGTTCAAAATTCTGCAAGCGAAGTCTTTGTACTAGGAATTGTGTTTTTTTTATTAATAATTTCATTTAATTCTAGTTTTGTTTTGTATATTTTGTTCATTATTTCTTTATCTTGGTCGCACATGTAGGCTTCTAAGGATTTGATGTTTTTTTTCTAGTTCCTGAATATTTTTGTTTTCTTCTTTCTTTTTGTGTGATGAGAAAGAAATGATTTTACCTCTCATCACAGCTTTCCCTGCTTCCCATAGAACAGAAGCTGATGTTCTGGGAGTGTCATTAAAGTCTAAATATGAAGTCCACTCTTTTTTAAAATATTTAATAAAGTCTTCATCTTTGAGCAGCGATGTACTGAATCTCCAGTTTTTACTTGGTGTAGCGTTCTTCTTATGTATTAGTGTTAAAGATACAGGAGCATGATCGCTGACAGCTATAGGGTGAATCTCAGTGTCTGAAATATCACTCAGCAGTGAGCTGCTGACTAGGAAATAATCCAGACGAGAGTAGGAGTGATGGACATGTGAGAAGAAAGAATATTCCTTACTGTTGGGGTGAAGGGAGCGCCATGCATCGCAAAGGCCATAGTCGCTCATATACTGTTTGATTATATTTGTGGACTGCCAATTGCGCTGAGTTCCTGTTGTGTTGAGCCTATCCATTTCTTCATGTAGTCCAAGGTTGAGGTCGCCTCCAAGAACAAGTGTGCCATCTAAGTGTTCAGAGAGTGCACTGAAAAAACCGTGAAAGAATGAGGGATCATCAACATTTGGACCATATACACTTACAATACATAGCTTTTTATCACATATAGATAGTTTAATGATTAAGAATCTGCCCTCTGGATCTATAACTGTATCGAGTACTGTGAAATTAACATTTTTATGTATTAGAATTGCTACTCCCCTTTGTCTAGAATTATAACAGGCTGCGAACACATTAGGAAACTCAGGTGTTTTAAGTTCGTTTAAACCTGTGACAGGCCTGTGAGTCTCTTGTAATAAAACAACATCTGCCTGTAGTTTTTTAAGCTGGTTAAATATCTTTAACCTTTTTTCTCTGGTGCCAGCTCCATTTACATTCCATGTGACAAACCTTAGTGTGCCCATAATTGTGTGTGTATGTCTAATGATGTACGCTGGGTGTTTCGTTTAGACGGGTGGAGAGAATGTGGAAACATCACTTGTTTGTAAATAGAAAGAGAAAAAAAATGTGTGGTGAGAGGCTCCATAAGTCTGACTATGTGTGTGTATATTCACTAATATGAACAAGCGTGGCTTGCGTGTGTGTCCTATAAGTCTGTGTGTGCTGTGAGGCTGTTGTAAATGTGCTGCCGTTGAGCGCATATGTTTGCGTGATCGTGGTGTGTGAATATGCAGAAATAGAGGGTGTTGTTTGTAGGTGAGTGGGAAGTAGGTGATCACAGCAGTGAAAGAAAAGAGAAAGAAAAAAAACACGAGAACGGTGAGCGACAACAAAAAAGAAAAGAAACGGAAACATTCCAATTAAAGCAATGACGGAGGGTGACGGTGTTATATCGGCTATGACTTCATACTGATATTACTAGGTTAAACACATGTTAAAGGAGAGAGTGTGAATGAATAAGAAAAGAGTGTAGCGGGTTCTTATCTGGAGTGCAGTCAATATAACCACGGAGTGGTGCCGGGGTCGCGGTAGAGCTGTCCGTCTACATAGAGCCGGTCCACGGCGATGACAGCGCGGGAGCCTCTCTGGATGAAGCTACGTGGAACTGGGAACAGGACCTTGCATCGTTCCAGGATTTCTTTGGGGAACTGGTCGTTCACGCTGAAGTCAGTTCCTTTCAGCTCCCTGCCGCGACTCTTCACCTGTTCCTTCTGTTTGAATTGGCCGAATTTGGCCACAATTGGACGTGGTCTCCCAGTCGGCGACCTCACGGCCTCCAAGCGATGCACTCTTTCGAAGGCGATGTTCTTTACGGTGTCCTCCGGCAGCTTCAGGTGGGTTTTAATGAAGCTTTTCACCGTTGCTTCCGCGTCCTCTCCGGCAGATTCTGGAATACCAGAAAACACAAGGTTGTCTTGCATGCTACGGGCTTGTAGATTGATAACGGATTCTTTTATTTTTTTTATTTTCTATGCTTAACTCGGTGAGAGATTTGACCGACTCCCGTAGCGTGGCATTTTCAGCGGCAAGCGTTTCCACCTGCTGCTGGCTGAATTCCAGGGATTCTCTCAGAGATTTAAATATCCGGTGTAAAATCTCCACCAGGGACAGCCTCGCATCGAAACTGGACAATTGCTTGTCGATTGACTCCAGGATGTCTGCAGTGTCTTTGCCGGCAGGTGATGTTGTGCCGGGGGAGTCTGCCGGGCGACATCTCTTCAATGACGGTGTCTCAATTTTGGCCGGGGAAGATGCACTCTGAGCCTTCTTCATTACTAAATCTTGGAAGCACCGGTCAATGTAATCTTGGAGAGCGTCTAAACTCTCCCCATTGTCCTCCAGGGTGTTAGAGATGATAGGACAGATGTTATTAGTTATATGACAATTGGTTAGTTTATTTGGCAATACTGAAGCTTAAAGAAACTTTGTTAAATTCTACGCTACCATTCGCTTTTTTTCTGTCAAATCTCCGGCGTCTGACGTCACCTACAACATGGGTCGCTTACCTTTTCCCGTCACTTCCGTCACTTACCTCTCACTTCCTTCACTTACAGTGCTTTTATGTTAATAAAATTAACATCAGATGCACTAGACGGACAACAATGAAACACCCCCAAAACAAGAATAGCTTTACAGGTGGAGGCCACTGACATTTTTCCCTCATGTTTTTTTTTTCCAAAATGTTTCTTTCTTTTCCCCCCTAGAGTCAGTGTCACTCTGATAGATTGAGGGGACACCTGGACCCTACAGACAATGCCCTTATAGTCCAACTCTTCCAAGATGCCACATCAGTACATGCCATTGCCAGTAGGTTTGCTGTGTTTGCCAGCAAGCAGTGACTCTAGGAGAACTGGACAGGGCTGTAGAAAGTCCTTAACCCATCAGCAGGACCAGTATCTGCTACTTTTTGCACTGCCAGAGCTACAAAATAACATCTATCAGGCCACTGATGTAAGTTTGTGACCAAATAATCATGAGAGTGGGCTGAATGTTCAGTGTCCTCAATGAGCCCTGTGCTCTCTGGAGACTGACTGGGATTTGCCATTGAATAATAGAATTGGAAGGTCCACCACTCGCACCCTATACTTTTCACAGATGAGTGTGACAAATATGCAAAAAATAAGAAATTAGATGGGATCAATCCTTTTTCAAGACTCTGAGCCCCTAAAGGACAAGACTTGGTTAGTTTTACAAACTAAAAATGCTAAATTGCTGAAAGGGCAAGTAAAAACCAAGTGAAAACAAAACTAACCCGTGAGTTGTCAAACAAGCGCAAAAGATGAAAGTCTTTGTCTTTGTGAATAACAGGATGTGAATAACGACTTCTTGGTTGATAAAAAATGCTACTCTTGCAGCTACCACCACCTCCTTTCTTGCATGGACTTTGTAAATTTGTAAAACATGGCACTTATTTATCTGTAACCAGCATTACCATGACTAATGGGAAGGTCCTGTTTCTTTCTTCTTGTAGAAACTTTACAGAT
The DNA here is from genome assembly GCF_051167445.1 of Perissodus microlepis. NCBI lineage: Eukaryota > Metazoa > Chordata > Actinopteri > Cichliformes > Cichlidae > Perissodus > Perissodus microlepis. Next base: position 21,421,977 of record NC_140462.1, read on the forward strand.
GCGAGTGACTCCACATGGAGTTAAATTATGAAACAGAATGAAAAAAGTCCACTCCTTTTCACCAGCATGGATTTAAGAGGTTTATATAGAAGTAACTTTTTTTTTCAATATTATATAGATAAAAAAAAGAAGCTCAATAAAGAACCTATTTTGTGGCTCTGTGAAGAACACGTGAGGAGTTGGAATAGAGGCTGCAACCTCCCCAAGGCACTTATCTTTCCTATGTTGGCACTGGAAGCAAGCATTATACTGTTAGTGTGACTTTCTGAAACTGACAATCTGACAAGAACCTACTTTACATAGAGATTGGCTTGGTGTTTGAAAGTGAGAAAGTAAGCTGCTTCTCTCTTGAGCTTTCTTATTTAAATTCTTCGCACACCTACTTTTGCTACTTTTCACTTGTAGCAACAGCAACACCACAAGCACCTTTCAGTGCCAGTTCATTGCATTTTGGTCAAATTTACATCAAGATTCTTGCCATTCAGTGTGCATATCAGTACCTCTGGTATTATATGCCTGTTCAGATGAGCACTTCTTTTGAAACAAACCCTTTCGGGAACATTGAAAAGTAAATTCATTTTCTCTAACAAAGTAAATACCTTGCCTTGCAGTAACCCACACTTTAAAAACCAAAGAATGTTTTGGTGGCATGAACAGATAAACATTTATCTGTGTGTTTAAATTTACTGATTACTGACAATACAAATTAAATGGTATGACAAAGCTGCAAATAAAATGCATGGAGAGAAAGGCTGAAAAGTCTGAAAAGTGAAAATTACATGGTTTTTGTTCGTTGGAGTACTATTTAGGCACTTTCTAATCACTGGAGTATTCTTCCTGTCTCACCCTATCTCTAGCATCCTCCTTGGTCACACCAACCCTTGGTATGTCCTATCGATGAACCTTCACTGTGGTCTTTCCTCCTGCCTGGCAGTTCCATTTTGAACATCATATATCCAGTTTATTCACAGTACCTCCTGTACACATATCCAGACCATCTCAACCTTGTCTCTAACTTTATCTCCGAGCCCCTCAACTTGAGCTGTCCCTCTGATGTGCTCATTTCTAATACAATCCATTCTGGTCGCTCTCAGTAAAAATCGTGGCATCTCCAACTACACCCCATGTCTATTTGTCAGTGCTACTGTCTCCAAACCATACATCATAGCAGGTCTCACTACTATCTTTTAAAAGCCCCCTTTCAATCTTGCTGTTAGCATTCTGTGACACATGACACCTGTCTCCACCCACTCCACCCAGAATCTACTTTCTTCTTCACCTGCTTTGGATGGTTGAGTCCATGTATTTAAACTCATCTATCTTCACTACCTCTGTTCTTTGCATATTTACTTTTCCACCTGTCGTTCACACACGTATTCTGCCTTGGTTCTAGTGAAAGTGTCTTCTCTTCAAGTTCTCTTCCAAATGCTCGCTACCCTCAAAACAGATCTATAGTGTTTTCTGTCAAATGCATTCTCTAGATCCAAAAAGACACAATGCAACTCCTTCTGACCTTCTCTATATTTGTCCATCAATAGTCTCAAACCAGCCAATCCATCTGTAGATCTTTTAATCATCATGAAGATATACTGCTCCTCACCAATCATCATTGCTCTTCTAACCTTGCTTCAACAACTCTTTCACATACCTCAATGGGATGCCTCATCAGCTGTGTTACTTGATTTACGTTGGCATTTTTATCAGCAGTCCAGATACAGCAGGACAACAGCACCTGTACCGAAGCTGCTCGAGGGAGCTCCCTAGCATTTAGTTACTTTCAGGATATCCATGTAACTCTTGGACTCTGTTCAACATTTTTCCCTTTGGTCCAAATACACCTATCAACCTTATCAAAGGGGGTCCTTTGGACTCACAAAGCATTGTTTTGGAGGGAGCTAGGTTGACAGAGACGTGCAAAAAGGATTCCAAAAAGCAACAATGGCTTTCATAGTTAGTTAGTATTTTTAGTATAGGTAACCATTGTTGAAACTGTGTTTTGATAGACAGTTTTTATTCCTCACTTTATCTGCTTTTATTGCCTCTCGCGCTTTGAAGTTCATTGACCTTTACCTCTAAGGGCAGGAAGAAATGCTGCAAGTGAGAGTGAGAAAAATGAAGTGGAGCCACTATTACTCTCTCAATTCAACAAACTATATTTATTTATTTCTTACAGCAACAGGCCTTTATTTTATTTCTCCCACCATTTAAATAAGTGAACTTTATATCCAAAGGTGGCTGTTAAAAAGGCACCTGACCAGGGCCATTCCTGTGCTCGTCTTCTAGCATGTACTACAGAAGACAAACTTTGTACACTATAAGACTCATCAATTGATCCATCTTAACTGTGAATGGAATGGTTTTCTTTCAAATTTGACCTTCTTCTATATATATACAGACTTCTACTGTTATCCTACATTTTAATGCCTGTATTTCATTTAATTTGTCACCAGCATTGTCGCCATCTCTCCTTTTAGTGACCCTCTGGAGACTGAGCCGCATGCTGATGATTCCACTGTCAAACCCCACTCTAATTTAGACATCTGCTTTTGTCAGTTATTAAATTAAAGAGATTATGTGTTAATTTAATTCAGTGTAATTCTGCTATGAATTTTATTAATGAACATGAGAATTTATTGTTAAAACTTAAATATGTCCTGTTGCTAAAGTAAGCCTTAATTATCCTCACAGTATTCTTAAGAAGACAAATCTGATGTAGGCTGCTGATTGATGGTAAGGCGAGCACCACTAAGCAATCCATTGCATTATTAATATTCTGAACCCATTAAACTGTGACTTGTGTGTTAAGAAATTTGAAAAAAAAATACGCAGAGGCAGTAAAGACAGAGAGGTCATAAGACACAATAGTGAAACAAGAAGTATTCTAGCAATTTGCTGAGTTGTATGTCCTCAAAGATCATCAAGTGATCATTTTAAAGGAAATTAGCTCATTAGGCTTAAGCTGGTTGTGATAGCCTCCTTTTGCATGGGGAACCTAAATGAGAACTCAAAATTGGTGTTCAGGGACTGTTACACACAGAGTTTTGTCCAGTGCCAAGCTCTGTGAAGCTGCTTCTTGACAAGGCGCCATTTGGTCATTGCATTCATTAAGTGTCTCAAGAGGAAGTGAACTTCCAATTTCTACTGAATAGCCTCTCAAAAGACACGTGTTCATATGTCATATGCGCGCTCAACTCTTTCTCTCCACCATTATATTTGTGCCACAAAACCAGCCAATCACAGACTTGGATGCAAAAATATCTGATTGGTTGTTTTGGTCTCCAATCAGCTCGAAATGACGAAATGCAATATCCCAGAATCCATCCATTGAGGCAGTGTCTGGGTCACAAAATAAACTTTTAAGATATTTTCATGCGAGAATGGTGCTGTGTAAACTTCAAATATCTGCTCGATTTATCAAGACATCACATAAGTGCTCTAACGTTTTCGGAGATGAAAGCTAGCTGGACTGGCCATTGGGCATACCGGGCATACCCGGTGGGCCGATGGCGATTTTTCATTTTTATGTTTGTTTTTGTAACGGTATAAACAATGAAAGGTGGTGGATTAGCCAATTGGTCATGATCAACTCTGGGCTGGACCAATTACAATACATCTGTATTGAGAGGAAAAGGAACGCGATTAGTCCCGGACTTCAGCTCGAATGAAAAAGACACAAGGCTGGAGTTATTCTGTCTCTATGCTTTCAGCTGCCTCTTCTCCCCTCATTCTCTCCCCCTCCCTCTCATGTTGCTACGTCAATCATGAAATTGACCAATGATCAGCTGATTGTCTCTCTTGTTTGTTTATCTCCCACTTTGCGCCAGAAACAGGAAACCAGCGGAACAACAGCAGCAGCACGTTCAAGCTTGATCAGCTGTTGTTATAATTTATTTAAAATTAATTTCTAGTATCAGCTGATGTTTGCTGGAGCCACAGCTGTAAAAGCTGCTGGTCATGATTTCGGTTTGGATATGTGGTGAGAGGGAAACATGAATGTGATACAAATCATACATATATACCAACAAGACAGTGTACATCACTGTCACAACAGCGTTTGATTTAGTTCAAAGGCTTTAGTTTTTCCTGTAATACCTGGTGGTGTAGTCGGTGATTTTTTTGTCAGTTCAGCCTTATATATTATGTTTAACCCGAGTGACCACCCGGTCAGCTGGTGGGTAACAGGCATCTCCGAAAACGTTAGAGCACTTATGCAAATATGTGATGTCTTGATGAATCGAGCAGATATTTGAAGTTTACACAGCACCATTCTCGCATGAAAATATCTTAAAAGTTTATTCTGTGCCCCAGAAAGAGTACTATTTCAAACTCTGCCACTCTGTGTTCCTCCGCCACTGCCTCGTTTGAGTTTTGGACGAAATGGATTCTGGGATATTGCATTTCGTCATTTCGAGCTGATTGGAGACCAAAACAGCCAATCAGATATTTTTGCATCCAAGTCTGTGATTGGCTGTTTTTTGTGGCACAAATATAACGGTGTACAGAAAGAGTTGAGCGCGCACGGGCAGAAATGTTGAGAGTGCAAGCAACACATTGTGAGCTAGCGCAAATGCAAAAACTGAGCGAGAGGGGCTGCTATTGTGTGTGTTTATGGATAATAGCAAACACTAAAATAAATTTTTTGCACGCAGCAATGAATTTTGTTCACTCAAATTTAGCTTTTCTTCGCTCAAAATAAATTTCTCTTCAAAATGCAACACTTGCACCTGTAAACTTTTTTTTAAGTGCGCTCAAATTTCTTTTACGTGCGCTCGGAATAGTGGCACAAAAATAATGCCATAAGTATTGCTGGTCAGATGTTTGTAGCTGTGGGTGTTTGGACTTTTAAAGCACTTTTAAGAAATTTAATGTTTACTTTTAGAGAATGACTGGATGGCTCTAGTAACAGTATAATTTTATCACTCGCAGATCTGACAGTGAGTGGTTCCCATTACTTATCCAGTCTGAGGAAGCACTGGTTGAAGTGTTTGTGTATTTATTGATTTCTTCTAAGTAATTGTGCATTTTATGTATACTGTGGTTTAATATTTTTACAAATATTTTATACTTTATATTTTTTACTAAGATTTATGGGGTGTGTTTTGTCTTGTTTCTTTTTTTTTTTTAACTATGTGCATAAAGTCTGTCAATAAAGATTGAATTGAATTAAATATACATATATGTGTGTGTGTCTCATTCTAGTCCCTGTCAGTACTCTTGCTGCAGCATTTTGGATTAACTAAAGGCCTTTCAGGAGGATTTTTAGGATATTCTGATAATAATGAATTACAGAAGTAATAAATCCACAAACCAATTTTTCACTATGGGCCTACTATGAGATGCCATTTCCTCTCCAGCTCATGAGTTATCTGCTTTGGTCAGTGGTTGCTGTTTTTAAAGTGTAAATAAAGATGGCTTTGCTTGCTTAACTTCCTACAAATGCTCAAATACACACCTCTGTGGGAGTAGAATTCATGTAGCTGCGCAACACCGTGTTGGCACATGGTACCGAAGACCTTAGCTTAGTTACAGCAATTTCAGAAAGATAGCTACTGTGATGAAATGTATCCCCCCACTGTGATATAATCCATTATAATAAATGTAAATGTTATTAGGAAATGAGCAGACGAAACAGGGTTTTCTGTTTACTGTCTCAGTTTCTATGCTATATGTCAGAGTAAGATCTAGAGTGTGATTAAAGTGGTGGTGGTGGTGGTGGGGGGGGGTTGAGTAAAAAAGATGAAATGCTGTGTTCAGGCTGTCATTTACAGTATCTACATGAATTTTAAACTCATCCACAGCTAAATCTAAATCAAATTGAAGATAGAAACAAAATCGATTGCAACAAATAAACCATTTTTTTTCAGTTTTCCAGTTAGGGTGGAAAAGGTTAAGCGTCAAGCTTTCAAATGAATTGAAGCTCTGTCTGGGTCTTTGGTTGGTTATATGCTGGAGTGGAAGATTGCTGCTGCACCCCCTCCTCAGCCTGTGCTTCATTGACTCTGACAGTTAATATGACTCTGGAGTTTTGATTCATTTAGACGTACATAATTATCCTACTATATCTGGATTTCTGTTATGGGGGGTACATCAATTTATTGATGTTGAAGAGAGAAATCTAATGTTTAATAATCCACGTTTCACTGTTTTACTCTTTGATGCAGTTGTCGATACTATATTGTTCTTTCTATTGTTTTTCTACTTTTAAATAGTTTTTTTTTTCTTACTGATTTTTATTTGTTTGAGAGCAGACACATCCCCCTAAGACCTCATCCCCTTAGAGACCAGCAGGAGGAGGGAAGCTACTTCCAGGTCCCAATTCTGGATAGTCACATTTTTGGGGAGGTTAATACATTTGGCCAGAAATAAATGGCTAGAAATGAGAACTTCTCCATCCAAAGTGGGATAGATGCTGTCTCTCCTAACAAGACTGGACTTTGCCCAAAAAGGTTGCCAATTTTCTGTAAAGCCAAATTTATTTTTTTAATTAAAAAATACAATCATAGCTTATGCTGACATCTATAATTTAGAATTTAAAATGAAGAATTGTCACAGATGAAAAGAAGAGAATAATAAATCTGAACTTTTAGAGAAAATTTATCTGGCTGCTTCTTAGACTCTGATCTATATTCTCCAATAAAAAAAAAAGGCTTTTCTCATTAACAGACATTGCAGGAGAGTCAATTTATAATCAGAGTAAACCCATTTGTTTGGTTACTTGGGCCGATGCAGCAATTAAAAGAGTAATTAAAAGATTTAAAGTCAAACTTCAAAGCTCAGCAAAGCCTAAAAATGTGTTTTTTTTTCTTTTTGTTCCATTGTGCCTGTTTTTTATCTTCAAATTAAAGAACATTGTAATGTACTTTTTGATTTTGGCTTCTTTCAGCCTCTTACGAGTGCCACATCCCCATGTTGTAGCCATACACACTAAGGCCAGTGTACAAAATATGTGGGAGAATTAGTAATTTGGGCCTCTTCTGTTCATATTCTTGCTGTTGTTGGTTCTTTAGCTTGTCTCCTTTGTCTACAATAGCAAGCGCAAAGATCACTGTCCTCCATTGATAGCTAGTGCTGTGATTATTAAATTCCACAAAAATCAGTGTCTTCACACAGCAGCTTAAGTCAGTTTTCATTTATTTTAAGTAAACAGGATGCAAAACAAGCATGATAGTCAAAGTGAACCTTTTCAGGAGTACAATTTTGTAGTTTCATGGCTTTTGCTTTAGTCATTATAATTTCCAAAAGCAACAGAAAGATGAATAAATGCAAAAATATTGTCATGTGTATATACTTACTATAAGTATGGCTGTAATTTGTTGTTGTTTCTGTGCCTTTGGAGAGGTGGATTTAGCCCATAAGAAATTGTTATAAACTGCACACAAACAATGAAACAGATAAAAATTAACCTGAGTGCACATTTCATTTATTAACGCTCCTCGTCTTAATCGTATTACCCAAAGTCACAGCCAAATACCGCCACATTGCAGTTTCACTTGCTTTACTGCACATCTTGTTAAAGATACTGATTAACAACATCAAAGCAACATCAGGCAACTAAATTACCTGAAAATATGACTTGTTTGTACAACAGTGTGAGTATAAACTGTTGCCAGGCACTCCCGTGGTGCCTTCGATCCATTAACTTGGCCACTGTTCTAAAAAACAGCTTTAGGTTTCCACTGAGAGGAAGCAGATCTGAGGACGAGACAAAGGAGAGCCGCTCAGAGGCACCAACATGCTGGTTTTGTATTAAAATATTTCATTGAAGTTATACACACACAAACACACAGATGAAAGGACTCATAAGAAGAGGCACGAGCACACACACACACACACACACGCGCACGCACACACACACGCACACACATACACGTGCGCGCAGCCAGGGATGCTGTTGTCATCTGCATTCTGTTGGTGAGATGGCAGATAGAGAGCATATCACTGCTTTGTTTTCACCAACAGAAATGAAATATGAGCTGTTCTTTTATCAGTCAGCCTATTTACTCACTGCAGGCAACAAGTTTGTCTTCTTCTCTATTCAAAAACAGAAGGCCTCTATAGCTATGGCTAAAGTAAAAACTTTGTTTTCTCACTAAGGTTTAATGTTAACAACAATATGCACGAGGTCACTGGCACCAGATCTAAGGCTTTTTGATTTTTGAATCAGTTCTCTGACATGTATTTTGGTTTCCATAAAAGCAGGCAGTTATGAACCTCCCTCTAACCCCTTAATGATGAAACAAAAATGATATCATTATACATCATTGTAAATAAATAAATAGCGTTATCTTTTACACTTTACAATATTTATTTGTAATGCATTGATAAGGTACAATGTTATATGTTAAAAATATGTTTACATATGCTTATTGTGCTTACAAAGTAGTAACTTAGTCTGAAATGTTTGATATAGCAACTGTAGATTTAAGGGAAGTGGGATACAATTTGAGGGGGGAATAAATTTAAAACATCCCTGTATTAGTACAACACTAAAAAGTTTTTGCATCTCTCTGTGTGGAGTGAAGCTGTGCAATAGACTAAGTGAAGAACTGAAATAATGTCCCAGCAGAACTCTGCAAAAACCATATTTGAACCGATTTATTAAACAAAGTACAGGGAGGAGGTAGGGCTTTGATGGCGTGTTCTCACCCACTACTTTCACAACAGGGATGTTTATATATGTGTGTGTGGGTGCTTTGACATGTAACTGTGGTTATAAAAACAAATACATGTAACACATTGTAAGGAAGAATTTATGATAGGGCATAAACAGGAAGAAAAAGTGTTGACTATTAGTTACTAAATAGTGGAAAGGGGGTGGGATTAAATAAGCTTATGCTTCTTCCTACTCATTTTTTAATATGTGAGTTATTTAAAATGATTATTGTTACTTTTGTTTTGCTTTGTTTGTTTGTTTCTTTTTTCTGTTGTTGTTATTATACTCTTTTAACATGTTCAAAATAAAGATGCAATATATAGGTGAACAGATTTGTCTCACTATTTGGCAAGGAACCAGTAAGGTTTTTCTCTTTCCTGCCCTTAATTAATGCATACAGATTACTGATGAATGAATTACAATAACACTCCCCTAATAAATAGTTTATAGATATGTAAAGTGGTACCAATTTTTATATTAAATAACCAAATAGACACAAATGTTAAAATGACACATCATGTAAAAGGACAATTAAATATCAGAAGCTGCTGTAATATGACATCAGTACTTGCATGTGTGTATAGAATAAAGTATTATGAAAGCTATTCACATGGAGTGTTTTGGGGATTTTTTTCCTCTTTTTGTATAACAAGCTTCAACAGAGTCTAGGAACTCAGTAACATGATGTTAGGATTCTATTGGTGGTCTTGAAGTCTTTCTCTGGCATCTCTCCATTTGCTTTTTTGCTTGTGTACAGCCACACAGTGTTGCATCATAACTTGTAACTAGCTGTGGCAGTGGTTTATTTCTGTTGTTTGTCAGACAAATCATCAGATTACCAGAACATTTCACAGCTGAAACCTTTTCAAGAAACTAAGAAACTAAGTAATACAGACCTCAAAGTCTGTATTACTTTGTAATAGACACACCACTGGGCTCCCCATAAGAAGAAGTAAAATATACATTACATAGCCTCATGGTGCCCCATGACAGCCAGAATAGACTACAACCCCCTACTGTGACCCTGAATTGGATAAGTGGAAGAAAATGAATGAGTGGACACTCAAACTGCTGCTAATTGCTTTACATTATCAAAAAGTTGATTCTTCAGCTTGTGGTTTGAAAATTGAAACTAAGTATCCTTGCCAGGTGTTTAAAATATATATTTAAATATAGTCTTCAACAGCAAATCAATTTTAGATCATTCCCAAGCTGTCTCACTACCATCTGAAATTGCTGTTTTGCATCTGAGAGGAGCTCCGGAGAGAATAACGCAAGTAAACAGCACACTCAAACAACAAGAGTTCTTGATTGCATATTCACTTTCATGGCTACACTTAATTTTCTCACTGTGAAATCAGTATTTATTCAAAACCTCCCTAGGATTAAAATGGCACAATATTCTTTATATATTACAGTTCTATATCCTCAGACTGCAGCTGCTAACATAAAAATGTCCTCTGGTATACATGTACAAAGGGGACAAAATACTTTAGTTACTGAATAGAAATTTCGACACATCCACCACCTAAAACACATAGGACATATACAATTATAACTATATAACTAATACAACTTATAGTTATAATTATATAACTATAATCTCTTCATGTACTTGTTACATATTTTTTCTTTATAAATGAGAGGTTTATTTAAAACCAACACAAAGTCACTTTTACTCCATCACATACTGATTTTAGGTCATGACTCAGTGACATTATTTTTTAAATGTACCATGTACCATTCTGTCTTCATTATTGTAATGCCTTCCACGGTATGTGTGGAAGTGTAAAAAACTAACAAAAGTCTCCAAAAGTCCATATCATAAAACACAAGTGGCAACACAGAACTTGGACTGATGATAATATAGTACTTTGACTCTCATTGCACGTTCAAAGCACTTCTACTTCCCATGCCTTTTTTCTGTCTATTTTAGTCACCTTTTAGTATATTAAGTGAACACTTAACATTTGAGCTGGATTTTAGGTTCCATATCTTCCCAAAGGACATTTGGACATGCAGATTTAAGGACTGGGGAATGAACATGTTGGTTAGTAGACAGGACAATTTAACAACCCATGTAAGAGTGTGTTTTTCTATTTTTAAACTTCACTGCAGTTTTGGTATTTTAATTCTGTTTGGTTGGGTGCTGGCACCCAGACTACATGGTTAAGTTTAATGCCTTTTTACCAAAAATGACAACATTTCCAAAAACCTATGTTAGAAAGCATACTCCTTTATTCATTCCTCTTTATTTTGGTGACATGTCTAATGACAGTGACAAAACCAGGAAAAAACTTCTGGCTTATGTCTCATGAGATCTATTCAGATATTCAGGGACTTTTATTGAAGCCAAAAACTAACTACCATGGATCTCATAAAATGATGCTAAATGGTTACAGACTGCGTTAAACTGTGATGACAAGGGGTCCTGACTTTATGAGACCACAAAAGTTACTAATTCAATACACCTAGGGATTTGGTGTTACAGCCTCAACTGTTAGCAAATGCAGTTTGTGACCTTTGCATTTTGTCTTGTTCTAGCTTTGCTAGTGTGACAAAACCACTATAAGAAAGAATGAGTACGCAATTCTTTCTTAGTGTAGAAAAGCCAGTAAATAAGACAAACATTAACTACTATTAACACTATGAGATGGCAGTCAGATAAGTAGGGATGGGAACCAATTGGTTCTTGCTATAATCAGCTGATTTCAGTTGTTGCAGGAGGAAAATAGCAGGTCAGTTTACAGCGTGAGTATGGACATAACTTTTATTTCTATTGCACAAAAGGACAAGAGCATAATGGCAAGTGCAAACTGCATCTAGGACAGAAACAACTGTATTTGCTGCTTACACAACTTAGCCTCTTTACAAGCAGTCACACAGAAAGCATGCTAACGCTAACCTAGCCAAAAACCCAGAGTGACGCTAAAGCTGAGTGAATGCCGATCGCAGCCCAGCACCGTGGTCAAGTGAGCTGTCATTTGTGAGCTGCAGTGAAGCTGCCGCTGGCTTAACTGAACCCCAGAGTAAAGGCATCCATGTCATGGGTCTGCGGGCAGATTGCCTCTTTGGGGGTACTGGTGCCTGGACCCGGGAGTATGGAGTATGTAATAAGAGTGTGAGTGTGTGTACTCTGTTCAGTTCTCTTTGTCTCCATGTTGGGTGAGTGCTCAGTATTTGCATGTGTGTGCATGAGAGTGCGAATGCATGTTTGTGTCTGTGTGAGCCCGTTGCTTTATTTACATGTGTCAGGTCGGAACATCTCGGCTTTTCTCCCCCCATCACACTCCCTCCCAGTGGCTGGTGTCCCCACCCGCTAGTGCATTGGTGGATCTCTGTGTCCAGGGTGGGTGCACGGGTGTGTACTGGCTCACCCCTGGCGAAAGTTCGGCGGCGCCTATCCCCGTGGCTCAGTTGTGCCGGAGGAGCCTGCGGGCTTGTCGCTGCAGCCCCCTGAGGCTTCTGCACTGTGGCTGCTGGGTGACCCCCGTCCTACATTTTCCTCGGCTCTTTTTTTTTTTTTTTTTTTTCACCTTTTATTGTTTATTTTATTTATTTTTTTATTTTCACTTGCTATATACGGGACAGACTTGAATGAGGAAAAGAAAAGGGAGAAAGGAAGAGGGGGAAAAACAGCGGAGAAGAGGGACGGGAATAAAGGGCAAAAAAAACAAAAACCAACTAAATAAGCAGACAAAAACATACATATATCAATCACCTGGATCACCTGTTGAGAAAGAAAAAAGAAAACAAGCAGAAGAAAACGAGTGCAATATAATAAACAACATCACGATGATCTATGGGAATATTACAGTAAATACTAAATATTAAACATTATTGTGCAGCACGTAAGATCGACAGCGCACAGTGTGCTTTGAGGTAGGAGCCAAAAAGGGAAACTGCACCCAGACCCAGGTGGTGTTACCCTTTTCCCTGCGGCGGGGAGAAGCAGCCCCGACTCCGCAGCAGCAGGGAGGCCCCACATTCCAGACCCCAGTCGGACGGCCAACTCTTCCTCGGCTCTTTTTTAGGTGGGTAGCACGATTGCCCCTGCAGCGGTCCTCCCTGCTCTCGTGCTCAGAGGGGCCTCTAGATGTCTGGGGCCTGGAGCTCCTCCACGCCTCGTTCATGTCCGGGGGGTCAGGGGTATGGCTCCCCACACCTACTATTAGACACTTACATGGAGAAACCTTGTAAATACAAGCGTGCTCACACGCGCATACACACAAGTTTTCACAGTTGGCTGCTGCCTCTAAACATATCAAGAATTATTAGCCCTGTATGCTGCTCAGTAAAATTCAATATTATTAACTGTTCCTTATGCATATGTTAGCTGTTAGTGTAATTTTCTTATTATGTTGTTTTCTTTTTGCTCGTTTTGTTTGTTTTACACACATTTTACAACTTATGTCTACTTATTATATACTTTTTAAAATTATGTGGATAAAGGTTACAGCTAGGATGAGGTTAGGGTTCAGGGCATAAAGTGAAATTGAAAAATGTAATGAAATTATTTATCATATTTTTTATGATACTGTTCTGTTTACATATCCTCCATTTTCAGAAATACTATTCTCAATAAAATGATTTTGATCAAGAACTCAGTTACAATGATGTTAGATTCAAACCCAAGTATAGTGCCACCACAATGGGCATATGTCACCCAAATATTGCTCTCAGTAGTGGTTTATAAATCATTAAAAAAGAATGTATGATTTAATAGCAGTATATAAAACAGTCAGTATTTGAATGAAAAATAGTTCGTTTCTGAAGTGCTGAACCTGTACGTAACCAATATACAGTATGGGCCAAACAGTCATATCAAATATTCAGTTCAGTTCAATTCAGTTTTATTTATATAGCGCCAAATCACAACGACAGCTGCCTCAAAGCTCTTTTTATTGTAAGGCAGACCCTATAATAATACATACAGAGAAAACCCCAACCATCATCTGACCCCCTATGAGCAAGCACTTTGGCAACAGTGGGAAGGACAAATTCCCTTTTAACAGGAAGAAACCTCCAGCAGAACCAGGCTCAGGGTCTCTTGTCTCTCCCCATCTGTCGTGACCGGATGGGGAGAGACAAGGAAGACAGGATAAAGACATGCTGTGGAAGAGAGATTCATAACAAGTATGATTCAATGCAGAGAGGTCTATTAACACATAGTGAGTGAGAAAGGTGACTGAAGAAGAAATACTCAATGCATCATGGGAATCCCCCGGCAGCCTACACCTACTGCAGCATAACTAAGGGAGGATTCAGGGTCACCTGGTCCTGCCCTAACTATATGCTTTAGCAAAAAGGAAAGTTTGAAGCTTAATCTTAAAAGTAGAGATAGTGTCTGTCTCCCGAATCCAAACTGGAAGCTGGTTCCACAGAAGAGGCGCCTGAAAACTGAAGGCTCTGCCTGCCATTCTACTTTTAAATACTCTAGGAACAACAAGTAAGCCTGCAGTGCGAGAGCAAAGTGCTCTAATAGGGTGATATGGTACTACAAGGTCATTAAGATAAGATGGGGCCTGATTATTTAAGACCTTTTATGTGAGGAGCAGGATTGTATGTGAGAAGCCAATGAAGGGAAGCCAATACAGGGGAAATAATGTTGTATGCTTTCCTATTCTTCTCAGCATGTGATCTGGCTGAACTTAACAATGACTTGTTGGAATAATGGTTTTTGGCAAAGAAAGTGCTAGCTTTACAGGGAGAGACTCAGTTAAATTTTTTCTCCACATGATATTCACAGGAAATACACTAGCAAAAATACACTCCATCTGTATTTGTCCTTCCCTTTAATCACCCACCACCTGCTCTCTCAGGATTCACCTGGATGCCACCTCCTGAGTATGGCAGACAATAAGGGAATAACACATCAGTCTCCTGTGTTCTGCACAGCTTGTTAACGTTTTAACATTTATGGTTGTTGTAGTTTTCTTGATGATATGATGAATCCAACTGAGAAGAAGAAAGAATTTGAGAAATTGATCTTGAGTGCTGAGAGTGAAGTGAGAGGAACCTGCTCAAGTGGTTTTATTCCATCAGAGCCTGTGTCGAATGTGTAGCTGGGATATACTGCTGCAATGGAAGTGTGCCAACCTCATAATGTATGTCTGTTGAAAGGAAAGATTGATTTTTGGAAACTTCAGAACAGGGTTTTTATTCTACCTTTCAGCTCTGTTGTTTGGCAGAAGGATTCTACAAGTGTAACTCAAAGCCAAGATATATCCATTATGTGTTTGTAAAGGCTTATACTGCCTTCCTTGATATGAAGTGCCATGAAAAACTTTCAAGACTTACTGTAAATCCATAGTAGAATAAAGCTTAACTTGTCAAAGTCATCCTATGGATCGGTTAACCCCTTTCAGCACAGCTACTGTTTTTTGATTATTACTTGGAAGTCCTATTTTGATTTCATCATAGATTCAAAGTTGTGCAGGAAAGTAAGCACCAACTTTGAATTTTGTGTGGAGGATCTGTAGTTTTTAGTTTAAGAGTCAAGTTTAGTTTAAATTCAAAGGTGGTAAAGCAGGCTGGGAGTTTTTTAAAATTCAGTTTTTCTCTCAAGATCAGATTATCGCCACAGAGTTTTGGTGTATTATCCTGTGGCATGAGAAGAAAAACAGCAGAAACCTGAATGTGTCTTTTTGTATGAGTACACGGCCCTGCTAACCCTACTCCATGGAGTTTGTCCAACTCTCAAAAGTGCAAGAGAATTGCCAGCAAAGTGTCAAAATGTAAATTCAAGTTCTATTTTTGTGCTTTCATGGACATAAATTGTCATGTTTTTATGACAGTAAAATGCAATGGATTTTACTATATTTTGTGTCTGCTGCAAGTATCTAGTGCTAAGAAAGTGTGTGTTCCATGTGTGCCCTGTGGTGAGTGTCAGTCAACACAATAAAGAGATCACAATTACAGACATTAATGACAACAGAAAAGTGTTGCAGTAACAACTATCTGCGAGTGATACCCAAAACATCCCACATCATATTTTATATCATCTAGATTGTTTTACCAGAGTTATACAAGGTATAAAGGACCCCTAACCAAGCTGTTATCCCTAAACTTAACCAAGTCTCTGGTGTGACGACTTGTTTTTAAAAAGGAAAACATCAATTCTGTTTACACAAACATGAATCAGTACCCACAAGTAGAGATTTTCAGGACTGAACACAAATTTAACTGATTAGAAGTTATGACTATTTCAATAGCTGCTGTGAGACTGTGTTGGAATACCCAATGCGCTAACAGTGACATGAGAAAAAAAAATCTTAAAGCAGAGAAGTTAACGAACATTTTTCTTGTAAAACAAAAGGGGGGCCTAGCAAAAAAAAGTTTGGGAACTGCTGGACTGCACTATTAACCTTTTAAAGCCGGTCGGAGCGGACACGCTCCATTTTGCATAACTATTTTTAAATCCCAGTAGCACTGCAACCACGTAAGCTAGCGCAATAATTTTTTTTGCATATGAAGCCGGAGGAGTTGTACTTACATTTTATGCCATCAGCTTGTCCTAAGTCACAGTTTCCTTCCACATATAGCTGCATAAAAAGCACTTGCAGCAACAAAAACACAATATTCCAGAAACGCGCTTTGTGGATCCGATCAGCTGTTCATAACACTTCCTATGTCCATCAGCGTGAACTATCGCATGTCCGCCATGACCTGCCCGAAACCGGAAGTGACGTCATTTTGCGGAAATGTAGTTTTTTTTACCATCAGGGCCTCATGTGCCTATACTGGTGTTTTTAAAAGTTATGTTTGACTTTATGACTTTCTGTGTCGTTTCTGGGATGCTTAGGACTCTGGAAATAGTTTATTTTGATGCATATGCTGTTATTTTGCAAATTTGCATTATAATATTTATTTTCGTTTTTCCTGCAGTATATGAAAATTGGTGTATTTCCAAAATAAAGCTATGAAGACACTTAAAATAAATTTCCTGTGGTGGGAAACTATTTTGTGCAACTTTTTTGTATTTACAGTTTTGAGGGATAAGCCTCTTAAATTTCTCTAACTAGAAATATATGTTAAAAAAACAAAAACGATTTTCAATTTTTTTGTAGTTTATTACACTTTTTTGCAATTTATGTAATTACTATGCACTTAATGCAGACATATTATTAAAATTTGGGCTATAATGGTTGTATTGATGTATATCAACTTGAAATGCTCCCAAAAATGGCACTACAACATGTAAAAATATAATATAAGCTCTGGCGGACTTGATTCTATAGTAGGTCTTAAAGGGTTAAGCATAAGATGCTCGATATAATAATAATAATGGATTGCATTTATATAGCGCTTTTCGGGACCCTCAAAGCGCTTTACAATACCACTATTCATTCACTCTCACATTCATACACTGGTGAAGGCAAGCTACAGTTGTAGCCACAGCTGCCCTGTGGCAGACTGACAGAAGCGAGGCTGCCATATTGTGCCATCGGCCCCTCTGGCCAACACCAGTAGGCGGTAGGTGAAGTGTCTTGCCCAAGGACACAACGACTGAGACTGTCCGAGCCGGGGCTCGACCCGGCAACCTTCTGATTACAAGACAAACACCCAACTCTTGAGCCACGATCGCCCCATAAACACTAATGAGGCAAAACATCATGGCCAGTCAAGAATGATTTGCACGGTGGCACAGTGGTTAGGACTACTGCCTCACAGCAAGGAGATCTCTGGTTTAAACCCCCTGGACATTTGGCAGTTCTGTGTGAGCTTTCACCCACAACAAAAAGACTTCTCATGTTATTTGACATCGACACCTATACCCAGTTTACCATACAGAGTGTGTGGTTTTCTGTCTCCCTCCGTTAGACCTTTTACTGCCAACCTGTCCACTCTGTTGTCTACCTGCAACCCACACTGCTTTTCCATCGAAAAAAAAACAAAAAAGTTTTTGTTCCATGGAAAAACAGATTCAGAGCATTCAGAGATTCAGAACAAAGATTCAGAGCAGCAACCTCTCATAACAATTCCTACAACTATTCCTACTCAGAGAAAAGAGGGCAGAAGTCAGTCATCAACAGATTATTGTCTTGGTCTAATAAATGGGAATATACTCTAACAGCACCTATTTATTCATTATCTATTTGGTATGTTCTGGTTTTTACTGTGTTCAAACCATCTCCAGCAAAGTAATGATGCTTCAGAAACTCTGGGCTGTTTGATTTGACTTTGTATCCCAGCATTTTCAATTTAGTCTTTTTGTTGGAGAATCAGCTCTTATATAATTGGGCTATTCCCCTGGGGAATCTAATAATTTCCAGTTTTACATCTGGAAAGGTCAATTTATATTTTTTAAATTAGAATACACTAGCCACTTTATTGTCATTCAGAACATACACCAGTTAGTGCACATCAGAACCAGATTTCCACTCTCCTTGCCATTGGATTGTACAGTATAAATTATTAAAAAATCTAAATCTAAAGATATATATGGATTTTGTGAAAATAGGATATTTACATGTAAGAATAGAAGACAAAGTTGTGACTCTAACTGTAAATAGTATTACCAAAGAATGCATACTGTTTGGGCCAGTTTGATTGCTGCACACTGTTGGCTGATTTGTACCCAAGCACAACAGCGACAAATTGAATAATGGACATGTCCTTGACTGCCAGTTAATTAAAGTGGTAGCAGTTCTTAGATGCGGCCCTACATTGCACGGTTTACTGTGATGTTTTAACTTTGGATCCACTATGGGGAAATTGTTGACCTTAAAATGAAAATCAGAAAGTCTTCTCTCCTGGTTTCTGTGCTAATCTGATTAGCAATTGCTGTGACTGTTTTCTTCACAACAGTTTTATTGATATGTTAGACTGAGAGTTTGACTAGCGGTTCATGTCAGTGACAGTGCAGTATATGCAAATATAATATGACATTGTCAATAATCTTTAAGCAACCTACTCGTTAGCTCCACTTTGTTTGATGACTAGAACTGGTGCTAGCATTGGGCACCTTCAAGTCTGTTACTGAGACAAATGTCAAGTAGTGCAAACAAGAACATGACTTACTGGCTTCAGGTAGATCAAGTATAATAATTAACTATACTATAAAAAACTATGATAAATAAACTAGAAAACTAAAATATAGTAACTAATTGAGAAATTGATATGTAATGGACAACCAAGATGCTAGACTGTAAACATAATACAATGTAATATTCAATTCATTTTCATGCAATTTTCTAACAGCAAATAATTTTTTCAAACCCCAATAGTAGGACTGAAAGCATCTTCTTATGTGAAACAGCTAGCATCTACAAATGAAAAACAGTGCTGTTGTTCAGCTTACATAAGAGAAAAAGGATTCTGTGAACGCAGCACACCAAATACACATTACCAGGAAGTCATTAAGAAGCTAAAAGGGGTCCAAGTTGAGAAGTCAGAGGTCAGAAAGCAATGACCCACCTTTCTGTTTGGAATTCTAAAGACTTCAATGTTCTTTGTGTGGTTAATTTTTGAATTCCATAAATGAGTGCTTTGTTTGCTATGGCACCGTCTTTATTCTGTGCCTTTAATCTTAAGATTACGTTTGAAAAGAGACTATATCTAATGGTCTGTGTTGCCCACAGAAGGACTAAATGGATCTAAGGGAGGGCAAAGTTTGGCTCCTTTGAAATTCTCTTGCATTCATGTCAGTTTTCCATCAGTTAAACTGCATTTTCTTCTTTATCTTCTTCTTTATCACCACGAATTTCATGTTAAAAAGTATTCTACAAGGTTAATTTTGCATTATTAAAAAATACAACTGTATACCAAATGGCTGTCACATGTCTTTTGTAAGTGTTGTGTTGTTTGCCCCAAAATTCTCTTTTATTTTAAGAAAGGCCAGTGGAAAAAAAGTGAACCTAAAATCCTCAAAATCCATTGGTTTACACAGGATTTGTGAATCAGCTACACTTGTCTGGCCAGGTGTGAATTCTCTGCTTGAACCTCTCAAATTTATATGTGTCAGCTTCACACTTTTTTCATTGCAGAGCACCATTTGCTGTGTTCTTCAACTCATCCTTCTCATGTTCCTAAAATCTCCCCTTTCTTCCCAGTTTTGCTTTATTCTGTTGCACCTTACTAATCTCTCTCTCATTTACTTCAAGTTCAAGTTCAAGTTGGCTTTATTGTCACTTCAACCATATACATTTAGTTCACAGTGAAACGAAACAACGTTCCTCCAGGACCAAGGTGCTACATGCAACATAAATTTACAACATAAGTTAACACTAAACTAGCTAACTAAGAGGCCTAGTTAGCTGGCTAGCAGAGACAAGACAGACTGACCTAACATAAATTACAACATAAATTAACAAAAAACTAACTATCTAAGGAAGACTAGGAAGTAAAGAAGTTAGTGCAAAAATCCAGTAATAATATTGTGCAAAAGAGCATTTACAGGTTGGTGTATACGATAGTTTGGTGGTGTAGGTCGGTGTGGGTCGGTGTGTTTGCGCTTGTGTTGATTAGTCAGTCTAGACTCAATGCTTGAGGTAGTTAAGTTAAGCTGAGTGATAATGATGTGTGTGTGTGTGTATGTATATGTGTGTGTGCGCGTGTGTGTGTTTATCAGTCCAGTCCCTTTTTGTTGAGGAGACGGATGGCTTGTGGAAAAAAGCTGTTGCACAGTCTGGATGTGTGTGCCCGAATACTTCGGTACCTTTTTCCAGATGGTAGGAGTGTGAAGAGTGTGTGAGAGGGGTGTGTCCGATCAGCCACAATGCTGGTGGCTTTGCGAATACAGCGTGTAGTGTAGATGTCCTCAATAGAGGGGAGAGAGACCCCGATGATCTTCTCTGCTGTTCTCACTATCCGCTGTAGGGTCTTGCGGTCCGATATGGCACAGTTCCCAAGCCAGACAGTGATACAGCCACTCAGGATACTCTCGATAGTTCCTCTATAGAAGGTGGTCACAATCAGTGGTGGAAGCTGGGCCCTTCTCAGTCTTCTCAGAAAGAAGAGACGCTGTTGGGCTTTCTTGTGCAGGGAGCTGGTGTTGAGGGACCAGCCGAGGTCCTTCTCCAGGTGGACACCCAGGAATTTGGTGCTGTCGATGATCTCCACAGAGGAGCCATTGATGCTCAGCGGTGAATGGTCGCCTCGTGTCCTCCTAAAGTCAACAACCATCTCTTTTGTCTTGTCAACATTCAGAGACAGGTTGTTGTCTTTACACCAGACCGTTAGCCTCTGCACTTCCTCTCTGTATGCTGACTCGTCGTTCTTGCTAATGAGACCCACCACGGTCGTGTCATCAGCGAACTTAATGATGTAATTTGAACTGTGTGTTGCTACACAGTCATGAGTCAGTAGTGTGAACAGCAGAGGACTGAGCACACAGCCTTGTGGGGCCCCAGTGCTCAGTGTGGTGGTGCTGAAGATGCAGTTCCCGATCCGTACTGACTGAGGCCTTCCGGTCAGAAAGTCCAGGATCCAGTTGCAGAGGGAGGTGTTCAGGCCCAACAGGCTTAGCTTTCCGATCAGTTGTTAGGGGATGATCGTCCAAGTGTGTGAGGGCAAGATGCAGTGCAGTAGAGATGGCGTCGTCCGTTGAGCGGTTATGGCGGTACGCAAATTGCAGTGGGTCCAGTGAGGGGGGCAGCAGGGTCTTGATGTGTCTCATGACGAGCCGCTCGAAGCACTTCATGATGGTGGGTGTAAGTGCAACAGGACGGTAGTCGTTGAGACAGGACACAGAAGACTTCTTGGGCACGGGGACGATGGTGGTGGCCTTGAAGCACGTGGGAACGACGGCACTGCTCAGAGAGATGTTAAAGATGTCGGTGAGAACATCTGCCAGCTGTTCAGCACATTCTCTGAGCACTCTGCCTGGGATGTTGTCTGGTCCAGCAGCTTTACGTGGGTTGACTCTGCGTAGAGTTTCCCTCACCTCAGCTGTAGTGAGACACAGCACCTGGTTGTTCGGAGGAGAGGTGGACTTCCTCGCCGCCACATCGTTCTGCCTGTCGAACCGAGCGTAGAAGCTGTTCAGCGCATCTAGGAGGGAGCCGTCACCGTCACAGGCAGGTGATGTCATCCTGTAGTTAGTGATGGCTTGTAAGCCCTGCCACATGCGCCGTGTGTCGCCGCTGTCCTTGAAGTGGTTGTGGATTCTCTGGGCATGTGCGCGCTTCGCCTCTCTGATGGCCCGAGAAAGTTCGGCCCTAGCTCTTCCATGCGCCACCTTATCTCCCGCTTTGAAGGCAGAGTGACGGGTCCTCAGAACTGCACGCACTTCCGCAGTAATCCACGGTTTCTGGTTGGGTCGTGAGATGATGGTCTTGGAGATAGTGACGTCATCGGTGCACTTGTTGATGTATATACGTATATATACATATACATATACATATACATATACATATATACATATATATATATATATACATATATATATATATATATACATATATATATATATATATATACATATATATATATATATATATACATATATATATACGCATATATACATATATATATATAGATACGTATATATATATATATATATATATATATATATATATATGTATATGTGTATATATATGTATATGTGTATATGTATATATCTCACACTGTAGAGGGTGACTTTGCCTCTAAACAGAAAAATGTGTACAGGCAGGGATTAAAGTGGGATTTAGAAGGTGGGGGAATCCTAAAATTGGTTGGAATGGTTCAGTGTGAGGAAAAAGATCATATCTCACAATTTTTATCGAGAGATTTTCTCAGTGTACAGGCTGTGATCAGCTGACCTGCTGCTCTTTGTGGATTTACACAACTGAATTCAACAAGATTTCAACAGAGATTTCTTGAGTTCACCTGGCTGATTTCCATCCTTTACACTGACAGTACACTGTCCATGCTGTCTTTTTTCTCGATGGTATAAAGTTGGTATGAAGGTGGAATTTAGTCAATGAATCTAAGCATCATCAGCTAAAAGTCATATGAATATCTGCTACACCTGATCTAACCTAACTCTGACCACGAACACCAGAGCCACTGTGCACCAGTAACACACGCTTTAAATCCATCTCGGTACAGCAAGCTAACCTGTTCATCCTGCACTAACCTGCAGAGGATTTTCATGCGGCCTTTAAATAACACTTAGTCTATTTCAGTTTGATTTGCAGCATGTTTCACAATATGAAAAAAACATAATGTCACATAAACAGACCCAAAATTGGATTTAAAAACATGAGGACCGAAGTACCGCAATCGAAATTACTGACACTTGCAGTCATTCCAGTGTTGTGGCAAAACCAACATGCCAACAGTTCTTAAAATGTATCATATGGACAAACTTTGAAGCCAAGGAGCCAAGGTGTGAAAATGGGTGTGGGTCACAATCAGTCAAGGTTTCGAAAACACTGTGAAACCTAGCCCCACCCTATCATGTGATTCATTGAGGTCAAATGGGAAGGGATCTCAAAACTGGATTATAAATGGCAGGCAGTTGATGTTGTAAGCCACCGCCTCTGTTCAAAGATTGTGGTGGACATAGATGGCTTCTTTCACTCTTTCAAATCTCTCCTGCCATTAGCTCTCCTGACCGGCTTGGTGACTACAAAGCCCGACATGGAAGCCATAAGCACTAGGAGGTACTTTTCCCATTTTTTCCCCTTGTTCCTATGAGCTCAGCCACATCTATACATACCCAAGGAATAGTGCTTTTTATTGTGAAGTCATAAACTCACTATCCTCTTCATTCTCTATTGTATAGACCATATGCCTTCCATTCTTCTTGGAGGTATCACCGACTTCCTTTGGGTATCTCATCTTACTTCTCAATCCTGAAAAAGACTGTCTTTCTTTGTTGTACAAAACAATCCACTTTGTCATTTCTGTCCCAGTGGCCCCCTTCCTTGACATTGGCTCTCTGTTGTAGGACTTGTAGAACTTTCAGCTTCATGCTGAGTCACAGCTCAGCGATTTTCTTTCACAAATCTTTGGAAGGAAAATTGATTTGAAGGAGCTAAAAGCCAAATAGTGGCTCACAAATGGTGAGATCTTCTTTGAGTGCCTGTGTGCAGTAGTTGCTGTCTGTTATTATTGTGACCTTTTTCTCTCCTGTTTTTCCAACTCCAGCACCCCTTTCAACACTGCTGCACTGACATCTACACTTCTCCATCCTGGGAGGGAGAAGTGCAGTGCCACTTCACTTAATAAGCACACTTATAACAAAAGTCCAGAAACATCATATAGAAATAATCAGCAATAATATTAAAAAAATCTGAGCATCAAGTGAAGCATATTCATTGTGTAATTGTACGTTAACAAGAACAACAACTCTCATGCACAGAACGTGTGACTCAAATAGACCACTACAATGTGCTAAAAGCATGACCCACCAGCGCTACAATTTGCCCTAGCTATTCAATGACTGGGGAGTGTGGTTCTAAAAGCCCTGAGCAATAAAAAAGAAAAATGTTGAGGGTAAGACTGACATCTGCACCAATGTTATGCATCACCAGTTCTTCTGATTAATCGATACTGAAAATTACTCCCGAGCAATTTAACTGTGTAATAATGCAATGAATTATGGAATCAAGTGTAATTTGCTTTCTGTATTGTATTATATCAAACTGATATGGCAATTATTTTATTAAACATTTTCATGTAGATTATTTATGTAATATCAGGGGTAGATTGTGACATTAATACTGTACAGGTTTTAAACATGAACAATATTTGAACCTTGTCTCTGCAGTGAATTCTCTTTGGTCTTTCTCTTTTCCACCTGTCTGGCACCAGCATAGTGAACAACCTTTGTCCAATATACCCACACTCTGCACATGTTCAAACAATCGCAGCCTCGCCTCTCTAGCTTCTCTAACTGCTACAAACCACTTTTTGATTTCCAAAACCACCCTACTAACTACCATCCAATGCTGCCTAGTTGCATTATCCCCTGATACTACCTTGCCTCTAAACATGTCTTTCCACCTCCTCTTGCCTTTTTTTTTTTTTTTTTTGGTCAACAGTAGTAGAGTTTTCACCAGCAACATGTTGCCAACAGCACCAGAGGTGATAGCTGATAACCTAGCTCCTGACTGATACAGTATGGACATGATACATATGTCATTCTTGATAACTTCCATGTTTATTCCCCAAGGTTCCTGACACCATATTAAAGCGTTCTACCTGAACGTTTGGCTTCAGAAGCCTTCAGTAATAATACCTGGTTTCATTCCCTCTGTGCTGAGGGAAAAGAGAAAAAAAATCCCAGTAGCTCCAGGTAGCAACAGCTAAAATCGAAATTTAATCAAGGTAATCCCGGTTCTGACCCTCTCCACGTCATCAGCCATAATGTATTCCTGTCTCACGTGATTGAATAGAGGGCCCCTGTAGATATGGCAAGCCATTTCATTCTCGCCGCACTAGCCAACATGGTCCCTAAACTATTTCAAAATGTCAAAATCAACAGTTGAAAAAGAAGTGAAGTAAAGACTAATTAGACTACTGGCATTGTGCTTTTGTTGTGCCTCAGTGTGAAAACTGTAAGAAGAAAAAAAAGTCCAAAGTAATAAGAGGAATTCAAATAGGACAATTAAAATGTTGCTGCTTACTGCCCCGAAATCAATCCATTAAGTGATAAAGAAACTGCTTATTTGGAAAGGAGCCATAGCTGTGTTGCTCTAACACACTGCACTAAAGTCTGTTTGAAGGAATTGTTTTTCTAGAAATTCTACAAGTATAACGGCCTTCGGTATGTTGCAACAATTCCTATTTATTTATGTATTTATTTAAGTGTCTCTAAGTCATTGTGCATTCTTGAACAAGCTAACTCAAACTTAGTTGTACTTATGGTCCTCTGTAAATCATGTCTACAGTTTATCTATCCTCAAATTATTTGTGATGTGATAAATGATTTTGTAAAAACCCAAACAAGGCAGGTTTTCTTTTTAAATGATACAACACTAACTGTCACGGCAGAGTAGCCGGTGTTTTTATGGAGCACACTCATTTACAGACACAGGAGAGATAAACTGAGATTTAAACAAAAAGTGAGCCTTTATTATGGCTGATTTGCTTTTCTTAATAAAAGAAAGTGCAACCTTCTCATGAAAGTGTTCACCAGGCTGTTCATGTACAGCCTGGTGAACCAGGCCTTGCAGTTTGGCATCAGTTATAGCATTAGTTCACTCAGTCACATCTCAGTCACATCAACTGTCAGTGCACGATTGGTCTTCCAGTCTGCATCTGAGACCTTTGGAATATCCTTGCCTTTCTTCTCACAAAACAGTGAAATTTCTGCTCTCAAGTTCCATACTCAGGTAGCTCTGTAAACGCTCCCTAATGTAGTCCCTTTCATTAAACACATTATTGCCAGCTCCTCTATAATCTTAAACTCTTTTGTACATGTAAAAAGATGAGTAGCTGGACTGTGTGCAGCCATTATAGCTCTCATCCAGAGCCAAGGAGAAAAAGTCATTATTCCACTTTGTTTTTAACTGAAGATCCAAATTCCCAATAATATTTCATAATAATATTCTCAAAACATCTTGTTAGATAGTGGGTCACATTTTCAAATGATTATTTTTTTCTTAGAGCATATTTTGTTGGGGTTTTTTTGTGATTTTTGTGGGACATCACAAAGCTGGTCTTGACTGCCCCATCCCTAGATGTGTATCATCAGTCAAGTTCTTGTATTTCTTCTTTTTTAGTTTCATAATTAAGATTGAAACTGCAAACCTTAAAGATAGCAATCTGCTCTCCATCTTAAAAAAAACGGTAATATTCTGGCAGCTGGGGTGCCAAAATACTACCGTAAAATAACAGAAAATAACTTCCTCATAAAAATACGGTTATTTCCAGTAATGACAATACAGTTTGTTGCACTAATTTTACATGGGATCTTGCCTTTTCAAGTGATTTTAAACATTAAATTAGGAACATGTTAATGTGATTAAACAATGAAATTATCTATAAATAGGAAAAAAAAAAAATCCTAAAAAAACAGTAATATTCCGGCAGCTGGGGCGCCAAAATACTACCGTAAAATAACAGAAAATAACTGTCTCATGAAAATACAGTTATTTTCAGTAATGAAAATGGAGTTTGTTGCGCTAATTGTACATGGGATTCTGCCTTTTCCAAGTGCTTTTAGACATTAAATTAGGAACATTTTAACGTGATCAAACAATGAAATTACCTATAAACAAGGTCAATGAATGTGGCAATATGAATCATATTGCCACATTCACAGTAAATGTACAGAAATATACAGTTAACAGCTGGTTTAAATAACAATGGATTGCATGCCCCGGGACAGACTGACAGAGGCGAGGCTGCCATATCGCACCATCGGCCCCTCTGGCCATCACCAGTAGGTGAAGAGTTTTGACCACGGACACAACACCGAGAGTGTCCGAGCCGGGGCTCGAACCGGGAACCTTCTGCTCACAAAGCGAACTGCCAACTCTTGAGCCACGGTCGCCTTAGATGGCAATGATAATAATGCTTATGTGATGTAACGCAAGCTTATAGGAATCATGTTATATACTTTTCCACACACTCATTCCCCCTCCCTTTCCAAACGCCTTTGACGCTTATTCCCTTCTGATGCTGACGGTGGATTAAGGAGACCAGCGCACAGGCTGCAGGCCCGGATGTACTGTCTAAATCGGCTGTCTCTCACCCTTTACCCACCTCTGTTGCTTGTCATGTTTAAGAGTTTTTTCATGTGCTATGTGCAGAGGTGTTTTTTTCTGTTCTCAAACTGATCTCCCTGTTGGAGCTCAGTCTGGGGGGAGTTATTTTTTTCTCCTTATCTTTCCTCATGTGGTGCATTTTCCATTGTTATACCTCTCTGACCTGTCTTCCCCATGTGATGTTTTGTGTAATGTATGTATGGACGGAGGGTAAGATGGCGCCGCCATTGCGTGCAATAGGTCGGCAGCCTTATGAAATTTCCCCTTGTGGGACTAATAAAGGTATATGAAATCAAATCAAATCAAATCAAATCCATAGCATTACATTTGAATTCAACAGTTCAATCTTTCAAATAATGGACAGATATTTGTGAAATCATGATACATTTGTGTGAGGAGAAAACTCTTAGGAGGCAAGAAACACAGACTCAAAGATTTTGCATGTATTTTTGTTTACCTCTTTGTTGTGATCTGGTGGACATCTCTAAACACCATCATGAGTTCAGGCTTCAATTTCAACCCAATTATACTCCTCTGGGCTTCACCTTCCCACTGGCCCCTGTACCCTTCTCAAAGTGTCCTTTGTTGTCTTGAATCTCCAACAAACACAATCTGTTTCTTCTCTGTTTCTTTTCAGTATTTTCCTTTTAGATTAAGTCCCAGCCTGGCAAAATATCACATTCAGTGCCTTTAAACAGTTATGTCACACTGTTCTTACCAGCCTGCTGTTAATTCTTCAAGTCCACGATGTTCTGTTGGTCTTCATCAGGAGATTGACTGTCCTTTGAGCTTCTTCTCAGGATCGGGACAAGTGGGAGGTCAAGCTATAAAATTTTAAGCCAAACTCTGGCCTGTTTTCTCCCAATTATGTTAATCTATGGTTTTGCCGCTGTACTCAAAATTCCAGGTTGAGAAAAGTCCACCTTTATTTATTTGTGACCTGTATTGACACACTAAACCATACCATTAATATCATTTTCATTTCTTTTCTTAAAACCTCCATTTGCTTCATCTGGCTAGAGTCTGTTTCTTCTGTTTTTCTCTCTGGGTGCTCACTTGTCACAGTGAGTCTCCTTTTATGGGCATGCAAAGTTCCTGTCACATACACTCAGAGACATACTTCCTGTTTCTCTCTTTTGTGTTTCTACAGGCTAATCAAACTCATTTTGTATTTACAATCTACAAACCCTCTGTAATTCTACTAACTTTTGATCTAAAATGTAGCATCATTCACACAATAATTTCATAATCCTCTCACACACACTGCCTTTTAAATAGACTAAACTCTTTGCATTTTTATCTATTTCAGGCATTTTCTGTCTCTGTTTTATGGTGCCGTTAGTTCTCTCTACTAACCCTGCACTCCGTGGGTGATAAGCACAATGGTTTCTTATGCTGAATCCTAGTGCTTCAGAGACCTTACTGATCACATCATTGACAAAATGTGTCCCATTGTCTGATCTTATCAGAGAAGGGATACCATATGTTGGAATAAAATGATTACATAGACATTTTGCAACTGAGATTGCATCTGCTTTTTTCACTGGATAAATCTCTGGCCAGTTTGAAAATACATCTATGATCACTAAGGCATATTTTGATCCTTGACATTCATTCAATTCAATAAAATCCATGTGGATGGTATGAAATGGATGAGGTGGTGTGGGGAAGTTTCCTTGTGAGTTGTGTTTTTGACAGATTAGGCATGTTCTTACAAATTCTTTTGCTGAAGTTTCAAAATTTATAGTGTAAAAGTGTGTATTGATTATCTGTACCATCCCTCCTGTTGACACATGTGTTACTCCATGTGTCACTAAGGCTGCTGTTTTGTGTAGAGACTTTGGTAATATTGGTTTTCCATCACAGACCATTAAGTCATCTTTCAGTTGTGCTCCACATTTCAGCCACTTGTTCTGTTCAGTGGTTGTTGCAGCTTTTTGTTCAGTTTTTAGTATGTCAAGTGGTATTTGTGCACAGTGTTCGGATGTTAGAAGCGTTGTTGTTTGTTGTGCAGCCTGCTTTGCTGTTTGGTCTGCAAAGTTATTTCCTTTTGTGACAATAGAGTTGTCTTTTTGATGTGCTGCACATTTGCAAAGTGCCAATTGTTTTGGCAAGGTGATCACTTCCAGTAGAGTCTTTAGTAGGTCACCATGTTGTACTGGGTTACCTGTGGAAGTGACCATACCTCTATTTTGCCAAATTCTCGCAAAATGGTGTACTGCAGAGAAAACATACTGGCTGTCAGTGTACATATTTATATTTTGGCCTGCGTGCAATTCACATGCACGTATGACTGCATACGTGCAGCTGACTTTTTTACTGCCTCTGCTGCGGCTGCACAGGCTTGCACATGCAGGCAGGCCTGACGCAACAGAGTCTAATTTGCACGAGTCTAAGTTTCACCAGGGATGCTAACGGGTGTTGTTTTTCTCCAAATGCCTGTGTTATCACAGCTTTCATATAACCTGCTCCTCCATCTACACGTAAGTAGAAAGGCTTATCATAGTCAGGCAATGCTAAAACTGTATCTGTCTGTAATGCCTATTTTTAAATAACTGAATGCTTCTTCTTCTTTTTTCTTCTCTATAGATGCAACACTACATTTTCACTTAAGGCATTTTTAGATAATTTCTAGTTTTTCAAAGAATTCACACATCTCACACATCTTACATATTTCAAACTTTGAAGTTAGGGTTTTTTTTATATATATATATATATATTTTTTTTTTTAAACTTTGCATTGCTCACAGCTCATAGCTCACAGCTCTAAAACTAGGCATTTGTAAATTATATGCCTAATCACTATGTGTCACTGTGATCCACAAGTATGATCACAAATTCGTTTCCAAACCAACAAAATAAAATAATCAAACAAAAACAAAAAACATACATGAGTCAGGACACAAAAAGAAAAAGAAAAAATGCTGCCACTGAAACAAAGCAGAAGTGTGAGGGGAAAAAACTGAGCTCACAGACAGCTGCATGTGTTGGCTTTTAATAGCATGCAGCTTCTGCTCTAAAAAACAAATAAATAAAAAATAAAAGAAAATGTGTAACATGCTCATCAGCTTAGCAGTGTCCACATATTTAATTCAGCTTCTCAATCCTGTAGCTTTAGCTGTTGTCTACAGGGTTTGGCTTATTAGTTGTTATTATAGGTGTGCTCTATATCTCAGCAATGTTTCATCTAGGATGAATGACAGGTTTTCAAGCAGGTCAAGTGCCTCTATGCACTTAATTAGTTTAGATATTTTCTTTATTTTCTTCATCTCATATGTCATTATACTGAGTTTGAGCAAACCTTAAGCTTGATGCAGACTACTTCATAACAATCGTCCACCTCACATCATAACTGACCAAGGTGCCTCTTCATATTAATATTATGTCATTATTAATATTATCATCTTTTTTCTATATAACAGCAATAGTATATTACAATATTTTATTAGTGTATACCACTATACTACTACTGAGCCAATTTAATAGTTAGGATCATCTTACTCAGCAAACAGATAATTTAGAATTCATCCAATCTGCACAGATTTGCTTTTTCTCTGAACAGGTTTGTGCCTACCTTTTTAGACCGGTCTTCTGTTTGCCTCATCTCAGATCCAACCTTCGGTCACATTCGTTCTCTCTGTTGCATGGCGAACCAGGCAGTTTATTATAATATATTATTTATATTTTATTTTGTATCCATCAAGGGCTTCGGGTGATCTGCAGTTTCACCATTTCCCAAGCTGGAGACATTTACCTTTTTCACACACTTTCCTTGGCTGAACAATGACACAGCCTTAATGTACCTTATGCATCTCTCTATTTTATTTAATAGGTTTTCGTGTGAATTATTTCCTTTTATTCATTTTATACATTCTGGGCATGGTCGTCATGCCAACTATGTTTCATTGTTAATATCAGTTTACAGGTTGTTATCCTTGCTATTATTATTTTGAATATGTTAAAAATAAGTTCTAATGTAATTTTGCCTTTGTTTATTTTATTTTTGTACTTCTTATATTTATATCTATTCGGTGGGGTCTGTTTCCAATCTTTTTAAACTACTTTAAACTACTTTGATCTCTAGTTTTCACTTAATAAGGGATTATTATGTTCTTCCTGATATGGGTGAGTATATAACGGGTGGTGCTGCAGATGCGGCTGCAGGAACGGGTGGTGGTTTAATAAAAGGATTGCGAGAACTGCACAGTGTCTCGTCTTCTGGTTTTACTAAACTGGCAGTTAAGTTCTGTTTATCTTCTTTCTCTTTGTTTTTTTTTGTTTTTTTAAATTTTTTATTTATTTTCATCTCGCCCAACTGCTTCTTCTCTCCGGGCCTGGAAATATTGTAATTCTTGCGTACATTTTCCTTTCTTTTTTTA
Organism: Perissodus microlepis; assembly: GCF_051167445.1. Lineage (NCBI taxonomy): Eukaryota > Metazoa > Chordata > Actinopteri > Cichliformes > Cichlidae > Perissodus > Perissodus microlepis. The sequence continues at coordinate 21,453,653 of NC_140462.1, forward strand.
AGTTTTTTGTGTATCCTATTCCTTTTAAAAGAGCTTCCTTCACTTGTGTTAATGCTCAGGGGCTGCATTTTCCTTCCCAAATGGGACATTTGGTCTTTTTAGGATTTCTCCATCTTTGCACACTAATTTGTCCGGCGCCTGGACATTTCTTTTCTAACCACTGCTCGTCAGCAGTAAACTTGGTGGGCTGATTACCCATTATGACAGAACTGCAGAGCCTTCTCTGGTATGAGACTTTAGGAGTGGTTGCTGACACGCCCTTCTACTCCACGCTATTCGTGGAGCGGTGTCAGTTTTATGAGACAGAACTCAACCGTTCTCCCTTGTCACCAGTACTTTGGCTACTGACAGGAAATAAAATAACAATAACAGTGAGAGTGATTCAGCAGCGTATTGTGCTGTTTAAATCAATTCACTCTCAACACACAGAAAACACAAACATTTATTGTACAGTCGCGCAGATCCTTTCAGCGGATCACTCCTAAAGACCCGTGCGGTGGGTGAGCCCTAGTTTTAAATCCTTTCGGCGGATTACTCCTAAAGACCCGTGCGGTGGGTGAGCCCTAGTTTTAAATCCTTTCGGCGGATTACTCCTATTTTACAGATCCGTGCAGTGGATCAGACTAGTTAAACCCTTTCGGCGGGTGAGACCTAAGTTCGTTTTACGCGAGTGTAAGTGAGTGGTTTCTTTACCTCCCCAAGATTCTCTGGCTATGTTGGAGGTCAGCCACTGGATCCCAGCGTCGTGGACCACTGATAAGAACACCGGCCAGGACCTGAATTAACGTCCCTGGACTTTCACTCCTTCCTGGAGGAGGCTGTCGACAGACTTCGGTGCGGGCTCTCCACGACGGCAGGATACAGTGTAGATCTCTGTTTGGAGTCACAACAATACAGTTGTTGTATCCTTCTCCGGCTCGGAGGACCAAGAAAATGTGAGGAGAAAACTCTTAGGAGGCAAGAAACACAGACTCAAAGATTTTGCATGTACATGGGCGATGCCCCGACACGATCCGATCTGTTCTGCACTAACGTGTGCACTAGATGTGTCACAGGGAAATCGCGCGGGGCGTCGGTACATCCTTTATTTATACTCAAACAGCTTTCACAACAATAGGTGTGGCATGTATAGAACTCAACAACAACTCCTTAAAAGGAGGAACCGTTAGCTTATCTGTTGAAACAGAAAAAAGGCGTTTAACGGTCATAGCACATATTCTCTGCACGCAATGTCTCACTTCCCTATTCTGCAGTTGTACAACTCATAAGCTCTTCTTCCTTTAAATGAAGCTACAAAATAAACATGACACAAAACTCAAAATCTCCCAACAATTTGTGAATGTATTTTAACAATCTAAATATGCATATGTACAGACAGATACATTTAATAATCATGAAAATTATGTTTTATTGCATTACAGTGATTTAACGTGAATTTACATTTGAAATGTGAAATCACAGTCTATTTACGTAACTTTAATGATATTCTAGAAGAACAGAACAAAACTGTAAAATGCACAGTAAAATACCTTTATATAAGGATTTTTTCCTACAATACAACCTTGTGGTTGTTAGTTCACATTCATTGGCCGATGCTTAGCGTCATGTTATTATGTGTCCCAACATCCAATGGCATGTCACATTGGTTTCATGGCCACACCCTCACCCCAGGTGCAGAGGTCTATTTCTGTTCAGGAATGTTGTGAATACTTTGAGATTTATATTAATTGTAATTCCTACCTCTACATTTATTTTTTAAAATATAATTAGCACAGCGTGGCCGTGCAATGTTGTATATGTTTTTTTTTTAGTTTTTATTCCTATTAATTATATTTTCACTTGTTACCTCTGAATTATTGAATCAGACCTAGATTTATAATTCAAATACTCCTTTAATTATTGATTATTCTCATTAATTTTTGATCATTTTATATATTTTTCCATAGTATTACATTTGAATTTAACAGATCATTCTCTCACATAACAGACAAATATTTGTGAAATTATGATACATTTCTGAATGTATTTTTACAATCTAAATATACATATGTACAAAAAATATATTTAAAAAACAAGTAAATTGTGTTTTACTATATTTACAGTGATATATTTACTAAGTGTTTTATCCTATTGTAAAGTGTCCTTGGGTGACTTGAAAGGTGCTCATAAATAAAATTTATTATTATTATTATTATTATTATTATTATTATTATTATTATGTTATGTTATTTTACCTTTGACATGTAAAATCACAGTCTACTTATGTAAATTTAATGATATTCTAGAAAGACAGTACAAAACTGTAAAATATACAGTAAGATACTTTGACATTACTATTTTTTGGAACAGTGTAGGCGCACAGCTAACCAAAAGACAAATGATAAACAGAGTAAGAAGACTTGCATTAAATTAGGAGAAATGCATGGCCAGAAAGATGATAACAAAAGAGAAACATATATGGAAACACTGTGGGAACTAAATAAATGGGAAATAACAAACTGCAAATAAGAAGTGAAGCAAACCATAAAACCAAACCTAACACTAGAGCATGAAACCACTTTGAAAGTCCAAAAGTCCATAAAAATGAAAAAGTAACCATAAATTCAAAACACAGCATTACTATAGTGAAAAGACGTCAAACCAGGATTCCAAAAACTTCAGAAGATAAACATAGAATCATAACTTTAAACACTTGAACATTGAAATGCTTTGTTTGTGATTCCAAATTCAGAGACACGATGTCACATGTCTTTTAAATGCAACTGCTCTAAGAGGACAATGAGTAATGAGAAAGAAAAGAAAATGTTTACTGCACAATGTTTTATAGATATCTCAGTTTGAATTTTTAAGAGAGCTAATGACTGAAACACCGAGAGTTTGAAAGTAAATATCTAAGAAAATTGCAAAGTTTGGAAACTTAATTTGGGAATTGGGACGTGTGAAAAATAAGTTTTGACCCAAATCCAAGTCTAAAGTTAACCTTACTCACCACACTTTGTGGATGCCTTCCCTGTTGACAGGTACTGTGAACTGAGTTGAAAGGCTCATATTTTACTTGTCATTACTGGATGTGTTAGAAAATCATTCCTGCAAATACAGGTGTAATTTAATCTGACCTTACAAGTATGATAATCTTGGTGTACACACCTTTAAATCCTGCAAACTGACTTCCAGTGAACTTTAGAAATAATTGCAGAAACCGTCTTCTTGTTTACAAAGCCCTAAGCAGTCTGGCACCTTAATATAATTCTGACATGCTTGTCAGTTACACGCCAGTCAGGTCATCCAGGTGGTCTGTATGTACTGGCCTTTTAAAAATACCAAAAGTCAACTAAAACCGATAAAGCAGCTATTTGCCTTTAAGGTCTTGTGTGTTTAAGCAATTGCCCAGGTGGACAGAGATGTGAAAACCCAGTGTTATCATTAAAAAGCAAACTTTCAACCTTAATATTTAGCATATCACTTACCCAGCTAGGGCACAATCTGTGTTTACAGTCCTTGAAAACTCCGAGAGGATTCATGTGACTGTAGGCTAAGGATTAAGCAAACATCTAGCAAGGCAAAGAATCTAAGATAATAACTAAATACTGATTTTAAATAGGCACTCGCTTCTTCAACTTGAATTCAGTCAGTCATTTATATAGTTTTGCCCATTGGGCATTCTAGATGGCAAATATGGACAGATTACTTGTGTGAGCACAGAGAAGTAAAATGACTACTCTTTGAATACATGAACATGTTTTGTCTTTTCTAGGAGTTTTGCATCTGTTGAGTATATTCAAGCATCTGTGGACTTGCCGCATCTGCTACAAATACAGCGGAGCCTTGAAATGTCTTGTACAGTTAGAGTTCACGTTTAATAGACAGTAGGTCCCTGTTGAAATCCCTGTTGAGGGGTTTTTATGTATATATTTGTACTTATAGTATATGTACTATGTATTTATATTGCATGGCTATTCTCTGAAGGCATATTTCAGACACATGAAACCACCAAAAGCAACAGTTTAACTGATCAACTGTTGAGTTTTGGTGCAGAGTATATTGATAGATCGCTTATGTCTTTACTAATGCATTTATTGAATAAGTCATAATTTTGTGTGTTAGCCTGGTTGTATGGCAGGCTGTGGTGTTGCTTACATTTGTTCTAAAACAATCAATTGACATGAATAATTAGACTGTAGAAGTAATATGTGTTTCATCTCATTACTGCATATATATTTGATATAGCACTATTAAACCCATGTATGTCATCTAGAGATGTATTCGTATGTTATTCTGGCAAGAGGTAATCCCAGCTGTGCACTGGAACTTGAAGAAAAGGCTACTTTTGGAAACATAGTATGTTATCTGAAAACATGGTGCAGGTGGACTTACAAGCATACATTTCCTTTCTGATATTAGCCAATATAACAACAAGTATAATTTCTAAATGAAATTAATATGTAGATTCTTCCCAGTCTCACCTTTGACACTTTAGATGTTAATGTTATCAGTTTAAAGAAAAAATATATAAATATTTCATTGCAGTAGATTCCTGGGGAAACAATATTCTTGGAAATTTGCAAAGAGGGACAACACACTCTCCGATTTGTCCTACAGTACCACAGGTTGCAGGTTCTAAATGTGAAAGATGAGGTAAATGACATCAGCTTATGGTTGATCTTTTCTCTCAGGAGTGTGGCTGTCTCTCTTAATCAGCCCATATGTTTTTATCCTCATCTGGGATTTAAAAAAGAAATTAGCAGAGACATGTACACCAGACTGAATATTAATGCAAGACAAAAGTGAATGTTTGTGTGCGTCTGTGCATGTATTTGCGTGTAATGGTATGACATTTATTTGGTGTCACAGTTCAACAGGAGCTGATATTTCCTCCCAGTCACTTTATGACAACATGAGGGACAAACGCAGACATGAGCAAGGACAAGAAAGTTTATTTCAAAAGAGCTTGCAAAGAAAAGCGTCTGGACTTCTTTAAGTTGCTTCAAAGGAGCTGCTTGCATATACACATATGCAAACACACACTTGTAACACAGTTGGCTTTGGTCTGGCCTCATTGTAGCCCCCAGTAACTGTGAGTCATGTCGGAAAGCCAGGCAGAACTGTCTTTATACAAGCCACTTAGGCGAAAATATTAAACTCTGCGAGTCCTTGTGGATGATTTGTGTGTGTGTGTGTGTGTGTCAGTGGGCGCAGAGGTTGAGTTCTTGCAGTATGACGAGGCGAGGGTGTGAAATGTGTGAATGTGTGAAGCCGGTATGAATGAGCATGACTGCCTTTGCTTTTTGTGTGTTAAAATGTCACAGAGAGGAGAAAATCATTTCCACAGATTACTCAGGAATCGAAACCAGTAAAACTTATAATCAAGACCACTGTTGGCTGCAGAGTACTCAGATTACTTTTTATGGTGACAAGTTTTGGAATGCAAGTACACAGTAATTTACTTTTTCAAATAAGAAATCAATTGCAATAAAAATATAATTGTATTTTGGAGAAATAGGAAATAGAAACCTGTTCATCCCCTTTTTTATACAGCCTCTGTGGCTCTTTCAGTTCAGCTTGTTGTAAATTTGGCTGCTCACATCAGTTTCAGTAGCTATACTCTTCCACCACATTCACATCCTGCCTCAGGAAAGACAGAAGTCATATAGTCACCCTGTTCCTTCTGAAATCAGTAACCACCTCTCTGGTCTTATTCAAATTCAGAAGTAGATTATTCCTCCCAGACTACTTGATGAAGTCATCCATTAGGACTCCGTTTACCCCACTCCTGCTCACTGTGCCGTAGATGAGGAGTACACAGTCCCCTGAGGAGCTCCTTTATGGCAAATTACCAAAAGTAATTAACAAAATTAATTAAATGTAATTGAAAAATAAATGAAATGTTATTATGAAAGCTTTTTAGTTTGTAACTGTCAAGGTGGCTGCGTGACGGATAGTCGGGCCCAGACACAGGACTCAGGATGTGAGAAATAAAAGCAGCTTTATTGCTGAACTTAAATGTAATGTAAAATAATGCAGTAACAGACACAAGGAAAACAAATCTACAAATCTTATATGAGGAAAAAACTGCAAATGAGGACACACCATAAGGGAGGACTGCTGTAAAAGGCACTAAAAGTGCAAACCCAGTTGGAAGGTCCAGTTTGGTGACTGAAATTAGCAGGGTAGGGGCCTAGTAGCTGCAGATGCCTGTGTCAGCAAATTAGCCAATCAAAGCAGCCATGCCATTAAATAACCTCCTGTACGTTAGAAGGAGAGAGCATATTTCTCCTATATTGGCTTCCCTTCATTGGCTCCTTGTTAAATCCAGAGTTGAATTCAAAATCCTGCTCCTCACATAAAAGGTCTTAAATAATCAGGCCCCATCTTTTCTTAATGAACTTATAGTACCATAACCCCATATCACCCCAGAGCGAAGTGCTCTGGGGTGATATGGGGTGACTTCACTCTCACACTGCAGGCTTACTTGTGGTTCCTAGAGTATTTAAAAATAGAAAGAGAGGGAGAGCCTTCAGTTTTCAGGCCCTGAGGTTTCCTCCTGTTAAAAGGGAGTTTTTCCTTCCCACTGTCGGCAAAGTGCTTGCTCATAGGAGGTTATATGATTGTTGGGTTTTTGTCTGGATTTATTATTGTAGGGTCTACCTTACAATCTAAAGCACCTTGAGGCGACTGTCGTTGTGATTTGGCGCTGTACAAATAAAGTTGAATTGAAATCGAACTGGTCATGCCCCTAACTGTTTTTTTTTTGTTTCATGAAAAAACAAAAAACATTTAGCTTTCTCTGAAATAAAGGTTTAGAGTTAATATTACTGTTAGAGACTGGGTTGGAGTTGACACTGATAATGAGTCCTTCAACACATCTGAACTATACCTCAAAACCATAACATATACCATACCATTGCCCTCAGCAGTCCAGTCTTTTATTATGTATTTCAGCTTGTTTCAGCTGACTTCATCAGACTTCTTTCTTCCTTCAAATGAAGAGACTTGACTTCTTGGAGATAAATGAAATTCAGCAGCGTGACCACACCTCCAAACATGCCACTTCTGGTTCTTATCTATATATGACATCCCCAGCTCTACAAGGTGTTCGGTCTCTTTTTCATGCCCCGCCCTCCCTCCTCTTTTTCAATTCTTTCACTTCTCATTAGTACTTGGGGATCTGCTTGGCCCGGGAGCCACACTGAGTCCCCTCTGAGGCCTCCCCCAAACCGCATCTCAATTCATATTTGAGCCATCTGCCTTCATCTACTAAAAAAATGCTGTCAAACCTAAAATGAGGACCTGGGCCCAGCTAGTGAAGGACAAAATCTGTTATGAACAGATGGAGAGTTGGTCTGACAGTAATGCCTTAATCTAAATGCTCATGACATTTTTGAAAACCAGTGATGTTGTGGTTATCCCCATTAATAGTCTCCAGCAGAACCAGTAGTTCTTCTGAACACACCTAAATGAAAACATTTTGCAGGGCAAATAAAAGGTTTTTAGAGGTTAGAGCAATTGTATCAACAGTGAATGCCCCCTCAGTTATATTTTAACAAGATAAATATAAAGTCTTTACTGGCTTGCAGAGTAAGACTATGAATGTTTCTCTTGTATTTAAGATTTCAGTATTTCTGTGTACAAAGTTAGCAGTGTAGTAGGCAGCTTCACCAACGTCATACTATTTGGGTTTATAGCCTCTAGCCCTTTCATGGACCTCTGCCCGAGCCTAGTGTGCTTCTTGTAGGGTGCTTTTCTTGCTACTCCAAAGATATCCATGTAAGAGTACTGTCACTGTGTACTGGGTATTTCTTACTTGTACCATTTTAGGGTCACGGAGAGTGGGTGAGCCAAGCCAGTCTATGTATATACTGTTCAATTACTGACAAACTCTATATTTTGCCATCACAAATTTTAATTCATTACATGTACACAACAAGCTGCTGCTGAGCTAAGACCAGTTTGACAAGTAAAAAAAAAAAATAATAATCTTGTTAGCCCTGATTTCTGGATTCTGATTTGGGTCTTTTCAGTTTATATGTTTGAACTGTTTCCAGTGCCATAACCACATCAGATATGTCACCTTCACTTAGTGTGCACACTTAAAGATATCTTTGTCAACTTTGTATGCTCAAATTGCAAATCAGTTCATTCACAAGGTGAGATAAGCAAAACTGTGACATTATCTTTATAAGTGTCATAATTTTCAGACATTTTTCTGCTTCTGTTTAATGTTTTCTGTTCACTAAGGAAGATTCATGTTTATATTTATCAGTTAAAGTAAATTTAACTTCACTCTGTGCTTATCTGAAATGGCTCTCCAATTCTCTAATTGCTGACACATGTGGCAGCCATCATTCAATATATTTTGAGCACCGATTTCACATTATAATATGTTCAAAAGGTTAAGCTCTCAGTTTGGGTGGCTGTGGTAGAGCAGGTCACCTAGTAATCTGAAGGTTGGTGGTTTGATTCCAAGATCCTGGTTTAAGAGTTATCTGACTGCTTTGATCGATCCTTTGATCGATCCTTTAAAGGAACAATTCAGCTCAAGTGTGAGCTTTGAAAACACATCTTTCTCCAACATGAGTTTGAATTGGAGAATGAAAATAAACTGTAAACCACTTTGTATGTCAAGGCAGAAAAGTGCTGTAAAATGTATCATATTGCTATGACCTACTCACTTACCTGCAATTGCATACTGAGTAATGAATCACCAAGCACCGTGGATATTTTCCATGTTAATCTGGTGTGTCAACCATAGCCTTTGAAAAGATGTCCCTGTGTGTCTAAATCTGATTAAAATGTAAAGGTAAATAGCATTCTTTAAAGACTTGGATTTACCCAATGGCCTGTTTTCTGTTATTATCTTAAACTTCAATTGTGATCAGGGCAAACATCACATAAATTTGCTTTAAAAGTTTAGTAGACGATTGATTACACCTGGCCTTTGTTTCAAAAATGTAACTGAATTTGAATGAGTATATCCAGACCTTGGATTGGCACTGTAGGATGATTTATTATTCCTCTTTCTGGATACCTAAGGTCAAGATGAATTATGCTGTTCTTATCCAATCAGGAGACTAGACCTCAATTTCAGTTATAGAGCAGCCTTCCTGCATTGTAGCATTTATATTATATCAGTATTATTGAAATAACTTCCAAAAAATCTAAGAATTCTGTTTTGAAAGACCAAGCAACCCTTTGAGAGTCCCTGCCAGAGTGCTAATTCAAATTATTCCAGTACAGTTCTGAGAGCAATTTGTTCTGGTTAAATCTTCTGTCTGTGTGGATGATTATACAATTTACCCACTTTCTAGCATGTTCTTCTTTCTGATAAATGTGTAAAAGACAGACATTCAGTTGGAGCAAATGAGATGGAAATGTTGATATCATTCTGTTTTTTAAAAAGTGGCTTTAACTTAGACTTTGTATTTTTCAGCACAATGAGAATTAGATGTATTGATCTTACTACTGCAATGCTAATACACACACAGTTAGTCCCTGAGATTCACTTCAGAAAGTTCTGTATTTTCTGGTTAGTTTTGTGTTTCTGCTTTTAGAGTGTACATAATACATATTTTAAGATTCAGACATTAACCTGACACAACAGTAATACAGTCACACTGACTGCTGCATTATGACAGTCATTTCAGTATGGCATGTATGGGTTTGACTGAAGGAGGTTTAAAAAAAGAAACTATATTAAAATCTCTGTATGCACACTGCTGAAAAAACACATGTAGACATTTATTAATTATGCACTGATCTCCATATAGAAATGTGAATATTGTTAGAAATATCAGTATTATTATTGAACAGCAGAAAGAAACTCACCTCTATACATGCAGAATGAGAGTTACATGGCAGAACCAAAGTTTTAACCCTGCACTCACAGCTTCACACAGCTGTTCTGACAGAATTTCCTCCATCATCCCCAACTATTAAAGATCCCACAAACAAAATAAAACATGCCTAATTGGACTCATCAGTCTCTTAGATTAATGTATGAATTACAGTATATAATACTGCCTTTAATAAATACCTAGCATTACATTTTACACACACACACACACACACTCTCACACACACACACACACGCATGCATATACAAGCTGTAACACGCACACTGGTTTACACAGTGGAATACTTTGTAATAAAGTAGTCCTCCTCTGAATGAATCCTGCTCACCACCTGAGCTGTCAGTTATATCTATAAATCTAATGTTAATTCTGTGAAAAGCAGTGGAGTCAAATTTCACAAGAGTATACATGAGGGAAAGAACTGATGTCAAAGTTAGAGAGAGAAAGGGGAGCTGTCCCACAGGAAAGAATGAAGACGAAAGAGAGAGGGTGAGAGGAGACAGAAGAGAGGAGGAGAGCGCTGTAAGCAATATGTAAAAACTGAACAAGACGATCAGACAGATTTGATCTCTTTTGCTTCGTTTTAGTAACAAATAACTCAAATGTGCATAAGCAATCATGTGACTGATGTGCTTCGCTAGTTAGACAAATAGCACTACATTGTGCTATTTGCCCACATTTGCCTCAAAGCAATTTATTTAAGTTCACTGTATGTGTGTATTAGTCTTTGTCACAAGCCAAAGACTTTAGCAAAGTCAAAAAGTTGTCCTTTGATTTCCGGAACAGCATACATAGTAAGCACACTTTAAGGCACTCTTTCACTTTTACTTGAAGAGAGAAAGTGCTAATACCACATTCTTTAGTTGCGAACATCCACCAACTGTGTATTTATTCTGCCTTTTCACACAGTAACAAATACCTTGAGCAACATTAACATTCAGCCTGAAACACAGATCTGACCACCTCGTATGAAGCTAATAATAATTCTCCTCTAAAGTTATATTCTGGTCTCCACCAGTTCCTGAGATAAACAGCTTCTTATTAAACTTATAGCACAATAATACCCCGTTAGAGCACTTTGTTCTCAGACTGTTTTCCCTTTTGATAAAGCTCAAAGTTAGGGCTGGATTACTTTACCCTGAATCCTCCCTTAGTTATGCAGCAATAGGCCTAGACTGTTGGAGGCCTCCCATGATGCACTGAGGGTTTCTTTATCACTCTCCTCTTTTCATTCTATGTGTTTATACAACACTCTGCATTTAATTATTTTTAAGCTTTGGCTCTCTTCCACAGTCTTTTGTCCTGTCACCCTTCCCTCACCACTAATCAGCGGTGGCAGATGGCTGAGTCTGATTCTGCTGGAGTTCCTATTAAATCTTTCTATTAAATGGAAGTTTTTCATTCCCACTTTCCGATACGGGGCCCACACAGAGGTCACCCGATTGTTGGGGTTTTCTCTGAATTATTCTAGTGCATTTACCTTACTGAAACAAAGTGCCTTGAGGTGAGTGTTGTGATTTGGTGCTATATAAATAAAATTAATTGAATTGACTTGAAAATATTGCTCCCACTATTTCCACCAGCTAATCACTGGCAGTGTCATTCTGCATTGTACAACAAACCGTGGATTTATGAGAAGCTGTTTTGGCTAAGAATACCTGGGTACTGCACAAAATGAGCTCGTAAAACTGGATGTAAGCACTTTGGGAGCAGGTAATGTAACTACAATAAGAGATTACAATATACTAAAACCTTCTGCTCTGAGCTGCAGAGATGAGTGGGAGCTTTGTCTTTGGTAATATAAAATAAGTGATGTTACATCTGGCTTAAATTGCTGAAACACAGTTTTAATCTTTCTCAGACAGTGCAATCATTTTCAAGATTTTTTTATAACAACAATATATATATATATATTTAATAATATATAATAAAAGCTACTGGTTTTCACTTCTTGGGCATGAACTAGAAAAGTAAGACAACCAACAGAAAACTCTATTTTAAGGAGACCTGTTGTCTCAGAGAAAATAAATCTTAACCAATAAAGGCTGAATTGTGTCTTTTCTTCCCTGCTGAATTTGATAGCATGAAAAAAAAAACTTGCCACAGAGAATAATTGAGGCAGGGGATTGCTAAAAAAGTGGAAGAGTAATGGAAAAAGCAAATGATTAAAGCAACATAAAGTCTGAGTATTGCCTATTTCTTGAACCATGCTCGATTTAACAAACAACAAATACAGATGACAACAACCAAAATACCATGGGCCCATTTTTGTTTGTTTTTTCAGAATGGATACACAGTTTCTTATCACTATAGCATACATATATATTTACACACAGTGAAGGTTTTAAAAATGTCAAACACTGTGATGTGTAAGATGGTAGTCATTGGCTGTCATTAGGTAGTCATAGATTATTACAGTCTTTATGTGTCATATAGATGAGACACTGCTCTTATGGGGTGCGTACAGTGAAGGTGATGATGCATTTTGGTTATTGAGAGTAAATAGTAGCTTTAGGCCAGAACTGTTTTCTTTTCTCTTTTTTTTTCTAAATATATTTCTAGAAAGTAACGTGGCATCTGGCAGAAGATGAAATGCTGATTGCCTATGGGGAACACAGAGAAATAAAATAAAGCAAGAAAGTGGGGCAGGAGATTGAAAAAGAAAACATTGCATTAATCAGCTGGCTGTGGTTTTGGACCAGCAAGCTATGGACGACAATGGAACTTTGAATTAGTTGTGGAAGTCAGCTCATTCCAGCTGCCCTACTTTTCACAGAAAGCCCTAAAAAACTGTGCAAGCTCATATCAAACACATATCCCAACTGTTCATAATAAAGGTACTGGATATTGCTTTTCATTTTCAGGGCAAATACAGTTAACTACAATTGATCTCTGAGTGTGTACTGAGGGATCCTCTTTATTACTTCTACATGGTACACATAAAAAAATTATTATTTGCAATCATAACCATGCAGCAATAATTTTCAGTAAATGTAACTGAACTCAAAGCCTTATTTATTGAAACAATTGATAATTAGGGAAGATATGCTTGGTATAAACTAGATTTACACCAGTCAAGTAAATTTGACCGAGATTCTATTAAATTGTGTACTTTATTTTAAGTTTCCATTCAATATAGCAGTTTACTCTGTTCGTATGTAACAAATTGACATGAAAATATACACAGAATCAAATTAGTTAAACTCAGCATTTTGGATATAAAGATGTTTTTAGTGTAGTTTGATAGTTTCCTTCCAAAAACAAATGAAATACACGAAACACAAGCTTGACAGTGGTGTTTGAGCTATTTCTTTGTGACATATCTTGTTTTCTAATATATTATTACTACTAAATTAATGTTATCATTCATTCTGCTTTTCATTGTGTAACAGTAAGTAAGTAAGTAAGTAAGTAAGTAAAATTTATTTATATAGCGCTTTTCACAGATAAAAATCACAAAGTGCTTTACAACACGGGAAATGGGAATATAAAAACAATATAACAGTAAATAAAACAATGTAAAACAATAAAACTATAAAAACAGCATAAGAAGAAATTAATCAAATGCTTTTCTAAATAAAAATGTCTTCAGCTGTTTCTTAAAAGAATCAATGGAGTCCGTGCAGCGAAGAGACAGTGGGAGAGAATTCCACAACCGTGGTGCCACAGTCTGAAAGGCCTGATCACCACGAGTTTTAAAACGAGCGCGCGGTACCACCAGCAGTCTCTGATCTAATGACCTTAAAGCCCGAGAAGATGTATGTGGTTTCAGCAGGTCAGATAAATATTGAGGAGCCTGACCATCTAAAGGTTAGAACTAAAATTTTAAAATGAAACCTAAAATTTACAGGCAACCAGTGAAGGGAGGCCAAGACTGGAGTGATATGCGATCTTCTCTTGGTGCCTGTTAAGAGACGTGCTGCAGCATTCTACACAGTCTGAAGACGATTTAAGGCTGATTTGTTAAAACAAGTAAAAAGGCCATTACAATAGTCTAAACGAGAAGAAATAAAAGCATGAATAATCATCTCAAGTTCAAGCTTTGATACCATTAGTCTGAGTTTAGAAATATTCCGTAAATGATAAAAACAGTTTCGGACCAGCTGCTTAGAATGCTGCTCGAGCGACATCGAGCTGTCAAATATGACACCGAGATTTCTAAGGCTTGATTTTACATAAGAGTCTAAGAAGCTTATATGCTGTCTAATTTCTGGGACCATGATTTAGCTCATGTGCAAAGTGGTGGATTTGATCATATCTTTTTGAATGATGTTTGATAAATTTAAAACCACAGCAACTGGTGTAAAGTAAAAATTAAACGGGGAAAAGTGAAATGACAAGTTTGAAGTTTTAAGAGCAAGAATTTGAAAAGAGTTTCTGTCTGTCCCTTTGTTGAACTCAGTAGTAAGCTCATTATAACTCTAGAGCAAACACCTCTAGCTTGAGGTCAAGAATGGAAGCACCAAGCAAGTGATTCCAGCTTTGCCCCCTCCCCCAGTCATTTTTTGGCTTTTGTAGAGTTTGTTTAACTATTAGCAGATGAAATGCAAATTATGTTTTTATGCTTAACATGTGACAGATCATTTATGAGTGAACGAATGAGTTTAAAGAGTCTGTATAGTTTCTGATGTCATGGTTTTCATTCATTTCTCATTAGAAAAAATATCTGCCACAATCTTTGGAACCCACCACAATACTCTGCACTCGTTTTCATCAAAAATGACAGTGCGGACAGGTAATACAGCACATTTAATTTCAAATCGATGTGTAGTTAAATTGAACTGCCACACAATGATTTGCACACTTAATATTCACAGTAGTGGATTAACACTGACTGGAAAATAAACAGCAAATTAAAAGTGTAGTTCCTAATGTAATTTCTTTACCAGCATGCAGTGGGTGGAAAGAGAAAAAAAGTTCCTTGGAAAGGTTGCATGTGTATTCATATTGGTTTGTTTATTAGGACTTGCAACTGTGAGACTTCTGGAGAAGACTGGACCGGAGTCTGTACCTCATTATACCATTAAATAAGCACGAGAGGTGCTGATTTCCCCCGTTCCTGAAGTCTGACCCAGCTCCATAATATATTCCTCTCATTTATAATATATTCATTTATTTCACATCCACCACAATGTGCAGTGGTTAGACTTTTGCCACACCCACTCACAATGCTTGAATTTTCACTTGCACCCAGTTTTAGTATATGTCCTTTAGAATGCACATTAAACAAATATGTAGAACTTTATTAATTTGTGTAATATCACTAAAATTAGAAACATCCTGTCTCAGAGTGGTGTTGAAGAGCTAGCTCATACATTATTTTTTTTTTAAACATTATGTTTATTGACTTTTATATCACAGAACAAGTAAAGAATAATAGTACAGTTAACATGAGATTTATATTAAAGAACATAGTCCCCAAAATAAACAAATATAAATTAAAAGAAACAACAATAATAATAATAAAAATAAATAAATAATAAAATAAAACAAAACCGATGCACAGCATGGGTAAAACAAACAAAGCAAGACGTGAACGAAAAATAAAAACAACAAAAACAAAGAAACAGATAACAAAGAAAACAACAACAACAAAAAACAAAAAACAAAAAGAAAACCACACACACACAAAGAAACCCAAAACTCAGCACCAAGTATCACTTTCTAAATTAATTCCCTTCATAATGTCTCAGAAACTCAGTTAAAGGTAACCATATTTCTTCAAAATCTACTCCCTTTCCTCTGACAATATAAGTAAGTCGTTCCAATACAATACATGATGCCATCTCCTTCACCCACATATGACTTGAGGGTACATCCACTTTCTTCCAATACAAAGATATTAAGCGCCTAGCTTGCAGGAGGCCAAAGTCAATTAATTTTAGCTGTCTGGTGCTAAAGTCACAGTTCTTTGGATATATACCCAACACACACATTTTTGCTTCAACAGGTATATTTACTCCAACAATCTTAGATAAAGTTTGCGTGATTAATTTCCAGTACTGTTGTAATTTTGGACAGCTCCATACACAGTGGAGCAGAGTGCCCTTCTCGTCTAAACATTTACTGCAGCTATCTGGGATGACAGGCGACCAGCGATTCAGTTTGACTGGGGTTATGTAAGTTCTCATCAACCACTTATATTGGAGGAGTTTCATCCTTGTATTAATTGATTGTCTTTGGGCTTTTAAACATGCAGTTTCCCAGTCCACCTCCTGTATCTCCTCTTGGATGTCAGCCCTCCATCCGTCCAACTTGTCAGTGGCAGATTCCCCATCATGTGTTAACAGAGCTGTATAAACTGAAGAGATATGACCTCTGCCCACTGGCTTTTGAAGTATGACATTCTCCAAGTGTGATAATGGTGGCTCAAATACAATCTGTTTATATTTTGACATAATGAAATGTTTAACTTGTAGATATTTAAAAAAATGTTTTTTGGGGATGCTGTATATTTGGCATAGCTGATCAAATGTAAGAAGGTTGCCATCCTTATAAAGATCTGCCACCTTCTGTACACCTTTATCTGCCCAGATTTTGAAACCCCCATCCGCTCTTCCTGCTTTAAAACATGTGTTGCCCCAAAGAGGTGAAAAACGAGAGATAGAAGACCTATCTCCCATATACTGATGGGCCCTATACCAAACATCTATTGTGTTTTTTAAAAAAGGGTTATTTGTCATTTTTTTTAAATTGCTCAGGCTTGCAGAATATAAATACAGATTTAACTGAAGATTTGTTACTGATGTTTGTTCAATTTGTAACCAGGCCGGGGGTGTCTCAGTGGAAAAGTAGAACATGGCTGAGCGCAGTTGTGCAGACCAGTAATACAGTCTAAGATTAGGGAGTTGTAACCCCCCTCTTTCATATGGTAGG
Organism: Perissodus microlepis; assembly: GCF_051167445.1. Lineage (NCBI taxonomy): Eukaryota > Metazoa > Chordata > Actinopteri > Cichliformes > Cichlidae > Perissodus > Perissodus microlepis. The sequence goes on from NC_140462.1 coordinate 21,470,377, forward strand.
TACAACAAGCGAAGTCTTAGTCTAGGTTTTTTATTATTCCAAATAAATCTATTAAAGATACCGTTTAGTTTATCAAAGAATTCTTTTGGAAGAGGCAGAGGAAGTGACTGGAAGAGATATAAAAATTTGGGCAATATATTCATTTTAATCATGTTTATACGGCCAATCACTGATATGGGCATTGTCATCCATTTATTTAGAGATTCCTCCACTTCACTAATCAGAGGATCATAGTTTGTTGCTACAATGGTATCAATGTCTGGGGTGATTTTAACTCCAAGATACACAAATCCTTCTTTTGCATTAATAAACGGGGTTTGTATAATAGGATTTAGCCTTTCATCCTTGTTCAGAAATAGGATTGAGGATTTTGAATCATTTATATTATAGCCAGAGAATTGTCCGAATAACTCCATTTGTTGCATTAATTTTGGTATACTAATGGACAGCCTAGTCAGAAACACTATCAGGTCATCAGCATACAATCTATGCTCCTGATCTCCTAACTGGACACCAAATATGTCAGTTCTCATTCTAATTGTCATCGCCAGGGGTTCTATAGCTAAGATAAATAGCATTGGAGATAATGGACACCCCTGGCGAGTGGAACGCTCCAATGTAATAGGGTTAGAAACTATGTTATTTGTTAAAACACTAGCTTTGGGATTTGTATACAAAAGTTTAACCCATTTGAGAAAATTGTTTCCAAATCCATATCTTGGGAGAACAGTAAATAAATATGACCACTCTATCCTGTCAAAAGCTTGACGAGCGTCAAGTGATAATAATGCTGTATCTTTAGCATCAAATTTCTCGTGAATTATATTTAGAACCGTTCTTATATCGTGAAACCCTTGACGTTTTGGCACAAAGCCATTTTGATCATTATGAACTAAATGTGATATATAGGGGTCTAATCTCCTTGCTAAAACTTTACAAAGTATTTTAGTGTCAACCCCCATCAGACTTATTGGTCTAAATGATGAACGCTCTGCAGGGGGTTTGCCAGGTTTCAGTATCAAAGTAATCATTGCCTGTCTCAGAGTGGGTGGGAGAGCTTCATTTTGATACGCTTCTTCATACATGTTAAAAAGTGGAATTAATAATTTGTCTTGGAAAGTTTTATAAAATTCAATCGGAAAGCCATCTGGCCCAGGTGCTTTACCACTGTTAATGCTTTTGATAGCCTGTGATATCTCTTCAGTAGTTAGACGTCTGTCTAATTCCTGCTTTGTGTTTTCTGTTAGCGTCTGAAACTGAAGTTGATCTAAGAATATGTCCTGTTCTTCTGAGGTTTGAGCACATTCTGATTTATACAATTTTTCATAAAATTCTCTAAAGCTGTCATTAATTTCCAATGGATCTACTGTTACATTCCCTGAAGAGGTCTTTATACTATTAATTGCCCTTTCACTCTGCATTTTCTTAATTCTCCATGCCAAAAGTCTACCTGCTTTCTCTCCTTGGTCGTAATAAGATTGCTTCAGCCACATTAGACTTTTTGCTGCTGCATCAGATGATAATTTATTATATTCAGTTCTCAGACGTAGCAACTCACTTTGTTTTGTTGAGTCATCGCTAACGTTTAAGTCTAATTCCAAAGATTTAATCTGTTTATCTAGGGTTTCCATTCGCTTTCTTTGCTGTTTATTCTTTGTACTCATAAAGCTAAGAATTTCACCTCTAATATATGCCTTGAATCCTTCCCATCTCACTGAGGCACAAGTTTGATCTGTATTTAACTCAAAGTAATTTTCTATTTTCTCCTCTATAAATTTAACAAATTCAGAATTCTGCAGCCATTTTGTTTGAAACCGCCAGTGAGGGGGGTTATGGATAAACTTTCCTAGATGGATACTCAGTGAGATAGCTGCATGATCACTGATGACTATGCTATCATACTTACACTGTTTGATCCTTGATAAAAGTTCTCTTGAGACAAGAAAGTAATCTATACGTGAGCGGGATTTATGTATACTTGAATGACAGGAGAATTCTATTTTATCAGGATTTTGTTCTCTCCACACTTCTACCAAGTTGATATCTGATATAAATCGATTTATTAGTTGTCTAGTTTGTGCTTTATATGTATCTGAACCTGTTGAGCGATCCATACTCGGATTGAGAGTACAGTTAAAGTCTCCTCCAATTATATACAGTCCTTGCAAAGCAGATACAGTAAGAAACAGATCTTCAAAAAATTTGGGCTTATTTTCATTTGGGCCATAGAGACTCACCAAGTTTAAAGTAATAGAAAGGATGGTACCCTGAGTGATTACGTACCTACCAGCAGGGTCTTTTATTATTTTCGTCATTTTGAATGGTATGCTTCTATGAATCAAAATAATTACACCTCTTGCATAGTTATTGTATGATGCGTGGATCACCTGGCCAGGCCATCTGTTCCTCACAGACTTTAGTTCACAGTCTGTCAGATGTGTTTCTTGAAGAAAAACTATTTTTGATTTCAATTGCTTGATCCTGCTTATAACCTGTTTCAGTTTGATTAGTTTCCTGAGACCCCGGACATTCCAACTAGTGACTTTTATGTCAGAGATATTGCGGGTGTTTAGTTGGTCCATACTTGGAGTTTTCATTCTGTAATATTAAGATAACAACTCGTGATGCTGATGTTGAGTAAACAAAAGTGACAAGTAAACTTTGAATAAAATAAAATAGAGAAATAAATAGAGAAAAAAAACCCTGGCATTGACCCATAACACTTAAAGTCCCCCCCCCCCCCCCCCCCCCCTTCCCTTACTCAGAGTAGTAAACTAGGGGCTGTGCTATTCCACTACAAAGGGGAATAGCTGAACTATAAGAACCCAACCCAACTAAAGCAACAGTGGTGTCAGTCAACCATGCATACACCATATTCAAACATAACATAAACATAACAAACCCATATGTGTTAACATATCAGACTAGCCACTAAATCAGAATAATTCCATGGCAGTGTCCTTTTTGTAACTTACAGAATCCCGGATAAAAGTTTAACCAAAGTAGGTAACATTGTTGTTCAAGAGGGAGAAAGAGAGAAAAAGGAAAAACAAACAAACAAAAAATTACGTTTGTAGTGGCGTTATTAAAACGTAATGGAAAATTTTCAAGCTCTAAAAAAGAAAAAAAAAACTTCCTGTGTCCAATAACATGACAAGTCAATGAGTAGCAAAAAGCCAAATATTATAACTGAGCGAAAACACAGATTTTTACAGCTCGTCTATTAGTTATGAGCAGCTGATTCTGCAGTTCAGGGAGTGAAACGCTCACCGCTACAGTTAGTCCTGTCCAGTGTGTCTACGGTGGAAATCCTTGGCCTCCTTTGGAGATGAAAACAGGCGTATCTTCCCATCGTGGAGGATCCTCATCTTGCATGGATTATATTGAAAACCGCGGAACACTCCTTCGTCGGCAAACACTTTTCTGATCGCGTTGAACTCGGTTCGCTGCCGGATGGTCTCAGCTGAGAAATCTTGGGCAAAAAAGAGTTTGTTTCCGTCGTGCTCGATGTTACTGTGTTTTGTGGAGCGGAAAACAAACTCCCGATCTTGGAAGTCCAGGAATCGGATAAGGACAGCTCTGTGTTGGATTGGCTTTGGAGGTGCTAGGGTGCGGTGAGCCCTCTCAATAACGAACGATCTATCGGTCTCAAGCCAGCGCGGTAACATCTCCCTTATAAACTCCAGCAGTGGCCGCTGACCCTCGGCGCCCTCCCGGAGGCCAAATAGCCGCAGGTTCTTCCTTCGGCCCCGGTTCTCCAGGTCGTCGGTTTTTGCCTCCAGGTAGGATATCCGCTTCATGGCATTGCTGAGATCGGCCACGCTCTTTCCCAGGAGCTCCTCTGCCGACATTATTCTATTTTCAGCTTCCTCCAGTCGTGTAGCATTTGCAGCAACATTTTGCTTTACCTCCGTCATGTTTGTCTCCAAAGCAGCAACTGACTTCGTCATTTCGCCCATACGGTTATCTATGCTGTCCAGTTTAGTTCCGAATACACTAAACTCGGAGCGCAACGACCGAAGTTCAGCTAACACCGTGCTAAGGTCACCCATGCTACTAGCGCTAGCAGCTCCCTCGCTGTTTTCAGGCGTTGCCAAAATATCGGTTTTAACTGGTTTTTGGGAACCGCGTTTTCGGGTGAAAATATCACAGTCCTTGAGATTAGTCGTTTTTGACATTTTCCAATAGCAGTTAAGTTTCTAGTTTTGGGTTGTTCTGGGTTTTTAATGCAGGTTACACGGAGCAACCAATTTATGCAGCCATCTTGGTCCGTGGCTCCATAGCGCCCCCAGCTAGCTCATACATTTACTATTTTAAGGCTGAACTGTTGAAGTCATTATTTATAATATTATTATTATTACACTGAAAAAAAAAAAGGGATTGGCCATCTCTTGGATTTATGTGAGCATCTTGCGTGTATTCAACACAATTGTCTCATGCTTTAAAGTGAAGTGTAACTATATAGTGTAGAAACTACATGATATGCAGAGGGTATATTAAATTGTTCATATCATGTTGTGAAGTAAGTCAATAATATAGCAATGTTAAATCTCGCAACGCTGCATGTGATTTCATCTCGATGGCTTTGGATCGTGGTTTGAGGAAGGCATCCATCTCAGTCAAGTCAAGCAACAGAAATTGGGTGGTTGTTACATTAAAAAAGTCTAACTTGTAATTTGAACAAAATAATTTCATGTTTCTATGGTGAACATAATTAAATCATGTAGGATTTGTATGAAATTCAACAACTTAATTTATTCTTGTTGAGATGACATGATACAATCTAGTAAGAGTGGTTAGTTGCTGGACTCATGAAATTCACAAGATCACATGAGATTTCAAACTTCAGGAAAATCACTGGAGAGGAAGACAACTACACACACCACGTGTATGCTATTGCTAATTATCGTGGTTTATCATCTTTCCTATTGAATGATTAAAATATTCCAGGAGTTCAACTTACTTCATCTAAACATGTTTCAATCATGTTTAATCAACACAAAATGCACAGGTTTATTGAATATGAATAAGTTGTGTTGATTTAACTAAGTTGTTTAAGTTTCTGCCAAAGCAAAACAATTGTGCGCAACCAATGTCCACTATTGAATTAAGTAAATCCAACATGGTCTTTTTTCAGTGTAGTTCCTTGAAAAGCCTTCCGTTATGCTTCAGCGAGAACACTGACAGAGACTAGAAAGAGAGCTCTTTTTTCATACATATTAGCTTCTCTTTTCTGGCACCCTGTTAAATCCAAAACTGAATTTAAAATATGACACTGATTATTAAATAGGCACTGATTATTCAACATTTTGGATGTGAGGTGCAGGATTTTGGGAATGGATGGCAGAGCCTTCAGCCTGCAGGTCTTTCTACTATAGAACCTGCTCCCATTTTGGATATCAGAGACAGAAAATTCATTGATTTGGCTTTATAGTTATGGTTAGTGACCTTGGACCATCCTTTAGTTATGCTACTATCTATTACTTACTAACTATTTTATTTAATTAATAGTAATTATTAAAAACTGATTCTTCCACAGATGCTGTTTTTGTCCTGCCTCTCTCTGCTCTCTTCTTCTCCCCCTCAACCCTAACTTGAACATTTTTCCTCCTACTGTTGCCAAGTGATTGCTCATAGGGAGTCATGTGACTGCTGGGGTTTCTTTCTAATTTTGTAGGGTCTTTACATTACAATATAAAGTACCTTGAGGTTACCATTATTGTAAAAATTGCACAGTGCACGTAAAATTGAATTATTTGCTAAACGTAAACTGAATCCACAAAAACACATTATGCATGCACAACAATCAAGGAACAAACACAACTACAATAATTATCCTCCTAAGACCCGAACTCTTTCATGACATGCTTTTTAAATTTCTTTTTGCTATTTGGGCTGATTGGGGCCTGATGAATGCAAAAACAAAGAATGATCTTTTTACCTGATGTAGAAAAATGATGGCCACATATTAGGACATTCGTTTTAAATTTCGATAGACCACTATAAAGTCACAAGTAAGTAATGATGTGCAAAACTCTTTATTTTTTGTCTGAACACAGCAGCAAATTTCCTGAGTACAAAAAGAAAATTAGAAACAACAGTTGTTCCCCTTTGAGCAATATGGCTCATTTGAAGTTACAGGAAGACAGATGTCTGTAACAAAGTCCAAAAAGTAATAGAATTCTGAACATTGGATGTAGCAGGAAACCTAACACTTCAAAACTGCTACTTCAAATTTTTTTCCCCATTTTTACACCTATGTGTGAAAGGCTGTGTAACAGTTGCGATCTGCCTGTAAGCAGAGGAACACCTTGCATGTAACACACTGTACTCGAGTTTTCCCTGAGCAGCCTTTTGCTCTGCAGCATGCTGCATTCTTCAATTTTGCCACCTCTGGCAGATGTGCATTAGCCTTCCTGCGGAATGAGACATGGGGCACTGCCTTCACTGGACGCCTTTTCCCTTGGACTAACACATCTGGGTCATCTTCCTGCGCTGAAAAGTCAGAGCTGCCATTGGCATACTGAGCCAAGAAGGTCATGGCCACTTCCATGCGAAATTCAAGAAACTGCATGATGTCCTTCTTTGGTGTGCCACGTACAGTAAGGTCTTTGCGGTACAGTAGCTGTTGGCTAAAGCCAGATCCATAAAGTGCATTAGCATCCGCAGTGTCCATTTCTTCGTACGGCCACTCATGCGATAGTAACTCATTCTATCGACAAGGTCAACTCCACCCATCTTGGAGTTGTATTCACGGACAATACTTGGTCGCGAGATGGTCACATATCGTTTTAGTTTTTTGTCCCATCTCTGGCAGGTGTCTTCTGGCTCGCTAGCATGAACAGCAGACATCATCAATACGGGTTTATTGTCATACCACTTCACCACACAAATCTTTCCATCCTCAGTGGTAACTTGTGCTGAGGTCCCTCTTCCTTTCTTTTTCATTGCTTTTTCATTTGGTAGCTTCTGTAATGCTGCAGCGACCCGGTTCTTCATAACTGTACCAGTTACATACATCTGCTTCTTCGTCATGAGTTCCACACCTCACACACCCCTGTGGTGCACCACAGGGGTGTGTACTGAGCCCTCTCCTGTACTCACTCTACACCTATGACTGCACAGCCACTAACAACTCCAACATCATTGTGAAGTTTGCGGATGACACTACAGTGGTGGGTCTTATCACCAACAGTGATGAGACGGCTTACAGGGAGGAGGTCAGCGCCCTGACCCACTGGTGTCAAGACAACCATCTCACCCTCAACGTCGCAAAGACAAAGGAGTTGATAGTGGATTTCCGGAGGTGCAGAGAAGTACACACCCCCATCACCATCAATGGCGCTGCTGTAGAGAGAATGAGCAGCTTCCGGTTTCTTGGTGTACATCTGGCTGAGGATCTTACGTGGTCAGTACACATAAACAAAACAGTGAAGAAGGCGCAGCAGCGCCTCTTCTTTCTCAGGAGACTGAAAAGATTTGGCACGAGCCCCCGCATCCTCAGGACCTTCTATTGCTGTGCCATTGAGAGTATCCTCACTGGATGCATCACCACCTGGTACGGAATCAGCACTGCTTACAACCGCAAAGCTCTCCAGAGAGTAGCGCGGTGCTCTGAACGGATAATTGGAGGTGAGCTTCCCTCCCTCCAGGACATCTACAGGAAGCGGTGCCTGAGGAAAGCGGGGAGGATCATCAAGGACTCCAGTCACCCCAGCCATAAACTGTTCAGACTACTTCCATCAGGAAGGAGGTTCTGCAGTATCCGGTCCCGTACCAGCAGACTCAGAGACAGCTTTTTCCATCAGGCCATCAGACTGCTGAACACGTCATAGACACCTCACCTTCACTTACCAGAACTTCAACATTATGCACTACATACTGTACATTAATGCCACTGTTTTGCACATGTCTCAACCAACTCTGTATATTTTTTATATATTTTATTTTATTGTTTACTCTATTTAATTTGTAAAATATGTATATACACACACACACACAAACACACATAGAAAAACATATTTAGTATACACATCCAGTAATGCATATACTATTATATATTGTACATATATTTATTAGTCTCAGATTTAGCCATTCTTATATTTTGCTTGTTTTACGTTATTGTATTTTTGCACAACTCTGTTGCTTGTGAAGCTCGCACACAAGAATTTCACTCACATGTACTGTACCAGTGTAACTGCACATGTGATGTGACAATAAAAGTGATTTGATTTGACCTTGGATGGACATGAAGAACCGATCACAGTAAACCTTTGTATTAGGATGCAGCGTTTGAGACAGACGATCTATGACCAAGCCTCCCAAACCCAGATCCCCTGGTTCTTCAACCTGCTCAAGGAGTGCAGGAATTTTTAATATTGTACATTTATTATTTTGCAGTGTACTGCTCATAGCTCAGATGTGTTTACATTACATTGTTTTTGTTTTCAAATTTGTCAAACTGAGCACTTGGTGCAGCAGTTGAGCACACTGTTACTTTCTATTATCTCAACAACTTTAACGTCCCATGAGTTCAAATGACTGCTCCCTGGTTCCGACCAGAAGCTTCTGTTTTTTTTGTCTATCATCTCTGTAAGGACAATGATTAGGAACACAACTGACTTTTTAATTGCCTTATTCAGTGACATTTTGTGTCTCACATCAACAGATTTTAATGCCTTTTCATGCTCTTTCAACACTGTTAATTACCTGACACCAAATAAAGAGAAAGACTATACTTGGTATGGCATAATCAGTCTTTCAGTCCATAACACTTAGGATAGGAGTTTGTTTTCTTCTTTTTGTCCCCATGCATTCAAAATGAATCCAGCATCCTTGTGATCACCTCAGGTACACAAAATAAAATAAAAAACTATCATCTAATAATGCAGTCCCGTTCTTAAAAGGATTTATTCATCATATAATGAATTCTGAGATGTCTGGGCTTAAATGAAAAAAAAAAAGTGATCACTTTTACCTAAAACTGCCAATTATGTCATTTTGGCGTCATAGAAATCAATGCAAAGTCAGTCTGGTTGCCTAGAAACACGTGTTCTTCTAAACACTTATTGTTTAGGCTGCTACTACATTAGCCAGAACTAGCTAGATGTGACTGATAGATAAATATAAATTATATGTGAACAATAGCTAGATAAAGATGATTGCATGGGTTCATGGGTTGCAGATATAAGAAGGGGGGGCAGAGTGTGTGATTGGACAATATAACCTGATGAAGGTCAAAGGTTGTCACTTGTATGTCAAACTAAAAACTTGGAATAATCTGGAATACTTTCACACTGTTTTTTGCCAATAGTGTGTTGTTTATATCAAGTAATATACAAAGCATAAAGTCATTCATACCAGAGTAGCCAGAGAGGATAATATATACTTAAATATATAACAGTGGAGTTCTGAAGATTTCCCTGGTGGTGAAGATCATGAGTCATCCTCGATCCCTGCAATGAGCTCTGGTCTTCCTGATGTTTCTGAAATGATGCCTCTCTCTGTGGGTCAACAGAACATCTGGCACAGGACAGCTGCGGTAAAAGAAAGGGAGAAAGTTGCTCCAAACATCTGGACCCAGGAAACTCAGCTTGGCCCTGATGGTCTCACTCACTATAGTTTCTCCCCAGGGTGGATGTAGCTGTTAATAATAATGTGGACTCTAATATTAAATGAAAATAACAAATTACACTTCTGTGAAACCTGCTGCTGATGTTTTTATTTAAAGTTTCCATGTTAGCAGGCTGTGGAGTGCTCTGTGAGTGTAATGGTTCTAAAACTGTTTAAATCTTCAGTTTTATATCATCCTCAGTCTTATGTTAAAATCTCAAAGGACAGCATTATATTTTTGATATTAACAGTCACTCTGGGCCTCTATGGGGTGTGCAGCTGATCTCATCTCTGTCTAAAATGGATAACAAAAACAAAGTAATGCCGAATCATTTAAATATACAGAATATTAAAGTAACAGGTGTCTAGCATGATCAACTAGCTAGCAACAAGCCTCTAACACAGTGCATATGCTAACAGCTAATCAAGCAAAAAAAATTAACAACAGAAGGATTTTAGATGTTGTAGAACTATAAGATGATAAGCTGTGTGTCTTTTTTCATTTCATTTCATATTCACCTTAATTTAACGAGTCGTCAGTTGCAGTAAACCCATCAGTAGATAAACTTTAACAGCCTAGCTACATGAAAAGTGCAGGGGGGATTGTTCGGGGTCAACCCCGGGCGGGGCAGACGCTCCACCTAAAGTCACTACTGATGATGACGATGATCCCCTTAAACCAGGGGTGGCCAACCCGCGGCTCTCGAGACGCATGCGGCTCTTTGCCTGGTTTCATGCGGCTCTTACGTTCATATCAAAGTTTGTGTTTGTGTTTTGTGTTTTTTTTTTTGTGGTGTTGTTTTAAAATGTGCACGTTCGCTTCGCTTGAGTTCAATACGGTATTTTCATCAAATGGCCATGTGTGTGAGATGAAAATACTGCAAAGTTTCCCAGTAGGAGCAAGTTTGCCCTTAAAATGGCAAGGAAAAAATGCACAGCAAAAAGAAAATATGAAGATGAACACAGGACGTTTTTAACAGAGTGGGAGAGTTTATATTTTTTTGTTGAACGCAATGGCAAGCCATTCTGCCTTATATGTCAGACGTCATTAGCGCATTTCAAAGCTTCAAATCTTCAGCGCCACTTCAGCTCACTCCATGCTAACATTGACCAGAACCATCGACCCAAAAGGGACTGAACTTCGCAAGCACGAGTTGGCCACTTTGAAAAGTCAGCAGATACAGTTTTTCCAAAAATTTACGAAGCGGTCAGAGACCATAACGCTCGCATCCTATCAGCTGGCTTGGAACATTGCACGGGCTAAAAAGCCATACAATGAAGGGGAGTTCGTTAAAAAATGCCTCAGTGACGTTGTTGAAATCTTGTCTCCTGAAAACGACAAATTAAAACGCATGGTATGAGACGTCCAACTGTCCCGCCACACCATTGAACACAGAATATCGGACATTAACACGGCTATTGAAACACAGTTGCACTCTGACCTTCAAGCATGTGAGTATTTTAGTGTCGCATTGGATGAGAGTTGTGATATACAAGACAAGCCTCAGTTGGCAATATTTGCACGGTCTGTGTCAAACGATTGTGTGATCAAAGAACTCCTGGATATTGTGCCATTAGAAGACAGAACCCGTGGCACAGATGTGAAAGAAACCATGATGGCTGCATTAGAAAAAGCAAATCTGCCCATAATGAAATTAACTGCAATAGCCACGGATGGCGCACCAGCCATGATGGGATCTGTGAACGGGCTTGTGGGGCTGTGCAAAGCTGACCGAACTATTCCTGACTTTTGGAATTTCCACTGCATCATCCACATGGAGCAACTCGTGTCTAAATCATTGAATTTAGATAACGTCATGAAGCCTGTGATGGAAATCGTCAACTATATCCGCACACATGCGCTTAACCACAGTCAATTCAAGAATCTCATCACTGAGCTGGACCAAGGGCTTCCAGGTGACCTGCCGCTGCACTGCACTGTGAGGTGGCTGTCAAAAGGCCAGGTACTCTCTCGCTTCTTTGAGCTTTTGGATGCCGTGAAACTGTTTATGGAAGAGAAGGACAAGGACTATCCCGAGCTCTCGGACCTCAAGTGGATTATGGATCTGGCCTTTTTGGTCGACATGCTGTGTCACTTGGACAGACTGAACCTGACCCTGCAGGGTAAGTTAAAAATGCTGCCTGACCTGGTGCAAAGTGTGTTTGCGTTTGTCAACAAACTGAAGCTGTTCAAGACACATATTCAAAAGGGAGATTTAACGCATTTTCCCACTCTGCTAAAAGCCAGCGGGCAAGTCACCAGCGCTGCCCTAATTAAGCAAAGAGCCAGATATGCAACGCTGATTGAAAACTTGCACGAAAGCTTCGTGACCCGGTTCCATGATCTACAATTGAAAAGGCCACAGATTACGTTCCTCGTCGACCCATTTAATGCAGAGACCGGCTGTTTGAAAGTCCCGCTAGTCACAGATGAAGCTGCGGCTGAGTTGGAGATGATCGATCTTTGTGAGGAGGACCAATTGAAACCTGCTTTAAGGGAAGGGACCATTGAGTTCTGGAAAAGTGTGCCAATGGAAAAATACCCCAATGTCAAACGGGCTGCGCTTAAGATACTGTCAATGTTTGGGTCAACATACGTCTGCGAGTCTGTGTTTTCCACCCTAAAACGTGAAATCAAAGCATCGATCTGTTCTGACTGACACTCATGTGAAAGAATTGCTTCGAGTGGCAACAACGGAATACAAGCCAGATTTGAAGAGGATTGTTCAAGGCAAGGAATGCCAGAAGTCCCATTAAACAACATGCATTGTAAAAGTAAATGCTATTGTAGATTATTATATTTTTGTTTGTGGACTTGGTTGAACTGAGAGTTTGTGTGTGTGAGACAGTGCACACAATTGTTGAAAATGACTGGCCTGTGGTTTTAGTACTGTAGGAGTCATTATCATGTTGGTGTGTGACATTTACAATAAATCTGGCTGAGCAGAATGTGTGTATTTTGTGTGTGTGTGTGTGTGTGTGTGTGAATGTGTGTGTGTGTGTGAGAGAGAGAGAGAGAGAGAGAGAGGGAGGAAATGATGGGTGATGTTCATGTGTGCCCATGCGTATGATGTGGCTCTTTGCGGTAACACAGTAAAAAAAAAAAGTGGCTCTTGGTCTCTGACTGGTTGGCCACCCCTGCCTTAAACTAATCTTTAGTTTTAGTGTCCTTATTTTCCTGTGAGGTATTTTTTCTGTTATTGGTTAGCTAACATAAAATAATGTAATTCTATGACCTCAGTCAGCCAACCAGCCTGGTGATGTAACCTTCTGTACTGTACATAATGTTCTTCTTCTAAAATAATTGAATTATTCAGTCAATTATTGTGCTGTTTTTTATTAGTAAATTCTGAAATATATGTTACTAATGCAATCTGTGTCCCCTTACATCTGGCGTAAAAATGACAGTGTTTCATAAAAAGAACATCATAGTTAAACACTGTGACGGTAGTGTGATAGTGTGGGGCTTATTATGTAGCAAGACAATGAAAAACAGCAGCGGTTTCACCTCTTAATGGTTAGAACAAACACCAAAATTAAGGTTTTGAAGAGGTTCAGAGAAGTTTGGACTTTTTACAGTTACAATGAGTACAATTGCAGATACTCCCTGAACACCATTATTGCATTAAGCCATAGTCTGAATAACCGCCTGTCCTTTATTCACCCAAATCCTGTTGTAAATAATCCTGTTATTGTAGGCTCTACCTTACAATGTAAAGCACCTTGAGGAAACTGTTGTTGTGATTTGGCGCTGTATAAATAAAATTGAGTTGAACTGAACTGAAGTGAATAAGTCTTCCAAATTTGTTTGTCGGTGGTCTGAGTCTACTCTGTCATAGTTTTACAAACGACTCCAAACTACTTAATCCCCCAAAACTTTGCAGAGACTTTGCAGACTTTTGCAATAATTTGCAATGATTAAAATAGTCACAGTTTGGCAAATAAGTCTACTCTGTTTTAGTAAAGTTATTAAAAGTGTTGACAGCTAACACTTAAACAGCAGTAACGTGAATAGAGTGTTGTACAGCTTTTATCATGGTCTGCTACACACACTTTATATTCTGTAACATAGCCTCACCTGCTTTATCCCTCATTTATCATTCTACAGTGTTCAACTTACACTGTCATTTATCATTCAGTGAGTGGAGAGGAAGAACTGTTAGTTCTCAGTCTTGTTCCATTACGGCAGAATGTGCTGAGTATAATTTAACATTAATGAGCCACATTGTGTGTGTGTGTGTGTGTGTGTGTGTGTGTGTGTGTGTGTGTGTGTGTGTGTGTGTGTAATCTTCTGCCCTCTCTTGTTCTCGTACACCATGTGACCCTGGTTTCCTGCGCAAATGTGTGCGTGCATGTGCATTCCTTACTGATTTTGTATTAACCAGCTAATAAAGGATTTGCGGTTCCAGATGGGAAGACACAGTTTGACTTCCTGATTCATGATCTGTCACATCCACTTTACCTTTCACCACCTCTCAGCTGAGACGTGGGGCTCAGGCATGGCTTCAAGTGACCAACAGGCCTTAAAAGAATTTTAAGACTTCTCTTCCATTTCAGTGCCTAAACTTTTTAAGGTTCAGAAAGTCCTTTTTGCCTTTTCTTCTCATCATCAAGGATGACTTAGACTTCACAGCTTTAATGCCAAAAACGTTTCAAAAAATTATTGTTTAAAATATTTTCACTTTAAACATGAAAATAATTTTTTAATACTGTATCTCTGTAGCCATGTTACTGAAATGGTTTAAAGCTCTGGATCATTGTGTGCCTGTGAGCACACATGCAAAGCAGTGCTGAATGTGAATCACTGTGAATAATGTTTAGGCACAGAACTGGACTGGAGCCAAAGACCATGCCAGGCAGGCACATGGCTAAGAGTGCTCGAGCACCTGCTCCTCTGCCCCTTGACGTCCAAAGTGCCCTTGTGTCAAGACTTTATGCATTAAGTAGGCTCATATAAAGTGGGACATTTAACAATTTAACAAAGACTTTAAATAGAAATAACATCACTAGCATGGAGGTATACCAAAGTCAATTAGATTTATTTAATACAGTCAGAAATGTCCTTAAGTGTTTGAAAAATGACAACCAAACTTTGCCTCTGTATACTACCACAGTGGATTTCAAAATGATTGATGTGCAGACTTTTAGTTTTAATTCAGAGGATTTAACTAAATTATTAAGTGTTTAGGAATAACTGCTGTTCCTATATATAGTGAAAGTAGCACTGTGGCGCAGTGTTTAACACTGGGTTGAAATCCACCATCTGGCCAGGGCCTTTCTGTGTGGAGTTTGCTTGTACTCCCCGTGTCTCCATGGGTTCTCTCTGGGTATTTCTCCCACAGTTCATGCACTTAGTGGGGTTAAGTTAATCGGTGATTCTAAAATTGTCAGTAAGTGTGAATGGTTGTCTGTCTCTCACTGTGTTAGCCCTGCAGCAAACTGGTAACCTCTCCCCCGCCTCTTGCTCTATGAGAGTTTAGTGATTTTAAAATTGTATAGTTCTAACTACCTCTGGATCCAACTAGTTCTAGTTTAACTCTATAATCAGGAAGTGTGCTAAGACAACACTCTTAAAATGTAAGTAATTAAGTAAATAAAGGTTAAGTGGATCTAATGTGAAGAATGACTTACATTATCACCACTTTTTGATTTTACTACTGAGACACATTTAATTGGGAACAACATCCCCCGAGAATTCCAGCTTCTGAGGTAACCTGAATATGACTGGGAAGAAGTAAAAACCAGGACCAGAACAGATTTTTTAAAATTGAATTCAAGTTGATTTTCCAACATTAATCTTCCTGCTGCGTACCTATCAACATATAACCTTCAGTGTCTGTTTTTCTTTTATTCACTTTATTGTGAGCTGTAAGAACAGTTTGTCACGGGGCATTATATTGAAAAAATAAAATATGTTGTATAGCTCTTTCCATGCCTTTTCATATGACATATTACTTAAAAAAGGTTTCTTGAATTGTCCATACTCCTCAGGAGTACTCAGGAGGAATACTTGGCTGGCTGGAGAATTGGCAGGCAGGTGGAGAGCAGGTAAGCTCTTCATTTTGCAGTGACTGAGCCAGCACACCAACAACAAGAAACTGCTCAGTTGTCTCAGTTGTCTTACAACACCAACACAAATGGTGATTGCCCTTTGATCTTCGCTGCCTTGAAGGAAAAGTAAAACAAACATGGATAATATATATAACAATAAATAATGTACGTAGTGATTGTTTAAAGAACAACATGAAGACACCACCCTTTAACTTACACCAGCAATTTCTTTTAGCGCTATGCACCATGTCCAGACTGTGGTGTATTCCAAGCACCTGCCTGAAGAGGTGAAGAGGAAAATCATTGTGTTCTCTATCTTGATACTTGCGCATTATTATACATTTTATCACATAAGCACTTATTCATAATGGCTCTTATCTGCACATGAGCAGATCTCAATCAGCCTTCTCTCTTTAGAAAACGTATCCATGGTTAGATAAAAACCTCCTTCTCCATCATAGTACAGTTCCAGGATGTCTGCCACTTGTCTGTGGTTGCTAGATTAATGACCTCCTTGTTCTCATTTTCCACAGTGGTGGTAGGATGCAGGACCATGATATCTTTCCTTTGAAGGCTTTAGACATTTAAAGAAAAGTAAGAAAAAGTAGGTATTGCAGTTTATCATGTCTATTTTCATAATCTTTAGCAGGAGAACAGTTTTTTCATAACTATTTCTTGATAATAAAATCTCAAGCTTCAAATTTCATAACAGGCCTGGAATTCCATATCCATCGGTAGTGTCCACTGTGACAAATCTAAACGTCAGAGAAAAGTAAATGAATTTGGGCATGATGGTGGTGGTCACCTGATGGTGACAAGAAACTTATACAGTTATGCAAGGATAGAGTTAGAAAATGTGAGCGACTGCCGCAACTGCTGTGCAAATGGATGATCACTGCTGTGGCTCTTGTAGTGATGTTGGCATCAAAGGTGCCACGCTGTCACACACTACAGTAGTCCTGAGAACATTTGTATATCTCTAAATGGCAGGTTCAAGTATGTTGCAAGCTGCCTCCAGCTGCTCTCATACAGCTTATAGACGATGGTATCTTCATGTAGAATCTGCTGAGGCTGTGCTAACATAGACAAACCAGCACTAGGACAGGGTTCTTCACGAGGGTTTTCATCAAACACAATAACAGGAAGTTGATCAAAAGTTGTGTCCTTGTAATTGCTCCTCCCAGTCTGTGGAGGCAGAGCATTAAGAGAGCATGCTCTCTCGTGAATGAACAAACAACAGCAGTGATTAATATTTCAGTGCCAGGCTACATTACAGACAAGGGAAGACAGAGCAATATGAGGAGATGATGTAAGGGGAAAAAACGTGAGGACCTAAGCACAGGTGAAAACAATAGCATAACGAGACTGGGAAATACAAGACACAACAGATAATGATTACCAAAATAACACAAGTGAGACACAACTAGTAAACTGGGAAAGAGATTGACTTAACACAGGGAAGACAGAGACAGGAGGATACTGAAAGGCAAAGATGAGACAGAAGAAGGACAGACAAAAGTCAAAGTAACAAATATTAGATTAGAAGACTCAAAGAACAACCCTAGAAAATAAACCATTAAAAAAACAAAGCAGAAGATAAACAATACTTCAAAATACAACATAACAACAAGTCAATTAATCGAAAACCAGACTCTGATTAAACAAAATGCTCAGAAACCAAAAGTAAAGATAACCTAAAATGTAAGACTTCAATAATAAGTAACGTACAAACAGAGGCTGCTGGAAAGTTAAAAAAAAAAAAACTTCAACATGACTCTCTTCTCAAAACCAAAAAGAATAGTTGATGATCAAATTCAAAGAAAAATACCAACAAGTGTGTTCTACAAGCTCTTTTGAGTTCTGGCCCTTTATTTATAATAATAACTTGGCACACACCCCTTCCCCGTTTGGAAGATGGTTATTTACACCACTCTCTTTTTTTATTTGTTCATTTTGGAATGTTAGGAGGTGAAATATATCATGGTTAAATGATAAACATGAACCCTTAAATCAGACTCACAAGCAGGCAGTAATTAAGTAGAATGAAGCTTTTATTGTGGGTGAAAAAAGAATCATCCAAAAGGCAGACAAAAACCAAACCTATGAAAAACAGGGGACATACTAGGGGGTAACCCCGGGAGCATGGGGACAACAGTAAAAAATAATTATATGACATGACAATGAACAAAAATAAACTCAGGGAAATTTAAGAATTCAGGAAATAAGAGGAGGGGAAGAAATCTGAATACATAACATAGAAAGGTGACCAAGAGTTAAAAAAAATAGAGGAGTAAATAACATAACAGGAACATCCAACACTGTGTCAAAGGCTAGACAGGATACAAAGAACATGAGGGAAGCAGAAAGTATAATCAGAAATCAGAATCAGAATCGTGTTTATTGGCCATGTATATGTGCAGACACATACAAGGAATTTAGATGGTGACTCTCAGCACAACAATGTAAATCACACACACACACACACACACACACGTGTCTATATATACATTACACATGCATACACATACATACACAAAGCTGTGTAAACCAACTATAAATAACCAAATAATCTAAACTTATATACATAAAATACAAGATGATAGAAATGAAATGAGGTGGAATGAATACCACAGAATGTACATAAGGTGCAGTTGCAGTCTGCTAGTGGGAGCAGTGTGACAGGTCAACTGTTTAGGAGGGAGATGGCGAGGGGAAAGAAACTGTTCCTATGTCGGGTGGTCCTGGTCTGCAGGCTTCTATACCGTCTGCCAGAGGGCAGCAGATCAAAAAGTCTGTGTCCAAGGTTTTGGGGGGTCTGCGATGATTTTCCCTGCCCGTTTCCTGGTTCTTGAGAGGTACAGGTCCTGGATGGAGGTGCCGATGATCCTTTCTGCTGCCCATACAGTCCGCTGCAGTCTGCTCCTGTCCTGTTTAGTGGCTGCACAATACCAGACTGTGATGGAGGAGCACAGGACAGACTCAATGACCGCAGTGTAGAACTGGATCAGCAGCTCCTGTGGAAGACTGTACTTCCCCAGTTGTCTCAGGAAGTACATCCTCTGCTGTGTCTTTTTGAGGATGGAGTTGATGTTGGTCTCCCACTTCAAGTCCTGGGAGATGGTGGTACCCAGGAACTTGAAGATCTTCACAGTCAACACCGGGCTGTCTGATATGGTGAGGGGGAGCAGTGTTGAGGGATGTCTCCTGAAGTCCACTGTCATCTCTACAGTCTTAAGCTTGTTCAGCTCCAGATTGTGCTGACTGCACCACAGTACCAGCCGCTCAACTCCCCGCCGGTATGCAGACTCATCACCATCCTGAATGAGGCCAATGATAGTGGTGTCATCTGCAAACTTCAGGAGTTTAACGGCCGAGTTCTTAGAGGTGCAGTCATTAGTGTAGAGGGTTAACAATACTGAGGGACCGAGTTTCAGAGGTGATCTCCCCCAGCCTCACTTGCTGCTTCCTGTCTGTCAGGAAGCTGGTGATCCACTGACAGGTAGCTGGTGACACGCTGAGCTGGGAGAGTTTGGAGGAGAGAAGTTCAGGCACGATGGTGTTAAAAGCAGAAAAGTCCACAAATAGGACCCTGGCATAAGTTCCCAGGCGGTTGAGATGTTGCAGGATGTAATGCAGCCACATGTTCTCTGCATCATCCACCGACCTGTTTGCCCGGTAGGCAAACTGCAGAGGGTCCATCTGGTGGCCTGTAATGTCCTTCAGATGGGTTAACACCAGTTGTTCAAAGGATTTCATGACCACAGACGTCAAGGCGACAGGTCTGTAGTCATTCAGTCCTGTAATGGTGGGTTTCTTGGGAACAGGGATGATGGTAGAGCGTTTGAAGCAGGAGGGAACTTCACACAGCTCCAGGGATCTGTTGAAGATGCGGGTAAAGATGGGAGCCAGCTGTTCAGCACAGGTTTTGTGGCAGGAGGGTGAGACACCATCTGGCCGGGGGCTTCTGATTCTGAAATAGTCGGCTCACATCCTCAGTGTGTATTCTGAGTTTCAGGGAGGAGGAAAGGGGGGTGAGAGGTGTGATGGAGGTCGTTGAGTCTGGATTGGGGAGGGTGGGGGTTGTCGTTGAGACTGGATTGGGGAGGGTGAGGGGGAAGGGGGGAGGGGTGGGAGGTGTGTTGGGGTCAGTGTCTGAAACAATGTCTCTGGGGAGGAGAATCTGTCCGTCTCAAACCTGCAGCAGAATGTATTTAACTCATTGGCCAGGTCTTTGTTTGCTTCAACAGTGGGTGTGGAGCGTTTGTAGCTGGTGATTTCCTGCAGGCCCCTCCACACTGACGCAGGGTCGTTGGCTGAGAGCCGTTCTTTCAGCTTCTGGGAGTAGATCCATTTAGCTGTTTTGATCTCCTTGGTCAGTGTGTTCCTGGCTTGCTTGTACAGGGCCCTGTCACCACTTCTGTAGGCGTCCTCCTTGGCCTTATGAAGATGTTGGAGTTTAGGCGTAAACCATGGTTTATTGTTGTTGTATGTGTAAAAGGTCTTGATTGGCACACGCACATCTTCACAAAAACTGATGTATGATGTCACAGTGTCCGTCAGCTCATCCAGGTTCTCAAAAACAGTCCAATCAGTGAGGTCAAAGCAGCCCTGTAGTTCCTGCTTTGCTGCGTTAGTCCACTTCTTCACAATTTTGACTACAGGCTTGAGTTGTTCCCTATAAACTGGAATAAGATGGACCAGGCAGTGATCAGAATGTCCCAAAGTTGCCCAGGGCACAGAGCGATAGGCATCTTTTAGAGTGATGTAACAGTGATCCAGTGTGATGTTGTCCCTGGTGGGGCAGTCTATATGCTGTCTGCATTTAGGGAGTTCATGGTTTAGGTTTGCTCTGTTAAAATCCCTAAGGACAATTGTAAAGGAATCCGGGAATTTCCTGTCTAGGGTGGTGATCTGGTCAGCCAGCTTGCACAGTGCGTTGTTCGCGTTGGCCTGTGGAGGGATGTAAACTCCGACCAGCATGAAGGAAGAAAACTCCCGCGGTGAATAAAACGGTTTACAGTTGATGAAAAAAGTTTCCAAGTTTGGGCTGCAGTATTTCTGTAACACTGTGACATCAGTACACCAACCTTCGTTAATGTAGAAGCAGACTCCACCACCCTTTGTTTTCCCTGAGAGCTCAGTTTCGTGGTCCGCCCGGTGAAGTTGGAAGCCCGGCAGATTTAAGACAGCGCCTGGGACTGAGCAAGGTTTCAGTGAAGCAGAGGGCAGCAGAGCGTGCAAAGTCGGAGATTCGCGAGGTAAATGGAGGGGAGTGCTGTGCGGAGTCTTCGCCGACGTAGTTTCACCAGCACGAGTCCCCCGTCTATGTCTCCTCCAGGAGCCACAGAGAGTTGCTGTGCCTCCAACTAAAATCTCCAAAAAACTTTCCGGGTTTGTGAAAAATGGATAAGAACTATTGTGAGACGACTGCCTGATGTTTAGCAGTTGATCTCTGGAGAAAGTGATGTGGTCTGAGTGACCAAAAGCGCAGAAAATAAACAAAAACAAGAAAAGTGTGAGAGAGCGCAGTACCGAGGCTGCCATCCGCGGCGCCATCATTTTGTAATCCACTAAACCAGGGGTCGGCAACCTGCATGCAGCTCTTTTGTCCTTATACTGTGGCTCTGGGTGGTTTGGGAAAATAAATTAGAAGTATTTAGCTGAAGTGTATTTTATTTGTGTTTAGTTCTTTTTTTTACTTGTAGTTCTAAATTGGAAGATTATTGTCATATTGAAATATAAAAATAAAATTATATTTTATTATTTTTCATCGCTCAAAATAAGCGTCACATTCGCGGAAGCCGGTATACCCGCCGAAATGCATTTATCGAGACTTTCAACCCCAGGTAAGCCAATTATGGATCTTCGGATCCACATTATGTCAGCAGCTATTCTCCACCGTGAACTATGTTGAAAACAAACACCGCTCACGCCTCAGAGATGACAGCTTACAGTCCTGCGTAAAGATGAAAGTGACTTCGTACAGCCCCGATTTGCAGACGCTGTGCGCAGAGGTTCAGGAGCAGAAGTCCCATTGTAAACATACCACGGCAAACCCGACGATGTTTCCATGAACATGCTTTTCAGCATCTCTTTATTGACCACTTTTCACACACGGTAGCTGTACGCATACAGTCGGCTGTAGCTTTTCAGCTCACAGCTCGACAACACAACCACCTTAAAGTCTGCTGCAGCAAATAGAGCACAGACTCTGAGCACAGACTGAGCACAGACACCTGATTGCCGCTCAGGTATGTCCGCCTCCCCTGCAGCGGCACAGCAGACCACGCCACACACATTAACCAGGTAAAATACATATTCAGGCAGAATTTTGCAAATATCTATTTTTCTTTTTTTTTTTTTCGCAGCATAGTGCTTTTTTTCCAAATATTTTTTAAAAGTCAGGTCAAAGGAGATATAAGGGTGGCGGCTCACAACAGTTTTTCTTTGCTACATGGATCATTTTAGTTCAGCTGGGTGTCTTTCCTTTTGTTATATTTCTTTAACCCTTTAAAGCCGGTCGGAGTTGACACGCTCCATTTTGCGTAACTATTTTTAAATCCCGGTAGCTCTGCAACCACATAAGCTAGCACAATAATTTTTTTTGCATATGAAACCGGAGGAGTTGTACTTACATCTTATGCCATCAGCTTGTCCTAGGTCACAGTTTCCTTCCACATATAGCTTTGCAAAAACTGCATAAAAAGCACTTGCAGCAACAAAAACATAATATTCCAGAAACACGCTTTGCCAATCCGATCAGCTGTTCGTAACACTTCCTACGTCCATCAGCGTGAACTATCACATGACCGCATGACCTGCCCGAAACCGGAAGTGACGTCATTTTGCGGAAATGTAGTTTTTTACCATCGTGGCCTTATGAGCCTATACTTGTGTTTTTAAAAGTTATGTTTGACTTTATGACTTTCTGTGTCGTTTCTGGGATGCTGAGGACTCATATTGCACTGCTGGAAATATTTTATTTTGATGCATATGCTGTTATTTTACAAATTTGCACTATAATATATTTTTTCGTTTTTCCTGCAGTATATGAAAATTGGTGTATCTCAAAAATAAAACTATGAAGACACTTAAAATAAATTTCCTTTGGTGGGAAACTAGTTTGTGCAACTTTTTTGTATTTACAGTTTTGAGGGATAAGCCTCTTAAATTTCTCTAACTAGAAATATATGTTAAAAAATCAAAACCGATTTTCAATTTTTTTGTAGTTTATTGCACTTTTTTGCAATTTATGTAATTACTGTGCACTTAATGCAGACATATTATTAAAATTTGGGCTATAATGGTTGTATTGATGTATAGCAACTTGAAATGCTCCAAAAAATGGCTCCAGAGCATGTAAAAATATACTATAAGCTCTGGCGGACTTGGTTCTATGGTAGGTCTTAAAGGGTTAAGAGTTCAAAATGTGTTAATTACATAAATAAAATGTAATTTTCTCTGTAGCACATGGATTTCATAAGCAACACACTTTAGTTGTTCACACAAAGCATAAAGGTAAAAAACAATATATACAGTGTTATCTTCATTTTAGATGTCAAAAAGCGGCTCCCAGTGTTTTCTTTTACGTTGAAGCCAGGTCCAAGTGGCTCTTTGGGTGTTAAAGGTTGCTGACCCCTGCACTAATCTAAGAGTATAATCAAGGAAAGCTACTACAAGAAAATAACTCAAAAGTTTTACCAAGGAAATCGAAATTTAACAAAGGATAAGGCAAAACCACAAAGATTGAAAATACTCAGGATGTACTAATTAAAAAAGTACACAGTGGGTGCAAGCATATGTAAACAATCAACACCTGAAACTGGAGGTAATACAAAGAAATAACTACAAGTAAAAAAAAACCTACACCGTAAGGAAACTAAGAATTAAACTAAACATAATTCACGATAAACAAAACTCAACAGGTCAGGACCAGGACACTGTCACAAAAATACTGCACTGTCCAGTGGTACGGTGAGACTACTAGTAAAACTAGCACTTACAGAGTTCCGGTAAATATGCTTTTGCAAGGGAGATAAATGTTACACTAATATTTGATATTGACATGTAAAAAATGTTACATTTAGATTTTTAGGTTGTATTACCAACGTCACTTTTAAAATCCTTCTCCCTGTGCAACTCCTTCCATTTAGGAAATGCTCCTGTGCCAGTATTTACAGCTGATTTATCCTGACCGGTCAATCTGTTCCTTTCTTTCACATTTTCACTTGTTTGATGAAGGCAAATCTTTCTCTGATGATAAAACAGGTATGATCATTCATATCTTGAGTCTGCTTACTCTAGCCACATATGTAAAACTTTATTAGCTGGAACAGAGAGTAAATATGGGTACAATATCTAGTAAATTAATGTCCAAAAATTACTGACTGCATCTTTAACAAAATGTTTTTATGGGTCTTTATGGTTGTGCAGAGAGTCTCCTGTTCAATCAGCAGTTTTAATTTTGGATGTAAAGATTCCAATAAAGCTTATACTGAAATTGAATACAAAATTCAGGTCATTTCCCAACATCAGTCATGTTTTTAGAAAACACCACCGCATAATAACTGCTATTAAAATAGTGGATAACAGTATTAATGCAATAGACAGCAAAAAATAAATAATGGCTGTGCTGTTCTTCTTCTGGATTGCCAAAGGCCTTTGACACAGTTGACTTTGTCACCTTGGTGAACCGAATACACAACATTGGCTTATCTGTGAA
Source organism: Perissodus microlepis (assembly GCF_051167445.1). NCBI lineage: Eukaryota > Metazoa > Chordata > Actinopteri > Cichliformes > Cichlidae > Perissodus > Perissodus microlepis. The sequence continues at coordinate 21,494,762 of NC_140462.1, forward strand.
TGCTGTTCAATTGGTTTTGAATTAAGTTGCCAACCACAACTCAGTGTGTGCAGTTTGCTGGGTCTTCTTTCTCTCAAGGACTCCATATTGTTAGGATGCCTGGGTCGTTGACCCAGGGTTTTTGAGTTTATTATATTATTAATTATAAATTTTAGTCTTTGGTTTCTTTGTTAGAGTTCTGTCTTTTGGTTCATGTCTCTGTCTCCCCTGTCAGCTGTCTCCCCTTGTCTAGTTCGCGTCTCTGTGTATCCTTACTTGCTATATCCCCGTGTCCAGTCAGTGTCTGTGTCTGCCCTGGTCCCACGTCTCTGTTCCCTCTGTAGTGCCTGCATGTGAGTCTGTGTCTTTTGTTCAGTCTGTGTTTTGTGTTTCCTGTTTTACTTTGAAGGTCTCTGTCTCATCTCAGTGTGTTCAGTTTACGCTTCCTTGTCTCGTCAGTTCTGATTTGCCCCAGCTGTGTTTTCCTCCTGTTACCCATTCCATGATTGCTCCCTCTGTGTATTTAAGCCCTGTGTTTCTTTGTGTCTGGGTCGCGATCTACCGTTTACTTAGCTGTGTGTTCTGTCAGTCCTCTGGTTTAAGTTGATTTTGAGTTTTTCCAGTTATGTTATATTTTGAGTTCTATATTAAAGCTGTTTTGAGTTCACGACTGTCTCCGGAGTCTGCACCTTGGGTCCTATTCCTGTCTGCATACAGCCATACATAACACATATTGCTCTTTTCTCACTAAATAAATAACCTTTTCGAACATTTATCAAAAGCTGCGTTCCATTTTTAAGCAGATGGCACCACTTTTTTTCAAGAGCATGCGCATGAAGGTGTCTGTTGATTCTAGAATCTACCTACTGAAGAATGTTCATGTCTTTGTTAGGTTTGCAGTCTGGTAGTGACAGTGTTGCCAACTCGTCAGTAAGGAAAATCGCTATTGGTTGTCCTAAAAGTCGCTAGAAGTCGCTAAATGACGTCATCGCCTAATTTGCATAATTGGTCATGCTAATATAATTGTAACCTACGTTGTTGGAGAGAGAAATAACATCGTGGAAGAGACATAAAGTGAGTAAAAAATGTCCTAAATGCATTTAGAGTTTATTTAGAACTACAAATTAAATTTCTTTTAGCAATTATTGTTTTTTTTAATGTCACAGTTCCAACCCTGCTCCTTTATCCGGGCTTGGACCGGCAAAAGTGACCCGAAATTGGCACTCTGGTGGAGTTACTTTGTGTGTGAGAGTGTGTGTTTATAAGTAGTTTTAAACCTCGTGATCCACAAAACAGCATAACAGTAAAAGAAGAACTGACTGCGTTACAGTCAGTGCGGGAGCAGCGGCTTCGCTCATGCGCGATTCATTTGCAGTTTGGACGCACAGGTGTGAACGTCTCCTGCCCTGATAGCAGCTGGGGGAGGACTATCCTCCGCCCGTGAGCGCTTTGGAATGGGCGAGGTGCCCACGGCAGCACCGCTGCTTGTTGAGAGTAAGAGCGATACGCGCTTTCACGTCAAAAAGTCGTCATAAATAAGTCTCCAATAACACCAGAAATTTGTCGCTAGTCGCTTTTTAGAAAAAAAGTTGCTAAGGGGGTCTGAAAACTCGCTAAATATAGCGACAAAGTCGCTAAGTTGGCAACACTGGGTAGTGATGTGTCGGTCGCGAACAAAACAGCTCTTACAGCCGGTTCCTGATTGGGAGCCGTGGGGTTTTTTTTTTTTTCTTTCTCTCACCCTCTCTCTTGCACTTTTTTTCAGCTTCACTCCGCATGCGAGCCTTGTGCTTTGCGCTGGGAAGACGGGGGAGGGGCGGTAGTTACACTCGCAGTAGCACAGGAACAAAGCTGGAAGGAAAGAGAGAGAAAGAGAGCCAGGGACAACAACGTCACATTAGAAAGGTATAGAGATCATCCACAACTGTTTTCAGTTGCGGATGATAAAGAATTCAGAAAGTTTATTGATGCAGGCCCATATGACAGAGAATATGCATGTTCTTTTTGTTTTCATATTTTAATTTATATTTTATTGTGTTGTGGTTTGCAGTGTTTTGTGCTGTTTCACTTTAAATTTGTTTAAAAGGAAAAAGCTGAAAATTTAAACAGTTAAAAGTTGAAATGTAAAAATATTATTTTTTGTATTATATGATTTATTACATTTTATGTGGAGTGAATAAATAAAAGTATATTTACGGTGGCCTCTAGAGACAAAGCACGTACGAACTCAAAAACACGTACAAACCCTGAAGCACGTACAAACTCTGAAGCACGTACAAAACACAACACAAGTGCTCCAGGATGCTAGGGGCAGTGTTGAGGCTTTTGTTACCTAGTGGCTACACAAGCCAGGAAGTACCAATGACCGGATTTGGTGTGTGGTAGTAACAGGTAAATGAACATTTTTTTTTTTTAATTATTTGAATATATAATACACATATCCTTTCAATTGTGTAATTTAAGTGATCTAGGTAGCTCTGTTTTAGAAGTTCAGTTAATGCTAGAAATGTGTTTTGGAGTTGGTACGTGCTTTGTCTCTAGGGGCCACCGTATATATTTATATATAAACATATATAAATAAAACCACTTTTTTTTTTTTTTTTTTACATTAGTAACTCCTTTTGTGCATAATTTTATATTGTTGTTAATAATAAATTAATTAAATCAACAAAACAACCCGAAGAGCTGGTTGGGCGCCGAAAGAGCCGGCTCTCTAAAAGGAGCCGGAAATCCCATCACTGGGCCCTAGTTGGAGACTGGAGGTATCAACTTTAAACTGAGAAAGCTTTTGATTTAAAGCTGGAAGATGGTTTAAATTTCACTACGTTGGTGAATTACAGAATCAAAATAACAAAAATGTTTTGCAAATATTTACGGACCTAAGTAAAATCATTTAGATGGGGTCACAGTATATCTGTACCCTTTTTAGGAACTGGTGGGTCCATCAAGGTGGGACATTGTCACCTGTACTCTTCAATTATATTAAATAATTTAATAAATGTGATGCCCCACACTGGATGAACAATGGGAGCAGCATATTAATCATCTTATGTATGCTAAAGACATAATTATCCTCTTTCTTTTAGTATTCACTTTCAGCAACTGATCAGTCTACCTGTTATCTTTATAATTTGCAGTATGACACTGTATGCAATTTTAATTTCAACTACAACAACAAGAAGGATCTCTAATTTTAATGCCTATTTTTGTTCTAAACAATAATGAATTTTTTTTGTAGTCTTTGTGCTGTTTCTTTATTTCCTCTTTTGCATTACAGTCGACTGCAGTGTCTGAAACAATGTTACTTAATGTGTGGGCTTGCTCTGTGACTTAATTCACTAGAGCCTGTTATAGTACACCTTACATATATGCAGGTAAACTGAGGTTCCAGTATACTCTCACCTATTACAATTAGGTATTTGGATGAGATCTGAACAGGTAAAACCCAGGGGCAGAGCCGCAGTTACATTCAGCATAAAATATTATTATACAGTCCATAATAAACATCTATTAATATAATATACAGTTTTATTCCTTCAAGGACTCTTCCTCTGATGTCCTTGCCATAGCTAATAAAGCAGAAAGGAGAAAGTTCTAATTAAATTATTTACATTAATTTAATAGCTGCTTCTTGTACTTTATGTAATACCGTTTTATGCTTTAGAAACATCATTTCTTCCAGTGTGTGTCTGCACTCAGCACAACCCTTCTGCTGTTTGCGTCATTTGAGACTTTAATGTGCACTAATTAATGAAGCTGAATAAAGCAATGCTTTCTCAATTAAGTTACGCTTCTTGTGCAGTGAGTGCTTTAAACATACAGAGTGGTTGTTTATCTGAAAGGAGTTTATGTTGCAATTAGTTTTGCAATCTTGTATCAGCCTTCTGAAAAACATTGCATGACATGATTTACATGGGTACAGTGACCAATGACCAAGGCAACTGCTTACTAAGTGCAAAAAAATTAAATGAAATCATGACTCAAAGGGGGATTTTTCCTTGTCAATAAGGGGTTACCATCCTTTCTTTACTGAGCCATTTTATGAACTTTTGACATACGTATTTTTACATTGTTCGTGTTTTTCTTTCGCTTGAGTGCTGCTTTTATGTTCATGATTAGTTTTCTTTTAAATAATTTCTTGTTTTTTTTCTCCTGTTTTTAACTTGGACACTTTTGAAATGCGTAGGAAATTTAAAAAAAAAGATATTTTCTTTCAGCATTTTAAATTAAAAAACTGGCTCACTTTCTATAGGTATACTTGAACCGTATACAAATGATTACTATTTGACTTCTAAAGTTCTGTTCAAGTGTATTTTGTTTCTGTGTCGGTGAATTTAATAATCACGCCAGCTGTCCTTGCTGCAAATCCAATTCTTTCAATTGCGACAAGGTAGTGGAAGAACTGAGTGGCTTTGCCTGAGCAGCTAGAGCCTGGAGGGAAATACTACTCGCAAACAGCTCACTGATTAAGTTATTATGGTGTTTTCACCTGTGTGTGTGTTCAGTATTCTGTGTGACGCAGCACTTTAAGGGAGGATACAAGGGTGGCAAAGTTAATTACGGCACTTATTTTCCAAAACCTCAGCATATTCTTGTTACATATTCTTTTTTCCTCATTAAATGAATACAAATGCACGCTACACTCACCTTAAACGCTTATGTAAACATAAAATAGTGTCCAAAAGCAGAAGCACCAGCCCGCTGTAATATAACATGGAACAATAGAAAATGTGTCAAAACGAATGTCAGCCCGGCACTTCAGTGCTGCTTTTGTACCTTAATATAACTGACTGAGACTTTGTATAAGACTTTATGTAACATATTTATTTGGGCAACCTGCTGCACTGAGTAAGCCAACATACAAGACTGATCGAGCATCATCATCTACTGAGCCAAGTCAAGAGCTCGATTATGTTGTCTTCTGATAAATTTAGATATTATTTAGATATTTGCTCTACCTTTTGTGGTCTATGCGACTTAGACTTATGTCTGTTATCGCTAATGCCTCATCCGTTCCATCATAGCACCAAATAGAAATTACCATAGATGGAAATGACATTTTTCTTTTGATTATTGTGATTTTAAAATCAAAATTAAAATGCACTAAACAGTTTTTTTATATGCAAATTCTTCATCCACCCTCAAATGTGCAGTTTGTTGTATAGTGGTCCCTTGTTTATCGCGGGAGTCATGTTCTAAAAATAACCCGCGATAGGTTGATGCGTTTGTTGGGGAGAAAACTTACGAACATACAGTACAGCACTTCAGAGTCACACTGGTAGAGATAAAAGATTTATGTAAATTTGACAAGCTGAACGCATTCTGTACTGTAAAGGAGGCACGGCATGAGATTGAGTCACAATGGTCTATAGCCAGTCAGGACGCAGAGCACAATGCCCTGTGTAAAAAAAAAAAAAAAAAACCAGCATGCAAAATTGCACAAAAAAACCCCAAAACTGTGAAACACCAAGACCGCGAAAGGCGAACCGCGTTATAGCGAGGGACCACTGTATTTCATATTTGCATTTTCTCCTGTCACCACTTATTGACTGACACAATTAAGTCCTAGACAGTCACAAGTAGGGGTGGGTTTAAAAAATCTTTTTTCCTAATTCAAATCAATTTTAGTTTGAATAATGCAATATTAATTCATTAAATCCTGAATCAATTTTTAAATACAAATGTATTTGCCAGAAATGCCAGAGTCTCAGCTTGAACCTCTCAAAACTATTTCAACAACCACCAAAAAGCTAAAACAGCAACATACGCGTACAAACCGTCGTGTGCTGAAAGCCGACATCTCACAGATTCTGAAGCTGCAGGTTTCATCACTCTGACCAAAACTCACTGAACCAGCAGCAAAAGATCAAAACTATGCTTCATGTTTGAAAAACATTGTCATTAATTTCCTCTTACCTTTGCCGTTTTGCTTCGACCATGATAAATCACACTTCCTGCACAGCTCTCTTTCTCTCTCTCACTGTACTCAGAGACTAGTTTACCATCAAAAATCTCTATTTTCTGTGTTATTTGCTTTCTTATTATGCACAAGTCTACCGATGTGTACAGCGCTGTTGCCCACTGTTTTTTTTTTATCAAAACTGACCTCCTATATGAAAGCCTAATTTCTGCTGTTCAATACCAAAGAAATGTAAACTTTTACAAATTTTGCCAAATTAAAAAAATGCTAAGCTGTGTCTTTAATAAAACCTTTATAAGTTTACTCTGCTTCACTTCAGCAGCATCAGGTAATGTTCATATGTTTTTTTATGGTTTTCTTCAGTTTTTGATCTACTGCACAATATTTTTAAGGCAGTTATCTGCCATAAAAAGCCAGGCCAGGTGTTTTATCCTCAGTTACTTTGACACGAAGGCATCTGCTGTGATGTTTACACCTCTGATGAAGTCTCACAAGCTTTGTTTTTACACATAAATATAACAATATGGATATGTACTGATAAATGATCTGAATTATAATATTCAAAACTGAATCAAATCGAATCGGTTATAGAAATCAAAATCGATACCCAGCCTGAGCCACAAGGGTAATCCCTAACCACAGTCACATAACAACTAACAACACATAGAAAGCATATGGACTCTTTTGCTGGGTTTGCCAAGTAAAGCTGTTCCTGTTCAGGACAAGCCAATGACTTTTAAAGCATCCATCATTATTATTCAAGTAGTGCCTTCTACTAGGTAGTGCTGAGTGTAAATGCCCATCTAAAATCTTTGTGGCCTGACTAAACTACTACTGTGATCAGATTGATTACTCTGATGAGTACCTTGTTTTCTTGTCAAGATAATTTCTGTGTAGGTTCTTAGTCGTTCAGGTCATGGTAGTCTTAAAATCTTGAAAGAAGGTGACTGAACTTCTTGAAGTTATTTGAACAACTTAAAGAAATCCAGTTGCTTTCTTTCAAGCTCTTAAGAAAGTCAACCTGATCCACAATCTTGGCATATCGGGTGATTTCAGCGCCAACTTAGGCTCAGCTGATGCTCTTCAACATATCCAATTGGCTAATTCATTTAAGTTGTTTTACAGTAGCAAACTTCTCCTTTTCATGCTTGATCTGACTTAATGTTTTATGTTTAGCATCTTGCAAGATAACTTGCCATAATAACTTACACAGAAATGTGCGGATTAGAGAAAATCCAAATTTGTGCACCCACTTTGTATTTTTGAAGTCATTAAGAAGACATGCTGTACAATCATTTCACCCAGTTTAAAGAAATCGATTAAAATCCCCAAACTATCCATCATTGTCCATGATGAATGTACTTCTGATCACAGACAATTACATATCCACATCAGCTGTCCATTGACTTCTCCTTTGTCACAAGGAGGCATCACAGCAAGTAGCTCTGCGTGTTTGATTTGGCAGATTTCTACACCAGATGCTTTAATTTAAGTCTCCATCTGGAATCAAACCAGGAAGCATTAGCTTACCAATTAGCCTATTTGTTAAACCTCTGCTACAGAGACTTCAACTCAAAAAGCAAGGACCACAATGCCAAAAATGTACCAACAGCAATAATTAATTGTGAGAATGATTGAGAGTTCACCAAAGATCTGCTGCACCAACCAGGCATGCCAGATCCTCCTGCTCCCAATGAGAATGGGTGACAGATAAAGGAAGAGGGAGGTAGGTATTTATAGACACATGAGAGGAATACGAGCGTCTGAAGTGTGGTCTTGCTCCTAAGCGATAAAATTATCTCCAGTATTGTGTCTCTGAAAGCATTCTCCTACTTTCCTCATATCATATCTCGTTATATATCCTTCCTGAAATGACTCCACTGAAATCAATATAACCTAATATAGGTCTACTTAACCTCAGACCATTCCAACATGAAAATGAGTTTGATGTCCTTCTAAAGCACTCGCTGGGAGCCAAATGAATTATAGAAGGGACTTGAATGAACTCCATCCGACTTCAATCGCAACTCGATAACTCTCGGTGTCTGAAGATGACTTCAGTGACCTGAAGATGAGTGGAGCACGCACAGTGACTTTATACGGTTGTTAGAAGCCCCTACACAGTACATATGGAGCCATAGGACTGCAGTCAGTTAGTGATGACTGCAAAGAGCTTTGAGCGCATATAGAAGTTTTGTGCCAAAGGGAAAAAAAGATATTGTGATTAAAGCACCTCAGATATATATGAGCATGTTTGTGTCTTTGAGTGTGTGTGTTTGTGTGTGTGCTTGATTGAACTTTAAAAGGCTTACTGTGTGGCTACCTACATACATCTATCGTTTAACCCACACACACACCTACACACACACACAAACTACTTGTGAACTTGGTCTTGAACTGCTCTGTGCAAGATTCCTGAGGCAAAAAAATTGTGTGTGTATGTTGTGTGTATGTGTGTGAGTCTGTGTATGTGCGCGTGTGCGCATGTGAAGTGGAAAATCAACATAGCCAGTCTGTATCACATGCCCTGGGGAGTAGACCAATCAATAATGGAGTGAACTGCAATACATCCACTCTGTCTCTCCCTCTCTCTCACACACACACACACACACACACACACACACACAGCTGTGCCAAGGGGGTTGTTTGTTTGTGTGTGTGTGTGTGTGTGTGTGTGTGTGTGTAATATATAGAGAGTAAGAAAAGAGTTTGCATGGGAGGGAAAAGGAAAATGTGTATATGTGAGAACATGTCTCTCACGCACACACCGAGCCACAGGGAGCTAAGGTACTTCCTGCAGGTGTTGTTGATATTGTGAATGTAAATCCAGGCTTTTTAGCACGTAGTCTCATAACCAATGCTGCAGGGTCTCACTTGAACTCACAGCTTATAAACTCATCGTAGGGAACATTTCACTTCACTTATCTGCTCGATTACTAGTTATTATTCTGGGTCTTCCAGAGTCCAACACTCTTTCTTCAAAAACGTCATATTACTCAGCACTCGTACCAGTAAATTCTGATAAAATCTGCTCAAAACATTTAGCAGCTTTTTACCAAAGAAAGTTTAAAATGCTTTTTTTCTCAACAAACTATATTTCTACAGCTAAAATGTAAGCTTATGAACATGTTGGTTTTAACAACAGTTTGGCTCATCCCACCAAATAAATTTCAGAAGCCGTACTGCATACATTTATCATAGGGGTATAACCTGAAGGCAAAGTTGCCATAACATTATATCTGCTGACAGGTGATGTGAATACCAGATTATCTCTTCATCATGGCACCTGTTAGTGGGTGGGATATATTAGGAAGCAAGTGAATATGTTGTCCTCAAAGTTGATGTCAGAAGCAGGAAAAATGAGCGGGTTTGACAAGGGCCAAATTCTGATTGCAAGACAACTGGGTCAGAGCATCTGCAAAACTGCAGCTTTTGTGTGGTGTCCCTGTCAAAAGAATCAGTGGTGGACAAGCCAAGGTTCATTAATGCCCGTAGAGAGTGAAGCTGGCTTTCTGGTCTGATCAGACGAACTGCATCTCAAATGGCTAAAAAATAATGCTGGTTTTGATAAAAAGGTGCACTCAGTGAAAGAGTAAACAGTGCATCACAGTTTGTTGCTTTGTTATGGGGCTGCATAGTGGGAGACCGGTCAGAAGGCCCATGCTGGCTCTTGGCTCCTGCAGTCCATGTGTATGTTAACTTTGACAGGTACCATCTACGTGGTGGTTCAGGAATGGTTTGAGGAGCACAACAACAAGTTTGTTGTGTTGACTTGGCCTCCAACTTCCCCAGCTTTCAATCCAATTGAACATCTTTGGGATCTAATGGACAAACAAATCCAATTCATGGAGTCCCCAGCTAATGACTTACAAGACTTAAAGGATCTGTTACAAACATCTTAGTGCAGATACCACAGCAGACCGGCCTTCAGGGTTCTACTGGAGTCGTTGTCTCAATGGGTCAGAGCTGCTTTCGCAGTGAAGGGAGGACCAACACTATATTAGACAATCTTTGATTTAAAAGCTCTGTCTAAATAAAAATGGTTAGTTTTAACCTTCCCACAAAGATTGCCACAGAGTTGCAAGAACTGCTTGTAGAAGGACTTTAGGTATCTCGCAGGTGTGGCCATTGACGCGCAGGGCAGACAGCAGTCTATGGATCAACACTACATGAAACCAGAAACACATTACCTTGACTCATGTCCTGTTATCATAAACTCAACTCAACAGCTTTTCCAAAATAAAAAAAAACGATTCAACTGGGTCATCTCAGTGTAAACTCAGGTTTTTGGACAATAAGAGGTACTCTCGAAGTAGTACTTTGATGATTTAGATCAGGGGTGGCCAACCCGCGGCTCTCGAGACGCATGCGGCTCCTTGCCTGGTTTCATCTGGCTCTTACGTTCATATCAAAGTTTGTGTTTGTGTTTTGTGGTTTTTTTTGTGGTGTTGTTTTAAAATGTGCGCGTTCGCTTCGTTTGAGTTCAATACGGTATTTTCATCAAATGGCCATATGTGTGAGATGAAAATACTGCAAAGTTTCCCAGTAGGAGCAAGTTTGCCCTTAAAATGGCAAGGAAAAAATGCACAGCAAAAAGAAAATATGAAGATGAACACAGGACGTTTTTAACAGAGTGGGAGAGTTTATATTTTTTTGTTGAACGCAATGGCAAGCCATTCTGCCTTATATGTCAGACGTCATTAGCGCATTTCAAAGCTTCAAATCTTCAGCGCCACTTCAGCTCACTCCATGCTAACATCGACCAGGAATTTCCAAAAGGGACTGAACTTCGCAAGCACGAGTTGGCCACTTTGAAAAGTCAGGCAGAAAAGCAGATACAGTTTTTCCAAAAATTTACGAAGCGGTCAGAGACCATAACGCTCGCATCCTATCAGCTGGCTTGGAACATTGCACGGGCTAAAAAGCCATACAATGAAGGGGAGTTCGTTAAAAAATGCCTCAGTGACGTTGTTGAAATCTTGTCTCCTGAAAACGACAAATTAAAACGCATGGTATGAGACGTCCAACTGTCCCGCCACACCATTGAACACAGAATATCGGACATTAACACGGCTATTGAAACACAGTTGCACTCTGACCTTCAAGCATGTGAGTATTTTAGTGTCGCATTGGATGAGAGTTGTGATATACAAGACAAGCCTCAGTTGGCAATATTTGCACGGTCTGTGTCAAACGATTGTGTGATCAAAGAACTCCTGGATATTGTGCCATTAGAAGACAGAACCCGTGGCACAGATGTGAAAGAAACCATGATGGCTGCATTAGAAAAAGCAAATCTGCCCATAACGAAATTAACTGCAATAGCCACGGATGGAGCACCAGCCATGATGGGATCTGTGAACGGGCTTGTGGGGCTGTGCAAAGCTGACCGAACTATTCCTGACTTTTGGAATTTCCACTGCATCATCCACATGGAGCAACTCGTGTCTAAATCATTGAATTTAGATAGCGTCATGAAGCCTGTGATGGAAATCGTCAACTATATCCGCACACATGCGCTTAACCACAGTCAATTCAAGAATCTCATTGCTGAGCTGGACCAAGGGCTTCCAGGTGACCTGCCTCTGCACTGCACTGTGAGGTGGCTGTCAAAAGGCCAGGTACTCTCTCGCTTCTTTGAGCTTTTGGATGCCGTGAAACTGTTTATGGAAGAGAAGGACAAGGACTATCCCGAGCTCTCGGACCTCAAGTGGATTATGGATCTGGCCTTTTTGGTCGACATGCTGTGTCACTTGGACAGACTGAACCTGACCCTGCAGGGTAAGTTAAAAATGCTGCCTGACCTGGTGCAAAGTGTGTTTGCGTTTGTCAACAAACTGAAGCTGTTCAAGACACATATTCAAAAGGGAGATTTAACGCATTTTCCCACTCTGCTAAAAGCCAAGCGGGCAAGTCACCAGCGCTGCCCTGAGTAAGCAAAGAGCCAGATATGCAACGCTGATTGAAAACTTGCACGAAAGCTTCGTGACCCGGTTCCATGATCTACAATTGAAAAGGCCACAGATTACGTTCCTCGTCGACCCATTTAATGCAGAGACCGGCTGTTTGAAAGTCCCGCTAGTCACAGATGAAGCTGCGGCTGAGTTGGAGATGATCGATCTTTGTGAGGAAGACCAATTGAAACCTGCTTTAAGGGAAGGGACCATTGAGTTCTGGAAAAGTGTGCCAATGGAAAAATACCCCAATGTCAAACGGGCTGCGCTTAAGATACTGTCAATGTTTGGGTCAACATACGTCTGCGAGTCTGTGTTTTCTACCCTAAAACATGTGAAATCAAAGCATCGATCTGTTCTGACTGACACTCATGTGAAAGAATTGCTTCGAGTGGCAACAACGGAATACAAGCCAGATTTGAAGAGGATTGTTCAAGGCAAGGAATGCCAGAAGTCCCATTAAACAACATGCATTGTAAAAGTAAATGCTATTGTAGATTATTATATTTTTGTTTGTGGACTTGGTTGAACTGAGAGTTTGTGTGTGTGAGACAGTGCACACAATTGTTGAAAATGACTGGCCTGTGGTTTTAGTACTGTAGGAGTCATTATCATGTTGGTGTGTGACATTTACAATAAATCTGGCTGAGCAGAATGTGTGTATTTTGTGTGTGTGTGTGTGTGTGTGTGAGAGAGAGAGGGAGGAAAGGATGGGTGATGTTCATGTGTGCCCATGCGTATGATGTGGCTCTTTGTGGTAACACAGTAAAAAAAAAAGTGGCTCTTGGTCTCTGACTGGTTGGCCACCCCTGATTTAGATGAATTATGTGTCCACTTTCCTTATTTATAGCTATACTAGTTAAGAGCCTTAACACATACAGGTATGTTTATTTCTAAATTCTTGCCTTTCTAAGTAATTGTATGCATTGCAGTAGCAGTAATTAAAAACGAAACCTGCAGTTCCTATAATGTCCACTTGAGGCAACTGAGGCTAGCTCCAAAAGCCAATCAATCTCCATAACTACACTGTAAAATTTACCAACTTTACTGCAATAAAAAGTATGTTTATAGTTGAAGTTTGGCCTCTATGGAAAGTTGCCCATAAAGTGGGTGAATTATTATTTTTTTTACTTATTCTTTTTAATGCATCAAAATTGATAGGGCTTACATTTATGGATGTGGGTGTTTGTGTAGCTGACTGGTGTCTGCTCACTGAACTGGATCTCACCACTGTTTTTGTGCCGTTTGTGTATTTTGGAGCTTCATTAAATTATCTGATGAATAATATGGCTAGCTTCAGGGTTGGTGAGTGAAACTATAATAATGTTGAGGATTTAAGGTGCAGAGCACAGTCACATCCATATAACCTGCTCTCTGTAGACTTTCCCAGGCAGAGTTTATATGTGGCAACATCCCTGATGATGATGCTAAAAATAAGAACATAATAATAAAAAAGTAGCTGCACTAATGAACATATTTTAATTTTTATCACATATGGCATACGTGTTCATGGTATAATGAGTCACCGCTATCGCACATTCCAGAACATGTCAGAAATCATCATCTTCATATTTTCCATTAACATAATAGGTCATGTGGGAGGGGAAGTAAAGATTGTTTCAACACAGTAAAAATCATCTTAATACTGAAACATGGTATGCTGTGTATGTGTGTGTGTGTGTGTGTGAGAGAGAGAGAGAGCAGAGTAATCCTTACCTGTAGTCCATGAGTCTGATATTGTGTCTGTTGAGATTGAAGTCTCTGGTTGATTTTAAGCACAATGTCCTCCCAGCACTACTGCACATACAACAGACGAAGCATTTCAGACACTGAGAATGACCAAATTAGTGGCACAGTTAATGCAACGCATGCCGCTCTGCACAGACCAGGGAGAGAGAGAGAGAGAGACTGCAGAGTACTGTCTGACTCTCTCTCTCGTCCCCTGATTTCACTCTATCTCTCATGATGGATGAGAGCATCCGCTGTAAATCTGGAATGGTTGGATGCACAAGTGCATGCATGGACAAACACACACACACACACACACACAGAGGTGGTGAATCTAGGCTGGTTGCTTCTTTTATAAATGAGCTCTGCTGTGCAGGGAGGTCTGCAGTGATGACGCTGCAGAACCAGGACGCCGTGGCTCACGCACACACACTGCAGAATCAAACACTGGCACACTAGACAAGTAAACACACATTCCATATACATGTGATTAGGAATGTGTAAGTTTGTTTTTTATAGCTAAATGCTTTCTTTCTTGCTTTAACATTTAGACAGAAACACATTATTTTAGATCAACTTGGGGTTAAATATCTTGCCCAAGGACACTTGGCAGGCTGGACCCAGTGATTGAACTACCAACCCTCTAATTAGTCAACTAGACTATAGATACCCAGTCTACACCACAACACACTGTTGCTCTGCTCTCTCCCCTGCTACCTCCAAGGGTTATACCGAGGTGCTTTCAAGCCAACTGGAAGACGTGTGTTACATGTCCTCTCTCTGCCCCAGGATCTTCTACCAGCTGGACAAACCTGAAATGAGTCACCTTGAAGACATCCAGGTATGAACCACCTCAGCTAGCTCTTTTCAGTGCAGCTGAAATAAACAACCTTTGGAGGAAGCTAATTTCTACCGACTGTATCAGCATTCTTAAGGCCTTTTCACATCGGACGTGTAACATCCGTGTGAACGTTTCATGGGTATTTTTTAAAGTCACCTATTCTTTGTACTGCAATTGTACTGTTTATAAGATTGGGGAAACCTGCAGTCAGCTGAGACTGAAGAAGTCACTTGGATGAGTGACAAAACGTTTCTCCTACAGAAAACGCTACGTCCAGATGAACAGAATCAACTTTTGGGCGCCTATTCTTTATGCAGTTGTTCACACAGACCATCTAATTTCACTGGACAAATATGCAGCATCTCGATTTTTCCAATGTTTCGGATCCGAATAAACAGATCTGACCACTCAGATCACTGCACTTGGCAACAAGTGTGTGCATAGCTCAAATCGCACATCTGTACTGAATATATGATATGGAAATACTATTTTAACTCAGACACATAGCCAAACACTCTGGTTCACTTGGCTCTGTCAAATGATTTCTCTGCCTCCTATGATCTGGTCCCAACTCTGGTAACCAGAGTTCACACTGACATCTTTTCATGTGTATTAAAACTGTGATACAGCTTCAACTCCTGGATCAAACCATAAAATTCTCCCTGCTGCTGCCTTCTTGTAAGAATTGGATGAACCAGAATCACCGTTTCTTCACTTTCTCATTCAGGAACATCAGGACAGCTCCTCATCACTTCATGTCAATTTCAATTTTTGTTCAGAGTCTGTTTTTTGAGGATGGATTTTGCTCAAGATTATGTGTCTTAAGTCTTTTAAGGCTCACTACAGCAGAGGAAATCAACATCCCAGAGCATGCACCCCACATGGCAGAGAACCATGAACTTGGAGGTGCTTATTCTCATCACAGCCACTTTGCACTTGGCAGCAAACTGCCCCAGTGGGAGCCAACAGGACCACATCATTCACAGAAGTTAGAGATGTGATCCTAAAACCACTGAACCTGACATCCACCCAGATCTCCCATAAAGGTTTTGCTGATGGTGAAAAAAACAAAAGGGAACAAGTCAATCAGTCTCCTTTATGTTCAGTGATTGATGAACGAATGCATATCAGCATTATACACGCAAACACATCTGCTCCCTAATACATTCACACAGCGATTTAAAAACAGCCTCCCTGATACTTACAGTTTGGCTTTTCACCAGTAAGCAGTGACCCGCTGTTAATGCGTCGGAGTAAAAAACTTGTATTGCTGATGCAGCGTTTCCTCTATCACACCGACTCATCTTCTGTTGATTAATGTGAATATTTAATACTTAAATTACAATACCCTGTTGCCATACTTTGTCAGTGCAGCCACCAGTACACAGCTGAAACAGATCGCATTATGGGTGTGTTCAGGTAGTGTACTGAGTGTGTCATTTAAGTTCATGTACGGGACTGCAATAGAAAAACACAGCAGAAACACTTCTGTTTGAGGATCACAGCTGTAGTTTTCACTTCCCTGCAACTGAGATGAGCCCTGTAGCTTCTGGAAGCACATTGTTTTTCAGCAGGCAGGCTCAGCACACAGTGGAGCATTTGATAGCCTTTTTGCCTTTTTTTTTTTTAGCCCTTTTTTTTCCAATTTCAAATCAGGTTTATTTCTCCTCTGTTGCCAACTCACAACAACAGTCACCTCAAGGCACTTCATGTTGTAAGGTAAACAGCCTACAACAAAAAAACGACTGTGTTCCCACATAGCAAAATTGGTATGGCCCGGACCTGGCCCAATGTGCTTATACATGGCCCACATACCGCAAAGAATGACGGCCCTTTGGTGACCCAGATCTGGTTTGCCAGATGTGGCCCACACATGGGCCAGCACAAGGCCAGTTGCAGACACACTGCTGGCCCTGTGCTGGCCCAGAACAGTTTCAGCTCTGGCCCCAGATGTCGGCTTGATGTGTACCTTAATCAAGCCATGTAATAACAACATGTGCCGGAACATAATAGTGCAAAAGTAACATGACGAAACTCTGTTCAGACACTGATTCTTACACAGAACTTTTTTACTCTCCCGTATTACTCAAAGTGCTCTATACAACATGCCACATTCACCCACTTTCTCTAAACTGAGGGTTTCCTAACTGCATTCATACGCATTCACACTTGACGTGCAGACTGGAGAAGCCAGGGATCGAACCACTAACCTTCTGATCAGTAGGTGACTTGCTCTACCTCCTGAGCTCCAGCCACCCACTTGCTACAATGAGTAAACTGTCACTAGGTTTGTACACTCACAAACTTGTCAAACCTGCATTTGAAACATTGGCTACCATAGCAGTATAGTATTACAACATGGCATTTGGGTCTTCTAACTAAAATAGGACAATAGAAACATAAATGGTGCCATCATTGCCAGACCTGGCCGACATATGGTTGACAATACACTCTGCCATGACACCAGTCAATCAGAAGTGCCTGCTTGATGCAAGATCCAGGGAAGACCTGTTTTCTATGAGCCTGGGCCACATACACCAAACCACAATCGAGCCAGATATAGCATGCCATTGCATAAATAGTGGCATCATTGCCAGGCCTGGCCCATATCTGGATGACATACATCTTATCATGCCAGAAGTCAGCCAGCAGTGCCGGCTTGATACCAGATCCGGGCCAGACCTGGTTGCTATGTGGGTTTGAACCAGCACCTGGGAAGGAAGAGCTCCTTTTTTAACAGGAAGAGACCTGTAGATATGAATGACTTAATGTCTGATTGCCACAAAATAGCGCTAGTCAATTTCATGAGGTCGTCACTTGTGATAATGATGCTGTCCATTTTTCTGGAAAAGCAGCAGTGCAAAGCTTTAGATGTGAGTGAGCAAAATATTTGTTCCCTAATTGTCAAGACTTCAGAAAACATTTTTTTAGTATAAATGACATGTCCTGATTATATAAAAGGTTAGGATTCATTTTGAGGTGATCACTAATGATGATTTAGTCCTCACAGAGTTAATAAAATTGGGATCTGTGAATTCTATGAAATGAGTCTGTGCTGTTCATCTGTTTCACTTTGTGGAGGCTCTGAAAATTCTTAATTTTTGTTTTTATTTTTCAATTTCCTCTAGTCATTTTCCACCTGTCACCCTTTAATACTGTAAACTGGATTAATTATGTGATGTTAACTGGAAAGACGATGAAATCATGATTCCTACATCAGTGGTTGTATAAATATCTGTAAACAGGACCACTGATTTAAATACATAAAAGTGTAGTTAGTGCAGCATTTACAGGCAAATATCTGTTCCTACATATTCAGGCATTCAGCATGATTCTCGTAGTGCTCATGCCCGTCACTCACACACACACAGCCATATCCATTCACCGAGCGCCCCTCTGAATCCTCTCCTCGGGTTCAGAATATCGACCTTGTCATCAGAACGCAGTGACCCCCAAGCAACAAATAATGAATGGTTTGACATCAAAAAGTGCTGAGATAATAGAAACTGTCAGCTGTGATGGGCAAACATTTGCTGCCTAAGCATTTTGGCCTGCTACTCAAGATATTGTTTATGTGTTGACTTGGCAACCCTTTAAGCTATAGTGTCTCAGGAATCCTAATGAGTAAATAAGTATTATTTATTTGCACAGCTGCAGGGATCCTACTCCTGACAAAGTTGATTGTTCCTGATTGGCAAATGACATTTGTGTGTGTGTGTGTGTGTGTGTGTGTGTGTGTGTGTGTGTAAATTTTCAATGAAAATGGACACTGATGATTTGTGAGATTTAAAAGTTATGACATGCCTCAGCATTCACTTTGATATATTAGCTTCAGTTGTACTTTGTCATAGAACATAAAGTTGTTGGAGAACCAAATGTAGTAGGTTTAGCTTGTATTTTAGCTATATGTTAAACAAGCTAGTTTCTGGAACTACATGACAATGACCTCTCAAATGAAATGGCTTATGTGCAAATGGGACTTACAGTTGCTATAGTTTATGTGTATGTATGAACATGAGCATGAACTCCTTGCATCACTATGCTGTATATCTCCAGTCAGAATCATTGGGAACATCCTACAGGGCTGGAGATCACAGTGGAGGAACATGCATCCATTGTCTCTCACTGTGCAGGTTCTGTGCAGCTTGGTGATGAGCTGTTTCTGCAACACACAGCCCACTTTGACCTTAACTGGGCCAGAATAGTGAAACTCCTCTTCCTGACAGTGTAAAGAAAGTTTAACTACACACTGAATCTATCAGATATCTTAGCATAAGGAAAAAGATGAGCAGTTTTAGCAGTGCATTTCAGTTTTTCTGCACGATAAAGAATTGCTGCTGTAGTTAATAGAAGAAATCTGTCAGCACGACTCTTTGGACTTCAATTATAAGAAATACATGTGCAAAATTGATTTTGCACATCTAATTTTTTATTTGATTTTAATTTTTTTTACTCCAGACCAACCATAAAAATAAACATTTCTATTGTAAATAATTAAAAACATTTGGTGTAGTATGAATGGCCATATCAGGAGGAAAAGCTATAAAACTCCTGACAATACAGATTGAAGTTTGAAGTCCAATCTGAAGCCAGATTGAAGTCCTTGGTGGGGAAATTCTGGCCCACAGGCCTTATGTTTGACACCCCTGCACTAGATGATTTATTCCCTGATTCTGAACGTTATTCAAGTGTGCTTTTAATTTCAGATTCAATGAGCTTATATGATTCTTCAGCTAAAAGTTGTACAAACTCCTGGAAAAGAAGTTGAACAATGTTAAATTAAGGGTTGGAGAGCATGTTACAGATTACAGGACAAGTTGTTTCATTTATTTGGAGAGATGTTTTCTCTACAGACTTTGTACCTAAAAACTGTACCTAAAGCCCAGGATGACTTAAATATGAACTATTGATTTTCATCTAAGTTGGCTGTTTACATCAGCAGAAAACAGAAACTTGACCATTGATTGCATTGTGATGTTAATGTTGATCAGAATGATTAAAATGTGCATAAACATTGATTACCATTATGATCATGTGATGAATGATAAACATAAATAAGTACGAAAAAAACTGGGTTAGTACTTGCAGGAAGAGAGGAACAATTTGGGGGAATTATAGATTTACATAAATCTTTATTTGTCTTTTGGATAAATAAAATGGTTTTTAAAAAATTCCACAATTCTCTGTCACACTCCTTCAATCTACCTTTTCCATTTGTTCTCATGATTTTTTTTGCCCTGATTGTTTGTAAATTCGCTAAGGGTAGGCGGATGCAAAGAACTGAACATAATTTATTCAAGCACAGAGTTTGAGTAATAAATCACTTAGCAATTAGAAATCAATGAAACTATAAAGCACCAGGAACAGGTTTGTAGTCCAGTAATTTATTTATTTTTTGTCCTTTTCTTGCGAACTAGAGTGATGACAACAGAATAAAGATCTTCTTTACTGAACTTCCAGTTAAGTCTTGTTAAATATAATCTTTTAAATAAAAGAAACTATTAACAAAAACCTCCAAATCCAATTCAAGCACCACCAGATACCAGAGTAATGAACATGTGCATACAGATGGATTTGTTTGTGACTTTAAACAATATTAAATCATCAAGCCATACTGAATTCTATCACAGTTTTTGGGTTCCTAAGCATTCATTGTTGATTTAAATTAGAAAAACAATTCCAGAATCTGCATATCACTTATATAATTTTTACATGATTTTGTACATTTGTCATAATGCTGTTATACTTACTAGTTTGAATTTGCATTGTTTTATTTGCCAAGCAGCTGAAAACAGCAAACACTTGAATCTTTATTTCTAATGAGAAAGCAGAAACTGCTGTGAAATATTTGTTTTGGGCTGATTCTAGCTTCCTTTTTCTTCCTCAGTGTTAACACGACTCATGACGCCATGCTGATGTTTAACTCTTGGTACATTCTGTCAGCCACTGATTGTTACCCAGCCATTAAGCCTGATGTTAAGTGGTCAATTACATTGCAGTGAGCTGTTTTTACACTTCCTGAGGTGCCCCTAGGTCTAAACATAGCCCAAATTCAGCACTACTAAAGCTTCTCTTTTATAAATGACCATTGCATTATCTCTTTAAAAACAGGTATATGTTTTCCACTGTTGTACAGATAATGGCAAACAATACTAGGGTCATATAGTGGGTCCTCGTGTCTGACCAACTGACAAGCAACTCCAAAAACATTTGTTATCTGTGTTAGTCTGTGATCCTAAAGAGAGACCTGAGTCAGAGTCCCAAAGCCAAGCTCTCAATTCAATCATCGATCTTGATTTCAGTCCTCACTAGTGGTCTTGAGCCCTGGCTGCTGACTGAAAGAATGAGATTGCAGATGCAGGCTTCAGAAATAAGGTTTCTCCCAGGGCTTCTCCTGTGCAAATTGAGTAGAGCCAATTTAAGAGTTTCAGGCAACTGGAAGAAAAGATTCTACTACCAATGGAGTGAGATAATACATCTGGTTTCCAACTCTCTTTCACAAAATGAAATGAAAAGGGGCTGAAAAGAAGAAAAGATCATGAAAAAATGTGCACCCTGTGATTAATGTCCAGTGGTAAACTTCAGTCGGCTTTTTTCTGTATAGGACATTATAATATAAAAGTGCCTTTGAGGATCCTTAGATTTTAATGAAACTCAGTTTTGTGCCATTGTTAGACACCCACAAAGAACAAGTGGGGAGAAGAAGAAAGTAGACAGGAGTACTGGACAGCTTGGAAAGAGAGAAGTGGCAAAGACAAAGGTAAAGGCTTGTCGTGAGTTCTAAGTGACATTTTCTCACAGGAGAAAATGAGCGAGAGAGGACAGCTACAGGACAGTTAGCGAATCATAAAGTGCAGAGGATTAGTAAAGGAAGAAGTGAGGGCAGCCATGAAGATGATGAAGAGGGGAAAGGCAGTTAGTCCAGATGACATACCTGTGGAGGTATGGAGATGTGTCAGAGAGAGGGCAGTGACATATTTAACCAGATTATTGCATACAGTAAGATGCCTAGAGTGGCACTGTATGAGGAGGCCAGAGGAGTATGTGAGGATGGTGCAGGACATGTACACTGAATGATTACTATGACTGAATGACCCAAGCTGCAAAAGTTAAATAGTGAGCATTCTTCCATACCATAGTAACCATGGCATGACATGGCCTTGTCTTTAAAAAACACACAATCTATTTTTTTTACTCAATCTTCGTACTGTTTTCTGGAATTTGAGTTACCGAATATCACTACAAAATGAGTGTTTTCCAAATTAAATAAAAAATCTTGAACCATATAACCTAAACTGATTCTTTTAAAGTTTTACTTTCTGATGGAAATTCATCACCGAAGCCCTTTGCCAGCATTTATCCAAGTATATGCCAGTGTTTAATCTGTTAGGGCCCACTTGGCCGTCTGGCAGTTAACTCTGGATGTAGCGCACTGTAGAGGTGAGAGGTTAACGCTGTTAATGGTGGGCAGAACACACCAGCAAATATCTTCCTCCTAGTTTCTGCCAGTGGCCATGGTAACCACAGTGAATCCTAGCACAGAATCTATAAAAAGGCTGGAGAACACAGCAACTGGCTGCAGAGTTGGAAGAGAAGAAGGAGGAGAAGTCGGGAGGCTGACTCATATTAAAAATTGGTAGCAGATTTCAGAACCACTATTTGATACTGGCTAATAACCAACAAAGCCTGAAGGAAAATGAACAACTGTGACACACAGAGACTAAACATGTAACTTAAGCAACTTATCTGGTTACATTGCTGAATATGAAAACTCTTCCAAAGAGCTATGTTTCGCTTTAGTAAAATTGTGTTTCTCTCCAAAATGTCTGCCAGAATTTAGAGAAACAGCAAGGCAGGGAAAAGAGAGGTAGAAAGATGTCAAAGTGGGAGCACTGCTAACCTTCAGCAGGTTATGAGATTCTGTGGTGGATGTGAGATGGAACCAAAGGCAGAGGACACGCCTTTTAAAAAAAAAAATTCAATACATCGCTAAGTACCACTCAGATTCAGATTCTATGCGCACACATGCTGTAGTAAATATGTTATATCATCACATTAAATGAATTTTACACTGATTTCCCAAAAGGTGGGCACAGTCTTGTAACTTCGAGCAGGCTTCTGTTCTGTCTGCACTCGGGCAGACTGAAGTTCTCCTGATAGTGATTATAAGCAGAACTGTCAGACTAGGAGGTAGCAATGGACCCAGCAAAACTCTTTTGTTGCAGAGTTTACACTTATTTTAATCTCCCTCATCCATCAGTTAGACTTCTGCAGTGGAGTAAATCTGATTTCTTTAAAATGTCAGGTGTCCACAGAATATAACTCCTAGGTTATGATGACCTGCAGTTACTGTGCTGACTGTGAAATGCAGCAGCTCATATAAACCAGTAATTGCTGACAGTGTCCACAATGTGTGATCTAGGACTGATGATTTTATGTAATTGCATTTAACAAACTGGTAGAAGTACACTATGAGTTCTGAAGAGATTTCATTGATACTAGTATACTGAAAGGATTTGGACAACCACTCAAGTTGCTCTGTGAGGCTATACATAGTGTGTGTCTTTACATTATCAGAAATAGGAGGAGGAAAACATCATTTTTTGTACTATCTACAGTAAGAGTACCCCTTAGGGTTAAGAAGTTTAATATGTGTACATCTTAAGCAAGCCACAAGGCAGTGTATTTCTACTGCTGGTCCCACTGTGTGTGCAAGACAACAGATAAAACAGAAGCAAGGCCAGGAGCACTGGAGGAAAGTTCTACTCTTCTTCTTCCAAAATAATCGACAGTGAATTATAAAGAAATGAATTATAAATCTAAACTAATTATCTGCAAAGATGAACAAACATCGCCAAATGGAGCAATATTTATAAAACGTTTCTGGACATCCAGAAGTTAATGTCATCAGTGCAGCTCATTAGTTTGTGAACAGAGGTTAGTTGTTTACATATTTATATAATAATTCATTCCCCTCGGGTCCTTTACCGGAGGTCTGGGAGCTTGAGGGTATCTTAGCTGTTCCTAGGACTGCACTCTTCTCAACAGAGATCTTGGATGTTGTTCCTGGGATCTGCTGGAGCCACTTGCCTAGATTGGGAGTCACTGCACCTAGTGCCTCCACATCTTGTCAATTACTCTGCTTAATGCCATGGTTCTGGGTCCTTTTGACCCAGCATTTTGTATTTCTTGTGTTTTCATGACTTGTTGTGTTATGGTTTATAATCTGAGAATAACCTCAGGATTACCACTATGTTAACCATTGTACATTTAGGCTCCCCTCACGTCTTTGCCCCCTATTTGTGTTTGCGTTTATGTGTGTTGTGTCTTGTTTCCCCTCCTTGAGGTTTATCCATGTTTCCCAGTTTGCCATGTCTCTCTCTTCGCCTCCCCTCTCTCTCCCTCATGCTCCTTGTTCCCTCGCTCTCTCTCGTCTGCCTCTTCTTCACTCCTGTGTCATGTTCCCCAGTTTCCTGTTTTATTGTGTAAGTCTTGTGTTTCCATGTTTCATGTATCTGGTTGTCTTGTCTAATTAGGTTCAGCTGTGTCTCCCTCCTGTGTGGCATTTCCTTGTTACCTTGTGTGTATATTTAGTGTGTGGTTTCCTCTGTTCCTTGTTGAAGTGTCTGCATATCATTCTGTGTATCATGCCTGTTGGTCATCCTATTCATCTTCCCCAGTGTATATCCAGCTACGTTTCCATGTTTCAGGTTGTTTAGTTTTCTGTTTCTAGTTTCCTGTTTAGCTGTCCCCAGTAAGTCTTACAGCCACAATAAAGGCTCATTTTCAGTTTGAAACAGTTTGCCTCGCAAACCATGACATTTAATGCTCCCAAAAGTAATTTTACTACCTGCACTCTGCTCAGAAACAAATCCTCCGCATACTCAAAGATCTGTGAGAAACTCCAGATTATGTGCAAAACCTTAATGCACCTCCTACATGTTGATACATAACAAAACTACAGAGTCTAAAATTATTTAGCAGTGGATTTCAGATAAAGAGTGTGAAAAAAGGAGCCCTTTAAATTGAATGACCTTTGTGTTCAGTTTAACCATTGGTGCCAAGTGTCCCATTACAAGAGAAGAAATATTGATCCCAACTGTTTGCACACTTGCCGTCTACCAAACAGCAAACAGCTTGTGTCCTACTTAGAAAGAAACAGACTGAATGAATAATCCTTTTTAACCTTTCATGTCTTATAAACATCATGACCTGAGATTAAATTCTTGTAATGATGTTACAAAGTTTGGCTTTGTAGTGACACAGATGTTAATTATTTCTGTAATATTACCCAGGAATGTGGGCTGATAATGGGCACGAAAGGAAAATAAAGATGGTGACAAATGATACTGACACACCTTTGCACAAGAGGGTTTGGTGTTGATGAAACATAGTAGTTTTGTTTTTGGAACAAATTGTGAAAACTTCCCCTCCCTTCCACATAATGAATTGTTCCCCTATGATGCACAAGGACAAAACTTCACTGCAAGTTTAAGGAACATAAGAAAAACCTGGGCTGACAATGACTCGACTAAAGTGGTGACCAAGGGACATGAATAAACAAAAATGGGTTCTGACCAAACCCTGCCAGCTGATACACACAAAATGAACGCATACATACAAGTAGCAAACGCACACACATGAGACACACACACACTACTAGTCTAGCCTGGGGCTTTTTATCCCATTTTCTAATGCACTGAAAAGGTTAGACTATCAAAAACCCACTTGATAGAATAATGAGGCGATGTACAAATCCCTGAAATGCTCTGACAGAGCGTGCTGTCCACCCTGCTTGCTGACATTCTTAATTCTGTTGTTTTGCTTGACTTCCACAAAGACTTAGTAACTGCTGACTTTCTGTAGGATTACAAGAGTTTATTATATTTCTTGACATTAATAATAATAATTGTGAAACTGCATTCATTTGGTGGTATTGGTGGGAAAAACAGTATTATACTGGCTAATGATATTTAAAATTATGTATTTCAATGTTTGAAATTGACTGGATACATTTTGATTCACATGATATGAGAGGCACGTGAGAAATGTCATACTTTTACCTGTTTATTAATCATGGTCAGTGTAGGGACTAACGCGTTATTAAGTAAAGCGTTACAGTAACTACGTTATTGTTGTGGTAACGAGCATGGTAACTAGTTATTATACGAAAATCAGGAACGCGTTTATCGTTACTGGGATTTAGATAGGGTCGTTATTCGTTACGTCATGTGGTGGCTATCGCAGAGCTTCCACAGATTCAGTAACATTAGCAAGTGGTGGAGGCCAGCAGGTGGATGAGGGAAAGGGGACGCAGGAGGAGGAGAGACCCGAGGTGGCTGCAGGTCCGAGTGTCAGGTGAACTGAACTTCAGGTAAGAAGTTATGACCTGCAGTCTGTCTGGGTCAGATATAAACCAAGTTTAGGTGGAGTTTATTTTCGTTGTGCTGACTTTTTCGTACTGCGTGCTAGCTAGCATGACGGAGTTTCTATACAGCTGGGTGGGTGCTATGATGTTACTGATGTTGAACTTTATTTTGTTCATAAGGTTATTTATTAGCGTTGCCAACCTTCCCCTGAAAAACGGAATCGTCTCCTATTCAGAGAAAATATTTTTATATTTTTGTATTGAGCTGAAAAGGAATGCAGTTTGTCCCGTACCTCAGCTAGAATATAAAAAGACACAAAGCTGGAGTTATTCTGTGTCTTTGCCGCACAGCTGCCTCTTCTTCTCTCATTCTCTCCCCTTCATCTCCTGTTTCTACTTCAATCATGAAACTGATCAATGATCAGCTGATCGGCTTTTCTCTCTTGTTTGTTTATCGCCTGCTTTGCGCCAGAAAGAAGAAACCATCGGAGGTCGTGTTAAACAACAGCTGGTTAGCTGTTCTTAGAATTTATTTAATATTAATTTCTAGTATCAGCTGATGTTTGCTGGAGCCACAACTGTAAAAGCTGCTGCTCCTGATATCGGTTTGGTTATCTGGTGAGAGGGAAACATGAAGGTGATACCAGGAGATGTCCTTACTGAATCATCACACCTGAACAGGTGATGGAGAAACAGGTTTACCTTTAGGTGAAATGAATGAGTTAAAGCTATGAACTGTTTCTGAGAGACAAATAACACCAGGATCCTTTTCTAAGTAGCTGACAGCTGGTAACTGTGCAGGGGCGGGTCTAGCAAAGTTTTGCCAGGGGGGCCAGGTAGAGCATTAACAGGGAAAGGGGGGCACAAAGAAATACTTAAAATACATAGGTTTTATGATTTTTCCTATAATGGCGGGCCGGTCTCTTGTCAAAATGCCTGGGCCGATTTTTTGTCACAGTCCAGCCCTGTATGCAGCTCATCTGCAGCCTGGTGTTACCTACATCTTCCTACTCGGAGGGCAGAATTTCTGAGTTCTGAGCACAATCGAAAGCACCACAACTGCAGTTTTCGTGTTGGATGTAAAAAGCGCACATGACGCTGTGACGTAGGCTAGAATCATGGCGGCGGTCAATGACGGTCCAGGGGTGGGATTTCTCTTGTGGAAATATGCACATTATTTTTTCCTTTCTATTGGTAGGTGGCACAGTGCGCTTGTGCCAAGTAAGCAAGCTAGAAGCCTGGCAGTCTTGCTGGGTATCCAGTTATGGAAGCAACAAATTAACAAGAGAATTCTGAGTAAAACCAAAGTTACTTTCCCTAGCAACTAGTTACTTTGAAAGTAACGAGTAACTTGAAGTAACTGAGTTACTTTTGATAGAAGTAACTAGTAATGTAACTAAGTTACTAATTTAAAGTAACTTACCCAACACTGATCATGGTGTAAACTGGAAATGGCAAATACAACACAGCTCTTAAGTCACTCTTGTAGCCTTTATTGCACATATATGAAAAAAGAATTGCAACATCTCTTCCATTATAGGGCCTTAAAGTTCCCAGACACTGCAGGATTTTAAGTGTGAGGCAGTTTTACATTCAACAATAGATAATTATCCATTATGTTCCAATGAAGACAATGTTCTTTGTCAAAGGTGGAGAGAAGCTCCACACACACCAACATACGACAGAGGGCCTTTTCCACACAGTCTTTGACTGGCAGATGCAGGTGGATTGAAATCCCCAGATCACATTGCTAAAAATTGCTTAGACCAGACTTGAAACATGTGATTATGCTGGAATTCACATGGAATGCATGGAATGCCCCGGGAAGACCACATAGACTCAGCCAATGAGAGAAAACATGCTAGGTACCAAGAACTGGTGGAAGAATGCTGTATGTGTGGAAACAGACATGATTTTGAAAAAAGAAAGTAGATCCATGCCCCAAAGCCATCATCCATCTGGCATTTTACATATTGGTAGGCTATGATTTTAGAAACGTATTCAAAGAAATTAGAATCTCGAACATGTGTGACAGGTGGATAATTATGGACAAACTAAAAAAACAAAGTAGATCCAAAGCTGGTTCAAAGTTAGGCTAATTACTTTTTCACATAGAACCTGGTAGGTTTGGATAGCTTTTTGTCTTAATTAAAAAAACAAAACAAAAAAAACAATCAAACATCATTTCAAAGCTGCATTTTGCATTTACTTAGGTTACGTTTGTCTAATATTAAAACTTGTTTGATGACCTGAAACATAGCAATTCAGGAAAAGGGCAAATATTTTTTCATAACACTGTGTGTGTGTGTGACATCTTCTGAATCTGCAGAATGTTTTGAACATGAACAGACTAGAGAAGTGGACCTCTTGATTGTAGTTTGAAAAGAAGGCAACTGGAATTATTATAGTTTTGTGGGCGTTTTGAAGAGGTTTCATCTCTCAGCCAAGAGGCGTTTTTTCACTTTCTGAAGAAGACAGCTGTATTTGCATCATGGCTGATGTTGACCATTACTTTAAAATATTAGGACCTCCATTACAAAACGGGTGTCAGATCTTTGGAAAGCTGCAGCCTCAGGCAACACTGACTCTGTAATAGGGGAGAAATCGTCATCATCATCTAGTCTCTCTTGTTTCAGAGGTTGCTTCTGGCCAGAGACTGACAATTGCAACAGTTACCTGCAGATCTTGTGATTACATTTTGGGGCATTTGAGTCAAACTGTTTGCTATAGGGCTGACTTGCTGAGGCAGCCATTGTACTACCAGTTGGTTTTACACCAGTGGACATACCATTAACTATTAGGACTGATCGACGTTGGGCCTGGGCTTGGCATTGATCCACAGTAGAAAGATCTGGGAACAGGCGAGGTCAAGAAACAGAGAGGATTCTGCAACTACTGTGTCCTGTCCAAGAGTGCTCTGTGATGAAATATGGTTGCTCCTGTTTCCTTATGTTTTTTTTTTAAATCCCTTGCCAGATGCACAGACAACTCCCAGTTTTTTCACATATAAGTTTACCCAGGAAGAAAGTGTACGTCACATTGAATGTTATCAATGTGGTTCATGCCTTTCTGTTCACATATGTGCTACAAGCCATTCTCTGTAAAGAAAGAAAAATGGAAAGTCTCAGGTTGTCTTCCGCCAGCCTTTGCCTCAGTGTGGTGTACGTCTGATCCGCTGTTCAAACAGCATAAATTAACTGTGAGACTTTGATTAGAGCAGGTTGAAACGATGGCCGTAGGGAGAAGCAATGGAGAAAGAACAACACCTAATTTAACCCTGACTGGATAGACTTTACAAAAACAAAGGAGGGAGGGGTTATCCATGCATTCACTACTTCATTCCCTTTCTGTTTCTGTTTCTGTGCACATAAGGGTGCAGTGCCCAGAACAAACTTCTCTGCCTCTGTTGTTCTGTTTTTTCATTGCACACAGGCCAATGCACACAGTCTCTTACTATCTTTCATTCCTTTTTTACTCTGTCTCAGCCCTCCCTCTGCACACACACCTGCAATCTCTGCAGAAGCTCCTTCAGAAATGGGTCGCTCACTATTGTTTTCTCCTTCCACGGCTATTTATTTATATATTTGCTAATGAAGAGATGGTCGAACTTGTACGTGAAAAGCCACTGACCCAGTTTCCCGTGAGTCTGCTTGAGGTTTTCTTGCAGCGCTTTTACCAAAGCATACAAATGGAAAAAAAAAAGTTTTCTTGATGATGGCAGTTTAATGACCAAAAAAGGTTGCTCCCCGATCCAATGTGTAATAAGAAAGCTGCATTTACTGCAGGCAACCTAGAGCATCACTAAGTGAACATTTGGTGCTCGCAAATGTAGTTGTGTAGATATGCAGATCTGTGTATGAGCTGTGTGTTTGTATGGTTTTTAGGACCAACACACACACACAAACCTGTATTTAACTCATTTTTCAAAGAAAAGCTCAGAACACACTCTTGCGGCTTGACTGGAGTTGTTGGTAAGAAAGCATGGATCTGGGTTTATTTAGCGATCACACTAGAGGTATACTTTGCCAAGCCCAGTTGAACAGCACTTTATGTCAAATAGCTTGCACAAGCAACTACAATGTTCTCTCCCTCTTTCTCTCTCACTATGGCATTTTTTAAATTATTTAATTGCTGGAACATTTGAATGTTTTGTAATTGGCTGGCACTTGAAAAATTGCACATTTCTCAACTTTTCAGTGCAAGCATCACACCAAAGTAAAGCAACAGGTCTGCACAGTTCAGTTTGGCAACAAATGACATCACCCCATTCAAAGTGAAGAGGCGAGGGCAATGGAGCCTGAAACTGCTAGATGTGAAGCATCCCTAACTTGGGATGTCTAGAGTGGTTTGGGTCTCTGCAAATGAATGCAAAAAACAGACAACTGGAGCCAACACAGTTCATCCATTCATTTCTTCTTTTGTTTTTTATCCACTGACTTTACAGCCTTTCCATTTACTCTCAAGTGGATCAAATGACATTCCCGCCTTCATGTGCCAAGCAGTAAAGATTTTTTTCATGGAAGTGCACATATTGTATTAGTTCTGGGACACTTACAGTTTGTTATCTGTTATAGCCACCTAAAGCTAAAGTGTGTTACATAAGTTCAAAGTTTTGCAAGGTTTTTTTTTTTTAGTATCTCTCTCTGGTAGTCTCAAGCATAAAGTTAGTTCACACAGGCCTCAGTCATGGCATATAAGCTGATGATAGTGCCAGCACACATTAGCTGACAGCTCAGCTGATACCCTTCCGCTTTACCTGACCATAGAAGCTGCATATCTGCCAGCCACTTTGCAACCCACTTCCATCCTGGCTTCTTTTATCAAAGTCATATCTATTGTCACTGATCCCTTCTCTTTGTTTCCTTCTCTATGTTGAAGGTTTTTGGGATGTTCTCCTTAAAATCATATTTAATTACTGCAGGATGGAAATAAGAATGATTATCACTCCATAGTGTGGTGGTTATCACATTCACTGGGCAACTAAAAAGGTTTCTTGTTTCATTCCATCCAGAGACACACAACCCCAAAGGGCTTGTGTCAGGAATGGTATGTGGTACAGAACTTTGGTTAACCCTTGTGACAAATTAGCAGCCAAAAGTAGCAAACAACAATGTTCAGTGGATTAAAGTGGTTGTAATTTGTAGACATACCTTGTCCAGAGTAACAGTGGAAATCTGAGTAACGGCATGTTTTATAGGTCAAGTGATGACTTTTTAAGTAAAGGTTTAATAGCTACCACCTTAAAATTCTGCAAATTATATAACCATCACAACCATTAATCACTGTTGTCACTGCAATCTCATAAAAAATCTTTGTACGTACCATCCGTAATTATCAATATTAATTAAACATTAATTAACAAATAAAACCTATTAAAACACATAGAAGAGTTTTATTTTGTTTTTTTGTTTTTGTCTTTTACTCTAAACTAGGCAGGGGATTCAAAGCAATGGCATGTGTAGGATTTGCACATGTTTCCTACACTCACTAAAATGACAGCTCAGATGCCTTTATGATGTTATTAACTCAGATATGTAGCATATATCAAAGTTTCTTCTTGAAAGCCTAGCATCCAGAAGGGCACAAGTATAGACAGAATCAATAATGTGGTAGCTCCTCTGGCTCACAATCCATCACCACATAACCTTGTCCTTGAGCACAATTTGGTTGAAGACCCATTAGATGATCAGTGTTCAAGTTTGATTAAATTCTAACCAACCCTGTAGGAGGAATAGCAGCGAAGAATGCCTCGCCATGTCATAAGCTAATGAAATGCACAAACAATAATAAACCTCATTTGTTTAAATACCCTCAAGTTAATAGAATTTTTAGGAAGAAACTCATACTTATTCAATGTGTAACAGTTGGTCTATTTTTTTCAGCGTGCTTCTCTCAAGCAGGTATTGTTGCTACGTAACAAAAATTGTTTTCTTGAATGTTTTCTTCTTTGCCATTATATCCACTACTGATGTCATAAATTCCACCCCTTTTTCATTTGCTTGATTGGACAGAAGTGACACTGATAAATGTAGCAGTGTACCCAAAGTGGAACTGTTTTCAGCTGGGAGTGGGGGGAAAAACTTAAATGGAATGTAAGTTTGGTGAAATTTGTTAGAATTTTTGTAATTGTTTTGAAAGAAAGTCATTCAGAATACTTTGGTTTTAAAATTGAATATTCAATCTTGTTATATTTTCTGAGGTTTTTGCAATGTTTTCTTCTGGAGTTTCTTGTGAATTGAAATTGTGTGTTGATTATGATGAGCAGATTTAATTTTTTTATTATCAAAATATCTACTTATCTGCAATAAAAACATTCTTTTTGTCATTTGTAAATCATTTGTAAAAGCTTTTGACAAGTATTGGTGTCTGAAAGCTCAAGTGAGCTATATTTCATAGGAAGAGTCTTTTTTTCTGCTTGGCATGAAAGTAGTGTATCAATTCAGAGTCCAGTATTAGTAGAAAGGTCAGATTTGGATTGTATGGCTATGTCCTGAGCAGCAGATAAGAAGCAAAGTGTGAATAGACAGACATGGATCAGCTCTTCAGAACACTGTGAACAATGTGATCATCTAAGGACATGCTTCCACATGTGCAGGGCTGTCCGTAACAACCTTGAATTGTGTGGGGTTTTTGTGTGTGTGTGTGTGTTTGTGTGTGTGTGTCTACTGAACAAACTTGAAAAGGTCAAGCAGGAACGGTGGGTATTTTTTGTTTGAAAAGTTGACATTATAGATATGAAATGCTTTCTTCCGACAGGTGACATTATAAAATATCTCTAAATCAGCCAGGTATAAATCTGCATAAATCTGCACATTATTAAGATCTAACATGAATTTCCACAAAGCCAAAAGCTTTGTGGAAATATTTTTCTAATGAGAACGGACTAGACTGAAAGACACTGGATACTATTTAAAAGTAGTGCTGCACACTTACCAGTAAGATAAGTCTAAAGCTGACTAGCACCTAGTTATCAGGACCACGCTGTATATAAAAGATCACCCACTGGATTCTGAAATCCTCATTTTTTTAGAGCCAAGTATGATGAGCTTTAATTGGCATCTAGAGGAATTACAGTGTTTGGAACTTTGGCTCTCTTTTTTAATTCACATAGGTTGCTGCTTGGTCAACACATACACCCTACTTTGACTGCAGGTGGCCCAGACCAGTATAAATCCCCTTTATGTCACTGTATTGCAGTTACACATCCAATACCTAATTATGAGAAAATGTCAGTTATTTTTACATGGTAAAGAAATATCACTGTAGTAGACAAAGAAGTCTGTCAGCACGATTCTTTGGGCTTAAATTCAAGGAAATATACAGTACTGTACAAAGATTTTAGCCAGGTGAGAGAAAATGCTGTAAACGAAAAATGCTTTCAAAAATGGACGTGTTAATCATTTATTTTCATCAACCAAAAAATGTAGTGAATGAGCAAAAGAGAAATTGAAATCAAATCAATACTTGGTGTGACCACGCTTTGACTTCAAAACAGCCTCAGTTCTTCTAGGTAACTCGGCTGGTAGGTTGTTCCAAACATCTTAAAGAACTAACCGCAGATCTTCTGTGTCATGATCGGGCGGATTACACACAGTAATTCGGCGTGCCCGTGTGGCGTGCTGGCTAGACCCAAACGCGGCGAAGGCTAGCGGTGGGTTGGAACAGACACGCAGTTATTCTAGTAACGATCAGTGCACGAAGCATGGCTTCGGAACTGGCGTTACAGATGGAGAGCGAGCGGAGCCGGGATGAGAAAAAGAGTCGAGAGGAAAAACACTCACAGTTGCTGAATCAGGCGGCGACTGACGTCGGCACGGTTTCGGAGCTCCTGACATGAAGAGAACGATGTCTGAGCGGCGAACAGGTGGGTGATGTCTCTCTTTTAAACCCGGCCCCGTGATCAGCTGATCACCGGCTGACAGGACCCCCCCCCCCCCCCCCCCCCCCGCGAAGACCAGCACCCGACGGTCCAGGACGGCGGCGACGAAAATCCGAGATGAGGGAGGGATCCAAGACGAAGCGGGACGGCACCCAGGAGCGCTCCTCAGGACCGTAGCCAGCCCAGTCCACCAAATACTGGATCCCGCGACCCCGGGGACGGGAGTCCAAGATCCGCCGGACAGCGTAGACAGGGCCCCCATCGACGAACCTGGGCGGGGGCGGGGCTGGGGAGGGGGGCGCCAGCGGGGAAGTAACACGCCGTTTAAGCTGCGAGACGTGGAAAACCGGATGGACCTTCATGGCGGGAGGAAGCCGGAGACGATAAGTCACGGGGTTGAGCCAGGCAGTGATCTCGTACGGGCCAACGAACCGGGGAGCGAGCTTCTTGGAATCGGTGCGGAGCCGCAGGTGCCTTGTGGAGAGCCAGACGCGATCCCCCGGCTGAAAAGGTTGACCCGGGCGGTGGCGGCGACGATGCTGCTTGGTGTACAGAGCGTTGGCTCGGGAAATGGCAGCTCGCGCCTTGATCCAGGCCTGACGACAGCGACGGACCATCCGTTCAGCAGCAGGCACGTCGACCTCCGCCTCCTGATGGCTGAAGATAGGACTCCCATCACCCTTTGGAACACAAACTTGGAGTAATTAGGACCCTACACCACCGGGCAGAACATGTTCCCTCTAAGCCTGAAGGAAAAAAGAAGGAACACACACATGTAAAGGAAGCACTCAAAACGTGCGGCTATCCTAAATGGGCGTTCTTAAAGTCAGCAAAGAGGCACAGAAAAGAAGACCAGACACCAGCGAGGGAGGATAAGAAGGACAGACGCAACAACATTGTCATCCCCTATGTAGCCGGTGTATCAGAAAAACTTAGGAGAGTTTTCTCCAAGCATGACATCCCGGTGCATTTCAGACCCAGCAACACGCTCAGACAAAAACTGGTTCACCCGAAAGACAAAACGCCAAAACACAGACTTAACAATGTGGTGTATGCTGTACAGTGCAGCGAGAAATGCCCAGACCTCTACATTGGAGAGACCAAACAGCCACTTCACAAGCGCATGGCACAACACAGAAGAGCCACCTCCACAGGACAAGACTCAGCAGTCCATCTGCATCTTAAGGATAAAGGACACTCTTTCGAGGATGCCAATGTTCACATTTTGGACAGAGAGGACAGATGGTTTGAAAGAGGAGTGAAAGAAGCCATCTATGTCCACTGTGAGCGACCATCTTTGAACAGAGGCGGGGGTTTACGACACCAACTCTCTGCCATCTATAATCCAGTTTTGAGATCCCTTCCCAGATGCCTTAACGCCCACTCACATCCTGGGCCATCTGACCTCAGGAATTCGCATGATAAGGTGGGGCCAGGTTTCACAATGAACACACCCGAAACTCTGGCTGATTGGGACCCACACCCAGTTTCACACCTTGGCTCAGGCGATTAGAGGATCATCAGGGGGTCCTTTTGTCCCTCTGTGGGGGGATACTCCCACTAGGTTTATATCTGGGACTCTCCACCATTTGACCTTAGAACTGAAGAAGCTTCTCGGATGAGAGGTGAAACGTCTTCAAGTAACTTAAAGAAGTCCAGACGCTTTTCTTTGCAAGCTCCTTTGACTACGATGACCTGGATGACTGAGAACCTTCACAGACAAGATAGGAGGATGAAAACCATGGCAGACTTCAAAGGGCGAGAGACCGGTGGCAGAAGAGACGTCAAGGTTATGAGACAGCTCAGCCCACAACAGGTAACGAGGCCAAAGCGATGGTTGGGCGGAGACAAAGCACCTCAGGAAGCGCCCCAGCTGTTGATTGGTCCGTTCAACCTGCCCGTTAGTCTGAGGGTGATAGCCGGACGAGAGGCTGGGAGACGCACCGATCAGGCGGCAAAAGGCTTTCCAGAACCTGGCAGTGAACTGGGGCCCCCTGTCCGAGACTATGTCCTTGGGGAACCCGTGAAGCCGGACGACATGGTCCAAGAAGAGCTCGGCCGTCCATTTAGCGGAAGGGAGGCCGGCCAGAGCGACCAGGTGCACCGCCTTTGAAAACCGGTCTACAAAGGTGAGGATGGTGTCAAGACCATCCACGGATGGGAGGCCAGTAACGAAGTCGAGGCCGACATGGGACCAGGGACGTCCCGGCACAGGGAGAGGGCGAAGGTCGCCAGCGGGAGGCTGAGAGGTAGACTTGGCCCGAGCACAGGTGTCACAGGCGGAAACGAATTCACGGACGTCCCGAGTCATGGAGGGCCACCAGAAGGCACGACGGAGGAGTTGGAGGGTCCTGTCAGGCCCCGGGTGACCAGAGAGCGGGGAGGAGTGAGCCCAGAGCAAGGCCTCCTGACGGCACCGGGATGGTACATAAAGCCTCCCAGCAGGGGTGTCAGGCGGAGGCGGTTCGGCGGTCAGGGCGTCCCGGATGGAGTCCTCCAGGGGCCACCGAAGGGGGGCAGCAAAGCAACGAGAAGGTAGGATAGGACTTGGGTCTGACGTGAGGCCGTCCTGGGCGAACTGCCTGGAGAGAGTGTCTGCCTTAGCGTTCTTGGAACCAGGGCGGTAGGCGAGGTGGAAATTGTAAGGCTCAAAGAACAAGGCCCAATGGGCCTGCCTTGGGTTGAGCTGCTTGGCAGAACGAATATGGATCAGGTTCTGATGATCAGTCCAGATCAGAAAAGGGTCTTTCGCTCCCAGGAGCCAATGCCGCCACTCTTCTAAGGCCCACTTAATGGCCAGGAGTTCTCGGTCACCGACACCGTACCGTTGCTGCGTGGGAGAAAATTTCCTTGAGAAATAGCAGCATGGGTGAAGTTTTCCATCCGGGCCGTGTTGAGAAAGGACGGCGCCAGCGCCAACATCGGAGGCATCCACCTCCACTACGAAATCTCTGGCAGGATCAGGGTGGAGCAGGACGGGGGCCGTAGTGAACCGGTGGATAAGGTCTCGGAATGCCTGTTTTGCACCTGGGGAGAGGCAGAAGGGCTTAGGCAGGTTAGCTGGTTTGGTGAGGGATGTCAGTGGGGCGACAACGGCGCTGAAATTACGGATAAAGCGCCGATAGAAATTGGCAAAGCCCAGGAAGCTCTGTAGTTGCTTAAGGCTGGAGGGCTGAGGCCACTGGGTCACGGCTTGGACCTTTTGCGGATCCCTGGTCAGGCCCTCGGAGGAGATGGTGAAGCCTAGGAAGGTGGTGGACCGCTGATGGAAAGCGCACTTCTCCAGTTAGCAGAACAGCTGGTACTCGAGCAGCCTGCTCAGCACGGCCCTCACATGGCGAATATGGTCCACTTCAGTGCGGGAGTAGATCAAGATGTCGTCTAGATAAGCAAACACCCACCGGCCTAGCATATCCCGCAAGACATCGTTGATCAGATGTTGGAAGACAGCAGGGCTGTTGCAGAGGCCGAAGGGCATCACCAGGTACTCCCAGTGCCCGTTAGGGGTGATGAAGGCCGTCTTCCATTCGTCCCCTTCCCTAACGCGCACCAAATTGTAGGCGCTGCGCAGGTCCAGTTTGGTGAAGATGCAGGCCTGGGAGAGGGAATCGAGTGCGGTGGACAGCAGAGGAAGAGGATGGCGGTTCTTGATGGTGACTTTGTTCAAGCCCCGATAATCTATGCAAGGGCGGAGCCCGCCATCCTTCTTCTTGACAAAGAAGAACCCAGCAGCAGCAGGAGAGGTAGAAGGGCGAATAAAGCCCTGTTGGAGAGCCTCAGCGACGTACTCCTCCATGGCCTTATTCTCTGCGGGAGACAGAGAGAACAGGCGACCACGGGGAGGGACTGCTCCCGGGAGGAGCTCAATGGCCATGTCGTAGGAGCGATGAGGAGGTAGGGTAGAGGCTCGCCTCTTACTGAAGACCTCAGATAGGTCGTGGTAAGCCGGAGGGATCTTATCCAGATCAGTGGGCTCCGGGGGAGAGGCCTCTTCTGACTTAGAGTCCTTTTTGGTCCGAGAGAGAAGGCAGCGGCGTGGACACTGGGGACCCCAATCCAGGATCTGGCAGGAAGCCCATTCCTGAGCCTGGCCAGACAAGAGAGACATTGCAACTTTTGCACGGGCGGTGGCGTATTTAGTGGGTTGACATTCAAACAGCATGTCTAAGGTGGCGAGCAACCCATCAGGCCGGCCATCTACTCCGTTCCACTTATCTGGTAGTCCGATCCGGGGCTCCGCGCTCACCGGCGCTGGCTGACGTTGCAGCGAGGTGACGGAAGAGGAAAGTTGGAGGACAGTTTCGGTGAGAGACTCCATCTTTGTGCTCATCCGATCTACCACACCGCGAAGATATAACACTTCGGCTTTCAGCCGTTCGAATTCCGCTGGGTCTATATGGGGCTCAGACATCCTGTCACGATCGGGCGGATTACACACAGTAATTCGGCGTGCCCGTGTGGCGTGCTGGCTAGACCCAAACGCGGCGAAGGCTAGCGGTGGGTTGGAACAGACACACAGTTATTCTAGTAACGATCAGTGCACGAAGCGTGGCTTCGGAACTGGCGTTACAGACGGAGAGCGAGCGGAGCCGGGATGAGAAAAAGAGTCGAGAGGAAAAACACTCACAGTTTCTGAATCAGGCGGCAACTGACGTCGGCACGGTTTCGGAGCTCCTGACATGAAGAGAACGATGTCTGAGCGGCGAACAGGTGGGTGATGTCTCTCTTTTAAACCTGGCCCCGTGATCAGCTGATCACCGGCTGACATTCTGTTGATGTAGGCTTCCTCACATCCTTCTGTTTCTTCTAGGGGTGCAACAATACTCGTATCGATATTGAACCGTTTGATACAGTGCTTTCGGTTTGGTACGCATATGTATCGAACAATACAAAATTTTTAATTTATTTTATCAACTTTTCTTCTGACGATGCTGTCTGTGTTGAGCGCTCAGTGGATCTGCGCTCGACAGTGCAGCCTAGGCGGAGTAGTCGAATGCAGATTCACTGAGCACAGGACAAGCTAGCGAGACAGAAGTTAAGCTCTCCTTGCAACATGGCAAATTGAAAGTCCCCAACCCTCATTCAGATCTGGCGTTTGGAACTATATTGGTTTTCATGTGACGTATGACCCTGAAGGTAAGCGCGTCATGGACAAAAGTAAAACAGTATGTTGGATGTGCCACGCAATGCTCAATTACATGGGTGGGAACTAGTGCGTTAGCGCAGTTTGCTCTTGCTCGTTAACATGTTGGCCGTCCAGCCCCACGCACGGGGCGATCCGCGGTAGCTCATTAACGGAGATTTGCCGTGTTGTGGCGTTAACGTCATTTCAACGAGATTAACGCTGACAGCACTAGTGGGAACACAACGAATGTGACTGCACATTTACTCCGACATCATCCTAGTGCAAAGACAAGTGGAAGCAGACAAAAACAACAAGCACGCATGCTACAAACTTTACCCGAGTCATTTAGATAGCCGTTAGCACATGATTCTCCTTATGGGGACCTGATATGTTTAATATGCTGCTGAGAATATAGCCCAGAAGAAGCGTATAGTATAGCTTTTATTTTGGAAAGAGCCATTTCTCTGTAATAAACTCTCTTTTCCAAAGATGAGTGATTCCTCAATCAGATAGATTTATTTTTTTATTACTTTGTTGTTTCAGCAACATTAAATTTAAAAACTGTACTTTTGAGTTAAAATATATATTTATAATTTTAATAAATGACAAATTAAAAAGGCATGAACATTTTTTTTGTATCGAAAAAATATCGAACCGTGACACCAAAGTATTGAACCGAACCGAACCGTGAATTTTGTGTATCGTTGCACCCCTAGTTTCTTCGTGTAATTCCAGACACGATGATGTTTTGATGAGGGCTGTGTGGAGGCCATACCATCACTTCCAGTACTTATTGTTTTTCTTTATACTGAAGACAGTTCTTAATGACCTTGGCTATATGTTCGGGGTTGTTGTCCTGCTGCAGAATACATTTGGGGCCAACAAACAATCAGTTACTTGACATGCTTACCTCCCATCCGATGTGGACAGCGGATCAGCTGGAGGTGCGATCGAAGATTGCAGCGGTCCCAGATCCAGCTGTACACTGGAATAGTCTCCCATGTTACTTGTCTGTGTTTTATTGTGTTGTGGTGTGTAGATATCTGTGCATTCTGGATTATCCTTTTGTGTTACACATTTCAATGTTTTATTTTTTGCTTGCTACCTAGCCTGACCTGTCTCCCCAATGTGATGTGTGTGTATTGTATGTACGGTCGGCAAGGTCTGTCATCTCGGTTGTGGGCAACTGCAACTGACAAATAAAGGCTATCTCATCATCATCATCATCATCATCATTTATATTTCTGAAAGCATTGCAAAATGTTTGCAGAGTACTGTATATGTACATTCACAGAAAAAGTTCTGGTCACCCAAACTGCCCAGTAATCATGAAGTGGAATTCACAGAAAATGTCCTGTTTTATTTATTTTACTATTAATACATAGTATGGGTGAATGGGTGTGCAGGACGTCTTTATCAGTAGGAGAAGCTGCAAAATTTATGAATATACAGTTAAAAGGCCAATATTCATGCCATCCATCACATTTTCCAGAAATTTCCAGCAGACTGGATCTTTCCTGGCATCCTCAAGAAGGTCTGTCGGTTTTAATATATACATGTAGTGCAATATGTTTATTAGATCTTTAGATTTTTTTTAATCCATAGATAAAAGAAAAGCCATGTGTCTTGTCCAGCACTCATTCTGTAGCAGCTCAGCCATCCGGAAGTAGAACAAGGAGTCCTGTGACAGATGATCTGTCCTCTGCAAAGCCCGATTAAAGAAGGAGAGAAGATCATTGGGATAATGATCCCAGCAGAGAGTCAGGGCCTGCTGCCTATGGGGCAAAAAAGAAAGAGAAATTCACTGTTTTTACACATCAGTGTCAGTTTGCAGGTGTAGGGGGTACAACTACATGCAAAATAGTCCTCTAAAGCAGTCCTGTGGCTCCAGAGGAAGGTGTGTGATAAAGCTGTGATGGATGTCCTCATAAAATCCTCATTTATCTCACTTGTGTCAGTGTTGTTTGGAGCTGAGGACTACAAGTTAGAAAATTAAATAAAATCTGAAAGAAGTGAGCATACCAAACCTCTGTAGCCTTCCCCTCAGGCTAAAGGCTCGAGGCTACATTATCTAGACCAAACTCTCTTCTGTCATGTTGCATTGTGGGTAAAGTTGGTGTAAAGATTAGACAAGGAGGAAGCATGCAGGGAATTTAAAAA
Source organism: Perissodus microlepis (assembly GCF_051167445.1). Lineage (NCBI taxonomy): Eukaryota > Metazoa > Chordata > Actinopteri > Cichliformes > Cichlidae > Perissodus > Perissodus microlepis. The sequence continues at coordinate 21,535,716 of NC_140462.1, forward strand.
AAGCTATTTCTGATTTTAAAACATCAATCTTGGTGCATTTTATGCTTTTCTCATTTTCTATCCTATATAGTGTTCCACTCATAGATCATCTTATTAAACATTTAGTCACTGTGTGTAGAAGCAATTCCTGTGAGACAAAAGCTCAGAGTGTTCTAGACAGTTTTTTTTTTTATTTACTCTTGGCTCTATATGATTTCACATAGAGCAAATATTTCTAATAGGGTCATCTCATTCACACAGATTTAGCTGTGGGTACAGAAGCCCCACCTATCTGCGACTCAAACCTTTTTGCAAAGGGCAACTTTGCAAAAGAAAGGACTGGCGCTTTACAAATGTTGACACACACCTCTTCTGCATGGGTCCTGTTGTGAAGTGGGTGACTGGTGTTGGGTGCAGATGGGTGTACAGACGGGTCCAGAGACTACTGTTTGTACTCAGGGTGGATGCCAGCCTGGGTCACTCCCTACATCCAGGGCCAGCTTCCATTCTTGTGTATCCCGATCCTTCTCTTCAGCTGGCCCCGGGGGTCATCAAATCACAAGGGTGGGTCAATGCGGATGGGTGTGTGTCAGTATGTGCCACAGACGTGTGACCTTTATGCACACGTACAGGCCACAGACATGTGGGGTCAGTATGTGTCTGTATGGCTGGGCCTGGGTCTAAGGCTTGCTGTGCCTTGGCCCCTATGGGACATGGTAATGGAGGGTGAGGGGTTGGCCCTCCTACTGCTACCCGCTGGTAGCTGCTGATCCACCTACTTGGGTGTTGTGATCAGGTGTGACTCAGCCATATTTGGTGCTGGTGGGGAGGTCTGTGCTGCAAGCTGAGTGTTTCCCAGGCTGTCTCATCCTCATCATCAAGCACATTTTGTGACAAACGCACACACGCATGCTCACAAACAGGAAGATCTGATGTTTGAGCTTTGTCCTTTTTCTCCTCTTTCTTCTCTTCTTTACGCCTCTCAGCGCAGACAGTGTGTCACTACACACTTTCAAAAATAATAAAATAAAAATAAATTGGTTAACAAGAGGAGCTTATAGAGATTTTATAGAGCTGCTCTTGGGAAAGAAAATGTGCTTGGCACAAGAGATTATTCAGTCCATGACTCTGCTTGCTAAACCTGCAGAACAGGACAGGTTTTTAAAAAAAACTTGACCAGAGTGCTCAACCCTATCCAGCTCCTTTCCTTCATACATACAACCAACACTGCCACTGTGAACTATTCTCATTCTATGAGCATTCCACTCCCATGAACCTTCTTTAGGCCACTTTGCACTTCCTTTTAATTCACTGTGTGGTTTATTGATGCAGTACCCACTCACAAAGTTTGGAATATAAATGTTGTTCTGCTTTATGTTTTTTAAAGAGTGTTTCTATAAAAGAAGAGCAGCTCAAGTACATGCTAGGAATTTAAATTAGGAGTGATAAAAGCTCACTGTTATGGGAACAGTAAAGACCAGGGTGTTGGATGCATGGATGGATGTATGTTTAATGGAAGGATGGGAGAACAAAGGAAGGATGGATAAATGTTTGGACTGTTAGAGGAGAGTGAGTGGATAAAAAAAGTAGATAAAAAGAAAGTTAAACTGGTAACTCAGAGGTAAATGCAGACTTGTATTCAGCTCACTGACCAGCTTCAGTCTAATATTCTTGGCAGGATACTACCACCACGCAACTGAAAGGACTATCATCAGTTCTGCAACACTGGATTCCACTGCTGCCCGAAAAAATAAAACTGAGAAGAAAAAAGAAACACCTTCCACTGACTCTTATTATAAAGACCCTCAAGGTAGCAACACTCTTTAAAATACTTCCTAATTGCCTTGCTGTGCATTTTAATGGTTTATAACTGTGGAAAACAATGTCTAGAGACCAGCTGGTTAATAACTAATGTCCTTGATACTGCTGGCACCCACCATTCAGGTTCTGCTATTCAGCCTTCCAGCTTACTGTTGGCCAGATTTGTGAATATCATCCCCAGCATTAATTACCTTTGCCTCTCTGCTTTACTCTTCCACATTAAAATGACTTTTTTGGCTCTCTTCCAAATTATTTTTTTGTCTTTTCCAATGAGTCTCTTGACAAACTTTTAATTGATCATATATTCCCCACAGGAAGAAGATCTCATAACACACCCATATGTGTTAATAATTTCAGGTAATGTAATAAGACCTCAGAGAGTGTGATACATGTGTCAGACAATCACAATTTTACAGCTGAACCTAAACTACGTGAACAGAAAGACTAGGTCACCTGCACTTTATACCTACTGAACTGCTTGGCCACAAAAACCCATGCCTCAAAGTTCCTTTGTCTTTAACTCCTCTACATTTAAAGTTGGCCTCTGTGCTCCAGTTTTGGTGAGTGAATTTGTAATACATTATTAGTGTTTTACTTTGCTCTAATTATCAGTGTGACTGCAACTTACCAAAGCACCCTGTTGTCCAAATATGGTCTCCTCAGTGATTATTTTTGGAGCTGGACAAATTGGTTACATCCATATCTACACAAAGGACAACCAAAGCCATGATCTCCCTTAGTCGCTCTGCTTTTCTGCAGGAATGTTAAAGGCCACAAGGTTGATTATCTAACCAGGGTCAGCAAGAAACAACAGAGCTATTCAGGGAGTGATCTGATCAAGTATAGCAAGACAATGATCATTAATATTATCAACATTATCATCAGTTAAAAAGTTAAAAAGAAAAAAACATCATCAATAAAGTACAAACTTGAGAAAAAAAGTTTTAATATGCCTGACGTAGAGTAAATACTTTTATTAGACTGCTCCACAATGTCAGGGTTTATGTTTTAAATTAATAGTACTGGTAATTACTACTACATTACATATCTGTAATGGTTAATCCACCAGTTTACCCTAGCGCTGTAATTAAAATATTTTAGTTCTAAAAGATAATTATTGCTGTCAATAAATTATTGTTTTTTAATGAAGGTGACAAATTGCTGTTAATTACAATGATTTCTAAACAGAAAAATTTGTACTAGTAGTTGAATGTTATGGTTGATTAATTTCTCTGAGAAATTCAGTTTGTCAGCTCACATTTGGGTATAATATTTCATTTTGAACTTCCTGACACCTGTTCAAAATGGTAAAACAATGAGAACACACCGAAGAGGAAAGAGTCTGAATTAGAGCACTTTGCTGGATGGTCTTTGAGATAAATAGGTCAAGGCAATGTGTTCTTGAAGTATGGTGAAGTATGTATTGGAGTAGATTGCCAAGACTGCTTACTTACAAAATGTGCCAAGGGAGAGGCAGAAAACAGGAGCGGACCGAAGCAGATGTCAGGCACCAAGATTCAAAGTGCTACAGAAAGAACAAAGACCACTTTTGATATTAAGCTATGAACACTTCTAGATCAGAGTCTGAGAAAGTCTCTAGAATGACCTTAAGCAGGCAACGGAATGGGCAAGGTTTAATAATTCATTATTGAGGCTTGCAAACAACCAGAAACTTCAAACTTCAATTTGCCAGGAAGCACAAATGCTGGACTGTAGATATGTACTCTGAATGGACCAAGTCTGAATTCTTTAATCAGCACTATTATGTTTATGTCTGCAGGTAAGCTGGAAAAAGGTTCAATGTTAGATGCAAATGTGTATCTGCTGGAATAACCCATAGGATTCCAAGCTTCCATAAATAACAGTGGCAGAGGAAAACCCAGGCCTGTGTTAGCCGGCATCAGCGTAACTTTCCTTGATGTGTTCCTGACATTGTTGGACTCTTACACTCAGAGAATAAACTCTCACACGATGTGAGAATGTGATCAAACTGTTTATCAGAGGGAAAGCATGATTTTTTTGAACACCAACAGTAGTTGGAGTATTGTTTGATTATAATCAGCTGTTGTTGTTGTCTAGACGGCTTGTTGTCAACTGTCTGGATACAGAAGGGTCATGTTTCTAATGTGCCGATGAGAAGAAATGGTAACAATATCAGCAATAAATAAATATGTTAGTGATGAGGCTGAAGCTGAGGAGGAAGAAGATGAAGTTTTTCCAGATGCCAGCGTGTTATCTCTAGCTTCATGTTTTCATTTCAGTGGCAAAGGAACCTGTTCTCCAATGATGAAACATATGTATGATCCCTCATATCTTAAGTCTGAAGGTCCAGGCAATTAAAATTTGTCTCAGTGGCACACAAATGCCACTGTTTATTTGGTTTTGTTAATCTTCCAACACTACAAACACGTCATTTACACTCTGAAAGATCTCAAAATGATTCTGTCTCTACTTTTATTATTTTTCCAAATTAAAAGGCCTTATATGTTCATTTTTGGCTTATTACTTACACATAAATGTCAGTGAAGATTTGAAGATCATATGCCAAATTTGCCTAAGCTGTTCTTTTTTAATAGGCTCACCACTGAAACCATTTGACACCCTGTGAAGAGAATTAATATGGACTTTTTCATTCTTGTGGACTTGAACACTTAGACGCTTGCAGAGACAATGACATCCCTGATAACCATAGACAAATCAACCTGAAGAGAAAGGTCTTGCTGCTATTATAGAGAGTGTGGTTCTTCTTTTTTCTCTCTCTCTCTCTCTCTCACACACACACACACACACACACACAGTGACACCACTGTCACTCCTCATATTAAACTGGTGTGAAACTTTCCCACGTCTGTCACCTTGTTATTTTCTTGCCTGCTCACTGTTTACTCAGCAATAAGGGAGATGCACATACCCACACACATTTGTACATACATATATGCACATCTGGTTAAATGTAATCTTCACTCATTCACCCAGGTGAATGGCTGACATTAGGCCAAGCCTAAACTTAAACTGCATCAGCAATCCATTTTCCATTGGCCAAGAAGATTAGTCTTTTGTCAAACTGCTTCTCTACATTTGAAGTCTTGTCCCTCGGCAACAAAATGTTTTCTCAGGTCACTTTGACCGTGACCTTTGACAACTCAAACTGAATCATTCTCGTGTACAAGAATTGTTTTTATGTTTTTGAGACACAAAAATAGGAGGCCTTTACATTGTGTTCGCACAGACGGATGGATGTAGTTGTCACCTACAAATAATGATAAAAAAATATGGTGACTACACTGGAATGTAATGGTGGCAGGCTTTTACTGTGAAAAATGAAGGAATGCATTTAAAACTTGATGCTCTGGTTATCAGAGTAATTTTTCAAAATGCCTTAATAGCATCATTGATCTTACTTGTGAGTGTTGCAGTGATGCTTTTGATTGCTACTTTTCTTTCTTCCCAGAGTGGTTTTTATTTTTTGCTAATTCTTTACTACTTTGGTGATGCAACCTACCCTGTAGATGTGCTGGTTCTTTGTGTGACAGAGTTTTTACCAAAAAGCACAGACACGGATCAAACAAAGGCAGGAGTTTCACTCACAAGACTCAGGTTTAGATTTGTGGGTTTTGGTTTGAAATATATCCTTTGATATCATTACCTATTTGTCCAGGAGGACTAGTGGTACTGGCTCAGTCTCTGTCTGTGGGTGGCTTATCTTGGTGGCTGGCACCCCTGTGATCAATCTCCACTCACCTCCAGTTTAGAAGCACCACTTCATCCTCCTGCTCTTACAGAGATCATTCTGTCTACTGCTGCCACTGCTGTGGTAGTGGTGCTGAGGCTCCCTAGTTTTTTGAAGTACCTGTGTGTTTCCATGCACAAGACTGACACTGTTCCTCTCCTTCTCCGTCTCAGATTCCTTCCTCGAGTGCCAACCAGCATCTAAGAGCTCCCTAATGGCTTTTGAATTCCCTGTCTGCCCATTGTCACAGCCACACATGGATCCCAGTACTCTGACAAGAGGGCAGCAAGGATTCAGTGGAGGAAAAACTCCACTGAATCCTTGCTGCCCTCTTGTTACATTATTTCCAGTTCTGTAATAAAATCCTAAAACATTGCCTCAATTTTCAAGCTCTGAATTTGGGTCCACTGGCTTAGGTAAAGTTAATTGGCTGATCTAATTCATTTCAGTGACTGAATTCAACACCAGTGCCTTTCATAAAAGGGTTGAGGATTTTATATGCACACTGCTTTGACAAAAGTGTTTGCCCTCTTGCTTTTTTGTTTTTTGTATATTTGTCACACTTAAATGTTTCAGATCAAACTAGTTTTAATATTATATACAGATTACTAGAGTAAATATGCATCATTCAAGTCCTGATGCAGCAAAACAACCCCAGACCATCGCACTCCCACCACCATGTTTGGCTCTTTGTATAATGCTCTACGAATGAAATGCTGTTAGTTTTGCATCAGGTGTAAAATGACACAGAGCTTCCAAAAAGTTCACCTATCTCATCAGTCCACAAAATAGTTTCCCAGACAATAAGACAATATAGCTGGAGACTATGCCATGTGCCCATGTCATGGAAGCAATGCATCATTCTTTTCTGCTACACTAATTGGGAACTGTTCTTTATCCACCTGGCTATCATACTAGCCATTATTGGGGAAAGGTTTGGTACTCTATAGACTGCGTAAGACTTTAGTGCTGTCAGTATGTTGGCCTGCTGCCTTATGTCCGTTGGTCAATGTTGCAGAGAGGTAGAAAGCAAATTGGCAGGGGGCCGAGATTGAAACTTTTTCCAGCTTACTCAGCACAACAGTAAAAAAAACTTGCTAAAGAACTGGTCAAAAATCAATGTATCGGGAGCTAAAGAAACAACATAACCTGTTTGAACGACTATCGCCCCATCGCACTCACTTCAATTGTAATGAACTGTTTTTAGAGGATAGTCATGTCCCATATCAAAGAAGCCATCCCGGACACATTAGACCTTCTACAATTTGCATATTGGAAGAATTGTTCTACCGAAGACGCCGATACTGCAGCCATCCGCACAGCCCTCTCACACCTCGAAAATAAGGACACCTATGTTCGCTGGGTCCTGGACTTTTTCACAGGCAGACCTCAGGCAGTTAGAGTTGGTACCAGGACATCAGGTAAAAAGCACAGGAACTCCCCAAGGCTGTGTGCTTAGTCCACTCGTATACACCCTCTTCACCCATGACTGTGTCCCCTCCCAGAGCAACACCTCAGCTGGTGTTCTTGTGCCTGGGAAATAATCTCTCCTTAAATGCTGAAAGACTAAGGAGATGATTATTGACCTGAGGATGAGGAGAGACAAACACACCTCACTATACATCAATGGGACACAGGTGGAGAGGGTGAAGACCTTCAAATTCCTCAACAACCACATCAATGAGGATCTCACCTGGACCCATAAAACTTGGCACATCATCAAGAAGGCTCAACAACAACTTTTCTTCCTAAGGAAGCTGAGAAAATTTGGATTAACCTCCAAAATTCTCAGCGACTTTTACAGATGCACAGTGGAGAGTATCCTGACAAACTCCATCATAATGTGGTACGGGAACACTCCAGTGTGTCATTAAAACAGCACAATTCATCTGTGGAGTACCCTTCCCACCACTACAACACTCGGGTCAGGAAAAGGGCACACAACGTCATCAAGGACTGCACCCACAGCACGCACTGTTCACACTGTTCCCACTTCTGCCATCTGGCAGACGCTACAGGAGTGTGAAAGCAAGGACAACCAGATTAAAAAACAACTTCTATCCACAGGCCATCAGGCTACTAATAAGTAACTGTCACTCTGTAATTATCTTTAACCTAACCTGTAAATTTGCAATTTTCTACATTTATATACAACATAACACAACTTCATACAATATAAAAATTTTAATATTGCATACTCTGTATATATTAGCACTGTGACAGTGTTGCAACTACTTGCACTTTAGATTCTGGCTACACCCACACATAAGCTACAAGTGCTACAAAGGGAACCTGCAAAGTAAGAATTTCATTGCTCTGTGTAACCACTTGTGTTTTGCGGTGTATTTGACAATAAGCTTCTTTAATTTTCTTGAATCTTGAATCTAAAGGTCACATGTCCTTTAGTCTTTATGGTAGGTCAAGCTGCAAAATCTAGTCCACAAGAACTGTTCTAATCTATTCATTGATGCACAATGTACATTATTAAAGTTTTCTTACTTATCACATGAGTAGTATTTTTCCTAAACACAATCACTAGAAAACAATGGCTGCAAAATGACAATTGCATTTTTCCGAGTGTATCTCATTGCAAACTCGATTCTTTTGGTTATCCAGTCAGCCCATTAACATTTGGATAATTCTGACAAAGTTTTGGTAATTCTCTTGAAATTGTTCATGTGTGCAAGAAATCAACAGAAAATCACTTGGCAGGGATGTTTGTCACACATGATCGTTTCAGACTTCCTGAGACTGATGCTAATACTCTGTGAGCCCACAATTGCAGAAACATCCTGGCACTAAATGGAGGAGCTTGGAAAACTGTTTTTGTGTACACTGAACAAACCTTACAAACCATCTTTCTTTCTCTTTTTTTTTTATTTTACCAAAACTGTAGAAAGGGCCATAAAAAAGACTGAACAAGTGCTCTGAAAGCCCGGAGGGCACGCTCCACAAGATATAAACTGGCTCATACTCATTCATGCATGAATTTCAAATTGCACGAAATGAAAGCCTTACGGTGTGTTCACACCGAACGCGATAGACGCGAGCGAAAACGCCCCAGACGCCCCTAATTTGTCGCGTACACATTCGTACCTTGACGCGTGTCCAACACAAATCAATCGCGCCTCAAAATTGCATATTTTGACGCGCGTGAACCGGAAATGTGGGAGGAATGTGGGAGGAAGTTGTGCCTGACGGTATCTTTGCAAGATGGCAGCTGTCGAGCTAGCGCTTGAAGAGAGAGTCTCCCTTCTATATTTACTGTGGAGAGCAGAGCAGCGGCGTAAAAGACGTCTTCACCGTACCTGGGTCCATCAGATTTCAGCGATACCACCGTCTTTCACTCGGCCAGTTTGAGGACCTGCTGTCCCGCGTCGGTCCCAGCATCGCCCGCCTAGACACCAACTACAGGCACTCAATCCCACCTGCAGAGCGCCTGTCCATCTGCCTGAGGTTAGTAAAAGTGTTTAATACGGTAGTCCTTTATTGAAACCTGTGCTCATCAAGTCTCATCAAATCCCGATTTAATTAGATTTATGCTGTTATCAGTGTTTGCAATGACAGGATGGCTGTGGTGTCATATCAATGTATGCTCTCGGTGTTTGCTGATATCAAACTGTGGTATGAGGACCACTGTGGGTTAATCTTTGTAGTGATACTCACTCCTTTTTTTTAATTTAGACCTGGTTTAAATCTGGTATAGTTGAATATTTGTATATAATCCCCGCAGACTGTTTTATATTATATCTAATATATATTATGTAATTATCCTTATAATTACAAAATGTTTTATGTAAGATTTATGTTTTGTAATTTAAATCTGACATCACAAAAGTGTTTTGGAATTGGAATAATGTATTTGTAACTGCAGTACACATAATACTAATTTTAAACAATTTTGTCCAGGTTCCTTGCCACTGGGGACTCCCTCAGGACCATCGCATTCAGTTTTAGAGTTGGTGTGTCCACGGTGAGCCAGATCATCCCCCAGGTAGCGACGGCCATCTGGGACTGTCTAGTGGATGATTTCATGGCTGTGCCTTCAACTGCAGACTGGCGGTCCATTGCAGAGGGATTCCAGGAGTGCTGGAACTTCCCTCTCTGCTGTGGAGCTCTGGATGGGAAGCACGTCCAGACGAAGGCACCCCCCAACTCAGGATTCATGTTCCACAACTACAAGGGAACTTTTTCCATTGTTCTCCTTGCGGTTGTGGATGCAAGGTATCGCTTCTGCGTTATTGATGTTGGGGGGTACGGGAGGACCAGCGATGGTGGTATTCTGGCCAACTCCACCTTTGGTCAGGCTCTTCGGGCTGGGACTCTCCATCTGCCTCCTGACCAGCCTCTACCTGGTGGATAACACCGTGGAGCCCAGCCCCATGTCTTTGTGGCTGATGAAGCGTTCCCGCTGCGGCGGGAGCTCATGAGGCCTTTCCCTGGACGCCTCCTCCCATTAGAGAAGAGAATCTTTAACTGTCGCTGTTGGGTCTGTGTTTCCACAAGCCCCGCTAATTCTAGAGACTTATTCATCATGAAGAAAACAAGACAGTCGATCGATCAATCACTTGCGCAAGGGAGGCCTGTGTCCACCACGAAAATGACCTCGACGACGACCTCCCTTGCTGCCCTTTTTATTGAGACACAGTTCACACAAAACACCTCAGAACAAAGCCACGCCCACATGGTTCTAAGACAAGGCATTGTATGTATATGTGTGAACTTCTGTAAGAATGTGTGTGTGTGTGTGTGTGTGTTATGTGAGAATGTGTGTGTGTGACCTCCTGCTGACCAAAGGGTCGTAAACGCAGGAAGCTTACATCAAAAGAAGCAGATCTTCCAGATAGGATGTATCTGCAATAAAACATTACAGCCCCCCCATCCAGAACCTCGAGAATCTGGGGGGAAGGACAGTGAAATCCCTTTCATCAGAGTTGGCAAGCATAGAAATGACAACATTTAACAATTCACTCTAACAATCGCCTTTCCAGGGCCCAGATGATAGTGGAGGGTGCCTTCGGTGTCCTCTCCTCACAGTGGAGGTTGTATCGGCGCTCCATGGAGCTCCGTCCTGAAATTGCGGAGAAGTGTGTGAAGGCAACGTGTGTTCTCCACAATTGCGCTGTTTGGACGAGAGAGGGGCACCTGCTGTGAGGGGTGTGGCACCTGCTGTGGTGGAGCCGTTGTAAGGCCTGGGTCGTGTAGCAGCAAACAACTCCTCCAGAGAGGCTGTCCTGGTGAGGGAGAAATTCATGGCCCACTTCTCGGCAGAGGGAGCTGTGTCTTGGCCAGTGTTGGGACTAACGCGTTATTAAGTAACGCGTTACAGTAACTACGTTATTATTGTGGTAACGAGCACGGTAACTAGTTATTATGCCAAAATCAGGAACGCGTTACTCGTTACTGGGATTTAGATAGGCTCGTTATTCGTTACTTCGTGTGGTGGCTATCGCGGAGCTTCCACAGATTCAGTAACATTAGCAAGTGGTGGAGGCCAGCAGGTGGATGAGAGAAAGGGGAGGCAGGAGGAGAGACCCGAAGCGGCCGCCCGTCCGAGTGTCAGGTGAACTGAACTTCAGGTAAGAAGTTATGACCTGCAGTCTATCTGAGTCAGATATAAACCAAGTTTAGGTGGAGTTTATTTTCGTTATGCTGACTTTTTCGTACTGCGTGCTAGCTAGCATGACGGGGTTTCTATACAGCTGGGTGGGTGATATGTTACTGATGTTGAACTTTATTTTGTTCATACGGTTAATTATTAGAGTTGCCAACCATTCCCTAAAAAACAGAATCGTCTCATATTCAGATAAATTATTACGCGTTTCGTATTTAGATGAAAAGGAACAGTTTGTCCCGGATTTCAGCTACAATGAAAAAGACACAAAGCTGGAGTTATTCTGTGTCTTTGCTGCACAGCTGCCTCTTCTTCTCTCATTCTCTCCCCTCCCTCTCCTGTTGCTACTTTAATCATGAAACTGATCAATGATCAGCTGATCGGCTTTTCCCTCTTGTTTATTTATCGTCCGCTTTGCGCCAGAAAGAGGAAACCACTGGATGTCACGTTAAACAACAGCAGCACGTTTGATCAGCTGTTGTTAGAATTTATTTAACATTACTTTCTAGTATCAGCTGATGTTTGCTGGAGCCACAGCTGTAAAGCTGCTGGTCATGATATCGGTTTGGATATCTGGTGAGTGGGAAACATGAAGATGAAACCAGGAGATGTCCTTACTGAATCATCAGAGCTGAACAGGTGATGGAGAAACAGGTTTACCTTTTAGGTGACATGAATGAGTTGAAGGGAAGTTATGAACTGTTTCTGAGAGATAAATAACACCAGGATCCTTTTCTATGTAGCTGACAGCTGGTAACTGTGCAGGGGCGGGTCTAGCAAAGTTTTGCCAGGGGGGCAGGTAGGGCATTAACAGGGAGAGGGGGGCACAAAGAAATACTTTCTTATTCTCATTTAAAATGTCTAGCATTTAATAAATAATTATCTGAGTCTTACAACAAACGATTGATAGATTGATACATATATACCATCAAGACAGTGTACATCACTGTCACAACAGCGTTTGTTTTCATTCAAAGGCTTTATGATTTTTGCTATAATGGTGGGCCGGTCTATAGTCAAAATGCCCGGGCTGATTTTTTGTCCCAGTCCAGCCCTGTATGCAACTCATCTGCAGTCTGGTGTTACCTACATCTTCCTATTCGGAAGGCAGAATTTCTGAGTTCTGAGTACAATCAAAAGCACCACGACTGCAGTTTTTGTGTTGGATGTAAAAAGCGCACATGACACTGTGACGTAGGCTAGAATCATGGCGGTGGTCAACGACGGTCCAGGCGTGGGATTTGTCTCGTGGAAATATGCACATTATTTTTTCCTTTGGTAGGTGGCACAGTGCACTTCCCCACAACGGCTCTTTTAAGAGCCACCCACAAACCTCTAAAGAGTGTTCCTGTCTTTTTAAAAATTTCTTAATAAATGGAGCTCTACTCCAAAGTAAACTAACCTCTCTTTACTCTCTTAAATAACTTCTCTTCACTATGTTCCTATATACAGTGTGATGCAAAAGTTTGGGCAACCTTGTTAATAGTCATTTTCCTGTATGAATCGCTGTTACAATAAAAAATGTCACTTACATATATCATATAGGAGACACACACATTGATATACACTAAATATTTATTTCATTTCTCTTTTTTTGTGTTGCCAATTTATGCACCTGCTTGATTTTGTTTAAACAGTTATTGCACACTTTCTGTAAATCCAGTGAACCTCATTTCACTTCTCAAATATCACTTTGTGTGTGTCCTATATGATATGTTTAACTGACATTTTTTATTGTAACAACCAACGATTTATACAGGAAAATAATGACTTTTAACAAGGTTGCCCAAACTTTTGTAACCCACTGTATTAGTATATTTTGTCATTAGTATAATATGAAATAAATTCTACATGTGTCAAGTTGGGTGCCAATATTTGCTGTGTAGTAGAACAGAGACATTAGTCATTACAAATGTTTATTGGAAAAAATATATAAATTCACTAACAAAAACATTAAACATAAATATATAAAATGTAACTATTTACAGAGAGAAAGGAATAAAAAGGACCCAGCTTGCAGTGGAAGAGCCTCAGAAAAATAACAACATTGTTTCTGCCCTGGAGAGCCTGCTGCCTCATCAGAAAACTACTGATTGCTAGGGTCTAATGTTTCCAAATTTAACACAGCTGTGCTGTTTTCAAAAACTAATTTATACATTTGAAATTTCACGAATTCTTGTGTCTGAGGCGGCATGCTCTCCAGAGCAGGAACAAGGCCGAGGAGGAAATGCGCCGTTGGAGACTGGCGTGGCCTCTTCAGGGACTCCAGGATGGCCAGCTCCACCGCCGATGGACCGTCCTGGGACCTGTCCCTTGACCGCCTTTGAGCTGTCCTCCTCTGTGGGCCTGTAAAACACAGCACAAAACAACACAAAGTAATGAGAAGGCTGCTACTAGATTTTCATTTTCAAAATTGAAAAAACAAAAACAAAAAACAGGATATAAACAGATTGGTTGTAGATATTTAGTAAAGGTAATCACAAGGGAATCCAAGCGAGTAAAAAGCTATCAGTGCTTGATGTACATACCTGTGGGTGCAGCAGCAGGAGCGGAGGGACCAGGGACTGGGGAGCCAGGAGAAGCAACAGGTGATGGCTCTGCTGCATAATCAGTTCACTCTATCAAGACAATATTAAATGTTAACAGGTTGAAAACAATAGTCATAGAGAAATTATATACAGTGGTCTCTCATTTATTGCAGCACATGAACAGTAGTCGCAGTTCTCACAAGTTGATTCTCAAAGTGCAAACCTTTGTCGATTTTAAAACGTAAAAGTATTATTATGCCGCGCTTTTTCTCCGTCTGTGGCGCCACTTTCGTGCGCCTTTTTCCCTCACGGTGCAGGTGTGTATTTCCGAATGAGGGTCATAGTTATGAGTGTTTTTGTGCTGTTTTTTCTATTGGACGTGATGGTTATCAAAACCAAACATGATAAGTTTGGCAAGCGCAGGAGACACGACACGGAGGAGATTTTTCAATCAGGCTGCAGAATGCAATGCACATTGTTGAAAGCTGTACGGTGCAATAAAAAAAATCAGCGAAAAGGCGAGGCAGTGACAGATGAACAGTGGGACCACTGTATACTGTTTATTAATAAACAAAATATATTCCTATATGACAACACGCATAAATTAACTGCCTACATTAATTCATTGTAAACATACCTTCTGACTGACACTCCCCTGCTACCTCTCCGGGCTGTCCCTGGTCCTCGGGGGGGGGGGGGGGGGGGGGAGTTCTCCACGGTCCGCACCATATTGCCGCTTGTCTCCCGCGGGGTGAGGAAAGGGTCCAGAAACCCCATGACCGCGAAGAACTTCCATCTCTTACCCGATCCTGCTGCAGACCCACTCCTCTTCTCCTTCTCCATCCTCTTCTCCTTATTATATGTGTCCCTGAGGCTCTTCCACTTTCTCCTGCGGATGTCCTCTGAATAAACACATTATCTTGTGTTGTTTCACTTTATTTTGTTTAAAAGGAAAAATCTGAAAATTTAAATAGTTAAAAGTTGAACTGTGAATAGTTGGTTTTTGTATTATATGATTTATTTATTACATTTTATGTGGAGTGAATAAATAAAAGTATATTTACGGTGGCACCCAGAGACAAAGCACGTACAAACTCCAAAACACGTAAAAACTCAGAAGCACGTAAAAACTCCAAAACACATACAAAAGACAACAGAAGTGCTCCAGGATGCTGGGCGCAGTGTTGAGCTTTTGTTACCTAGTGGCTACACAAGCCAGCAAGTACCAACGACCGGATTTGGTGTGTGGTAGTAACAGGTAAATGAACATTTTTGTTTAATTATTTGAATATATATGAGTGCTTGTGTATGAATACACAAACCATACACATATGCTTTCAATTGTGTAATTTAAGTGATCTAGGTAGCTCTGTTTTGGAAATTCAGTTAACACTAGACATGTGTTTTGGAGTTTGTATGTGTTTTGTCTCTAGGGGCCACTGCATATATTTATATATAAACATATATAAATAAAAACACTTTTTTTTTACATTAGTAATTCCTTTTGTGCATAATTTTATATTATTGTTAATAATAAATTAATTAAAGCAACAAAACAACCTGAAGAGCCGGTTCGGTTTAGTGAGCCGAGCCGAAAGAGCCGGTTCTCTAAAAAGAGCCGGAAATCCCATCACTATAACACAGCACATGTAACCTTGGCTCTACATACTATCCCGGGTCTGTTTGTGGTGGCATTGGTTATATTCATTTCATCTGTGCAAATGCACTTAAAGCTAAATGTCACTTCATCATTAATTGATTTGGATCTTTCATTTGTTTATGTAGTTTGGTTATACTTACCATTGTCTGTTCCTTTGAGCAGGTCCTATGTGTAAAACAGGTATGTGGGAAGGGCTGCCCCAGTACTTCCTGATTTTATTTGGTGTAACCAATTGACTGATCATGTCAACTGGTTACACCCAATTGACATGATCAGTGACATCATAATGTCACTGATCATGTCAATTGGGTGTAACCAAATGAAGGGGTATTTCTTTTGTGTAAAATTGTTTATTTCATTTAAAATAACCTCATGAGTCAGAGTAAGTGAAGAGATTGACTTTTCAAACTGTTTAGTTGGGTGAATGAGTTTGTTAAGTGGAAAAATGATTTTATTCCTGTTTCTTTGTCTAGACTGTGTTATTTAGTCTACCCTGTTTTCCCAATGGTAGAGGTTAATGAGATCCAGGTGTGAGTGGAATTCTATATAAAGCAGGTGAGATTTTGACTGACAGGTTCTTGTGTTTTTGTGATACAAATTGTTGAAAGGCGACGCCAGAAAATAAAGAACACTTAAAAGAAACTTGAACAGTCTGCAGATGCTGTCTTCCTATCACTTTCCATGCTGCTTTTGTTACGCTACTTCACACTCCATACTGAATGAAGAATGAAGGGCTTTGGCTGGATCTGCCCCTTTGACCTAGGTCAGAGCCACGTCACCAGGCTCCTGATTGGTTGTCGCGGCGCGAATTGGCGCTGGAGTTCAGATTTTTCCAACTCGAGTGGTAGACGCGAAATGCGCGTATGCACAAAATGCAACACAAAAACTGACGCGCATGGTTTTATTCGTGAGTCAAACGTGCCAGACGCGCTGCTGTGACGCGCGTTTTTGTGACGCAAATCTGCTTCCGAATTTTCGCGGGTCATCGCGCTTCTACATT